>NC_134270.1:84102244-84829188 GCF_031893055.1 Leptodactylus fuscus | reverse complement strand
CAGGAGGAGGGAGGGTCGCAATGACAGGAGTTGGAATGAGGAGGTAGTGTTGACGACTAGGACACCGACTCGTCTCGACCGTGGATCGGAATGGGGGCAGGATGGGTCAAGCTGGAAGGAGAAGTGTGGATGTTGAGCAGGTGCAGCACCAAAAAGGGTAGCTAGAGGCAGAGACATGTCCAGAGGCAGAGGTCAGCTGCTTTGCCGAAGCCAGGCCAGACCCGGAATGTCCGAAGATGTTCCCTTTTGTACCCAGCCCAGAAAAACTCCCCCATCGAGGGCACGTTTCTTGAAGGTGTAGAGTTTTTTCAAGGAATGCGCCGAGGACAGATATAGTGTCGTCTACACAATTTGCCTCTCGAAATCGAGTAGGGGCCCTGAGAAGAGCAACCTGTCCACCACTTCAATGCACCGTCATTTGGAATCCAAGCAATGGAATCAGTGGCAGGCAGCAACGGCAGGACAAACGTCGCCCGCCGTTCATGCCACTGCCTCTGCTCACAGTGCTGGCGATGCACTCCAGAGGACGAGCCAGGACATCACTTCATCTGCCTCCGCCACTTTGTTGACTTCTCCCTCATCCTCCCCTGTTTCTGTCTTATCTCCTTCTCCTGCACCATCAAAGGCACCATCAGGCGCTTCTTTACAACAACCCACCATCTCTCAGACATTGGAGCGCCGGCAGAAATACACCGCTAACCACCCACCCACGCAAGCCTAGAACGCCAACATCGCTAAACTGCTGGCCCAGGAGAGGTTGGCGTTCCGGCTTGTTGAAACTCCCGCCTTCCCGGACCTGATGGCAACTGTGGCACCTCACTATGCCGTCCCTAGCCGTCTCAACTTCTCCCGGTGTGGCGTCCCCGCCTTGCACCAGCACGTGTCACTCAACATCAGGTGGGCCCTTAGTTCCGCGCTTTGCTGCAAGGTCCACTTGACCACCGACACTTGGACAAGCGCCTGTGGTCAGGGATGCTGCAGTGCTTATCTTTAATGACAGGCAGGGTGAATGTGGTGGAGTCTGTTCCCCGGGTGCAAACTGGGGTGGCCTATCTCCTCTCCCAGGCCAAAATTCATGGCAGGAGTAGACTGAAACCCTACGACGCTGCAACCTCCACCACAGCTACTAGCGGCAAACGCTAAAACACTGGTGTGGGGAGACGTCAGCAGGCGGTGCTGAAGCTCATCAGCTTGGGGGACAGACAGCACAGTGCCTCCGAGGTCAGGGATGCCATCCTGGCTGAGATGGCATTTTTTTTTTCCCTGCTACACCTGGGGCCTGGCATTTTTACGCCTGTGATAATGGCTGGAACCTGGTAGCGGCTCTGGAGCTTGCCAGCCTCCAACACGTTCCATGTTTGGCCCACGTCTAACCTAGTGGTGCAAAGTTTTTTAAAAACATACCCAAATGTACCGAAGCTACTGTTGAAAATGCGGCGCTTGTGCGCCCACTTTTGCAAGTGCACAGGAGTCGCTGCTAGCCTAAAAACACTCTAGCAAGGCCTACATCTGTCCAAACACAGGCTGTTGTCCGTCATTCACACACGCTGAAACCCTACAATACCATATCTTGAGCAGGGTGTGTGAGCTGCACAGACCTTTGATGGAGTTCCATCTACAAAACCCAAGGGTTCCTCAAAGTCAGCAACCAAAGTTTCTGCACCATGAGTTTCCAGGGGTGGCAGAGTTATGGCTAGGGGAAGAGGCATGGATAGGGATGATGTCTAGGGGCAAAAGCAGTGTGGATGTGGAGGCAAGCTAAGCAGGAAAAACTGGGGGTACAAGCTAAGGCATGGACTGGGGTGATGTCTAGGGGCAAAAGCAGTGTGGATGTGGAGGCAAGCTAAGCAGGAAAAACTGGGGATACAAGCTAAGGCATGGACTGGGGTGATGTCTAGGGGCAAAAGCAGTGTGGATGTGGAGGCAAGCTAAGCAGGAAAAACTGGGGGTACAAGCTAAGGCATGGACTGGGGTGATGTCTAGGGGCAAAAGCAGTGTGGATGTGGAGGCAAGCTAAGCAGGAAAAACTGGGGGTACAAGCTAAGGCATGGACTGGGGTGATGTCTAGGGGCAAAAGCAGTGTGGATGTGGAGGCAAGCTAAGCAGGAAAAACTGGGGGTACAAGCTAAGGCATGGACTGGGGTGATGTCTAGGGGCAAAAGCAGTGTGGATGTGGAGGCAAGCAAAGCAGGGAAAATGGTGGCTAGAGGCAAAGGGATGTCCATAGGCAGCAAGGGCAAAGATGCAAAACTCTCCCGTTTCAAGAATTTTCCTGACTTGTTTCCCCACAAAACATTCCTGGGAGGAGGGCTGAAACACCACCCTCCTCCTCCTCCGCTGTTAGATTTACCCCAGCTACGAGCTGAAAACGCTGCAACACTGGTGTGGGGAGACGTCAGCAGGCTGGGCTGAAGCTCATCAGCTTGGGAGACGGACAGCACACTGCCTCTGAGGTCAGGGATGCCATCCTGGATGAGATGGCAATTTGTTTATCCCCGCTGCCCCTGGGGCCAGGTTTTTTAGCTTGTTGGAGGGCTCTGGAGCTTGCCAGCCTCCAACACGTTCCATGCCTGGCCCACATGTTCAATGTAGTGGTGCAATGATTTTTAAAAACATACCCCAAATTAGCTGAGCTAAGGGTGAAAGTGCGGCACTTGGACACCCACTTTCCCAAGTCTACAGTACCTGGAGCTAGCCGCAATACACTCCAGCAAGGCCTACATCTGCCTGAAGCACCTACTGTTGTGCGAGGTCACCACACGCTCTAACCCTAGATACCGTATGTTCAGCAGGGTGTGTGAGCAGCAGAGACCTTTGATGGAGTACCAGCTACAAAACCCAAGGGTTCCTCAGAGTCAGCTCCCTCACTTTCTGCACCATGAGTTTCCATGGGTGGCAGACTTATGGCTAGAGGCACAGGCATGGATAGGGGTGATGTGTAGGGGCAAAAGCAGTGTGGATGTGGAGGCAAGCTAAGCAGCAAAAACTGGGGGTACAAGCAGCCGGTGACATCATCACTGACAAGCACAGCTGTCTGTCAGCTGACAGGCTGACTTTCACCAAAATGAACAGACAATGGATAGACTCATCATATACATGTCAGTTACATGACAAATTTAGTGCAATTTGCAAGTCCAAGATGGTTTGGAGATCTGCGGAGAGGAATCTCACCACCTCTTGCGGGTGCCATCATTTGGAAGGCAAGCCCTGGGCTCAGTGGGTGAGAGCAAGCGCAGGATAATCGTCGTTTGGCCTGGCGGCCACTGCCTCTTCCACTGTTGACAGGGCTGGCGCTGCAGTCCAGACCAGGAGCCAGGACACCTCCACATCTGCCTCTGACACTTTGGGGAGTTCACCCTTATCCTCACCTTTTCCTGCCATTTCTCCTTTTGCCCGCGCCATCATGCGCCTCTTCCCAGCAACTCCCCATCTCCCAAGCCTTTCATTTCATGCTAAAGTACAGCGCAACCCACCCACATGCCCAAGGCTTCAACGGCCTCATCTCAAGAAATCTGGCCCAGGAGATGTTGGAATCCCGGCTGGGGGACACTCTGCCCTTTTTGGGCAGAGTGTCTACTGCGCCACCGCACTGTGCCGTCCACACCAGCACTTTCCCCCAAACATGAGGCGGTCCCTAAATTCAGCGCTTAGCCCTAAAGTTCCATGTGACCAGTTACGAATGGACAAGTGCATGCGGACAGGGACGCTACCTTTCAATTTGGGCACAGTGGTTGAATGTAGTTGAGGCGTGGACCGGGTCGCAAAATGTGGTGGCCTGACTTGTCTCCCCACACAACATTCCTGGAAGGAGGGCTGAAACACCACCCTCCTCCGCTGTTAAATTGACCCCAGCTACGAGCTGGAAACGCTGCAACACTGGTGTGGGGAGACGTCAGCGGGCCGTGCTGAAGCTCATCAGCTTGGGGGCCAGACAGCACACTGCCTACAAAGTGAGTCATGCCATCCTCGATGAGACGGCAATGTGGTTTTTGCCACTGCACCTGGGCCCAGGCATGTTGTCATGTGTGATAATGGCCGTAACCTGGGATTGGCTCTGTAGCTTGGCAGCCTGCAACATATTCCATGCCTGGGCCACGTTTTTAACTCATTGCTGCTAATCTTTTGAAAAAGGTACCCCAATGTTCCTGAGCTACTGGTGAAAGTGTGGTGCTTGTGCGGATAGTTTTTAAAGTGTATAGTTGCCGCTGCTAGCCTCTATGCACTCCTACAACGCCTGTACCTGCTGGAACAACGGCTGTTGTGCGACGTCTCCACACTGCTGGCACTAAACATATCATGTGTTGAGCAGAGTGTGTGAGCAGCACAGACCTTTGATGTAGTTCCAACTCCAAAACCCTCGGGTTCGTCAAAGTCAACTCCCTCAGTTGCTCAACCATGAGTGGCCATGGGTGGCAGACTTATGTGAAATCCCATCCCATCCATTGCACTGGACACGAAACATTAGCATGCGCTCAGCACAACTTCGGATATGGCAGATGCGTTAAGCAGGGTGCAGGGTACAACACAGACCAGGCCCGAGCACCAGGAACAGGTGTTAGAAATACTGCAGCATCTGCCATTTCCTTCCAATTTTGGGGTTTTGGACCCGCCACCGACTTGTCTGGACCTAAGTGGGGATCATGAGACACAGTTGCCATCAAGGCAAGCTGTGGTCATGTGCGGTTTGCAGTAAGGGGGCAGTGCGCAATTGGAAGAGGAGTTGGTGGATGACGAGGCCACCGACCCCACATGGACAGGGGTGATGTCTAGGGGCTAAAGCAGTGTAGATGTAGAGGGAAGCTAAATCAACAAAAAACCTGGGTAGAAGCAAAGGCATAAACTGGGGTGATGTTTAGGGGTGAAAGCAGAGTAGATGTGGAGGGAAGCTAAGCAGCAAAAACAGTGGGTAGAAGCAAAGGCATGCAAAACTCTACCCTGTTGGAAGACTTATTCCTAGGTCTGGAACACGTTAATGGCCCCCCTGGACAAATTACTGCCACTCAGGGGCCTAGTGTCACCAGGAGGGACAAGTATAGGCGCATGTTGTGGGAATACCTGGCCGACACCAGCTCTGTCCTCTCCGATCCCTCTGTGCTCTACAGCCTAAACTTATTTTCTCATCTTTTTTTCTGAACTGCACATCTCTTGCCTGCTTCCTTTGGGATCTTAGAAATGGTGGTCCACTTCCACAGATGGTAACTTCAATAGACAGTGTAACGGGAGTAGCTGAGGGATCGCTGTCTTAACCACTTTTTGGCACAAAATTAACTTCCAAAGCCAAATATGGTGCAAGTATATGATGCAAGGACACCTACACACCTATCTCTGACACATTGGGGAGTTCACCCTCATGCGCCCTTTTGGCCTGCACCATCATGCGCCTCTTCCCAGCCACTCCACATTTCCCAAGCTTTTCATTGCAGGCAGAAGTACAATACAACCCACCCCCATGCCCAAGCCTGTAACAGCCTCATCGATAAACTGCTGGCCCTGGAGATGTTGGTGTTTGTTTATGCTTCTGGAGACCCAGGCCTTCCGTCAGCAGATGGCAGCTGGGGCACCTCCCTATGCTGGGCCTAGCCGTTACTACTTCTCTTGGTGTGCTGTCTCTGCCTTGCGCCTGCATGTGTCCCATAACATCAGTCGGGCCCAGAGCTCTGCGCTTTGCTGCAAGGTCCACTTGACCACCGACACATGGACAAGCGCCTGTGGTCAGGGATGCTGCAGTGCTTATCTTTAATGACAGGCAGGGTGAATGTGGTGGAGTCTGTTCCCCGGGTGCAAACTGGGGTGGCCTATCTCCTCTCCCAGGCCAAAATTCATGGCAGGAGTAGACTGAAACCCTACGAAGCTGCAACCTCCACCCCAGCTACTAGCGGAAAACACTGTAACACTGGCATGGGGAGATGTCAGTAGGCCGTGCTGAAACTGATCAGCTTGGGGGACAGACAGCACAGTGCCTCCGAGGTCAGGGATGCCATCCTGGCTGAGATGGCATTTTTTTTTCCCTGCTACACCTGGGGCCTGGCATTTTTGCGCCTGTGATAATGGCTGGAACCTGGTAGCAGATCTGGAGCTTGCCAGACTCAAACACGGTCCACGCATGGCCCACGTTTTCCAACTTGTTGGTGCCATGTTTCTTTGAAACCTACACCATTGTGCCTGATATACAGGTCAAAGTGGGGCCATTTTCGTAAGTGAGAACTAGCCTCTGCTAGGCAGAAAACATTCAGAGCACACTCCTCTCATCTTCGCACCGTTGGCTGGCGGAGGAAGACGAGGGGGTTGGAGTGGCATCTGATGTCCCTATCCCACACGAGGCTAGAGGGTGCACTTCAGTGCATCCCATTGCTTCACCACAAATGGTGTGAAGGGGAGTGGAAAATGGAGGAAATGGAGAGTGACCCTTACAGTTGGGGCCAGCAAAGGCATGCCAAGTAACACACTGGCACACATGGCTGACTTCATCTTGGGTTGCTTTTCAACACATATTTCACATCATGAAGAACAAATAATACTGGATTTTTTCAAGCCTCGAACCCCGGTCTAGGTCTAATGTCTGTTCCTTTCTTATATTAGGGGAGAGGGAAAAAAAATTACTTCAGTGATACGTTTAGCGTACATAGACTGACTATTAATGTGTATCCCACTTAGTGTTGTTAGGGTTACACACCGTCACAACCTGGCTAAAGCTTCTATAGCTGTTAATAAAGTCAACATAACTTTACGGTATCCAAAAAGACAGCTGGTACCGACAGAGAGCAAGACAAATGTCACCCAAAGCTGTGAGCTCTGAACACCCACAGTGACTTTGGCGTCATCATCATTATAAGGGAGCGGGTGGTAATAAATAACTTGGCAGTGCCTAAAACCCAAAAAGCTTATACAACTATATTTACATTAAGATACACAAATGAAACTTTTCAGTAGCATGTCATGAGACAAGCTGATAAGCTCTTCCTTTGTGCAGTGCTATTTGAAAGTTAAACGCTGCCTTTATTTTAATTCTGGAGAAGGTGCAGACATTAGATTTAGAACATGTTGTCTTCATTGTCCAAATCCTCTATATAGGTAACGTGTTTTTCGGGCCGAGCTGTCTGGGAACGAGCTGGTGCAGCACTGACAACCTGGGTGAATATGGCAAGAGCCTGAGATGTAGGGTGAATGAATCCCCAAATTATTTGTGGAATTCCCAGTGAGACAATGGCACTGTATACCAGTATTAAAAATTGTGGGTGCACATAACCCCCATATATTCTTTGAATTCCCAGTCAGACAATGGCACTGTATACCAGTATTAAAAATTGTGGGTGCACATAACCCCCATATATTCTTTGAATTCCCAGTCAGACAATGGCACTGTATACCAGTATTAAAAATTGTGGGTGCACATAACCCCCATATATTCTTTGAATTCCTAGTGAGACAAAGGAACTGTATAGCAGTATTAAAAATTGTGGGTGCACGTAACCCCCATATATTCTTTGAATTCCCAGTCAGACAATGGCACTGTATACCAGTAGTAAAAATTGTGGGTGCACATAACCCCAATATATTCTTTGAATTCCCAGTCAGACAATGGCACTGTATACCAGTAGTAAAAATTGTGGGTGCACATAACCCCCATATATTCTTTGAATTCCCAGTGAGACAAAGGAACTGTATAGCAGTATTAAAAATTGTGGGTGCACGTAACCCCCATATATTCTTTGAATTCCCAGTCAGACAATGGCACTGTATACCAGTAGTAAAAATTGTGGGTGCACATAACCCCAATATATTCTTTGAATTCCCAGTCAGACAATGGCACTGTATACCAGTAGTAAAAATTGTGGGTGCACATAACCCCCATATATTCTTTGAATTCCCAGTGAGACAAAGGAACTGTATAGCAGTATTAAAAATTGTGGGTGCACATAACCCCCATATATTCTTTGAATTCCCAGTCAGACAATGGCACTGTATACCAGTAGTAAAAATTGTGGGTGCACATAACCCCAATATATTCTTTGAATTCCCAGTCAGACAATGGCACTGTATACCAGTATTAAAAATTGTGGGTGCACATAACCCCCATATATTCTTTGAATTCCCAGTCAGACAATGGCACTATATACCAGTAGTAAAAATTGTGGGTGCACATAACCCCAATATATTCTTTGAATTCCCAGTCAGACAATGGCACTGTATACCAGTATTAAAAATTGTGGGTGCACATAACCCCAATATATTCTTTGAATTCCCAGTCAGACAATGGCACTGTATACCAGTATTAAAAATTGTGGGTGCACATAACCCCCATATATTCTTTGAATTCCCAGTGAGACAAAGGAACTGTATAGCAGTATTAAAAATTGTGGGTGCACATAACCCCAATATATTCTTTGAATTCCCAGTCAGACAATGGCACTGTATACCAGTATTAAAAATTGTGGGTGCACATAACCCCCATATATTCTTTGAATTCCCAGTCAGACAATGGCACTATATACCAGTAGTAAAAATTGTGGGTGCACATAACCCCAATATATTCTTTGAATTCCCAGTCAGACAATGGCACTGTATACCAGTATTAAAAATTGTGGGTGCACATAACCCCCATATATTCTTTGAATTCCCAGTCAGACAATGGCACTGTATACCAGTATTAAAAATTGTGGGTGCACATAACCCCCATATATTCTTTGAATTCCCAGTCAGACAATGGCACTGTATACCAGTATTAAAAATTGTGGGTGCACATAACCCCCATATATTCTTTGAATTCCCAGTGAGACAAAGGAACTGTATAGCAGTATTAAAAATTGTGGGTGCACGTAACCCCCATATATTCTTTGAATTCCCAGTCAGACAATGGCACTGTATACCAGTATTAAAAATTGTGGGTGCACGTCACCCCAATATATTCTTTGAATTCCCAGTCAGACAATGGCACTGTATACCAGTAGTAAAAATTGTGGGTGCACATAACCCCCATATATTCTTTGAATTCCCAGTCAGACAATGGCACTGTATACCAGTATTAAAAATTGTGGGTGCACATAACCCCCATATATTCTTTGAATTCCCAGTCAGACAATGGCACTGTATACCAGTATTAAAAATTGTGGGTGCACATAACCCCCATATATTCTTTGAATTCCCAGTCAGACAATGGCACTGTATACCAGTATTAAAAATTGTGGGTGCACATAACCCCCATATATTCTTTGAATTCCCAGTGAGACAAAGGAACTGTATAGCAGTATTAAAAATTGTGGGTGCACGTAACCCCCATATATTCTTTGAATTCCCAGTCAGACAATGGCACTGTATACCAGTATTAAAAATTGTGGGTGCACATAACCCCCATATATTCTTTGAATTCCCAGTGAGACAATGGAACTGTATAGCAGTATTAAAAATTGTGGGTGCACGTAACCCCCATATATTCTTTGAATTCCCAGTCAGACAATGGCACTGTATACCAGTATTAAAAATTGTGGGTGCACATAACCCCCATATATTCTTTGAATTCCCAGTGAGACAATGGAACTGTATAGCAGTATTAAAAATTGTGGGTGCACGTAACCCCCATATATTCTTTGAATTCCCAGTCAGACAATGGCACTGTATACCAGTAGTAAAAATTGTGGGTGCACGTAACCCCCATATATTCTTTGAATTCCCAGTCAGACAATGGCACTATATACCAGTATTAAAAATTGTGGGTGCACATAACCCCCATATATTCTTTGAATTCCCAGTCAGACAATGGCACTGTATACCAGTATTAAAAATTGTGGGTGCACATAACCCCCATATATTCTTTGAATTCCCAGTCAGACAATGGCACTGTATACCAGTAGTAAAAATTGTGGGTGCACATAACCCCCATATATTCTTTGAATTCCCAGTCAGACAATGGCACTATATACCAGTATTAAAAATTGTGGGTGCACATAACCCCCATATATTCTTTGAATTCCCAGTCAGACAATGGCACTGTATACCAGTATTAAAAATTGTGGGTGCACATAACCCCCATATATTCTTTGAATTCCCAGTCAGACAATGGCACTGTATACCAGTATTAAAAATTGTGGGTGCACATAACCCCCATATATTCTTTGAATTCCCAGTGAGACAAAGGAACTGTATAGCAGTATTAAAAATTGTGGGTGCACGTAACCCCCATATATTCTTTGAATTCCCAGTCAGACAATGGCACTGTATAGCAGTATTAAAAATTGTGGGTGCACGTAACCCCCATATATTCTTTGAATTCCCAGTCAGACAATGGCACTGTATACCAGTATTAAAAATTGTGGGTGCACATAACCCCCATATATTCTTTGAATTCCCAGTGAGACAATGGCACTGTATAGCAGTAGCAAAAATTGTGGGTGCACATAACCCCCATATATTCTTTGAATTCCCAGTCAGACAATGGCACTATATACCAGTAGCAAAAATTGTGGGTGTATATAGCCCCAATTCTATTGCTAGGGGACTTGCAGGGTATTTCTGAGGTGAAGGTGGGGGGGCACACCGTTGGAACGGGGATTTGGGGTGTATATATGGGGTATATGGGAATACACTGTCAGTGTGTTCCATTCAGGATCCTGGGAAAGCTGGGTTGCGGCGATTGAGCCCGTCAGTGCCACGTTACACTGACAAGCTTCTCCCTGGAATTGAAGTTATATGTAAGCCCAATATATTCTTTGAATTCCCAGTGAGACAATGGCACTATATGGCAGTAGCAAAAATAGTGGGTGTATATAGCCCCAATCCTATTGCTAGGGGACTTGCAGGGTATTTCTGGGGTGAAGGTGGGGGGGCACACCGTTGGAACGGGTATCGGGGGTATATATCGGGTATACGGGAATACACTGACAGTGTATTCCATTCAGGATCCTGGGAAAGCTGGGTTGCGGCGATTGAGCCCGTCAGTGCCACGTTACACTGACAAGCTTCTCCCTGGAATTTAGCTCTTATAAGAGCTGTTGGTTGTCTTCTCCTTCCTATCCTAGCCTGTCCCTGCCTACCCAGAATCTAACCCCTAGCTAACTGGACGGAAACCTCCGTCCTCGGTGAATTGCAAGCTCAGAATGACGCGAAGCTGGGCGGCGCTGTTCTTTTAAATTAGAGGTCACATGTTTTCGGCAGCCAATGGGTTTTGCCTACCTTTTTCAACGTCACCGGTGTCGTAGTTCCTGTCCCACCTACCCTGTGCTGTTATTGGAGCAAAAAAGGCGCCAGGGAAGGTGGGAGGGGAATCGAGTAATGGCGCACTTTACCACGCGGTGTTCGATTCGATTCGAACATGCCGAACAGCCTAATATCCGATCGAACATGAGTTCGATAGAACACTGTTCGCTCATCTCTAATAACTATATTAACACTATACTATATTAACATTTTAATAACTATACTAACACTATACTAACTATACTAACATTATAATAACTATGCTAACACTATACTAACTATACTAACACTATAACAACTATACTAACATTATAATAACTATGCTAACACTATACTAACACTATACTAACTATACCAACACTATACTAACTATACTAACATTATACTAACTATACTAACACTATAACAACTATACTAACATTATAATAACTATACTAACACTATACTAACTATACCAACACTATACTAACTATACTAATGAATATAAAATGAAAATAAAATGTATTATTATTATTATTATTATTATTATTATTATATTATTACTAATGCTATACTAACTATACTAACACCATAATAACTATACTAACACTATAACAACTATACTAACACTATAATAACTATACTAATGAATATAAAATGAAAATAAAATGTATTATTATTATTTATTATTATTATTATTATTATTATTATTATTATTATTATTATTATATTATTACTAATGCTATACTAACTATACTAACACTATAATAACTATACTAACATTATAATAACTATACTAACACTATACTAACTATACTAACACTATACTAACTATACCAACACTATACTAACTATACTAATGAATATAAAATGAAAATAAAATGTATTATTATTAGAGATGAGCGAACACTAAAATGTTCGAGGTTCGAAATTCGATTCGAACAGCCGCTCAATGTTCGTGTGTTCGAACGGGTTTCGAACCCCATTATAGTCTATGGGGAACAGATACTCGTTAAGGGGGAAACCCAAATCCTTGTCTGGAGGGTCACCAAGTCCACTATGACACCCCAGGAAATGATGCCAACACCTCTGGAATGACACTGGGACAGCAGGGGAAGCATGTCTGGGGGCATCTAACACACCAAAGACCCTCTATTACCCCAACATCACAGCCTAACAACTACACACTTTACACACTCAATACCACCTCTCTGACAGTAGGAAAACACCTTGAAACATGTGTATTTGGCACTTGCAGTGAGGAGAGCTTGTCACCAGCAGTGAATTTGGCCCTTGTAGTAAGTTGAGGTTGGCACCAACATTTGTTTTGAAAATCAGGGTGGATTGAGCCTCTAACCAGCAGAGTTTGGACAAATTCATGGTGGAGGGAGCCTCTAAAAACCCCAGTTTGGACCAATTCATGGTGGAGGGAGCCTCTAAAAACCCCAGTTTGGACCAATTCATGGTGGAGGGAGCCTCTAAAAACCCCAGTTTGGACCAATTCATGGTGGAGGGAGCCTCTAAACAGCCCAGTTTGGACCAATTCATGGTGGAGGGAGCCTCTAAAAACCCCAGTTTGGACCAATTCATGGTGGAGGGAGCCTCTAAAAACCCCAGTTTGGACCAATTCATGGTGGAGGGAGCCTCTAAAAACCCCAGTTTGGACCAATTCATGGTGGAGGGAGCCTCTAAACAGCTCAGTTTGGGCAAATTCATGGTGGAGGGAGCCTCTAAAAACCCCAGTTTGGACCAATTCATGGTGGAGGGAGCCTCTAAAAACCCCAGTTTGGACCAATTCATGGTGGAGGGAGCCTCTAAAAACCCCAGTTTGGACCAATTCATGATGGAGGGAGCCTCTAAACAGCCCAGTTTGGGCAAATTCATGGTGGAGGGAGCCTCTAAACAGCCCAGTTTGGACCAATTCATGGTGGAGGGAGCCTCTAAAAACCCCAGTTTGGACCAATTCATGGTGGAGGGAGCCTCTAAAAACCCCAGTTTGGACCAATTCATGGTGGAGGGAGCCTCTAAAAACCCCAGTTTGGACCAATTCATGGTGGAGGGAGCCTCTAAAAACCCCAGTTTGGACCAATTCATGGTGGAGGGAGCCTCTAAAAACCCCAGTTTGGACCAATTCATGGTGGAGGGAGCCTCTAAAAACCCCAGTTTGGACCAATTCATGGTGGAGGGAGCCTCTAAACAGCCCAGTTTGGACCAATTCATGGTGGAGAGAGCCTCTAAAAACCCCAGTTTGGACCAATTCATGGTGGAGGGAGCCTCTAAACAGGCCAGTTTGGGCAAATTCATGGTGGAGGGAGCCTCTAACCAGCCCAGTTTGGACCAATTCATGGTGGAGGGAGCCTCTAAAAACCCCAGTTTGGACCAATTCATGGTGGAGGGAGCCTCTAAACAGCCCAGTTTGGACCAATTCATGGTGGAGGGAGCCTCTAAAAACCCCAGTTTGGACCAATTCATGGTGGAGGGAACCTCTAAACAGCCCAGTTTGGACCAATTCATGGTGGAGGGAGCCTCTAAAAACCCCAGTTTGGACCAATTCATGATGGAGGGAGCCTCTAAACAGCCCAGTTTGGACCAATTCATGGTGGAGAGAGCCTCTAAAAACCCCAGTTTGGACCAATTCATGGTGGAGGGAGCCTCTAAACAGGCCAGTTTGGGCAAATTCATGGTGGAGGGAGCCTCTAAACAGGCCAGTTTGGGCAAATTCATGGTGGAGGGAGCCTCTAACCAGCCCAGTTTGGACCAATTCATGGTGGAGGGAGCCTCTAAAAACCCCAGTTTGGACCAATTCATGGTGGAGGGAGCCTCTAAACAGCCCAGTTTGGACCAATTCATGGTGGAGGGAGCCTCTAAAACCCCCAGTTTGGACCAATTCATGGTGGAGGGAGCCTCTAAACAGCCCAGTTTGGGCAAATTCATGGTGGAGGGAGCCTCTAAACAGCCCAGTTTGGGCAAATTCATGGTGGAGGGAGCCTCTAAAAACCCCAGTTTGGACCAATTCATGGTGGAGGGAGCCTCTAAAAACCCCAGTTTGGACCAATTCATGGTGGAGGGAGCCTCTAAAAACCCCAGTTTGGACCAATTCATGATGGAGGGAGCCTCTAAACAGCCCAGTTTGGACCAATTCATGGTGGAGAGAGCCTCTAAAAACCCCAGTTTGGACCAATTCATGGTGGAGGGAGCCTCTAAACAGGCCAGTTTGGGCAAATTCATGGTGGAGGGAGCCTCTAAAAACCCCAGTTTGGACCAATTCATAGTGGAGGGAGCCTCTAAAAACCCCAGTTTGGACCAATTCATGGTGGAGGGAGCCTCTAAAAACCCCAGTTTGGACCAATTCATGGTGGAGGGAGCCTCTAAACAGCCCAGTTTGGACCAATTCATGGTGGAGGGAGCCTCTAAAAACCCCAGTTTGGACCAATTCATGGTGGAGGGAGCCTCTAAACAGCCCAGTTTGGACCAATTCATGGTGGAGGGAGCCTCTAAAAACCCCAGTTTGGACCAATTCATGGTGGAGGGAGCCTCTAAACAGCCCAGTTTGGACCAATTCATGGTGGAGGGAGCCTCTAAAAACCCCAGTTTGGACCAATTCATGGTGGAGGGAGCCTCTAAAAACCCCAGTTTGGACCAATTCATGGTGGAGGGAGCCTCTAAAAACCCCAGTTTGGACCAATTCATGGTGGAGGGAGCCTCTAAACAGCTCAGTTTGGGCAAATTCATGGTGGAGGGAGCCTCTAAAAACCCCAGTTTGGACCAATTCATGGTGGAGGGAGCCTCTAAAAACCCCAGTTTGGACCAATTCATGGTGGAGGGAGCCTCTAAAAACCCCAGTTTGGACCAATTCATGATGGAGGGAGCCTCTAAACAGCCCAGTTTGGGCAAATTCATGGTGGAGGGAGCCTCTAAACAGCCCAGTTTGGACCAATTCATGGTGGAGGGAGCCTCTAAAAACCCCAGTTTGGACCAATTCATGGTGGAGGGAGCCTCTAAAAACCCCAGTTTGGACCAATTCATGGTGGAGGGAGCCTCTAAAAACCCCAGTTTGGACCAATTCATGGTGGAGGGAGCCTCTAAAAACCCCAGTTTGGACCAATTCATGGTGGAGGGAGCCTCTAAAAACCCCAGTTTGGACCAATTCATGGTGGAGGGAGCCTCTAAAAACCCCAGTTTGGACCAATTCATGGTGGAGGGAGCCTCTAAACAGCCCAGTTTGGACCAATTCATGGTGGAGAGAGCCTCTAAAAACCCCAGTTTGGACCAATTCATGGTGGAGGGAACCTCTAAACAGCCCAGTTTGGACCAATTCATGGTGGAGGGAGCCTCTAAAAACCCCAGTTTGGACCAATTCATGATGGAGGGAGCCTCTAAACAGCCCAGTTTGGACCAATTCATGGTGGAGAGAGCCTCTAAAAACCCCAGTTTGGACCAATTCATGGTGGAGGGAGCCTCTAAACAGGCCAGTTTGGGCAAATTCATGGTGGAGGGAGCCTCTAAACAGGCCAGTTTGGGCAAATTCATGGTGGAGGGAGCCTCTAACCAGCCCAGTTTGGACCAATTCATGGTGGAGGGAGCCTCTAAAAACCCCAGTTTGGACCAATTCATGGTGGAGGGAGCCTCTAAACAGCCCAGTTTGGACCAATTCATGGTGGAGGGAGCCTCTAAAACCCCCAGTTTGGACCAATTCATGGTGGAGGGAGCCTCTAAACAGCCCAGTTTGGGCAAATTCATGGTGGAGGGAGCCTCTAAACAGCCCAGTTTGGGCAAATTCATGGTGGAGGGAGCCTCTAAAAACCCCAGTTTGGACCAATTCATGGTGGAGGGAGCCTCTAAAAACCCCAGTTTGGACCAATTCATGGTGGAGGGAGCCTCTAAAAACCCCAGTTTGGACCAATTCATGATGGAGGGAGCCTCTAAACAGCCCAGTTTGGACCAATTCATGGTGGAGAGAGCCTCTAAAAACCCCAGTTTGGACCAATTCATGGTGGAGGGAGCCTCTAAACAGGCCAGTTTGGGCAAATTCATGGTGGAGGGAGCCTCTAAAAACCCCAGTTTGGACCAATTCAAAGTGGAGGGAGCCTCTAAAAACCCCAGTTTGGACCAATTCATGGTGGAGGGAGCCTCTAAAAACCCCAGTTTGGACCAATTCATGGTGGAGGGAGCCTCTAAACAGCCCAGTTTGGACCAATTCATGGTGGAGGGAGCCTCTAAAAACCCCAGTTTGGACCAAATCATGGTGGAGGGAGCCTCTAAACAGCCCAGTTTGGACCAATTCATGGTGGAGGGAGCCTCTAAAAACCCCAGTTTGGACCAATTCATGGTGGAGGGAGCCTCTAAACAGCCCAGTTTGGACCAATTCATGGTGGAGAGAGCCTCTAAAAACCCCAGTTTGGACCAATTCATGGTGGAGGGAGCCTCTAAACAGGCCAGTTTGGGCAAATTCATGGTGGAGGGAGCCTCTAACCAGCCCAGTTTGGACCAATTCATGGTGGAGGGAGCCTCTAAAAACCCCAGTTTGGACCAATTCATGGTGGAGGGAGCCTCTAAACAGCCCAGTTTGGACCAATTCATGGTGGAGGGAGCCTCTAAAAACCCCAGTTTGGACCAATTCATGGTGGAGGGAACCTCTAAACAGCCCAGTTTGGACCAATTCATGGTGGAGGGAGCCTCTAAAAACCCCAGTTTGGACCAATTCATGGTGGAGGGAGCCTCTAAAAACCCCAGTTTGGACCAATTCATGGTGGAGGGAGCCTCTAAACAGCCCAGTTTGGACCAATTCATGGTGGAGGGAGCCTCTAAACAGCCCAGTTTGGACCAATTCATGGTGGAGGGAGCCTCTAAAAACCCCAGTTTGGACCAATTCATGGTGGAGGGAGCCTCTAAAAACCCCAGTTTGGACCAATTCATGGTGGAGGGAGCCTCTAAAAACCCCAGTTTGGACCAATTCATGGTGGAGGGAGCCTCTAAAAACCCCAGTTTGGACCAATTCATGGTGGAGGGAGCCTCTAAAAACCCCAGTTTGGACCAATTCATGGTGGAGGGAGCCTCTAAAAACCCCAGTTTGGACCAATTCATGGTGGAGGGAGCCTCTAAACAGCCCAGTTTGGACCAATTCATGGTGGAGAGAGCCTCTAAAAACCCCAGTTTGGACCAATTCATGGTGGAGGGAGCCTCTAAACAGGCCAGTTTGGGCAAATTCATGGTGGAGGGAGCCTCTAACCAGCCCAGTTTGGACCAATTCATGGTGGAGGGAGCCTCTAAAAACCCCAGTTTGGACCAATTCATGGTGGAGGGAGCCTCTAAACAGCCCAGTTTGGACCAATTCATGGTGGAGGGAGCCTCTAAAAACCCCAGTTTGGACCAATTCATGGTGGAGGGAACCTCTAAACAGCCCAGTTTGGACCAATTCATGGTGGAGGGAGCCTCTAAAAACCCCAGTTTGGACCAATTCATGATGGAGGGAGCCTCTAAACAGCCCAGTTTGGACCAATTCATGGTGGAGAGAGCCTCTAAAAACCCCAGTTTGGACCAATTCATGGTGGAGGGAGCCTCTAAACAGGCCAGTTTGGGCAAATTCATGGTGGAGGGAGCCTCTAAACAGGCCAGTTTGGGCAAATTCATGGTGGAGGGAGCCTCTAACCAGCCCAGTTTGGACCAATTCATGGTGGAGGGAGCCTCTAAAAACCCCAGTTTGGACCAATTCATGGTGGAGGGAGCCTCTAAACAGCCCAGTTTGGACCAATTCATGGTGGAGGGAGCCTCTAAAACCCCCAGTTTGGACCAATTCATGGTGGAGGGAGCCTCTAAACAGCCCAGTTTGGGCAAATTCATGGTGGAGGGAGCCTCTAAACAGCCCAGTTTGGGCAAATTCATGGTGGAGGGAGCCTCTAAAAACCCCAGTTTGGACCAATTCATGGTGGAGGGAGCCTCTAAAAACCCCAGTTTGGACCAATTCATGGTGGAGGGAGCCTCTAAAAACCCCAGTTTGGACCAATTCATGATGGAGGGAGCCTCTAAACAGCCCAGTTTGGACCAATTCATGGTGGAGAGAGCCTCTAAAAACCCCAGTTTGGACCAATTCATGGTGGAGGGAGCCTCTAAACAGGCCAGTTTGGGCAAATTCATGGTGGAGGGAGCCTCTAAAAACCCCAGTTTGGACCAATTCATAGTGGAGGGAGCCTCTAAAAACCCCAGTTTGGACCAATTCATGGTGGAGGGAGCCTCTAAAAACCCCAGTTTGGACCAATTCATGGTGGAGGGAGCCTCTAAACAGCCCAGTTTGGACCAATTCATGGTTGAGGGAGCCTCTAAAAACCCCAGTTTGGACCAATTCATGGTGGAGGGAGCCTCTAAACAGCCCAGTTTGGACCAATTCATGGTGGAGGGAGCCTCTAAAAACCCCAGTTTGGACCAATTCATGGTGGAGGGAGCCTCTAAACAGCCCAGTTTGGACCAATTCATGGTGGAGGGAGCCTCTAAAAACCCCAGTTTGGACCAATTCATGGTGGAGGGAGCCTCTAAAAACCCCAGTTTGGACCAATTCATGGTGGAGGGAGCCTCTAAAAACCCCAGTTTGGACCAATTCATGGTGGAGGGAGCCTCTAAACAGCTCAGTTTGGGCAAATTCATGGTGGAGGGAGCCTCTAAAAACCCCAGTTTGGACCAATTCATGGTGGAGGGAGCCTCTAAAAACCCCAGTTTGGACCAATTCATGGTGGAGGGAGCCTCTAAAAACCCCAGTTTGGACCAATTCATGATGGAGGGAGCCTCTAAACAGCCCAGTTTGGGCAAATTCATGGTGGAGGGAGCCTCTAAACAGCCCAGTTTGGACCAATTCATGGTGGAGGGAGCCTCTAAAAACCCCAGTTTGGACCAATTCATGGTGGAGGGAGCCTCTAAAAACCCCAGTTTGGACCAATTCATGGTGGAGGGAGCCTCTAAAAACCCCAGTTTGGACCAATTCATGGTGGAGGGAGCCTCTAAAAACCCCAGTTTGGACCAATTCATGGTGGAGGGAGCCTCTAAAAACCCCAGTTTGGACCAATTCATGGTGGAGGGAGCCTCTAAAAACCCCAGTTTGGACCAATTCATGGTGGAGGGAGCCTCTAAACAGCCCAGTTTGGACCAATTCATGGTGGAGAGAGCCTCTAAAAACCCCAGTTTGGACCAATTCATGGTGGAGGGAGCCTCTAAACAGGCCAGTTTGGGCAAATTCATGGTGGAGGGAGCCTCTAACCAGCCCAGTTTGGACCAATTCATGGTGGAGGGAGCCTCTAAAAACCCCAGTTTGGACCAATTCATGGTGGAGGGAGCCTCTAAACAGCCCAGTTTGGACCAATTCATGGTGGAGGGAGCCTCTAAAAACCCCAGTTTGGACCAATTCATGGTGGAGGGAACCTCTAAACAGCCCAGTTTGGACCAATTCATGGTGGAGGGAGCCTCTAAAAACCCCAGTTTGGACCAATTCATGATGGAGGGAGCCTCTAAACAGCCCAGTTTGGACCAATTCATGGTGGAGAGAGCCTCTAAAAACCCCAGTTTGGACCAATTCATGGTGGAGGGAGCCTCTAAACAGGCCAGTTTGGGCAAATTCATGGTGGAGGGAGCCTCTAAACAGGCCAGTTTGGGCAAATTCATGGTGGAGGGAGCCTCTAACCAGCCCAGTTTGGACCAATTCATGGTGGAGGGAGCCTCTAAAAACCCCAGTTTGGACCAATTCATGGTGGAGGGAGCCTCTAAACAGCCCAGTTTGGACCAATTCATGGTGGAGGGAGCCTCTAAAACCCCCAGTTTGGACCAATTCATGGTGGAGGGAGCCTCTAAACAGCCCAGTTTGGGCAAATTCATGGTGGAGGGAGCCTCTAAACAGCCCAGTTTGGGCAAATTCATGGTGGAGGGAGCCTCTAAAAACCCCAGTTTGGACCAATTCATGGTGGAGGGAGCCTCTAAAAACCCCAGTTTGGACCAATTCATGGTGGAGGGAGCCTCTAAAAACCCCAGTTTGGACCAATTCATGATGGAGGGAGCCTCTAAACAGCCCAGTTTGGACCAATTCATGGTGGAGAGAGCCTCTAAAAACCCCAGTTTGGACCAATTCATGGTGGAGGGAGCCTCTAAACAGGCCAGTTTGGGCAAATTCATGGTGGAGGGAGCCTCTAAAAACCCCAGTTTGGACCAATTCATAGTGGAGGGAGCCTCTAAAAACCCCAGTTTGGACCAATTCATGGTGGAGGGAGCCTCTAAAAACCCCAGTTTGGACCAATTCATGGTGGAGGGAGCCTCTAAACAGCCCAGTTTGGACCAATTCATGGTGGAGGGAGCCTCTAAAAACCCCAGTTTGGACCAATTCATGGTGGAGGGAGCCTCTAAACAGCCCAGTTTGGACCAATTCATGGTGGAGGGATCCTCTAAAAACCCCAGTTTGGACCAATTCATGGTGGAGGGAGCCTCTAAACAGCCCAGTTTTGACCAATTCATGGTGGAGGGAGCCTCTAAAAACCCCAGTTTGGACCAATTCATGGTGGAGGGAGCCTCTAAAAACCCCAGTTTGGACCAATTCATGGTGGAGGGAGCCTCTAAACAGCCCAGTTTGGACCAATTCATGGTGGAGGGAGCCTCTAAACAGCCCAGTTTGGACCAATTCATGGTGGAGGGAGCCTCTAAAAACCCCAGTTTGGACCAATTCATGGTGGAGGGAGCCTCTAAAAACCCCAGTTTGGACCAATTCATGGTGGAGGGAGCCTCTAAAAACCCCAGTTTGGACCAATTCATGGTGGAGGGAGCCTCTAAAAACCCCAGTTTGGACCAATTCATGGTGGAGGGAGCCTCTAAAAACCCCAGTTTGGACCAATTCATGGTGGAGGGAGCCTCTAAAAACCCCAGTTTGGACCAATTCATGGTGGAGGGAGCCTCTAAACAGCCCAGTTTGGACCAATTCATGGTGGAGAGAGCCTCTAAAAACCCCAGTTTGGACCAATTCATGGTGGAGGGAGCCTCTAAACAGGCCAGTTTGGGCAAATTCATGGTGGAGGGAGCCTCTAACCAGCCCAGTTTGGACCAATTCATGGTGGAGGGAGCCTCTAAAAACCCCAGTTTGGACCAATTCATGGTGGAGGGAGCCTCTAAACAGCCCAGTTTGGACCAATTCATGGTGGAGGGAGCCTCTAAAAACCCCAGTTTGGACCAATTCATGGTGGAGGGAACCTCTAAACAGCCCAGTTTGGACCAATTCATGGTGGAGGGAGCCTCTAAAAACCCCAGTTTGGACCAATTCATGGTGGAGGGAGCCTCTAAAAACCCCAGTTTGGACCAATTCATGGTGGAGGGAGCCTCTAAACAGCCCAGTTTGGACCAATTCATGGTGGAGGGAGCCTCTAAACAGCCCAGTTTGGACCAATTCATGGTGGAGGGAGCCTCTAAAAACCCCAGTTTGGACCAATTCATGGTGGAGGGAGCCTCTAAAAACCCCAGTTTGGACCAATTCATGGTGGAGGGAGCCTCTAAAAACCCCAGTTTGGACCAATTCATGGTGGAGGGAGCCTCTAAAAACCCCAGTTTGGACCAATTCATGGTGGAGGGAGCCTCTAAAAACCCCAGTTTGGACCAATTCATGGTGGAGGGAGCCTCTAAAAACCCCAGTTTGGACCAATTCATGGTGGAGGGAGCCTCTAAACAGCCCAGTTTGGACCAATTCATGGTGGAGAGAGCCTCTAAAAACCCCAGTTTGGACCAATTCATGGTGGAGGGAGCCTCTAAACAGGCCAGTTTGGGCAAATTCATGGTGGAGGGAGCCTCTAACCAGCCCAGTTTGGACCAATTCATGGTGGAGGGAGCCTCTAAAAACCCCAGTTTGGACCAATTCATGGTGGAGGGAGCCTCTAAACAGCCCAGTTTGGACCAATTCATGGTGGAGGGAGCCTCTAAAAACCCCAGTTTGGACCAATTCATGGTGGAGGGAACCTCTAAACAGCCCAGTTTGGACCAATTCATGGTGGAGGGAGCCTCTAAAAACCCCAGTTTGGACCAATTCATGATGGAGGGAGCCTCTAAACAGCCCAGTTTGGACCAATTCATGGTGGAGAGAGCCTCTAAAACCCCCAGTTTAGACCAATTCATGGTGGAGGGAGCCTCTAAACAGGCCAGTTTGGGCAAATTCATGGTGGAGGGAGCCTCTAAACAGGCCAGTTTGGGCAAATTCATGGTGGAGGGAGCCTCTAACCAGCCCAGTTTGGACCAATTCATGGTGGAGGGAGCCTCTAAAAACCCCAGTTTGGACCAATTCATGGTGGAGGGAGCCTCTAAACAGCCCAGTTTGGACCAATTCATGGTGGAGGGAGCCTCTAAAACCCCCAGTTTGGACCAATTCATGGTGGAGGGAGCCTCTAAACAGCCCAGTTTGGGCAAATTCATGGTGGAGGGAGCCTCTAAACAGCCCAGTTTGGGCAAATTCATGGTGGAGGGAGCCTCTAAAAACCCCAGTTTGGACCAATTCATGGTGGAGGGAGCCTCTAAAAACCCCAGTTTGGACCAATTCATGGTGGAGGGAGCCTCTAAAAACCCCAGTTTGGACCAATTCATGATGGAGGGAGCCTCTAAACAGCCCAGTTTGGACCAATTCATGGTGGAGAGAGCCTCTAAAAACCCCAGTTTGGACCAATTCATGGTGGAGGGAGCCTCTAAACAGGCCAGTTTGGGCAAATTCATGGTGGAGGGAGCCTCTAAAAACCCCAGTTTGGACCAATTCATAGTGGAGGGAGCCTCTAAAAACCCCAGTTTGGACCAATTCATGGTGGAGGGAGCCTCTAAAAACCCCAGTTTGGACCAATTCATGGTGGAGGGAGCCTCTAAACAGCCCAGTTTGGACCAATTCATGGTGGAGGGAGCCTCTAAAAACCCCAGTTTGGACCAATTCATGGTGGAGGGAGCCTCTAAACAGCCGAGTTTGGACCAATTCATGGTGGAGGGAGCCTCTAAAAACCCCAGTTTGGACCAATTCATGGTGGAGGGAGCCTCTAAAAACCCCAGTTTGGACCAATTCATGGTGGAGGGAGCCTCTAAACAGCCCAGTTTGGACCAATTCATGGTGGAGGGAGCCTCTAAACAGCCCAGTTTGGACCAATTCATGGTGGAGGGAGCCTCTAAAAACCCCAGTTTGGACCAATTCATGGTGGAGGGAGCCTCTAAAAACCCCAGTTTGGACCAATTCATGGTGGAGGGAGCCTCTAAAAACCCCAGTTTGGACCAATTCATGGTGGAGGGAGCCTCTAAAAACCCCAGTTTGGACCAATTCATGGTGGAGGGAGCCTCTAAAAACCCCAGTTTGGACCAATTCATGATGGAGGGAGCCTCTAAACAGCCCAGTTTGGACCAATTCATGGTGGAGAGAGCCTCTAAAAACCCCAGTTTGGACCAATTCATGGTGGAGGGAGCCTCTAAACAGGCCAGTTTGGGCAAATTCATGGTGGAGGGAGCCTCTAACCAGCCCAGTTTGGACCAATTCATGGTGGAGGGAGCCTCTAAGAACCCCAGTTTGGACCAATTCATGGTGGAGGGAGCCTCTAAACAGCCCAGTTTGGACCAATTCATGGTGGAGGGAGCCTCTAAAAACCCCAGTTTGGACCAATTCATGGTGGAGGGAACCTCTAAACAGCCCAGTTTGGACCAATTCATGGTGGAGGGAGCCTCTAAAAACCCCAGTTTGGACCAATTCATGATGGAGGGAGCCTCTAAACAGCCCAGTTTGGACCAATTCATGGTGGAGAGAGCCTCTAAAAACCCCAGTTTGGACCAATTCATGGTGGAGGGAGCCTCTAAACAGGCCAGTTTGGGCAAATTCATGGTGGAGGGAGCCTCTAAACAGGCCAGTTTGGGCAAATTCATGGTGGAGGGAGCCTCTAACCAGCCCAGTTTGGACCAATTCATGGTGGAGGGAGCCTCTAAAAACCCCAGTTTGGACCAATTCATGGTGGAGGGAGCCTCTAAACAGCCCAGTTTGGACCAATTCATGGTGGAGGGAGCCTCTAAAAACCCCAGTTTGGACCAATTCATGGTGGAGGGAGCCTCTAAACAGCCCAGTTTGGGCAAATTCATGGTGGAGGGAGCCTCTAAACAGCCCAGTTTGGGCAAATTCATGGTGGAGGGAGCCTCTAAAAACCCCAGTTTGGACCAATTCATGGTGGAGGGAGCCTCTAAAAACCCCAGTTTGGACCAATTCATGGTGGAGGGAGCCTCTAAAAACCCCAGTTTGGACCAATTCATGATGGAGGGAGCCTCTAAAAACCCCAGTTTGGACCAATTCATGGTGGAGAGAGCCTCTAAAAACCCCAGTTTGGACCAATTCATGGTGGAGGGAGCCTCTAAACAGGCCAGTTTGGGCAAATTCATGGTGGAGGGAGCCTCTAAAAACCCCAGTTTGGACCAATTCATAGTGGAGGGAGCCTCTAAAAACCCCAGTTTGGACCAATTCATGGTGGAGGGAGCCTCTAAAAACCCCAGTTTGGACCAATTCATGGTGGAGGGAGCCTCTAAACAGCCCAGTTTGGACCAATTCATGGTGGAGGGAGCCTCTAAAAACCCCAGTTTGGACCAATTCATGGTGGAGGGAGCCTCTAAACAGCCCAGTTTTGACCAATTCATGGTGGAGGGAGCCTCTAAAAACCCCAGTTTGGACCAATTCATGGTGGAGGGAGCCTCTAAAAACCCCAGTTTGGACCAATTCATGGTGGAGGGAGCCTCTAAACAGCCCAGTTTGGACCAATTCATGGTGGAGGGAGCCTCTAAACAGCCCAGTTTGGACCAATTCATGGTGGAGGGAGCCTCTAAAAACCCCAGTTTGGACCAATTCATGGTGGAGGGAGCCTCTAAAAACCCCAGTTTGGACCAATTCATGGTGGAGGGAGCCTCTAAACAGCCCAGTTTGGGCAAATTCATGGTGGAGGGAGCCTCTAAACAGGCCAGTTTGGGCAAATTCATGGTGGAGGGAGCCTCTAACCAGCCCAGTTTGGACCAATTCATGGTGGAGGGAGCCTCTAAAAACCCCAGTTTGGACCAATTCATGGTGGAGGGAGCCTCTAAACAGCCCAGTTTGGACCAATTCATGGTGGAGGGAGCCTCTAAAAACCCCAGTTTGGACCAATTCATGGTGGAGGGAGCCGCTAAACAGCCCAGTTTGGACCAATTCATGGTGGAGGGAGCCTCTAACCAGCAGAGTTGGTGGAAATCAGGGTGGAGGGAGCCTCTGACCAGCAGAGTTGTGGGAAAGCAGGGTGGAGGGAGCCTCTAACCAGCAGAGTTGGTGGAAATCAGGGTGGAGGGAGCCTCTAACCAGCAGAGTTGTGGGAAAGCAGGGTGGAGGGAGCCTCTAACCAGCAGAGTTGTGGGAAAGCAGGGTGAAGGGAGCCTCTAACCAGCAGAGTTGTGGGAAAGCAGGGTGGAGGGAGCCTCTAACCAGCAGAGTTGGTGGAAATCAGGGTGGAGGGAGCCTCTAACCAGCAGAGTTGGGGGAAATCAGGGTGGAGGGAGCCTAGTATTAGCAGAATTGTGCAACGCTTATGGTGGATGAGTATGAGGATGCGGAGGAATTGGAGAGGTTGAGTACAGACATGGAGTTTCATGTTGGGGTGCTTTACACAGGTGGGCCCAAAAATGAAGGCTCTATCCAGTGGTGGTTCATTTTTATCAAAGTGAGCCGGTCGGCACTCTCAGCTGACAGACGGGTGCGCTTGTCAGTGATGATGCCACCGGCTGCACTGAACACCCTCTCAGATAGGACGCTGGCGGCAGGACAGGACAGCACCTCCAAGGCATATAGGGCAAGTTCAAGCCACAGGTCCAACTTCGACACCCAATACGTGTAGGGCGCAGAGGGGTCAGAGAGGACAGGGCTGTGGTCGGAAAGGTATTCCCGCAACATGCGCCTATACTTCTCACGCCTGGTGACACTAGGACCCTCCGTGGCGGCACTTTGGCGAGGGGGTGCCATCAAGGTGTCCCAGACCTTAGACAGTGTGCCCCTCGTTTGTGTGGACCGGTGAGAACTTGGTTGCCTACTGGAGGAACTGCCCTCCCTGCCGCCAACGTCACATGCTGGAAACATCTCCATCATATTCTGCACCAATTGCCTGTGGCAAGCATTGATGCGATTGGCCCTCCCCTCTACCGGAATAAAAGACGAGATGTTGTTTTTATACCGGGGGTCAAGGATAGCAAAGATCCAGTACTGGTTGTCCTCCATGATTTTGACAATACGCTTGTCGGTTGTAAAGCACCCCAACATGAACTCAGCCATGTCTGCCACAGTGTTAGTTGGCATGACTCCTCTGGCCCCACCGGAAAGTTCAATCTCCATTTCCTCCTCATCCTCCATGTCTACCCATCCGCGCTGCAACAATGGGACGATTCGAAGTTGCCCGGAAGCCTCCTGTATCACCATCACATCATCGGACAACTCTTCTTCCTCCTCCTCCTCCTCCTCCTCCATTAAACGCAGTGAAGCGGACAGATGTGTGGACCTACTCTCCAGCTGTGACGGATCGGATGCTATCCCTAACTCCTCTGTGTGATCTGAGTTATCCCTGATGTCAATCAGGGATTCTCTCAGAACATACAAGAGCGGGATTGTAAGGCTCACCATCGCATCCTCAGAGCTCACCCTCCTTGTGGACTCCTCAAAGACCCGTAGGATGTCACAAAGGTCTCTCATCCATGGCCACTCATGGATGTGAAACTGAGGCAGCTGACTTTGTGGCACCCTAGGGTTTTGTAGCTGGTATTCCATCAAAGGTCTCTGCTGCTCAACCACTCTATTCAACATCTGAAACGTTGAGTTCCAGCATGTGGGGACGTCGCACAAAAGCCGGTGTTGTGGCACACGCAGGCGTTGCTGGAGAGATTTTAAGCTAGCAGCGGCTACTGTCGACTTGCGAAAGTGGGCGCACATGCGCCGCACTTTCACCAGTAGCTCTGGAACATTGGGGTAGCTCTTTAGGAAACGTTGCACCACTAGGTTGAAGACGTGGGCCAGGCATGGAACATGTTGGAGTCCGGCAAGCTCCAGAGCTGCTACCAGGTTCCGGCCGTTATCACAAACGACCATGCCTGGGCCCAGGTGCAGCGGCTCAAACCATATTGCCGTCTCATCGAGGAGGGCATCCCTCACCTCGGAGGCAGTGTGCTGTCTGTCCCCCAAGCTGATCAGCTTCAGCACAGCCTGCTGACGTCTACCAACGCCAGTGCTGCAACGTTTCCAACTCGTAGCTGGGGTCAATCTAACAGCGGAGGAGGAGGCGGTGGCGGAGGAGGAGGCGGTGGCGGAGGAGGAGGCGGTAGAGGAGGAGGAGGAGGGGGGTGTTCTTCTCGTGTCCCTGCCAGGAATGTTAGGCGGGGAGACGAGGTACACCGGGCCAGTTTGGGAAGCAGTCCCAGCCTCAACTACATTCACCCAGTGTGCCGTCAGTGAAATGTAGCGTCCCTGTCCGCATGCACTTGTCCACGCGTCGGTGGTCAAGTGGACCTTTGTGCAAAGCGCGGAACTAAGGGCCCGCTTGATGTTGAGTGACACGTGCTGGTGCAAGGCGGGGACGGCACACCGGGAGAAGTAGTGACGGCTAGGGACGGCATAGCGAGGTGCCGCAGTTGCCATCAGGTCCAGGAAGGCGGGAGTTTCAACAAGCCGGAACGCCAACATCTCCTGGGCCAGCAGTTTAGCGATGTTGGCGTTCAAGGCTTGCGCGTGTGGGTGGTTAGCAGTGTATTTCTGCCGCCGCTCCAATGTCTGAGAGATGGTGGGTTGTTGTAAAGAAGCGCCTGATGGTGCCTTTGATGGTGCAGGAGAAGGAGATAAGACAGGAACAGGGGAGGATGAGGGAGAAGTCAACAAAGTGGCGGAGGCAGATGAAGTGGTGTCCTGGCTCGTCCTCTGGAGTGCATCGCCAGCACAGTCAGCAGTGGCAGTGGCAGAGGCAGAGGCAGTGGCAGAGGCAGTGGCAGTGGCGTGAACGGCAGGCGGCCTTTGTCCTGCCGTTGCTGCCTGCCACTGATTCCAGTGCTTGGATTCCAAATGACGGCGCATTGAAGTGGTGGACAGGTTGCTCTTCTCAGAGCCCCTAATCAATTTCGAGAGGCAAATTGTGCAGACAACACTATATCTGTCCTCGGCGCATTCCTTGAAAAAACTCCACACCTTCGAGAAACGTGCCCTCGAGGTGGGAGTTTTTCGGGGCTGGGTACGAACTGGAACATCTTGGGAGATTCCGGGTGTGGCCTGGCTTCGCCTAAGCTGCTGACCTCTGCCTCTGCCTCTAGCTACCCTTTTTGGTGCTGCACTTGCCTCAACATCCACACTACTTTCCCCGCTTGACATCCCCCCTGTCCAGGTCGGGTCAGTGTCCTCATCATCCACCACTTCCTCTTCCAACTCCTGTCTCATCTCCTCCTCCCGCACAATGCGCCGGTCAACTGGATGCCCTGACGGCAACTGCGTCACATCATCGTCGATGAGGGTGGGTTGCTGGTCATCCACCACCAAATCGAACGGAGATGGAGGAGACTCTAGTATTTGAGCATCTGGACACAGATGCTCCTCTGTTAGGTTCGTGGAATCGTGACGTGGAGAGGCAGGTTGAGGGACAATGAAAGGAGCGGAGAACAGCTCTGGGGAGCAGGGACAGTTGGGGTTATTGTTCTGTGAAGCTTGGGAATTTTGGGAGGAAGGAGGACAAGACTGTTGGGTAATAGGAGGAGAGGAGGCAGAGTCTGACTGGCTGCTGGACAATGTGCTGTAAGCGTTCTCTGACAGCCATTGCAAGACCTGTTCCTGGTTCTCGGGCCTACTAAGGTTTGTACCCTGCAGTTTAGTTAATGTGGCAAGCAACCCTGGCACTGTGGAGTGGCGCAATGCTTGCTGCCCCAGAGGAGTAGGCACGGGACGCCCTGTGGCTTCACTGCTACCTTGCTCCCCAGAACCATTCCCCCGACCTCGCCCACGGCCTCGTCCACGTCCCTTTCCGGGAGCCTTGCGCATTTTGAATTCCCAGTTAGAAATTGGCACTATATACCAGTAGCAAAAATTGTGGGTGCACGTAACCCCAATATATTCTTTGAATTCCCAGTCAGACAATGGCACTATATACCAGTAGCAAGAAATGAGGGTATTTATAACCCCAATATATTCTTTGAATTCCCAGTCAGACAATGGCACTGTATACCAGTAGTAAAAATTGTGGGTGCACGTAACCCCAATATATTCTTTGAATTCCCAGTCAGAAACTGGCACTATATGGCAGTAGCAAGAAATGAGGGTATTTATAACCCCAATATATTCTTTGAATTCCCAGTCAGACAATGGCACTGTATACCAGTAGTAAAAATTGTGGGTGCACGTAACCCCAATATATTCTTTGAATTACCAGTCAGAAACTGGCACTATATGGCAGTAGCAAGAAATGAGGGTATTTGTAACCCCAATATATTCTTTGAATTCCCAGTCAGAAACTGGCACTGTATACCAGTAGTAAAAATTGTGGGTGCACGTAACCCCAATATATTCTTTGAATTCCCAGTCAGACAATGGCACTATATACCAGTAGCAAGAAATGAGGGTATTTATAACCCCAATATATTCTTTGAATTCCCAGTCAGACAATGGCACTGTATACCAGTAGTAAAAATTGTGGGTGCACGTAACCCCAATATATTCTTTGAATTCCCAGTCAGAAACTGGCACTATATGGCAGTAGCAAGAAATGAGGGTATTTATAACCCCAATATATTCTTTGAATTCCCAGTCAGACAATGGCACTGTATACCAGTAGTAAAAATTGTGGGTGCACGTAACCCCAATATATTCTTTGAATTACCAGTCAGAAACTGGCACTATATGGCAGTAGCAAGAAATGAGGGTATTTGTAACCCCAATATATTCTTTGAATTCCCAGTCAGAAACTGGCACTGTATACCAGTAGTAAAAATTGTGGGTGCACGTAACCCCAATATATTCTTTGAATTCCCAGTCAGACAATGGCACTATATACCAGTAGCAAGAAATGAGGGTATTTATAACCCCAATATATTCTTTGAATTTCCAGTCAGAAACTGGCACTATATGGCAGTAGCAAGAAATGAGGGTATTTATAACCCCAATATATTCTTTGAATTCCCAGTCAGAAACTGGCACTATATGGCAGTAGCAAGAAATGAGGGTATTTATAACCCCAATATATTCTTTGAATTCCCAGTCAGACAATGGCACTGTATACCAGTAGTAAAAATTGTGGGTGCACGTAACCCCAATATATTCTTTGAATTACCAGTCAGAAACTGGCACTATATGGCAGTATCAAGAAATGAGGGTATTTGTAACCCCAATATATTCTTTGAATTCCCAGTCAGAAACTGGCACTGTATACCAGTAGTAAAAATTGTGGGTGCACGTAACCCCAATATATTCTTTGAATTACCAGTCAGAAACTGGCACTATATGGCAGTAGCAAGAAATGAGGGTATTTGTAACCCCAATATATTCTTTGAATTCCCAGTCAGACAATGGCACTGTATACCAGTAGTAAAAATTGTGGGTGCACGTAACCCCAATATATTCTTTGAATTACCAGTCAGAAACTGGCACTATATGGCAGTAGCAAGAAATGAGGGTATTTGTAACCCCAATATATTCTTTGAATTCCCAGTCAGAAACTGGCACTGTATACCAGTAGTAAAAATTGTGGGTGCACGTAACCCCAATATATTCTTTGAATTCCCAGTCAGACAATGGCACTATATACCAGTAGCAAGAAATGAGGGTATTTATAACCCCAATATATTCTTTGAATTTCCAGTCAGAAACTGGCACTATATGGCAGTAGCAAGAAATGAGGGTATTTATAACCCCAATATATTCTTTGAATTCCCAGTCAGAAACTGGCACTATATGGCAGTAGCAAGAAATGAGGGTATTTATAACCCCAATATATTCTTTGAATTCCCAGTCAGACAATGGCACTGTATACCAGTAGTAAAAATTGTGGGTGCACGTAACCCCAATATATTCTTTGAATTACCAGTCAGAAACTGGCACTATATGGCAGTAGCAAGAAATGAGGGTATTTGTAACCCCAATATATTCTTTGAATTCCCAGTCAGAAACTGGCACTGTATACCAGTAGTAAAAATTGTGGGTGCACGTAACCCCAATATATTCTTTGAATTACCAGTCAGAAACTGGCACTATATGGCAGTAGCAAGAAATGAGGGTATTTGTAACCCCAATATATTCTTTGAATTCCCAGTCAGAAACTGGCACTGTATACCAGTAGTAAAAATTGTGGGTGCACGTAACCCCAATATATTCTTTGAATTCCCAGTCAGACAATGGCACTATATACCAGTAGCAAGAAATGAGGGTATTTATAACCCCAATATATTCTTTGAATTACCAGTCAGAAACTGGCACTATATGGCAGTAGCAAGAAATGAGGGTATTTGTAATCCCAATATATTCTTTGAATTCCCAGTCAGAAACTGGCACTGTATACCAGTAGTAAAAATTGTGGGTGCACGTAACCCCAATATATTCTTTGAATTACCAGTCAGAAACTGGCACTATATGGCAGTAGCAAGAAATGAGGGTATTTGTAACCCCAATATATTCTTTGAATTCCCAGTCAGAAACTGGCACTGTATACCAGTAGTAAAAATTGTGGGTGCACGTAACCCCAATATATTCTTTGAATTCCCAGTCAGACAATGGCACTATATACCAGTAGCAAGAAATGAGGGTATTTATAACCCCAATATATTCTTTGAATTCCCAGTCAGACAATGGCACTGTATACCAGTAGTAAAAATTGTGGGTGCACGTAACCCCAATATATTCTTTGAATTCCCAGTCAGAAACTGGCACTATATGGCAGTAGCAAGAAATGAGGGTATTTATAACCCCAATATATTCTTTGAATTCCCAGTCAGACAATGGCACTGTATACCAGTAGTAAAAATTGTGGGTGCACGTAACCCCAATATATTCTTTGAATTACCAGTCAGAAACTGGCACTATATGGCAGTAGCAAGAAATGAGGGTATTTGTAACCCCAATATATTCTTTGAATTCCCAGTCAGAAACTGGCACTGTATACCAGTAGTAAAAATTGTGGGTGCACGTAACCCCAATATATTCTTTGAATTCCCAGTCAGACAATGGCACTATATACCAGTAGCAAGAAATGAGGGTATTTATAACCCCAATATATTCTTTGAATTCCCAGTCAGACAATGGCACTGTATACCAGTAGTAAAAATTGTGGGTGCACGTAACCCCAATATATTCTTTGAATTCCCAGTCAGAAACTGGCACTATATGGCAGTAGCAAGAAATGAGGGTATTTATAACCCCAATATATTCTTTGAATTCCCAGTCAGACAATGGCACTGTATACCAGTAGTAAAAATTGTGGGTGCACGTAACCCCAATATATTCTTTGAATTACCAGTCAGAAACTGGCACTATATGGCAGTAGCAAGAAATGAGGGTATTTGTAACCCCAATATATTCTTTGAATTCCCAGTCAGAAACTGGCACTGTATACCAGTAGTAAAAATTGTGGGTGCACGTAACCCCAATATATTCTTTGAATTCCCAGTCAGACAATGGCACTATATACCAGTAGCAAGAAATTAGGGTATTTATAACCCCAATATATTCTTTGAATTCCCAGTCAGACAATGGCACTGTATACCAGTAGTAAAAATTGTGGGTGCACGTAACCCCAATATATTCTTTGAATTCCCAGTCAGAAACTGGCACTATATGGCAGTAGCAAGAAATGAGGGTATTTATAACCCCAATATATTCTTTGAATTCCCAGTCAGACAATGGCACTGTATACCAGTAGTAAAAATTGTGGGTGCACGTAACCCCAATATATTCTTTGAATTACCAGTCAGAAACTGGCACTATATGGCAGTAGCAAGAAATGAGGGTATTTGTAACCCCAATATATTCTTTGAATTCCCAGTCAGAAACTGGCACTGTATACCAGTAGTAAAAATTGTGGGTGCACGTAACCCCAATATATTCTTTGAATTCCCAGTCAGACAATGGCACTATATACCAGTAGCAAGAAATAAGGGTATTTATAACCCCAATATATTCTTTGAATTCCCAGTCAGACAATGGCACTGTATACCAGTAGTAAAAATTGTGGATGCACGTAACCCCAATATATTCTTTGAATTCCCAGTCAGAAACTGGCACTATATGGCAGTAGCAAGAAATGAGGGTATTTATAACCCCAATATATTCTTTGAATTCCCAGTCAGACAATGGCACTGTATACCAGTAGTAAAAATTGTGGGTGCACGTAACCCCAATATATTCTTTGAATTACCAGTCAGAAACTGGCACTATATGGCAGTAGCAAGAAATGAGGGTATTTGTAACCCCAATATATTCTTTGAATTCCCAGTCAGAAACTGGCACTGTATACCAGTAGTAAAAATTGTGGGTGCACGTAACCCCAATATATTCTTTGAATTCCCAGTCAGACAATGGCACTATATGGCAGTAGCAAGAAATGAGGGTATTTATAACCCCAATATATTCTTTGAATTACCAGTCAGAAACTGGCACTATATGGCAGTAGCAAGAAATGAGGGTATTTATAACCCCAATATATTCTTTGAATTCCCAGTCAGAAACTGGCACTGTATACCAGTAGTAAAAATTGTGGGTGTATATAGCCCCAATTCTATTGCTAGGGGACTTGCAGGGTATTTCTGGGGTGAAGGTGGGGGGGCACACCGTTGGAACGGGTATCGGGGGTATATATCGGGTATACGGGAATACACTGACAGTGTATTCCATTCAGGATCCTGGGAAAGCTGGGTTGCGGCGATTGAGCCCGTCAGTGCCACGTTACACTGACAAGCTTCTCCCTGGAATTTAGCTCTTATAAGAACTGTTGGTTGTCTTCTCCTTCCTATCCTAGCCTGTCCCTGCCTACCCAGAATCTAAGCCCTAGCTAGCTGGACGGAAACCTCCGTCCTCGGTGAATTGCAAGCTCAGAATGACGCGAACCTGGGCGGCGCTGTTCTTTTAAATTAGAGGTCACATGTTTTCGGCAGCCAATGGGTTTTGCCTACTTTTCTCAACGTCACCGGTGTCGTAGTTCCTGTCCCACCTACCCTGCGCTGTTATTGGAGCAAAAAAGGCGCCAGGGAAGGTGGGAGGGGAATCGAGTAATGGCGCACTTTACCACGCGGTGTTCGATTCGATTCGAACATGCCGAACAGCCTAATATCCGATCGAACATGAGTTCGATAGAACACTGTTCGCTCATCTCTAATTATTATTATTATTATTATTATATTATTACTAATGCTATACTAACTATACTAACACCATAATAACTATACTAACACTATAATAACTATACTAACATTATAATAACTATACTAACACTATACTAACTATACTAACACTATACTAACTATACCAACACTATACTAACTATACTAATGAATATAAAATGAAAATACAATTTATTATTATTATTATTATTATTATTATATTATTACTAATGCTATACTAACTATACTAACACCATAATAACTATACTAACACTATAATAACTATACTAACATTATAATAACTATACTAACACTATACTAACTATACCAACACTATACTAACTATACTAATGAATATAAAATAAAAAATAAAATTTAATAATAATAATAATAATAATATTATTATTATATTATTACTAATGCTATACTAACACCATAATAACTATACTAACACTATACTAACACTATAATAACTATACTAACACTATAATAACACTATACCAACTATACAAACACTATAATAACTATAGTAACACTATAATAACTATACTTATACTATACTAACTACACTAACTATAATAACTATATTAACGCTATACTATATTAACATTTTAATAACTATACTAACACTATACTAACTATACTAACACTAGAGATGAGCGAGTAGTATTCGATCGAGTAGGTATTCTATCGAATACTACGGTAATCGAAATATTCGTACTCGATCAAATACTGCTCGCTTTTCACAGTAAATATTCGATTCAGAACCAGCATTGATTGGCCGAATGCTATACAGTGTATAGCATTTGGCAAATCAACGCTGGTTCTGCAGCAGGCTCATCCTTGCTAGTCGGGAGAGCTGGCAGCTTGCTGTTACGAGGGAGCTTACTTTTTCTCATAGGAATGCATTGACCAGCGTTGATTGGCCAGTGTACAGCATTCGGCCAATTAACACTGGTTCTGCCGGAGGCTCGTCTGTGAGAAGGCGGAGTCTAAGATCGGATCATAGCAGTCTCCATTGTGTTCCGATATTAGACTCCGCCTCCTCACAGACTAGCCTCTGGCAGAACCAGCGTTGATTGGCCGAATGCTGTACACTGGCCAATCAACGCTGGTCAATGCTTTCCTATGAGAAAAAGTAAGCTCCCTCGTAACTGTAAGTTGCCAGATCTCCCGACTAGCAAGGACGAGCTGCGGAACCAGCATTGATTTGCTGCAGGCTCATCTTTGCTAGTCGGGAGAGCTGGCAGCTTGCGGGTACGAGTGAGCTTACTTTTTCTCATAGGAAAGCATTGACCAGCGTTGATTGGCCAGTGTACAGCATTCGGCCAATCATATATACCAGTAGCAAGAAATGAGGGTATTTATAACCCCAATATATTCTTTGAATTACCAGTCAGAAACTGGCACTATATGGCAGTAGCAAGAAATGAGGGTATTTATAACCCCAATATATTCTTTGAATTCCCAGTCAGAAACTGGCACTGTATACCAGTAGTAAAAATTGTGGGTGTATATAGCCCCAATTCTATTGCTAGGGGACTTGCAGGGTATTTCTGGGGTGAAGGTGGGGGGGCACACCGTTGGAACGGGTATCGGGGGTATATATCGGGTATACGGGAATACACTGACAGTGTATTCCATTCAGGATCCTGGGAAAGCTGGGTTGCGGCGATTGAGCCCGTCAGTGCCACGTTACACTGACAAGCTTCTCCCTGGAATTTAGCTCTTATAAGAGCTGTTGGTTATCTTCTCCTTCCTATCCTAGCCTGTCCCTGCCTACCCAGAATCTAAGCCCTAGCTAGCTGGACGGAAACCTCCGTCCTCGGTGAATTGCAAGCTCAGAATGACGCGAACCTGGGCGGCGCTGTTCTTTTAAATTAGAGGTCACATGTTTTCGGCAGCCAATGGGTTTTGCCTACTTTTCTCAACGTCACCGGTGTCGTAGTTCCTGTCCCACCTACCCTGCGCTGTTATTGGAGCAAAAAAGGCGCCAGGGAAGGTGGGAGGGGAATCGAGTAATGGCGCACTTTACCACGCGGTGTTCGATTCGATTCGAACATGCCGAACAGCCTAATATCCGATCGAACATGAGTTCGATAGAACACTGTTCGCTCATCTCTAATTATTATTATTATTATTATTATTATTATATTATTACTAATGCTATACTAACTATACTAACACCATAATAACTATACTAACACTATAATAACTATACTAACACTATACTAACTATACCAACACTATACTAACTATACTAATGAATATAAAATGAAAATACAATTTATTATTATTATTATTATTATTATTATATTATTACTAATGCTATACTAACTATACTAACACCATAATAACTATACTAACACTATAATAACTATACTAACATTATAATAACTATACTAACACTATACTAACTATACCAACACTATACTAACTATACTAATGAATATAAAATAAAAAATAAAATTTAATAATAATAATAATAATAATATTATTATTATTATATTATTACTAATGCTATACTAACACCATAATAACTATACTAACACTATACTAACACTATAATAACTATACTAACACTATAATAACACTATACCAACTATACAAACACTATAATAACTATAGTAACACTATAATAACTATACTTACACTATACTAACTACACTAACTATAATAACTATATTAACGCTATACTATATTAACATTTTAATAACTATACTAACACTATACTAACTATACTAACACTAGAGATGAGCGAGTAGTATTCGATCGAGTAGGTATTCTATCGAATACTACGGTAATCGAAATATTCGTACTCGATCAAATACTGCTCGCTTTTCACAGTAAATATTCGATTCAGAACCAGCATTGATTGGCCGAATGCTATACAGTGTATAGCATTTGGCAAATCAACGCTGGTTCTGCAGCAGGCTCATCCTTGCTAGTCGGGAGAGCTGGCAGCTTGCTGTTACGAGGGAGCTTACTTTTTCTCATAGGAATGCATTGACCAGCGTTGATTGGCCAGTGTACAGCATTCGGCCAATTAACACTGGTTCTGCCGGAGGCTCGTCTGTGAGAAGGCGGAGTCTAAGATCGGATCATAGCAGTCTCCATTGTGTTCCGATATTAGACTCCGCCTCCTCACAGACTAGCCTCTGGCAGAACCAGCGTTGATTGGCCGAATGCTGTACACTGGCCAATCAACGCTGGTCAATGCTTTCCTATGAGAAAAAGTAAGCTCCCTCGTAACTGTAAGTTGCCAGATCTCCCGACTAGCAAGGACGAGCTGCGGAACCAGCATTGATTTGCTGCAGGCTCATCTTTGCTAGTCGGGAGAGCTGGCAGCTTGCGGTTACGAGTGAGCTTACTTTTTCTCATAGGAAAGCATTGACCAGCGTTGATTGGCCAGTGTACAGCATTCGGCCAATCATATATACCAGTAGCAAGAAATGAGGGTATTTATAACCCCAATATATTCTTTGAATTACCAGTCAGAAACTGGCACTATATGGCAGTAGCAAGAAATGAGGGTATTTATAACCCCAATATATTCTTTGAATTCCCAGTCAGAAACTGGCACTGTATACCAGTAGTAAAAATTGTGGGTGTATATAGCCCCAATTCTATTGCTAGGGGACTTGCAGGGTATTTCTGGGGTGAAGGTGGGGGGGCACACCGTTGGAACGGGTATCGGGGGTATATATCGGGTATACGGGAATACACTGACAGTGTATTCCATTCAGGATCCTGGGAAAGCTGGGTTGCGGCGATTGAGCCCGTCAGTGCCACGTTACACTGACAAGCTTCTCCCTGGAATTTAGCTCTTATAAGAGCTGTTGGTTATCTTCTCCTTCCTATCCTAGCCTGTCCCTGCCTACCCAGAATCTAAGCCCTAGCTAGCTGGACGGAAACCTCCGTCCTCGGTGAATTGCAAGCTCAGAATGACGCGAACCTGGGCGGCGCTGTTCTTTTAAATTAGAGGTCACATGTTTTCGGCAGCCAATGGGTTTTGCCTACTTTTCTCAACGTCACCGGTGTCGTAGTTCCTGTCCCACCTACCCTGCGCTGTTATTGGAGCAAAAAAGGCGCCAGGGAAGGTGGGAGGGGAATCGAGTAATGGCGCACTTTACCACGCGGTGTTCGATTCGATTCGAACATGCCGAACAGCCTAATATCCGATCGAACATGAGTTCGATAGAACACTGTTCGCTCATCTCTAATTATTATTATTATTATTATTATTATTATTATTATATTATTACTAATGCTATACTAACTATACTAACACCATAATAACTATACTAACACTATAATAACTATACTAACACTATACTAACTATACCAACACTATACTAACTATACTAATGAATATAAAATGAAAATACAATTTATTATTATTATTATTATTATTATTATTATTATATTATTACTAATGCTATACTAACTATACTAACACCATAATAACTATACTAACACTATAATAACTATACTAACATTATAATAACTATACTAACACTATACTAACTATACCAACACTATACTAACTATACTAATGAATATAAAATAAAAAATAAAATTTAATAATAATAATATTATTATTATTATATTATTACTAATGCTATACTAACACCATAATAACTATACTAACACTATACTAACACTATAATAACTATACTAACACTATAATAACACTATACCAACTATACAAACACTATAATAACTATAGTAACACTATAATAACTATACTTACACTATACTAACTACACTAACTATAATAACTATATTAACGCTATACTATATTAACATTTTAATAACTATACTAACACTATACTAACTATACTAACACTAGAGATGAGCGAGTAGTATTCGATCGAGTAGGTATTCTATCGAATACTACGGTAATCGAAATATTCGTACTCGATCAAATACTGCTCGCTTTTCACAGTAAATATTCGATTCAGAACCAGCATTGATTGGCCGAATGCTATACAGTGTATAGCATTTGGCAAATCAACGCTGGTTCTGCAGCAGGCTCATCCTTGCTAGTCGGGAGAGCTGGCAGCTTGCTGTTACGAGGGAGCTTACTTTTTCTCATAGGAATGCATTGACCAGCGTTGATTGGCCAGTGTACAGCATTCGGCCAATTAACACTGGTTCTGCCGGAGGCTCGTCTGTGAGAAGGCGGAGTCTAAGATCGGATCATAGCAGTCTCCATTGTGTTCCGATATTAGACTCCGCCTCCTCACAGACTAGCCTCTGGCAGAACCAGCGTTGATTGGCCGAATGCTGTACACTGGCCAATCAACGCTGGTCAATGCTTTCCTATGAGAAAAAGTAAGCTCCCTCGTAACTGTAAGTTGCCAGATCTCCCGACTAGCAAGGACGAGCTGCGGAACCAGCATTGATTTGCTGCAGGCTCATCTTTGCTAGTCGGGAGAGCTGGCAGCTTGCGGTTACGAGTGAGCTTACTTATTTTTTATTGGCCGAATTGGCCAATTACTTATTTTTTATCAGCACAACTGCAAGCACTGTGCAGTTAAAGCGCACAAACCCCATAGACTATAATGCTTTAACTGCAAAGTGCTCCTCCTAAACACTTTCCTCCTGCTACTCGTGGACTTAGTGACTCCCCTTTAGTTGAATAGTGGTTTCCCCTGAAATGAGCATTTTTTCCCATAGTCTATAATGGGATTCGATATTCAATCGAGTAGTCGAATATTGAGGCTCTACTTGAAACGAGTATCGAATCTCGAATATTTTACTACTTGCTCATCTCTAACTAACACTATAATAACACTACAATAACTATACTAACACTATAATAACTAGACTAACACTATACAAACTATACTAACACTATACTAATTAAACTACACAATAATAACACTATACTAACACTATAATAACACTATACTAACACTATAATAACTAAACTAACACTATACTTACACTATACTAACTATAATAACACTATACTAACTAAACTAAGACTATACTAACTATACTAACACTATAATAACTATACTAACACTATAATAACAAAAACCTTGGTTTGTCTGCATCTCTCCCTCCCTCCATATAGATACAAATAGGGTAGATATCAAACATATGACAAACTATTACTACTTCTGTAGTGCCAACTGATGTCTAAGGAGATTGATAAGTACTTGACAAATCCAATAAATACAAGACATTTATTCCCACCTTGTCTACTCTTACCTTATATTGAATTTAGTTCTAGCCTTCAATTACTCATGACTGCAAAGTTAAATGACTGGACAGCACTCTCCCAATGGTAATATTTGATCGGATGCACATTCAACGTGGGACTGACCACTTTCTCAAAAATTCTTGTATAGGAAGAAGATGTAGAACAGCACACACCAATAATATAGCCTTTTATTATTTCATGGCACAACATGCAGGTATAGACCTTCCATATATGTTGTGTACAGATCCACGTATCCAGTACCAGATAGTAATACTTAGAGCAACCTTTGCCTAGCTTGTAAATCATATATACATATTACAAACAATATTTTAGGTTCTTATCAATTACAGTATAACAGGCTCTATTGTATATCATGTCAACTGAACAGATATACACTGATGTACCAATATTACACAACAGAGGAATATATAATAACCAATGTCTATAAAGTAATGAGTAGAGATAAGCAAACGGCGTTCGATCGAATTGGTATTCGATCGAATATCAGGCTGTTCGAGGTATTCGATTCCAATTGAATACCATGCGGCAAATGCACTAAAAATTCGTATCCCCTCCCACCTTCCCTGGTGCTTTTATTACACCAATAACTGTGCAGGGGAGGTGGGATAGGAAGTAGGAAAACGTAGACATCAAAAAAAAATCGGAAAAAGTAATTGGCTGGCTAAATCAAGTGACCTCCACTTTATACGAATAGTGGTTTCAGATTCGGTTCATATGAGACTGTGAACTATGTGACTGAGACAGGGATAGATGATAGATTGTGGGGCTCACAATCTACATAAAAAAAAAATTAAAAAAAATGTACTGGCAGGGTTAGCTAGGAATTAGCTTTATTTAGGTAGGAATCTTACTCAAACAGCTCTTTGGGGCTCTATATACCTTCCTTGCCAGCCCAAGATACATGCAAGAGTACGGTCAATGCATTCCTATGGGAAAAAGTCAGCTTCTGCATACCGCAAGCTGCCAGCGATCCTGACCGACTAGCATATGGTGCGCTGCCACAATGTATTTGCATTGAACTTTCTCTTGTATTTAGCTCAGGCTGGCAAGGTCTCATCACTTTCAAACTTCACCTGCAAGCACATCTCGTGGCAGCCCATTATATGCTAGTCGGGATCCCTGGCAACTTGCGTTATGCGGGCGCTGCCTTTTTCTCATAGGAATGCATTGACCAGTGTTGATTGGCCGAATGCTATACAATGTACAGCATTGGCCAATCAACGCTGGTTCTGCCGGAGGCTCGTCTGTGAGGAGGCGGAGTCTAAGATTGGTCCACAGCAGTCTCCATTGTTGTCCGATCTCAGATGTAGCAAAGTTCAGCGCACAGCTCTGGTACATCTCAGATGTAGCAGAGCTCAGCGCACAGCCAGCTCTTCTACATCTCAAATGTAGCAGAGTTCAGCGCACAGCCAACTCTGCTACATCTGAGATGTAGCAGAGTTCAGCGCACAGCTCTGCTACATCTGAGATGTAGCAGCTCTGTAGCAGCGCACAGCCAGCTCTGTGTTCAACGCACAGCCAGCTCTGCTACATCTCAGATGTGTGCTGCACTCTGCTACATCTGAGATGTAGCAGAGCTGGCTGTGCGCTGCTACAGAGCTGCTACTTCTCAGATGTAGCAGAGCTGGCTGTGCGCTGAACACAGAGCTGGCTGTGCGCTGCTACAGAGCTGCTACATCTGAGATGTAGCAGAGCTGGCTGTGCACTGAACACAGAGCTGGTTGTGCGCTGAGCGCTGCTACATCTGAGATGTAGCAGAGCTGGCTGTGCGCTGAACACAGAGCTGGCTGTGCGCTGCTACAGAACTGCTACATCTGAGATGTAGCAGATGTAGCAGAGCTTTGCGCTGAACTCTGTTACATCTGAGATTGGACCACAATGGAGACTGCTCCTGTTTGAACTTGTTATCAGTATAAAAGACACCTATCCACAACCTCAAACAGTCACACTCCAAACTCCACTATGGTGAAGGCCAAAGCGCTGTCGAATGACACCAGAAACAAAATTGTAGCGGTGCACCAGGCTGGGAAGATTGAATTCGCAATAGGCAAGCAGCTTGGTGTGAAGAAATCAACTGTGGGAGCAATAATTAGAAAATGGAAGACAAACAAGATCACTGATAATCTCCCTTGATCTGGGGCTCCACGCGAGATCTCACCCTGTGGGGTCAAAATGATCACAAGAACGGTGAGCAAAAATCCCAGGACCACACGGGGGAAACTAGTGATTGACCTGCAGAGAGCTCAGACCAATGTAACAAAGGCCAGTACATGTCCGGGCCCGTCTGAAGTTTGCTAGAGAGCATTTAGATGATCCAGAAGAATGTTGGGAGAGTGTCACATGGTCAGATGAAACCAAAGTGGAACTGTTTGATAGAAACACAACTCTTCGTATTTGGAGGAGAGTTTGGAGGATCAGAATGGGCCAACATACCAGAAACAGTGTATCCCAAGCTTGTAAAGACTCACAGAAAACATTTGACCTCTGTCATTGTCAACAAAAGATATATAACAAAGTATTGAGATGAACTTTTGTTATTGACCAAATACTTATATGGCCCCACACATTATAATACCTCGGGTGAATGGGTGAATCTCACTGGATTTGTTTAGATGAATATATAAGAGGTTTGCACTCCCTTAGTATGCTTTAGTGAATTATTATACACTGCAATCTCCTTAGAACCCAGAGTATAAGTAGGGTCCCAGGAAAGGTGAAGAAAATAAACATTTACACTCACATTGCCTCACCTCTTCTAGACACAGCATCTGGCGGCATCCTGCAGTCACCTTGAATCCTCTTCAGGCCTCTTGTGTCAACACATGCCTTGGGTGTCACTGCTGAGGCCCAATCATCACTGACCAAGCGTTATGACATCAATTCACCCCACTGCAGGCCTCAGTAGTGAACCTCAGGACATATGATGGCACAAGAGGCATTGCTGGACACCCAGGAAAGGTGAGTTTGCCCAGTGTTTTGCTACCGATGTGACTTCTGATCTTTATCAGTCACCATATCAGGACTGGAGCACAGTGCTGCACGGTTTAAATATTGATGGCTTTTGAACCACCAGCAGTCTTCACAAAATCTACCAGGGGGTCGTGACCCACAGTTTGGAAGCCACTGCTGTAATTAAGTGCTGCTTACCATATTGATTATTATTTTGTATATGTCCTTTCCAGCCTGATGAAGGGTTTCTACCCAAAATATTGCACTTAATATTACTATCTGGCACTTGAAAAACTACACAACATATATGGAAGTCTATACCTATGGATTGTGTGATAAAATAATAAAAACTTAACTAAGAAGAAAACCAAATACTGGTGTGCTGTTCTACTTCTTCTACCAGTTCAATTACTCATGAAACACCTCCAAAAGCATATTGCAACATACTTCCTATATACCTGAAAGACTTCAATTCACAAGACAACCACTGGATGCCTGCATATAGAGAAATACATTGCAAACATCTCACGAAAGTGTATTGTGTGTATAACTGTTTATTATTTTTCTGAACCATCTTTGATCCTCCAATAGAGATGAGCGAGTAGTGTTCGATCGAGTAGGTGTTCGATCGAATACTACGGTATTTGAAATACTCGTACTCAATCGAACACTACTAGCTGTACGAAGTTTAAGGTTCAATGCAGAACCAGCGTTGATTGGCAGAATGCTATACATTCTGCCAATCAACGCTGGTTCTTCTCTTATCTTTAGAAGTCTTCTCTGTGCAGCGTCCCCGCGGCATCTTCCGGCTGGAATTCACTCTGCCTAGGCATCCGGCCTAGGCAGAGCTGACTATGCATGCGCAGGCATGCCCGTGCATGTGCAGTCGGCTCTGCTCAGGCGTCGGGTCGTCGGGCCCTGATGCCTAGGCAGAGTGAATTCCAGCCGGAAGAAGACGCGGGGACGCTGCGCCGGGAGAAGACTTCAAGGAGAATCCAGTCTGACCGTCACTCGTGAACTTGGTAAGTATAATTTTATCGAATTTTGCGTACCCCTGAAACGAGCATTTCACCCCATAGACTATAATGGGGTTCGAAATCCGTTCGAACAGTCGAACAGTGTGCGGCTGTTCGAATCGGATTTCGAACCTCGGACATTTTAGTGTTCGCTCATATCTATCCTCCAATTATTATATTCAGAGACTTGAAAAAAAACAAACGAATATAATAACTAGACTGGTGGGCGAATCTTGTGAATACTAAAAAACGTTTTTATGTAAGGAGAACTTCCCTATCACTGCTTTATTGCGAACAGGATACAAAACATCCCTGTTCTCCTATACTATAGGGCAGGGGTAGGGAACGTACGGCTCTCCAGCTGTTGCAAAACTACAACTCCCAGCATGCATACTGGCTCTGCTGTTCTGGGAACTCCCATGGAAGTGAATGGAGCATGCTGGGAGTTGTAGTTTCACAGCAGCTGGAGAGCCGAAGGTTCCCTACCCCTGCTATAGGGTATCCCCTATCTTATGCATTAGAATTAATTTGCACTGATAAAAAAAAAACCTTTAACAACAGCAATAACATCTCTAAGGCTGCTAATGAAGTGTAGAGCAGGGCAAGTTTATTTCCTTTGATTACCCTTTTGAGGTATCATGCACACGGACTTATTATGGCTACAATATGTACAACCTCCAAGTTTTTTAAGTCCTAGAACACATGAAATGTTTATAGGTATATGAAAAAATTATAGTATTATATGTTCTTTGGTTGATGTACAATAAAAGTATGCTCGCCTAAAAACATTAACTGTTTATTGACTGTAGAATATCTCCAAAATATTGAGTCTTTGACTCTGTAGTACATAGCCCCAGTACTTCCTATGTACTATCATATGAACTTCGTTCACAAAACTTTGCAATGCGCATTGTACCTGAAGTTAGAATTTAAAGGGAGTTATCACAATGTCTTATCAATTTTAGATTGAGAAACAGGACATCAATTTTAAAAAGTTGGCCAATGCTATTAACCCTATTACACGTTGAGTCGCAAACCACTCACAATGTAATATAACTTAGCGATATATAGTGTGAGGGTGTGAACCTAGAGGGCACTGGAGAACGACCAAAAACAGGGTTGAAAAGGACCTTGACCACGCCCAACCCAAGGGACCCAACTCCATAGACAGTGCTGCTGTTGACCTGAAGGAAGCAAAAGGATTGGATTCCATGATTAAGCTCAGTGTGAACCACATTGCTAAGCAGAAACCCCAGTAAAACTTCTTGGCCTCAGAAAGTAGTCAGGGTACAAGAAGTGAGGCATTGCCCTGTGTGCGGACTAGGCTGTTTGTTATTTTTGTTCCTATTACAAGGTGAATAAAGCCATTTCTTTTGGATTTCCATTACCTGCTATGCTGTTTATTTGGCACCCTGCGCCACCAATACCTCTATTAAGTTCAGGAAGCAGCAACCTTTGATGCTAAACTACCCCCAATTGTCACAATAGTCATGGCCGCAAGTGTTAGCACCCCCTGTAATTTTTCCAGAAAATCAAGTATTTCTCCTAGAAAATTATTCACAAAATTATTTCACATGTTTCATTATACACAAGTTTATTTATTTAGTTTGTATTGGAACAATACAAAAAAAAGACAGAGGAAAAAAAGCCAAAAATCATAATTTCACGCAAAACTCCAAAAAAGGGCCAGACAAAATTACTGCCACTATCAATTTAATATTTGGTTGCGCCCCCTTTGGAAAAAATACTGTATATACTTGAGTATAAGTCGACCCGAATATAAGCCAACCCCCCTAATTTTACCACAAAAAACGGGGAAAACTTATTGACTCGAGTATAAGCCGAGGGGGGAAAATGCATGACATTCTGTTTGTGCTCATGTTAATCCTAGCAGGCTTTGGGCCTGTATGATAATGTCCCAGATGTCATGAGGTCTGAGATATTAACATATTGGCCCAAAGCCTGTTCTAGCAGTACCATCTAGGCCCAAAGCCTGTGCTAGTAGTAATAGCCTGTTACTGCTACCATAAGGCTTTAGGCCTGTATGATAATGCACCAGACCAGGGCCACCATCAGGAATTTTGGGGCCCCATACAGCCTAAGTTTCTGCCCCCCCCCCCCGCCATTTTAAAACTACTTTATTTTGTGACATACCAATTATGTATTACCTCCCAACTTTTGAAGAGGAGAAAGGGGCTCTGCGCGCCGCAACAAATTTGGCCCCGCCTACTTTTCTGTTGACTCCGCCCATTCTCATTCATTTTTCATGTGCTCCCACACAGTATAATCCTCCTACAGTCACCCGTAAATTATATGCCTCCCCTCCATCTCTCCCCAGTTTCATATACACCCTTCCTCTGCCCCCAGTTTCATGTCCCCCCTCCATCTCTGTCCCCAGTTTCATGCTGTTCTCCCCCTTTCAACTGCCCACAGTTTCATGTCCCCCCGTCTCTGCCCCATTGTCATGCCGTTCCCCCCTCATCTGCCCCAGTGTCATGCCGTTCCCCCCCTTCATCTGCCCCAGTGTTGTGCAATTCCCCCCTTCATCTTCCTCAGTGTCATGCCATTCTGCCCCAGTGTCATGCCGTTCCCCCCCCTTCATCTGCCCCAGTGTCATGCCGTTCCCCCCCTTCATCTGCCCCAGTGTTGTGCAATTCCCCCCTTCATCTGCCCCAGTGTCATGCCGTTCTCTCCCCACCCCCTTCATCTGCCCCAGTGTCATGCCGTTCTCTCCCCACCCCCTTCATCTGCACTAGTGTTATGCCATTCTCCCCCCCTTCACCTGCCCCAGTGTCATGCCATTCTCCCCCCTTCATCTGCCCCAGTGTCATGCCATTCTCCCCCTCCTTCATCTGCTCCAGTGTCATGCCATTCTCCCCCCCCTTCATCTGCCCCAGTTTCATGCCATTCCCCCCCTTCATCTGCCCCAGTGTCATGCTGTTCTCTCCCCACCCCCCTTCATCTGCACCAGTGTTATGCCATTCCCCCCCCTTCATCTGCCCCAGTGTCATGCCATTCTCCCCCCCTTCATCGGCTCCAGTGTCATGCCATTCTCCCCCCCTTCATCTGCCCCAGTGTCATGCCATTCTCTCCCCACCCCCTTCATCTTCCACAGTGTCATGCCGTTCCCCCCCTCCCCTTCATTTGCCCCCCAGTTTCATGGGCCCCTTCATTATGTTCCATCTTAATGTTAAACACAAAACAAACACACTTACCTCTTTCATCGCTCCCCCGCCGCTCCTCTCTCTGCTCACTCCACTGACATAATTGTAGGCGCGATGTGATGACGTCATCACGCCTACACACGCCGAAGTGGGGCAGCTGCGTTTAAAGCAGGAGCTGAGCTGTCACAGCTCCTGCTTTAATCGCGTATGTATTCTGCTCATCGGCGTCCGACAGACAAATCGGGACCGGCAAGTGCTTGGGCGGGCAAGTGCCGGGGGCCCCCAGAGGCTCTGTGGACCCCGACACTTGCCCAACTGTGCCCTGCGCTGACGCCGGCCCTGAATGACTGCTGCGGGCGCCAGGGTGACGGGCCAAAACCGGGCCCCCTCCATTTTTCAATTTTGCCGGGCCCCTGACGCCAGTACCAGTAATACTGGCCTATCGGCGGCCCTGCACCAGACGTCTGGGATATTATCATACAGGCTCAAAGCCTTATGATAGCAGTAACAGCCTGTTGCCATACAGGCCCAAAGCCTGTGCTAGCAGTAACAGGCTATTACTACTAGCACAAGCTTTGGGCCTATATGATACTCCTAGCACAGGTTTTGGGCCTATATGGTAATATCCCATTACCATATAGGCCCGAAGCCGGATCGGATGCCGGAGAGGTGAGTAAAACTGTTATTTTCTCTCACCTTCCCTGGGGCTCCAATTATTATAAACGGGAGTCTGAAAAGACCCCCAAGTATAATAAAAGCGGCAGTGGGATTACGGCCTGGGTTCCGGCCTACTCACTGCTGGCCTCCGCGGCCTATTGTATAAGGTGAAGTGGGGGACAGCAGTCAGGCCCGGGGAGATTGGTAAATAGGCCGATACCTGCTGGGAATACTCCAGCAGGTAGCGGCCTATTATAAAACAAACATAAAGTGCTTTTACTGCCGCCGCCTCCTCTTCTCCCATCAGTACGCTTCGTCTCAGCGTAGGGTGCGTGATGACGCTGCCTGCGCTGAGACGCAGTAAGATTTCATCGACACACGACGGTTGAGGGCCTGAACTTACGTGGCCACGTCACCCGGTGTGTGATGTAGCCGGGGGAGGGGGCAGAACTGGAGTGGAGGCCTGCTGCTGACTGTGGGCGACCGTTGGAGCAGTGCTGCTGCCGATAGGTGGGTGGTGAGGCAGCGCTGTCTCCAGGGCCGCCTTAAGATGTTTCCAAGGCAGAGAAGATGCTCTGGAAACATCTTGGGAAGATTCTGGAGAGCTGCTCCAGCGGCCTCCCACAGATATCTTGCACAGTACCGTATTGTCTTGAGTATAAGCCGAGGCACACTTTTTCTGCACAAAAACTGTGCTGAAAACTTGGCTTATACTTGAGTATATACGGTAACTGAAATCAGTTGCTTCCCATGACCATGAACAAGCTTCATACACCTCTCAACTGGAATTTTGGACCACACTTAGAGATGAGCGAGTAGTACTCGATCGAGTAGGTATTCGATCGAATACTACGGTATTCGAAATACTCGTACTCGATCGAGTACCACTCACTGTTCGAATGTAAAAGTTTGATGCAGAACCAGCATTGATTGGCCGAATGCTATACAGTCGGCCAATCAATGCTGGTTCTTCTCCTACCTTTAGAAGTCATCTATGTGCATCTTCCCCGTGGCGTCTTCCGACTCTTCATTCACTCTGCCAGGCATCGGGCCTGGGCAGAGCCGACTGCGCATGTCCGCTTGTAGTGCGGGCATGCGCAGTCGGCTCTGCCCAGGCCCAATGCCTGGCAGAGTGAATGAAGAGCCGGAAGACGCCGCGGGGACGCTGCAAGGAGAAGACTTCTCGGAGGATCCAGCCTGACCCTCACTCGTGGACTTGGTAAGTATAATTTGATCGAACGTTGCCTACCCCGGAAACGAGCATTTTCCCCCCATAGACTATAATAGGGTTCGATATTCGATTCGAGTAGTCGAATATTGAGGGGCTACTCGAAACGAATATCGAACCTCGGACATTTTACTGTTCGCTCATCTCTAACCACTCTTCTTTTGCAAGATGGTCCAGGTCTCTCATATTTGAAGGGTGCCTTCTTCCAAAAGCAATTTTAAGATCTCTCCACAGGTGTTCAATAGGATTCACTGCTAGCCATTTCAGAACTCTCTAGCATTTTGTTTCCATCCATTTCTGGGTAGTTTTTGAAGTATGTTTGGGGTCATTGTCCTGCTGGAAGATTCATGACCTAGTACACAAACACAGCTTTCTGACATTGGATCTTCAGATTTCCTAATACCTTGCACTCAGTCAAGGTACCCAGTGCCGGAGGCAGCAAAACAAACCCAAAACATCTTTGAACCTCCATCATACTTAACCTTCAGTAGTTTCTTTGTAAGCCTCATTCCATTTTGCTTATCTACTATCCAAACTATCCTGTGTTGTATCATATCATCATTTTTTCTCTTCCATCCAAGTCTAGGGGGAGATTGACTACAGTGTTGTAAACCTCTTGATTATGTTGTGCATCATAGACAAAGGAAAATCAAGATCTCTAGAAATGGACTTGCAACCTTTAGATTGTCACATGCTTGAAGCAAAGTTATTTACCCACAATTTTGAAAAGGTGCTAACAATTTTGTATGGCCCATTTTTTTGAGTTTTGAAATCATATGTGAACTTATGTTCAATTTGCTTTTTTCCCTCTGTTTTTGTTCTGTTGTCCCAATACACAAATGAAATAAAGATGTGTATAACAAAACACAGTCAATTGCAACGATTTTTGGGAGAAATACTTATGTGCCAACACATAACCAAGCCATGACCATATGTCTTGCTTACTACATTTTTCTGTCAGTCACTTTCAAAACTGTAATAATACAACATTTTTTCACACATGGGCTGTTTGTAGCCAAAGTTACATGCTAGTTTCTATTTGTGTGGTTTAAGGATATATATATATATATATATATATATATATATATATATATATATGTAGAGATATGTTAATCATTAGCAAAACAGTAACTACAAACCTCTTTTAGGAGAAATGAGGAGGCTGCAAAAGCAAAAGACCACCCATATCGGTAATGGAAGTACTGTTCAGAACTACTTGGCCTGTTCATAACTTCATCGTTGATACTGGAGATATAAAGAACCAAACCCACAACAAGAGAAAGGCCTGTAATACAATAAAAACATAATTAAAAGTAACAGTAGAAATAATTGAATATCTGATCATCTAATGCATACTGAAAAAACAAATACAATGAGGAAGTAGCAGGAAACTGGCAATGAAAGATCACAAGCAAAACAAACTAACTATAATCTAATATCTTTCTGGCTGGTAAAATCTAATGCTATTCCTGTGGATTTTATCGGAGCCTGTCGCAAGGCTGGTAGGACTTTATCAATCACGGTCTCAGGTTACCACATCAAAGCTGGTGTGTCAGAAAATAGGTGAATTTGTGGGAAAAAAACAAGAACTGCAAACCTACAGCTGAGTGAAGCATACATGTCTCAAACCCTTCAATGACATGGCCAACAACTGCCTTTAGCCCTCTTGTTCAAAACTGATGTGTCAATTTATATGCAAATAAGTTTGAGATGCTTTAACTTACCCAAGTGATTTTAAGGATGTTTTTTTTTCCTGACATATTGTACTTCATCTTAGTGGTTAAATTTGATTAATATTTTGAATTTGGCTCTTAAATCTAATTAATATTTAGAACTTGGTCCCTTTTTAATAGGTAGTGGGGTCCAGTAAAGGCACATATTAACTCTCTTATCCCTACTCTTGCTTATTGCAGTCTTCCACCTCCTCTTCAGCCTCCCATGCACCATACATTATGTCGTAGCAACATGATGTATGATGCAAAGGGCCCATTGAAGACTGAATTGGGAAGAGAAGGAGGCAGGAGTAGGGATCGGTAAGTGAATGCAGCCAGTCCGTCCCAATTCAACTCGAGTTGTTGCTAAAAATACAATTGGAACACAAAACCGGGAAGATGTGGTGCCCTGACTCAGTGACAGGTAAGTAATGACCTAATACTGCTAATACCAGTGAACACACCTGCCACATGGACAGCCCCTTAAAGCGTTTAACCGCCTTTTTATTATTGATGGCCTGTCCTCATAATAGGCAATCAATATTACATCTTCAGGGGTCCAACAGCCAGAACCCCTGTCCTGTCTGTCTTCTGCATCCTCATCTGTTTGGCAATTTAGGTCTCAGGCTCCAGTGGTCACACGGGGCGTGATGACATTGTTATGTTGGCGCACCCCATGTAACCACTGGTGTGACATCAGTTACCAGCAGGTAGAGCCGGGAGCGAATGCTTTCATTACGCCACGATCATTACGCCACTGCCCACAGCTTCTGCTTTGCTGCAGAAAAAAAAATTCCATGCAATGTGCACTGCATGACTTTTCTGACCCAGTCATTATATTTCAGTCTCCAGTCATCCTACAGTCAGAGTTTGTCTTGATATCACCTCCCAACTCCTATCATTGTGCCACACTGAGGCCATGCATAAGTGTATACTCATGCACTTGTCATACTATCACATCCTGGATTTCCTATGACAGCTGCTTTTTTCTGTTGTATCTACAACAATTGTCAGTAAACTTTTATGATCAGCGTCACTATCTACTTCCACTAGTCTCACCTGGGGTATATCACAGACTTATACTATAGACCAGGGGTGCTCACACTTTTTCAGCGTGTGAGCTACTTTATTAGCTGACCAAGGCAAAAGATCTACTAGGGCGATCATAAGATCTGACACATTGTATGGATGGTGTTGGGTTGTGGCTTTTTACTCCTTAATCATTAAAATGCCCGTGTTTGATAAGTAGCCCTACAGGCATATCATAGTATCAGTTTGTGTATTACCAGGTATTAGAAATATTCTAAAGTAGTCAGCATTGCAGAGTCTCATTGCTCTTTAGATGATCTATTCCCAAAAGGTTATAATATGCATGTTTCAGATAGATTAAAGGGATTGCCATTTTGATACTTACCAAGCACAGGGCCATTGATATTGCAGCTCAGCAGCAGTATGATTATGTGACCAATGGACATGATGTCACTGCTCGAGAAGAGGAAGTGGATCTCAATATCCTAGTCCCTGACAACCCCTGTAATGATCCTTCATATGGCAGGATGTGCAGTGCTATAATATTGCAGCTCAGAAGTTCATGCTGAAAATTAAACTCTGCAATACTGAATATTTATGATTTGGGTCTCTAGGAAGATGAGACGGGACAATCAAACAGCATACATAAAACTGACATAGGGAGTGCCCTCTTTGGGGAGTTCTGTAATGTGATCATGTAATATAGATGGGGTGAAGGGGGACGCAAAGGAAGTGGCATTGAAGGATGAGAGGAGCAGAGAGGAAACTTCCATGTGGAATACTTTATAGAATTCAGATGTAAAGCCATCCGGACCCAGGGTTTTGCCTGTTGAGAGGAAATGATGGTGTGATCTAGCTCTTCTGTCGTGAAAGAGTTTTCTAGTTGGGGTGATTGTGTCTTAAAGGGATTCTATCATTAGAAACACTTTTTACAGTAAATACACGTAGAAATAGCTTAAAAAAAAGCTATTCTTCTCTTACCTTTATTATCCTGATCCGCGCTACTGTTCCTGAGAAATATCTTCTTTCTTGCTTATATAAATGAGTTTTCTCGCAGCATTGGAGGCGTCCCCAGTGCTGCTTGAAAACTCTCCAGCGACGGCCTCTGTCTTCTTCCCCGCCTCTGCCTTCTTCTCTCGCATTCCTTCTTCTCTGGTTCCAAAAGTACCGACTGCGCATGTCCATCAGACATTTTCCTGTGCGCTGAACAGGCCACAGGAAAATGGTCAACGGACATGCACAGTCGGCGCAGTTGGCCATTTTCCTGTGCCCTCTCCTGTTGGACCCACGGGAAAATGTCTGGCAGACGTGTATTTACTTTAAAAAGGGTTTCTAATAATTGAATCCCTTTAATGCAGTGAAGGTAGGGCAGTATCAGTAATATACTGGGTTAGAGACCTGTGAGAGGTCAGTGTTGGGTTTGTGTAAAGTATACAGGGTTATCTGCTAAAGATTGAGTTTGTGTTGCATTTCTAGTATATCATGTTTGGAAAGGAGGTCTTCTAGTTTTGTACTAGCTTCTTTGTTCCTATTAGAGCCATGTTTGATCAGAGTCCCTCTAAGAATAAATTTGAGAGTTTCCCACTGAAGGGGGATGTTGGGTCATGCAAGTTATCCAAGTTTTGTTTAAGCTCAGACATGCAGCCCTCATCCAGCAGAAAAAGCTCATTAAGCCTCCAGTAAAATTGTTTAGCAAACATAGTTGAGTTCAAAATGAACAGAACACTGATAAGTAGATATTGCCCATACCGCGGGATACAACTGGCGGCAGTAAATTGTGATGTACAAGGACATAGTCTAGTCTGCTGTATGAGACATGTGCATGCAAACAAAATGGGTAATCCCTGATCTCTGTGTGTAGGATATGCCATGTATCACAAAGCTGCATGGTGTGCAGTAATTCACAGACTTTGTTTCATTTGTTTTAGGACATGTAGGATTTTCCCGTGAAGGAGTCAATGATGGCGTTCATGTTAAGATTGAGATTCCCACAGAGAATTAGATGATTTGCACAAAAGAAGTGGTCTTTTGTGGTCTGGGGGTGTGTCTGATATTTCTCTATATATCTAGCTAGCACTGCACAAGGCTTTTTTTTTGTGCATGTCCTGACGCATCTGAGTGCTGGTCAGTGACATATACATTACTCAATTTGTTTGGCACAGGTTTTTTTTTTTTTTTTTTTTAATCAAATAACTACAATCAGTTGCTTGGAAAGGAGGTCTTTTAGTTTTGTACTAGCTTCTTCGTTCCTATTAGAGCCATGCTTGATCAGAGTCCCTCTAAGAATAAATTTGAGAGTTTCCCACTGAAGGGGGAGGTTGGGTCATGCAAGTTATCCAAGTTTTGTTTAAGCGCAGACATGCAGCCCTCATCCAGCATAAAAAAACTCATTAAGCCTCTAGTAAAATTGTTTAGCAAACATGGTTGAGTTCAAAATTAACAGAACACTGATAAGAAGATATTGCTCATACCGCGGGATGCTCTCACTCTCTCTGTATATATGTATAGATCTATCTATCTATCTATCTATCTATCTATCTATCTATCTATCTATCTATCTATCTAGTTAAAGTTTAGCTAGAGTCCATACAATCTTTTTTTTTTTTTTTTTTTTTTTTATTGCACAAAGCATCTTTTTGTGCAAATCCTGCCACTACCACTAAGCACTGGTCAGTGACATATATATTAGTAATAGCATTTATGCTCAATTTATTTGGCTAATTTTTTTTTAATCCAATAGTAGTCAGTTGCTATATGTATAGCCAATCAATATATATTGTTGGGTAGAATCAGCACAACCTTTTTTTTTTTTACTTTTCTCATTTTATTGAAATCCCTATATATGTAGTTAAATTTTAGCTAGAATCAGTTCAACTTTTTTTAAATTCTAATAGTAGTTAGAATCAGTTGTCATATGTATAGATAAAAGTCTCTCTCTCTCTCTCTCTCTCTCTCTCTCTCTCTCTCTCTGTATGTATTAGCAGGAGGACCTGGCGTGGTCAAATAGGCAAAGAGTATGTAACAGTGAACACCCTGCTGCTTATACAGTAGGGTAGAGTTCAGGTTATGTGACTAAGATTAAAGAGGTATTCCCACGTCGCGTACTCACCAGTCTTCATTGCTGTAAAATCTGTCTTCCTGCTTTGTTGCATCATTGGTGGGCGGGGTTACATATGCAAAGCCAGCAGCGAGATGCCGCTGGCCCTGCGTGCACGCTCATAGATGGTGAGACCAGTCAGTTCTCCAGCATTCACAATGTGAATACAGACCCGGCATCCGTTGTAATAGAGAGGCGGATGCCGGGGAGGGTTAAACGCCGACACAGGTGCCTGCAACATTCCTATGCTCCTGCCCTGCATGAAGGCAGCAGCGGCAGGAGCGATGCTATTATTCCGCTCCTCCGCCCCCCCGGAATAGCAGCATCGCTCCTGCCGCTGCTGGCTTCATGCAGGGCAGGAGCATAGCAATGTTGCAGGCACCTGTGTCGGCGTCTAACCCTCCCCGGCATCCGCCTCTCTATTACAACGGATGCCGGGTCTGTATTGGCGGCCCCTTCCCCCCGAAGGGTAAACTACCCCTCCAGGCTCGCTCCCGTGCACTTAGCCCCTCCTCCCTCCCCCCTGAGAGCAGCAGATACATCACTTGACTTATGACCAGATAAGTCAAGGGATGTGTAAAAAAAAAATGAATAAAGTAAGATAGTGCACAAACAAACAAAGCAGTTTTTTTTTTTTTTTTTTATGTAGATTGTGAGCCCCACATAGAGCTCACAATGTACATTTTTTTCCCTATCAGTATGTCTTTGGAATATGGGATGGAAATCCATGCAAACATGGGGAGAACATACAAACTCCTTGCCGATGGTTTTCTGCCCTTGGCGGGATTTGAACACCAGGACTCCAGCGCTGCAAGGCTGCAGTGCTAACCACTGAGCCACCGTGTGGCCCCAAGCAAAGCAGTTTTTCTGAAGCAATGTATTTAGGAAAAGTCTTACATTCACATTAACAAGCAGTATAGATAGGATCCTTGTGATGGGACAACCCCTTTAAGGCCTTATGTAGCGAGTCACAGAAAATATTGCAGAGGAAATGCAGATTTTTTCTGCAATGTGTGGATGGGAATAGCCACAATCCCATCCACTTTGCAAATACTGTGAAATGCAGCATTTGTCCTTTGCTACTCAGCTACTCAGTGGCTCATGAAGGCCATTAGTCTGGCTCAGTGTTTCCCAAACTTTTCAAACTCAAGCACCCCTGGAAAATATTTTTTTCTTTAAGGCACCTCTGCCAAATAATTTTAACCAAAAGACAAATATACTAGTTTTTGAAATTACAGCTGGAATCACATCAAAACTGCATGCATTTTTCTGTTGCAGTTTTGATGCAATTGCAACTACATCACAACTACACCATGTGAATGCACCATCAATACTACACCATCCTATACTTTCCAGCAAGAACATATAAAACCTTTTACTATCACCAAGCTCCCTTGGCCTCAAATAGTATGCTCATGCTCCCCAGAGGCCCATCACACAGTACATGCTCCCCACTAACTCTCAGACACATAATAATGCTTCCCAATGGCCATAAGACACCAAATAATGTTCCCCACTGGTCCCCAGAACCTAATAATGCTCTCCACTGGCCCACAGACACATAATAATGCTCCTCACTAGATCCCAGATACCTAATAATACTCTCAAGTGACCCACAGGCAAGTAGTAATGTTCTTCAGTAGCCCCTAAGGAAATAATAATGTACCCTGTGACCCTCAGATAAGTAATAATTAGAGATGAGCGAGTAGTATTCGATCGAGTAGGTATTCGAACGAATACTACGGTATTCGAAATACTCGTACTCATTTGAATACTATCGTAATTCACAGTAAAGATTTGATTCAGAACCAGCGTTGATTTGCCGAATGCTATACAGTGTATAGCATTCGGCAAATCAACGCTGATTCTGCAGTAGGCTCGTCCTTGTTAGTCAAGAGAGCTGGCAGCTTGTGGGAGCTGACTTTTTCTCATAGGAATGTATTGACCAGCGTTGATTGGCCAGTGTACAACATTCGGCCAATCAACGCTGGTTCTGCCGGAGGCTTGTCTGTGAGGAGGCGAAGTCTAAGATCGGACCACAGCAGTCTCCATTGTGGTCCGATCTTAGACTCTGCCCTCCTCACAGACGAACCTCCGGCAGAACCAGTGTTGATTGGCCGAATGCTGTATACTGTATAGCATTCAGGCAATCAACGCTGGTCAATGCTATTCCTATGAGAAAAATGAAAGCTGCCGACTAGCAAGGAAGAGCCTCCTGCAGAACCAGCATTGATTGGCTGAATGCTATACAGCAAATCAATGCTGGTTCTACAGCAGGCTCATCTTTGCTAGTCGGGAGAGCTGGCAGCTTGCGGTTACACGGGAGCTGACTTTTTTCTCATAGGAATGCATTGGCCAGCGTTGATTGGCCGAATGCTATACAGTGTACAGCATTCAGCCAATCAAAGCTGGTTCTGCCGGAGGTTCATCTGTGTTGAGGCGGAGTCTAAGATCTACCACAATGGAGACTGCTGTGGTCTGATCTTAGACTCCACCTCCCAGAACTAGCAAGGATGAGCCTGCTGCAGAACCATCGTTGATTTGCCGAATGCTATACAGTGTATAGCATTTGGCCAATCAATGCTGGTTCTGCAGGACGAGTAAGGGCCGGTTCACATCAGCGCTTGCTTTCCATCCGGAAGGAGTCCGCAGGAGGACCCCCCGAACGGAATATCAGCGCAACTGCAAGTGCTGTACAGTTAAAGCGCACGGACCCCATAGACTATAATGCTTTAACTGCACAGCACTCCTCCTAAACACTCTCCTCCTGTTACTTGTGTACTTGGTGACTCTCCTTTAGTCGAATAGTGGTTTCCCCTGAAACGAGCATTTTTTCCCATAGACTATAATGGAATTCGATTGAGTAGTCGAATATTGAGGCTCTACTCAAACCGAATATTGAATCTCAAATATTTCACTACTTGCTCATCTCTAGTAATAATATCTTCCAGTGCCCCACAGACAAGTAATAATGTTCTCCAGTGACCCCTCCAGAATGTAATAATGCTCCTCATTGGCCCATTGGACACCTCACAATTAATGCTTCCCAGTGGCCCCCAGACAAGTAATAATGTCTCTCAGTGGCCTCCTGACAAGCAATAATGTCCCCCATTGGCCCTTTGACAACTAATAATGTCCCCCAGTGGCACCATATTGTATTTTTACTATATAAATAAGAAAACAACCACCACTTACCCATCTTTGGTCCCCGCAGCTCTGTGATCCCCTTCCTCTGCAGATCAATGCAGAAGATCTTTAGCAAACATCACTAGCCTGAGTAATAGCGCTGGAAGGTAAATCCTTCCTGCTGCATACAGTAGTTCTATTTAACTACAGGTCTAGGATGCCAATGCAGTTAAAAGGAGTAATGCGGGTATTTCCCCAGTAGATTATTTTGGCACCCCCCGGGGGGTCTAAACGTCACCCAAGGGTGCCGCAGAACCACAGTAGGGAATTGCTGGTCTTGCCATTAATTGGTTGAGCAGTCAAATTGTGTGTTGAGTGGGACAAGGAAGCAGAAACTAATAGGAAGTCCAATAAACACTAGCACGGGAACAGTGGGGAACTGGTGAGGTGTCACTTTTCTAATTTTATTATTTATTATCATTATTATTATTAGATAATTTTATTATGACATGCTATGAATGAAAAAAATAAAATGTCCACATCACATCTTTAAGTCAAACAATTTTGTAAGCTTATACACTCATTGTTTCAGTTTATTTTCAAGGCTAAGGGCCCACGTAGCAAAAAGCAGCTACAAAACACTACGAAATCAAATACATTGTGTTGTGCTTAATTCTGCAGTGTTTTTCTCTGAGTTTTTGCTGCATTTCACCCATAAAATAGGTGCTTTCTTTATGTTTTCCATTCCTTTTGAAGCCAATTAAGACTTAGGTCTCACATTGCGGAAACAAAACTTTTTTTCTTGCAGATTTTTCAGCATTTTTTTTTTGAGCCAAGAGCGACTTCAAAAGGAATGGAAAATATAGAGGAAGCACTCATACTTCTTACTTCTGCCTACTCCACTGCTGACTATGCTCAAACTCTGCAACAAAAAATGCTGAAAACACAGTACAGAAACAACAAAAGACTGCGGCAATAAATGATGTTTTACGGTACCTGCAAAACAAATGAGACTTTGTTTAATCCTGTGAATAGCAGAAAAAAAATCTTCTGTGGAAAAGCTGCGTTTTCAAAATCACCAACACATTCAATAATACCTGCAGAAATGCTGGCATTATAGCTATAGGTATAGTAAGAGCAGAAAATCCACAGAATTCTGCAGAATTTCTGTGAAAATAATGTGATGCATTTCTGCCACAGACATGATTCGCTCAGAAAACCCATTTTACAAATATAGCAAAAGAAACATAAACTTTAGTACATTATATAGTACAGTCTCCCTAAGTAGAGTGCAGTATATAGTACAGTCTCCCTAAGTAGAGTGCAGTATATAGTACAGTCTCCCTAAGTAAAGTGCAATATACAGTACAGTCTCCCTAAGTAGAGTGCAGTATATAGTAAAGTCTCCCTAAGTAGAGTGCAGCACATAGTACAGTTTCCCTAAGTAGAATACAGTACATAATACAGTCTCCCTAAGTAGAGTGTAGTATATAGTACAGTCTCCCTAAGTAGAGTGCAGTATATAGCACAGTCTCCTTAAGTAAAGTAAAGTATATAGTACAGTCTCCCTAGGTAGAGTGCAGTATATAGTTCAGTCTCCCTAGGTAGAGTGCAGTACATAGTACAGTCTCCCTAAGTAGACTGCAGTACATAGTACAGTCTCCCTAAGTAGAGTGCAGTATATAGTACAGTCTCCCTAAGTAGAGTGCAGTATATAGTACAGTCTCCCTAAGTAGAGTGCAGTATATAGTACAGTCTTCCTAAGTAGAGTGCAGTATATAGCACAGTCTCCTTAAGTAGAATACAGTACATAATACAGTCTCCCTAAGTAGAGTGCAGTATATAGTACAGTCTCCCTAAGTAGAGTGCAGTATATAGTGCAGTCTCCCTAAGTAGAGTGCAGTATATAGTACAGTCTCCCTAAGTACAGTGCAGCAAATAGTACAGTCTCCCTAAGTAGACTGCAGTACATAGTACAGTCTCCGTAAGTAGAGTGCAGTACATAGTACAGTCTCCCTAAGTAGAGTGCAGTATATAGTACAGTCTCCCTAAGTAGAGTTCAGTATACAGTACAGTCTTTAAAATACATTTTCAGTATCCTTGTAGCTGTGCTCTAGCTACAAGGAGTTATTCTAACATAGCAAATACAACATAATATGCAGAAGTTTTCTACTACCAAAGAGGTCGTTTGAGATGTAATATAAGCAGTATTTATAAGTTGTGGTATAACTTACCTGAAAGTATAAAGAAAATGCCAGACACAAAAGCCAGTATTGTTCTTTGTGGTCGAATGTGCCCAATGTTGCTTATCACAAAGGCAGTAAACACAAGAAAAAGGCTGACCATGGGAAATGGTGTAGCACTACGGATGGTTTCTGCGTAAAAGGTAAAAAACAATCTGTAAACAATGCTTTTGTTGTAATGCAATACTTCTAGGTTTGCTTAAAGGTCCTTTTACACAGGCTGATGATTGGTCTATGTATAGGAAATGAGTGTTAGTAGGATAGCTCATTCCCAATAATTGTGCTGGGATCAACTGAAAAGGTGCAAACACACGATTGCTTGGTGACTGCATCTCAAATGCGGCACCGACACGCACATTGCTTGCTGGAAGCAAATCGTCTTGGGTATACAGTAATACACTGTTGGCAAACAATGAAACTGTATAGGGGACAAGTAATCACTTTAGGCATTGTTGTAATTGCGCAGCAGGTAATGGGGCATATTTATCAAATGAAGTATGATTATGATTATAAATATTGTACACCCTTAGATAATACAATGTTTGTATATACATATACTATACTTCTATACTATAGAACTATGCTATTGGTGTATATATATATATATATATATATATATATATATATATATATATATATTTTTATCTCTCTATATACTTAGATATACTGTACATACAAATACAATATAGTCAGCACTCCAGACTTGACATATATATATATATATATATATATATATATATATATATATGTAAATGTACTGTATTCACCTATGTAACATTTCTGCTCTAGTGCTAGAGCCTTTCTCAAACATTTAAGTAAGACTCTTGTGCTAGAGATGAAATTTTGCATAGGTGAATAAAGTACCCTCACTTTTTTCATTATGAGCTCTGGAGTGCTGCCTGACTGTATTCAGCTACTATACTATAGAACTCTGCTATTGATATTAATATTTCCTGACAGAATCACTCTAGGTTTACATATGCGCTTGGGTTTTCATTCTTCAAGTCCACTTGGGGACCCGAAAAACAGAAACCTAATCTGCTTAAAAAGGGGTTACCCATGGAAACCTCACAGTTTTCACCCGAAAAATGCAGAGAGAAGTATCCCGCTTGCAGGAGTTTTCTGATCACATTTTTAAAGTGGAATGAGGAAGGGAATCACTGAGTGCAGATGTGAACCAAGCCTTAGATTTGCTGCATTTGTGTAGTAAGACTTTCTAGTTCAGAACGTGAGACAGATTTTTGACTCATTTGAAAGCGAGGCAGATTTTTTTTAGAACATTCGAAAGAAAGATTTTTGCCGCATCAGAAAGTGCACCACATTTCTGAAGGTCTATTCAACAGAATAATAAATATGTCTAAAACTATTCATGGGATTAGACAGTATTGATAAATATGCCCCAATGTGTTTTATCCTCGCCTGTACTGACCCATGTAATAGGTCCTTTATGCATTCAAGAAAGTACTGAGGAACAAATACTTACATGTAAATTCAAACAAGACTCCAATATTCAACTATGATTTGTACATAGATGTAGATGTACATAAAGATGATTTAAAATCTCCCTCTTTCTTATTCTACCTTTTGGAATATTTACATATTTACACATGACAATCATAGATGTGTCCATGTATTTACACAAAAAAAATAAATACCACATACTTCTGTGTACTGTCACATACATTTATAGTCAAACAACATTTAGTTTAATTCTGTACATTGTAAGACATGGGGTCAAATTGCAGCTGAAGATTAATAACTGTACATAATACACATTAATTGAGCACAATAATGTACCATAGAAGGAGAAGACACTGCAGCTATAGGGCCACTGGAGAGAAGATGGCTCACCCCTGATTGACGAATGAGCCCATGATCTCTGTAAGGGTGCACTGGGAGAAACAAACTCAATGCAAAAAATAAATGTTTGATTATATTAATTCAAGGTTCATAGTAGATGAGGTTGGATGGAGACATCAGTTCATCAAGTCCAACCTATAACCCTACAATCCCTACAGAGTTGTTCAGCATAAAAGGAATTATTGAACTACATTTTTTCACTATTTTGGTATCAAAATACAATTATTACCTAATTATATTATCTACCTCATTTTCAGTACTGTAACACAAAAAGCATAAACCAAGTGAGCATTTCTTGTTTTCTGCAATACAATATGTACATCCTATTGGCCCCATTTAATATTCCATTCAATTAACTTATACGTTTTGCTTTTATGGTGTACATTGTGCAGTTAAAATTACATATGCCACAATCATACCAAATTTATATATTTTTTATGTATTAATACCATAAAAATAAAAATTCTTTTTTCTACACATAATTTTCTTTGTATTTTCATATTTTGATCCCCATGAGTTTTTAATATTCATTGCAACAGAGCTGTGTAAGAGTTCTTTTTTGTGGGACAAGCTGAAGTTTTTATCTGTAAAATTATATGGTACATACAAATTTTTTAGTAATTTTATTCACATTTTCAGATTTGGGGACACTCTAGTCAGGGCTCGTTCACATCTGCGTTGTGAACTCCGTTCTGCAGGTTTCCGTTTCCTGCCTAAAACAGAGGCAGGAGACGGAAACCTGCAGGAGTCTCTCTCCCCCATTCATTTGAATGGGTGAGAGAGATGTCCGGCCGTGAGCGGCGGTGAGCGTTTTATGCTCTCCGCCGCGAAACCGGGTTTTATAATCCGGACACAGAGTCGGACATGCAGTACTCTGTGTCCGGATAAAAAAATCAGGTTTCGCGGCGGAGAGCATAAAACGCTCACCGCCGCTCACGGCCGGACCCGGTCTGAGCTTTCCGACTTCTGGCATGCAGAAGACGGAAAGCTCAGAACGAAAGGTGAACGCAGGTGTGAACCTAGCGTCAGCTTGATTTCTGATACAATATAATGCGATACTTCACTATACTGCAATATATCTGCTTCTACATTATATACGTTGTACTCTAACAAGCATGGGAGCCTTTGATAAACTCCTGGCTGCCATGACAATGAATCATTGCCCCCATGACATTTTAGGGGTGGCAATGGCTCCATTATAGAAGTGTCCATGTGCTGTAACTGCTTAGATTACAGATAGCCAAACATTCCAGCAGTATAATACAGTCAGTACCTGCCATGAATGAAAATAAATTAGCTCTTGAGTTCTCTCCATAACCCCTTGTTACACTGAACATAATAAAGCATCATAGTGTCAGGCAGGGGGTAAATCACATCAGTTAGGAGAAAGAAAAGATCCAGAACATCTATAATGTGTTTTTACTAAAGGGTCAGCAAAAAAATTGCATCACCTGAGCTGCTTGATTTCTATATATATAATGTCCTGCATGACCTGTAAAGAAATTCTATAGGTCAATGCCATGACAAGTCAATAAAGTCTCAATATCTCAATTCATACATAATCTGATTATATCAATTCAACAGCCTGAAGATTGTGTCTGTATACACAAATGAATGGAGCAAAAGTCACACACATTGCACAAAACACCCCCACATTTTTCCTTTCATGGGATAGACTCAAGCTCTTCAAAATCTGCACAACAACGCATCTATTTTTTTTTTCCAAGCAACATGCTAACCAGCCTATGTAATATGGCATATACAGAATCAAAATCACAGAGGAGATTATTACTCGAAGCTAAAGAGTGTCAATGAGAAGGAATAATGACCACAATAAAACTTAACATTTATGGATGAATCATAAAATAGGGAGCTCCAAATGGTCGAGATAAAAAATAGACGAACATGACAAAGGTTTATATAGACCCATGGTTATATCAGATCAGAAAATAGTGGGGGCCAGAATGGAACCAGTTCTAAGTCACAAGAATTGGACACCAGAAGCGACACCAGAAGCGTCACACATGGGAGGGGATCATTTTTATGGACTTTGTACAGTATAGTAACCTGTAAAACCAAACAAGATATGGAGCATGTATCCTTGTATCCATGTATCTAATGGGTCTGTGATCAGAAGTGAGATTTGAGATTAGAGATGCTGTTGCAAAGCAGGATCTGATATGCCTGATTAATCATTTGCGGAACGGACCATTACCTGCCTATATACAAATCATTAAAAGATCAGGATATTTATAAAAATATCCTCCACAGTTATGTCTTCTCATTTGTAAAGTTCCGCAGAGTATTCTAGTGTTATATAAAGTTAATATTATTATTAATGTAACCCAATCTCTTAGATCAGGACATAAAGTTGCATATATCTAGTCTACTGCAAAATATGTGGGGAGGGGAAGGGGAAGAAAGAAAGGGGGAATGTGTACCCTGGAGAAATTGTTACTCCTGGAACATGGCAATATCTATCCCTTTAATAAGTCAACCTGTGTTCCTAAAAGTCCACCACAAATAGAAAATAATAATGGACAGCAGGAGCTGAAGACCCATGACTTTCTTCACCGTACAAGAACGTTAGAACAATGCAAAAGGAGGTCCATGTACATTCTCCATAACAATAAATCCCTCCTATGTGTGATACTTCTGGTGTTCAATCAACACAGTTTGCGTCATTATAGGGGAGGCTCTGGGCTGCACCTTCTCATCTCTGCATAGCGCCCCCCCTGGATTGACACAAGAGGGCGTGACCAATGTCATGGCCAGGGCGGGGTGAAGGCGTGGTCTGGCTTTTTTATACCCAGCTCCAGTGCCACATTCACTGCTCACTCCCATTAAGTACCAGTGTCCAGCTTCATGACTACATTTAAGGGTGTATGACTGCTCCTTGTTGACTATATCAGTTATTTATCAAATGTATGTGGTTGTGAACAAGGGCAGAAGAGGATCTGATCGTGGCTCAAGACCACGACTGGGCATATCTGTGCACTGATCAGCTTTTTGTCCTCGGCTCAATCTGTATGTCTAGCAGGGCTGTTATCAATCATCCCGACCAGACCTGTGGGTAACTTGACCAGGGAGATAGGGGTGTACTATATCCTTCATTCCACTTATAACTGGGATCTATCATCCGTACTAGATCTGAGGGTAACCAGTCTGGGGAGGATAACGGTACATACAGTCCTATGAAAAAGTTTGGGCACCCCTATTAATCTTAATCATTTTTAGTTCTAAATATTTTGGTGTTTGCAGCAGCCAATTCAGTTTGATATATCTAATAACTGATGGACACAGTAATATTTCAGGATTGAAATGAGGTTTATTGTACTAACAGAAAATGTGCAATATGCATTAAACCAAAATTTGACCGGTGCAAAAGTATGGGCACCTCAATAGAAAAGTGACATTAATATTTAGTAGATCCTCCTTTTGCAAAGATAACAGCCTCTAGTCGCTTCCTGTAGCTTTTAATCAGTTCCTGGATCCTGGATAAAGGTATTTTGGACAAACAATTCAAGTTCAGTTAAGTTAGATGGTCGCCGAGCATGGACAGCCCGCTTCAAATCATCCCACAGATGTTCAATGATATTCAGGTCTGGGGACTGGGATGGCCATTCCAGAACATTGTAGTTGTTCCTCTGCATGAATGCCTGAGGATTTGGAGCGGTGTTTTGGATCATTGTTTTGCTGAAATATCCATCCCCGGCGTAACTTCAACTTCGTCACTGATTCTTGAACATTATTCTCAAGAATCTGCTGATACTGAGTGGAATCCATGCGACTCTCAACTTTAACAAGATTCCCGATGCCGGCATTGGCCACACAGCCCCAAAGCATGATGGAACCTCCACCAAATTTTACAGTGGGTAGCATGTGTTTTTCTTGGAATGCTGTTTCTTTTTGGACGCCATGCATAACGCCTTTTTTTATAACCAAACAACTCAATTTTTGTTTCCAAAATGAAGCTGCCTTGTCCAAATGTGCTTTTTCATACCTCAGGCAACTCTATTTGTGGCGTACGTGCAGAAACGGCTTCTTTCTCATCACTCTCCCATACAGCTTCTATTTGTGCAAAGTGCGCTGTATAGTTGACCGATGCACAGTGACACCATCTGCAGCAAGATGATGCTGCAGCTCTTTGGAGGTGGTCTGTAGATTGTCCTTGACTGTTCTCACCATTCTTCTTCTCTGCCTTTCTGATATTTTTCTTGGCCTGCCACTTCTGGGCTTAACAAGAACTGTCCCTGTGGTCTTCCATTTCCTTACTATGTTCCTCACAGTGGAAACTGACAGGTTAAATCTCTGAGACAACTTTTTGTATCCTTCTCCTGAACAACTATGTTGAACAATCTTTGTTTTCAGATAATTTGAGAGTTGTTTTGAGTAGCCCATGATGCCACTCTTCAGAGGAGATTCAAATAGGAGATCAACTTGCAATTGGCCACCTTAAATACCTTTTCTTATGATTGGATACATCTGGCTATGAAGTTCAAAGCTCACTGAGGTTACAAAACCAATTTTGTGCTTCAGTAAGTCAGTAAAAAGTAGTTAGGGGAATTCAAATCTATAAAATGATAAGGGTGCCCATACTTTTGCACCGGTCAAATTTTGGTTTAATGCATATTGCACATTTTCTGTTAGTACAATAAACCTCATTTCAATCCTGAAATATTACTGTGTCCATCAGTTATTAGATATATCAAACTGAAATGGCTGTTGCAAACACCAAAATATTTAGAACAAAAAATGATTAAGATTAATAGGGGTGCCCAAACTTTTTCATAGGACTGTATGTACTAGATCCTTTATTTCAGCTACACAATTGAGGACTTGTATTGAAACATTTGGAGTGTTTTTAACTGACCTTAAACTAAAATGATTGTGGGGCGTATCCTAATTTGATGGGTCTCCAAAACTAACTTATTGAAGATGAGTTCATTTTCTGTTGTTACACTGACCAGGATATATCAATTACTAAGTCTTGAGAAAATTACTACAAATATTTGCACACGATATATCGAGGGGCAATACCATCCAGATACACCTTTGTGTCCTTTGTAAGCCCAGGTTGACACTTAATAGTTCATATCCGTTGTTTCCTCCTGATAAACCTCAGTGGCAAAACAGATCGAGGAATACTGAGGCAAGTTATTATACCCATTGGTTATCAGCCAGTGGTGGTGGGGGGGCACCTTTAACAGTAGATGATTGGACCCGTATTTGTGGTGACTTAGAATTGGTTCCATTCTGGTCTCCACTATTTTCTGATCTATCTACCTCTGTTATTGTATCTACAGAGAATACATTCTGGGTCTTTATAACCCTTTGTCTTGTTCATCTTTTTTTTGGTTCAACCATTTGGAGCTCCCTGTTTTATAATTTATCAATAAATGTCAAGTTTTAATTTCATATACAGAATCAAATCCAAATAAAGTCTATTCTGCATGTTAACAAATGTGTTCATTAATCTAAAAAGTTTTATTTTATTAATTTATTAAAATATTAATTTAAAAAGTCCTTGGTCTCTGATTAAGGATTGATGATTGTTTTTTTTTTTTGTTTGTTTGTTTTTTAAACTAGTCTTCATCGGCTGTGCTGCCTGTTCATATCATATTGTAATAAATATGCAAGAGACATATGACCAAGTTTAATAGTAACTTGGATATCGTTAAGATAATTCATGAATTTGCAATGCAGTATCCCATACCTTAAAGAATTTTAACCACAGATTAGTTCAAAAGCTCTACCTGCCCCTAGAAACAATAACATGGAATGAGACAAAACTTGGAACAGACAATCCGTTATGTGATTTATATCTTTGCTGTGCCACCTTTTACATTTGCCTGTTTGTATTTCCTCCAAACTCAGATTCTGACCTAACATTCTTTAAAGAACCTTATAAAATCACTAGTTTGACACATAAAACTCCACTCATGCAATAATATCAAGCTCAGTGCAGCAGAATTTATACATTTGCTGGACTTTTTGATATATTACATTTTTATGTGTCAAAGATAATTAGTACAAATGGTAACAATTGTTGAACAATGTCTAGAAAAAGCATTTCTAATTGTTAATACAGGGAGCACATAGAACCATGCAGAATAACAACATACATACAGGTATACAACATAAGAAAAACCACCAGGATAACCATATATCAGGCACAAACACCACTACTAGGACTTGAAGCTGTCATTTTAAGGCTCTCTGTACCTGACCTTTCCTCAGAGTAGAACTTTGTATTTGGCAGAAGACTAGCATCATACACTACTCTGAAGATCGACAGTCTGTGGTGGAAGAAAGAATATATGTCAGATAACCTCTTGCTAAATACATTACTAACATTATTACTGCACCGTATATGTATCATAATAAAATGCATAACTTCTTTACCAAAAACATACAGTTTAATCCCTATGTTTTACCTCATACAATTCTGATCTAGTTTAGGCCTAGTTTTAAGGTAGTTTTTTTTTCTTCATTTGACCAAAAGTGGTAATTTTACTAAGAAAAATTAAGCTGATTATATATCTTTTATATTAAAAAATTCATGCTGTACTGGATTCATTAACTATTGGGTGGACTTAGGGGGTGTTAAATCTCATAATTTGCTGAACTTAGAGTGTGAATGGAGAAGGTCATGGAGTAGCATTTGTGTCCAGCATGTCATCCTTGACAGATGAAGGGGCTAGTGGAATCTTGGGTGGAGGTAGAAGAAGTCTCGTTACCAACAACAACACGTCATTGTAGCCAAACTTAGGGCTATGGTCAAACAAGGAACGATCCGGAGTACATGGAAGGATCGTACTTACACTTTTCCTTATGGGGAAAAAACTTGGATGAGGGTAAAGCGTCCTCAGCCTTTATAAGCAGGCTTTGGTAACATGGGGGTAGAGCACTAACTCCACCTTCATACCAGCTCTCACTCTCTTCATTTTGACACTTGATATTTGTCATGCATATTCTATGTTCTTTTAACTTTGTTTAACTTTTGGACTGTAACCTATCTATTCGTTTGAATTAAACCTTCGTTTGCTGTTTTAACCACAAATTGGATTGGACTCCGGATGCTTCTTGGTATCACCGAAGTACACCTCTTGTCTCATCAGTCAAGTGGTGTGGGATGTTATTTAACAGGGGGCGTTCACACTTGTGCCCCTGTCCAGTGTTTGCCCGGGTTTCCGTCTGCAGTCCCGGATCACTACCTGTTAGTCAGCTTTAAAACTAATTCACTTGAATGGGTTTGTAAAGGTAACCGCCGGTGTCCGTCTGCGACCTGTCCGCCATGTCCGACTTTGTGTCTGGCTAAAAAAGTTAATGGGTTTTAAACCTGACCGCTGGGTTTCCGTCCCCTGTCCAGTTTCGCCGGGACTGAGGATAGAAACCCGACGGAATGGCAAAAAACTGGACAGGGGCGCAAGTGTGAAAGAAGCATTATTAAAACTGGTGTTTTCTTCAAAAGAATCAAGACACTCCCAATTTATCAAGATGCCCCAGTATCTTAATTAATCAGGCGCTGCCTGTTCACCATAACGGAAATCTCTTCCTGACAGGAATATGCCTAAATTTCCTGTATATATGATGAGCGCTATAATAAATATGTTGGGCTGGGATGTCTAGTACTTCCCCTTAGTCCTGCTCACATTCATGGAAAGTGGCTAGTGAATGGCAGAACAGGTTTGGACCAAAAAAAGGGCATTGTACCACATTAACACCCATCAACGCCAGATGGGTGTTAATGGGTGTTAACTACTAGCCACTATTATTACTTGTTGCTGTAACACCATAGGCTATCCATACATATATTATATTTATCATAAAAATATTCAGTAACAGATTCACTTTAAAAGATCGGGCTCATTGGGTATACTGGTAGCAGGGTAGCTGCTACATACCTAATGGCAACTATCCCACTCTGATTTTCAGTAGCGGCATACTGAATGAACCTCCAACGCAAAGTGATCAGGGATGGGGGGGGGTTCTGATTCTCCATTCTACAATAATTATAGAGCAGATCCTCTCCTGATTTGTGACATCGGAACGGAAAGGAACCCAAAAGGCACTGATATGATATGCATCCCAGCGCATATCACAAAAAAAAAAAATCAGTCCCCACTCGGCCTGCGCACTTGTCCTTTAGTTGCCATACTTACATGTTTTATTTCTACTAAAAAGTGAAAAATTGTGCAGCTTTTGTTTCCTTCAGTTCTGGTGAACATATGATATGTCTGCGGTAAGCCTACTGTATCTATGAATTCTGCACATCCTTAGATTTATGTTTTACCCACAATCATGAATTTTTATGTTTACTTTATTTTTTTTTAAACATTGTGAATTGATACAAAAAGTGTCCATGATTGTTGGCAATATGCCAGTGGTCTACATTCAGAAAATATATCAGTATGGGAGGATGCATTATTTTACATTTATTCCATACAGCAAATCATTTTCGTTTGTAGTAGGTAGTGTAGGGGAGGGGGGAAGGTATTATACTTACCTTTCCCATCTTCATAGTAGCACTGGTGCTGCTGTTCGTCCCGGCAGTGGTGGGCGGGGCTTAGCGATTCTCACTTCACTGGCACAGCAGCTGCTGCCTCTTCTGTATGCCGGCTGCTGCCTCTGCCTCTGGGATGAGCTGGGAGAGCTCATCCTACAGCAGCAGGGACAGTGGACACAACAGCAGAGGCAGCAGCCGGATTTCCTGTGCACACCGAGCACATCGCACAGTGTTCAGTTGGCAGCAAAGATTTTTGGGCATGTCTTATTTTCGGGGGGTGCCTTATATTAGGCAATTCAACAGAAACCCCCCAAGGGGTGATGTGGGAGCGCAGGCTGTGTGTGAGAAAGAAGGGGGGGAAGGGGATGCAGGCTGTGGGTGAGCAAGAGTGTGGTGGAATGGGGGGTCCCCCCCTCCACAATACCCTCTTGCTGGCACATAACTTGCACTCCCATTCCCCCCTCTTGTTTATACCCCCATTTCCCCTCTTGCTTATACACACCTGCACCCCACGTCACTCTCTTGTTCACATACAGCCTGTACACCCATACACACTGTATACCCCTCTTGGGGAGGTGGGCCCATGACAAAAGTTCACCACGGGACCCTGCCATTTCTAGCTATGCCACTGCCACCAGACACACTACTAGCTACTGTGATAATATATTGTCAGGGCTAAATATATCTATTAAGATCCAATTTTTTTTTTTATTTTTTTAATTCTCCTGGAGATTTACCTATAGTATAAGAGTAAGTTCTGTTGAATACAGAAACTTTCAGATCCATACCATTTTCCAGTATTATAGTAGAAGTTCTGATCGATATAGGGTTTGAAAAGCATTGATATTAAATGGGTTTTTCAGGAAGTTTCAGAACAAAGGCAGGAGGCTGGAGATGGGGAAACATAAGAAGAGCTGATTACAGCCAAAGAGGCCCAGGACTTGGCCGAGTGCTTCTGTCCCAGTGTTTAAGTTGAGATCCCTACAAATTAAAATTATTGACATGTTATTTTGATATATGAAAAGTTTTTTCAGAGTGCAGATACCCTTTAACATTTCTATGAAGCTTAATAAGGTCAGAGCTGAAGTTAAGCTTTCCACTACTTAGGGCAAAGTTTCATTTCAATGCCCTTACTGTCCTTGATGGCCACCCCTGACAATCAGCACCCAGGGCATATGTCCTGGTTAACACCCGCCACCTCCCCCCACCCCGCCTTCCCAAGCTATGCCCCTGCAATGGTATGTGATTTTTCTTTTAACTTACTTAGTATATTTGCAGTGTTTTCTGTCACAATATCTGTATCTGGTCCATGAAAAAACTCGGAAGCAACACATCGACCCTTTTCTCGACCTGCGGTAAATATAGTTAAATAGCCATTAGTTATATAATTGCTGGAAAATACAACATTACACTGGATTAGTTTTAACAAAACTAGCAAAAAGAACCTTGTTGCCCAGCCATAGAAACAACTGACAGTCCAGATTTCATTTATTCAAAACTCTATTCAGATTTGCATAGAAATTCTGTAGAAATTGTAGTGGTATTTTCAATGGACCCCTAAGAAAACTGAACTATGTTTGGTTTTACAGGCGTTACATCCGGTTCTACTGTTACAAAGTTTTAGTAAATCTCCACCATTATGATCAATAGCAGCTCAACTAGTTCTCTGCTTTTAGCATATAATGTAAGGCTAAGGGACTGTGCACATTAAGAATCACTAGTCACAAATGGTCCCCAAGGACTGATCATGAAGACCACAGCAGGGAAAGAAGGGGTAGTATTTATTGAGTTGGCATAGAAGTGTACCTGCAATGAATAATCTGCTTTGGAAAACCTTTTGGCCTAAAGCCCCACATTGCAAAAACACTGCTTTTTTTGTTGCAGATTTTACAGTGATTTTTTTTTTTTCAGCCAAACCTAGTAATAGCTACAGAAGGAATGGAAAATCTATAGGAAGTTCTTATATTTCTCCTTTCTGCACAATCTATCTCTAACTTTATCTGAAAACAAAACAAAAGAAAAAAAAAAAAGCAGCAAAATCTGCAACAAAAAAAGCCGCTTGAGGCTAAAGCCCTCTGAGGACAGATGGCATCAATGCATTGCGGGTCTTCCTGCAGTACTTTGACAGAAAGGTTGCATAGTTTTTCTCCGCAGACTTTCTGCTTAAATTATACTTATAGGGAAACCACCAGTGTTTCTGTAGGTATAACTGACATGCAGCGTGTCCGCAACGCATATTTTAAAGCAAAATGGGGATAGGCTTTGCTGTGACTGTAAAACGCGACATTTCTGCCACAGGCAACCAGCGGCATTTAAGCCATGTGGGGCCCCGGCCTTAGGATAAGGTCCTACATTGCAGAAGCGAACTTTTTATGTTGCAGATTTACTGCTGTTTTTTTGAGCAAAAGCCAAGAATGGCTACAAAAGGAATGGAAAATATGAAGGAAGTTCTTATACTTCTACCCTCTACTCCTGGGTCTGGCTCATAAAAACAGCAACAAAATCTGCAACAAAAGAAGCTACGTTTTCACAATGTGGACGGAAGGCTAAGGCACTACAAAGCAGGCCGCAACAAAAAAGCGCTGAAAGAAAAATTAAGGCGCAAATGTATTACGGTTTTCCCACATCGCTTTTCACAGAAAGTCCACAGATATTTCCTCTGCAGACTTTCTACTTCAATTTTACCTATAGAGAAACTGCTGGCCTTTCCATGGGTATAACAATAGTTATACAACAACAGTTTTGGAAACCACAGCATTTCTGCTGCGCGTATTTCTCTGCAATGTGTAGAAACAACCAGTATCAAACCTTACAACACCAGTTCCATACAAATCACAACTCCAAACAGCTTTATATTCTGTACCAGTGGAAGAACGGATATGAACAGCTTATAAAGCTAGGAAGTCTATAGTGATATGTTGAGGTCTTTTGAAAGAACTTCAATCATAATGAAGTCATTTGTTTGAGACATCCATAAATTGAAGTGAAGATGTACTCTAGTTACTGCATCGAAGAAAAAAAAAAAATTCCAAGGGATTTGCTTGTGTGACTGTATAATGCTGCACTGTTTACGCCATGTGGTTCCGCAGCCTTACCGTAACATGGCTCCATAGCCTTAGGATAAAGCCCCACACAGCAAATCGCCGCAGAAAAACACTGCAGAAAAGCACATTTCCAGAGCGTTTTTCACAGAAAAAAATTCTGCTTCTATTATACCTATACGCAAAATGCCAGCATTTCCGTATGTATTATTGACACGCTGCAGTTTAAAAGAATGCAAGCGGTTTTGAAGTCACAGCATTCCTGCTGCAGATTTTTTTTCTGCAATGTTTGGATGGGATTAGACAGAATCCCATCCACTTTTTGACTGTGATTTTTGCTTACTTATATAACGCCATGATATTCCACAACACTTTACAGATATAGCCCCAATAGAGGAGGATTGAAGTAAATGTTACAAGACAATAATACTTTGTTCAAACACATTCAGTTATATACAATGGGGCAGATTTATTAAAACATTCTAAAAGCTAAACTGTCTTAGTTGTCCATAAAAACCAATCACAGAACAGCTTTCATTTTGTAAAATAAAAAAAAAATGAAAGCTTTGTTGTAATTGTTTGCTAAGCCAGTTTTGCTTTTAGGCCATTTTAGTAAATCTGCCCAAATATGTTGCTTAGACTATACAATTACAGTAAGAATCCAATAAGGTATTATCTGGATGGAGGATTATCTTTTTAATGGATTATTGAATATTAATCTTTAGCATGATCCTCCTTAAAATAGGGCATGGTAAAATCTTAAAGGGTTTTTTCCATGACGGAAAGTGATGGTAATTCACTAGAATATGGAATGATCTGACTTTCAGGGTCCCCACTTCGATGGCACTGCAATGGCAATTTTTAGTTGTCTCCATTCAATGCTTTCAATGCTTTCAAGTTGATCAAATTTACAAAGATTCTCTCCTACCACTCACTGACATATCCTCACTCCAGGACACAGATGCCGCTGCTGCCTTCTACAATACCACCATCACCACAGCCCTTGATTCTGTGGCCCCCTACACAAACACCAGAGCCCAACCGATCACTAAACAACCCTGGCACACCGACCTGACTAAAAAACTGAGACGCGCCTCGAGGGTTGCAGAACGCCTCTGGAAGAAAAGCCACTCCAAGGAAGACTTCCTCAGTTACAAAGAGGCAGTTCTCACATTCAAGAACGCACTCACCTCCGCAAAGCAGGTCTACTTCACCACACTCATATCTGCACTCTCTCGCTACCCCAAACAGCTATTCTCCAGCTTCAACTCCCTCCTCCGTCCTCCTGCCCCCCCTCCGACATCACTTATCTCAGCTGACGACTTTGCCTTTTACTTCAAAACTAAAATTGACACCATCAGAGACAGTCTCACCCTACTCCCCCGACAACCCCTCCACCCAACTGCTCACTGCTCATCATCCCTGACCTGTTTCCCCACTGTCACTGATGAAAAACTCTCCTCCCTAATCTCCAAATCCCACCTCACCTCCTGCGCGCTTGACCCGATCCAGTCACATCTCATCCCCAAGCTCACTGAAGTCATTACTCCGGCCCTAACTCATCTCTTCAACATATCCCTAGCCAATGGATCCTTCCCCTCTGCCTTCAAGCATTCCACTGTCACTCCTATACTTAAGAAACCGTCCCTCGACCCATCCTCTCCAGCCAACTATCGTCCCATCTCACTGCTCCCGTTCGCCTCAAAACTGCTTGAGCGACACGTCCACTCCAAACTCTCCTCCTATCTCTGTTCCAATCTTCTCTTTGACAGACTTCAGTCAGGCTTCAGACCCCGGCACTCCACTGAAACTGCCCTAACAAATGTCACCAATGACCTTCTAACTGCCAAAGCCAAGCGCCATTACTGTATCCTCCTCCTACTCGACCTCTCCTCTGCCTTTGACACAGTTGACCAGTCTCTCCTGTTAGAAATTCTCTCATCCCTTAGCATCTCAGACCTGGCCCTTTCCTGGATCTCCTCATACCTCACCGACCGCACATTCAGCATCTCCCACTCGCACACTACCTCCTCACCTCGCCCTCTCTCCGTAGGTGTCCCCCAAGGCTCCATCCTAGGACCCCTCCTGTTCTCCATCTACACCCCTGGCCTGAACTAATCTCCCACTACCTGCCCACACATAACCTCAGATTCTCCAACGACCTCCTACTCCACTCTGCTCTCATCCACTCCTCACACAACCGTCTCCAAGATTTCTCCCGTGCATCTCCCATACTCTGGAACTCCTTACCACGACACATAAGCCTGACCCCCACAATCACAGGCTTCAAGAAGGCCCTGAAGACTCACCTATTCAGGAAGGCCTACACCCATCAATAACACTATCACCGCAACGCCATCTGTACTGTCTCCCCCTCTCCTTCTGTCTCTACCCCCTTTCCCCATAGATTGTAAGTCTTCGCGGGCAGGGCCCTCTACCCCATTGTGCCTGTTGGTCACTGTTAGTATTATATCTACCTGTATATTTTGTGTATTTTATGTAAACCCCCAAATGTAAAGCACCGTGGAATTAATGGTGCTATATAAATAAACAATAATAATAAAAAAAAAAAGATGCCAGTACTTATTTCACAGCATTCTGTATTCAACAAACTAAAATCTAAAGTCACATGTATCCGATTTGTAAACTTTGGTAAGGTATATATTACATTGTATATACTGAAAATATTTTCTGGAACAAAAAAAAAGATAAGCCTCCTGGAGTGATGACAACTGCCTAATAAGTGGCCCTTGTGACAATGTTATTAACCATTGTCCATTTCATTAGCTTGCTTGCCATATATCTATTGCATCCACTTCATTATAATATCTTTCAATGTCCTAAATTACTGTAACTGTGCGATGTTGGTACGCATTCCGCATCTAGCTCAAGGTATCTGACTTTAATGAATGGTCATGTATTTATTTCTTCTGTATAGATATGTCATTGAGCTATTTTATGGAAGTAAACATTTAACAACGCACTCTGCATTGTTTCAATGCTCACTTATTTGAAATAAAGTATTAAAAAATTACCAGGTCATCCAGCATTTCTTATCTCCACCATACTACCAATATCATTACAGTCGGTAGAGTCAGTGACTCACAAACAACTATGGCCAAACCTCACAACACAAGGTTCACGCAAATTACAGCTCCAAAAAGGTTTGTACTCCTGGCCAATAGAAATATGGATACGAACAGCTCTATGGAAACGCCTTCAATCACATAGAAAAAAGTCCAGGATATTTGATTTGACACATGTCTGCTGGGTAAGTGGAGTAGCAGAATTTACCTTTACCATGTTCTGCTTTCCATCAATTGTGCATCTAACATTCTATTCCTGTATAAATGTGCTTGCCTTCAGATATTGTGTTATACCAGCCTGATGAAGGGACCTTTTTAGTAGTCCCGAAAGCTTGCAATATGTGTTCATTTTCAGTTAGCCATTTCACATTTATTCATATTGCTCTCTGATGCCACTGGTTTTCCACCACGCCAAGCAACTTAATCCACTCAAGCAAAAAGGCATCATAGGATATTGAATACTCACTTCTAGTGCTAGAAACATATTGGAAACATCATAGACAACGTCTCCATGTTATCACATTACATTGCTTGTTACCACAGTGTCACAAAGTGAGCATTTTTACCCTTTTCTATCATATACAATGTAGTGTAGCTCTCAAAAATAGAAACAGAATAGTAGTCTTGCCAATAGGATACCTTTTAATGTCTAATTGAAATTAAAAAATGTGACACGGCATGCCTTCCAGACTACTGAGGTCTTTTTTATCAGGCATGGTATAACAAAGCATATAAAGCATCTTATAGATTTGTGGGACAATTACATGTTCTACATCCGACGTGGTGTACTTGGTAATGTGAACTAAATGTTTTACACAAGGGACACAGGTCATAAATTGAAAGCATGGATAAGGATTTATTGTAACACTATTAAAGAAAAAAATTAAACCTCCCTGTGGCTAAAAAATGTTGCATTCCTGTCCATAATACCACAAATATGAAGGTATTAATACTAAAAGTCTATTTCAATTCCCAAAAGGTCTGCAAATATAAATTTATGACAGTCTTTCATATACTACACACACAGCACTGAATTTATTTCAGGAATTTATGTCCTGCTACAACTTCGAAGGAATCTATTCTAGAGATAGTGGGGTAATATGAGCCCGTCACCAGTTGTTATACAGATACTATGTACAGAGATGAGCGAGTAGTGAAATATTCGATATTCGTTTCGAGTAGCTCCTCAATATTCGACTATTCGACCGAATATCTAATCCCATTATAGTCTATGGGGAAAAAATGCTCGTTTCAGGGGAACCACAATTCGACTAAGGAGAGTCACCAAGTCCACAATGACACCCCAAGAAATCCACAAAAATATAGAAAAAAGCAGGGCACTCACCCGAGCAACACGTATAAAATCGATAATCCTTTATTGAAATTCTTCTAAAAGACTTTAGTACATCGAGAGAGAGATGGTAACATTGTCAAGCGACGATCATTTCATGCTAAATGCATTTCATCAGACTTGCTAGATACTACGTTCATGCTCTTAATTTATACAGGTGTGCTGACCAATCAGCTTTCTAGTGACCCCTTTATACATATAGAACTAGTAGTTGTGATGTGATGCCCAATCTTCCCAGCAGAGTCATCCCACCCTCCATTGGGAGGCTTTTTTTGAGGCCGATTTTGAGGCGGATTCAGCGTCAATGCAAAAAATCTCTGTATGCACTGACCCTACGATAGTTTTGTCAGAATGGTTTATGTTCCATTGTTACTAGTCCTCAGTCTTATATTAGAATTGTTATCTTTAATTGCAATCCTGCCCAGACAAGATAATGAGAAAAATGAGCTGAGAAAGTGATCTGCAATATTTCACAATTTTATATGGATATCACCATGGAAAATAAAATATTTGGAAACAAATATTCAATATAAAGCTACAATTTTAAATATTATTATAATTTTGTGATAATGTGCATTCATTTTTTTTATTTTTTTATTTCTTATTAGAAGTCACCTCAGAATTCTGTACAAATGCACCAGGGCTGATCAACAAGGGATTAAATTGCACTCTGAGGGCGGGTTCACACCTGCGCCTGGTCTCCGCTTTGTGGGTTTCCACCTTCTGCTGACAGGAGGCGGAAACCCGACATTCAGTGTCTGCTAGTGAGCGCCCGTGAGCGTCTTCTGGCCTCCGCGGCGAAACCGTTTTTTTTTTTTTTAACCAGACACAAAGTCCTGCATGTCCAACTTTGTGTCCAGTTAAAAAAAACGGTTTCTCGCTTACGGGTGGACACTTTGCAAACCCATTCAAATGAATGGGTTTGAAAACCGACTGCCGGTGTCCTTCTCCTGTCCAGTTTCTCAGGCAGAAGATGGAAACCTGAAAGTGGAGACTAGGCGCAGGTGTGAACCCACCCTGACCTGTATACTGTTTGGAATCTTGGTACTTAAAAGGATTCTATCATTAGAATCATATCTTTTTAACCAAATACACGTACAAATAGCCTTAAGAAAGGTAAGAGAAATAGCCTTCTCTTACGTTTATTATTCTGATCCGTGCCGCCGTTCCTGAGGAATTTCTTTGCATATGGAAGAAATCTTTCTTCCATATGCAAATGAGTTTTCTTGCAGCACTGGGGGCATCCCCTGTGCCGCTTGAAAACTCTCCAGCGACGCCTCTGTCTTCTCCACCTCCGCCTTTTCTCTCACGCTCCCATGAAGTCTTCATCCAAAAGCACCAACTGCCCATTTCCGTCAGCCATTTTTCTGTGACCGAATGGGAGACGCCACAGAAAAATGGCTAATGGACATGCACAGTCGGCCATTTTCTTGTGGACGAAAGGGAGAGGCCACAGGAAAATGGCCGATGAACATGCCCAGTTGGTGCTTTTGAATGAAGACACAATGGGAGTATGAGAGAAGAGGCAGAGGCAGAGAAGAAGACAGAGGCATCGCTGGATAGTTTTGAAGCAGCAAAGGGAAAGCCCCCAGTGCTGCGAGAAAACTTATTTGCATATGGAAGAGAGAAGAAATTCCTCAGAAACGGCGGCGCAGTTCAGAATAATAAAGGTAAAAGAAGAATAGCCTTTCTTAGGGCTATTCCTATGTATACTTGGTTAAAAGGGATATTATAATGATAGAATCCCTTTAACATTACCAAAATAAACATCCTTGTACCGTGTTAGCCAGTGGATATGAAATGAAAGACATTTTTTGAGAGAAGTCCTCAGTAGTTGATACCTTTTTTAATGGCTAACTTAAAAAGTTTTTTGATGACATATCGACCTTTCGAGACAATAGAGGTCTCTTCATCAGGATGGTATAACACAATTTCTGAAGGTAGGCATATATATATGGAAGTTTAAACTTATGGTGACCCTTAACACTCTCCAAAGGAGGTTAAATCAGGCCCAGGGTTTTATGGCCTTTTACAACCACTAGACAACATGTCACTGATCAAAGAAGCTACAAACCCAGAGAACTTATATATATGGTTTTTTTTTTTTTTTTACTGTTTATTTACATTATGTTCTGTTCTCCATCTATTTTGCATCTAACACCCGACTCCTCTGTGTATATATATGCCTACCTTCAGAAATTGTGTTATACCATCCTGATGAAGAGACCTCTATAGTCTCGAAAGCTCAATATGTCATCAAAAAACTTTTTAAGTTAGCCATTAAAAAAGGTATCAACTACTGAGGACTTCTCTCAAAAAATTTCTTTCATTTCAAAATAAACATAGAACAGGTTAAACAAACTCAAAAAATGTATAGAATTTATGAAATCAAATAAGGTAGAAATGGTTATTTACATATTACAGCTACTCACATACTTTTATAGTTTTTTAAAAATAGGACATACTGTTATACTTAACACCTTACCAGCTACAAAACACACTCTCCATAAACCAGCATGTAATGCCATCTTGACTTCAGTTGTTTGATTTTGAGGTAGGACAATTCCTTCTTCCATGTACAGCCAGTAGTCAGTGCTAACGGCTATGCCAACCAGAAGGAGACCACATGCTCCAAAGACACTACTAAGTAGGGTCAATGCACGACTGCTGCAATTACTCATCCTAGGTCCTAGGGAGAATCCAGTCAACAGTTGCAGTTATCTGTAGGGAAAATAATAGAGTTAATTAGTATAAATACAATTTCTGATATGGTTTAATGTCACTCAATAGGCATAAAGACTGCAAATCCTAGATTTTAAGAATCTTTAACATGTTAAAAAGGCTAGAAAATAGATACTTTATATAAAAATATTAAGAGCATTGGCTCTGTGCACTAGACCTTTGGTGCTGCACTAATGTCTAGGGCAGGACATCTCAAGACTTTTTAATTGGGGACTTTACCTGTCATTACATGGTGATGATGGAGTCTCACCAAGAATGGTAAAAATCCATACAAAAGTTAATCCCTTTTTGACTAGTCTGCTTTGGACCTAGATTTGGGTTTATTTGTGTTTGAGTGGTTTACCTATTCCATAACTTTTTCAAATAATGTAATTTATGCATTCAATACTACTGTTTTGGTGGAGCATATATCTCACTGAATAGCTTTAACTGTATCTGGGAGTAAATAAAAAAAAAATATTCACGATTGTTATTATGCAATAACTTTTTCAGCATTCACTGTACAAGTATTAACCCTTTTCCACTGTGCTCAACACTATTAAGTTGCACTGATTGTACAGTTAACGCTCAATGTCGTAATAGTAGGGCACTCTCATGCTGCATACACAGGAGCTGTGACTGTGGCATGACTTCTTGGTTGCAGCTGACATGTGTATAAGCTACTTTGGGGGGAAGACCTGCTACTTCAGGAAACAGAAAATTTTTTATTGCTTTTTAAAACAATTGGTAGACTGATAAAAAAAACAGCAATTTTGTCATTTCTTTTTTTCTTTTTTCTTTAGGTTTTTTTTTTTGTGTGTGTTTACCATGTATGATCAATACCATTATAGTTCTATTGCTTGAGTCCCTATAGGCGCAGCAATACCTTTTATGTGCTTTTTTTTTCTTTTTTTGTTATATACTACACTTTCAGAAAAGTTTTTTTTTTTTTTTTTTTATATTCATTTAAAAATTCATTTTTATGCTGCAGTGATATAGGTTGTTTATATTTTATTTGAGCCAGATTAGATAAGTGTGATATTAGAGAAAAAGCTTAGAAAATTACTTTGCTATGTAATCATGGAGAAACATAGTAGACTTTTGAATGGGATACCTCCATTTTCAGTCAGTTTAGGAAAATAAAAAGCTATGATTATTTTTCAGCTTTTTTTCTCACTGTTTTTTCCATTTGGCTTTCCATTTTTCAATGACTCGCTCCTTTCACCCTCAAGTTCTGCCTTCTTTCATCCTAAGTTACAATTCCAGTCTGTGTATAAAATTTTCCCCAAAGGAACTCCATTTCACCATATTTGTTCTTGCTGTTTTCTTGTTTTGTTTTGTTTTTTTTAAATTATTTTCTCATCACCTGATTTTACAGCCAGATATACAAACCAAAAATATAATAAGGTTGCCTGGCTGTAGACAATAGAGTTCTTTATGTGTTTGGGATGAAAACTATCCCATCGGAAGCCAATTGACCTACCTACCTGAGATGGGATAGTTTTCATCCCAAACACATAAAAAACTCAATTGTCTACAGCCAGGCTATCAGATACCATTGCATATGTTCAGACTCTGTGGATAGGGACAAACACCTTGGTGGCCTCAAAAACACATTCTTGAGGCAGGGCTACCATCCAAGAACAGTTGAAAACCAAATTACCAGGGCCACCAGAATACCAAGATTGAAGTTATTAAAATACAATACCAAACAGGAAAACAATCAAGTGCCCCTGGTCATCACGTACAACCCACACCTGGAGGTGCTGAGAGGAATGACACTCAAACTACATCCACTACTGCGAAAAGACGACCGGTTAAAATCCATATTTCCAGACCTCCCTCTCCTGTACTATAGACAGCCACCAAATCTCAGGAATATGGTTATGAACAATTCACTGTGACCTCCTACCACAACAGGAACGTTTCCATGCAGACAGAAAAGGTGCAAAACATGCCTGCACATACTGACCACCGACAAGATAAAGATCCCCAATTCTAACAAGGACTACAAGATCCCAGGTACGTACACCTGCACCACACCTAATGCGGTGCATTTAAAAATTATGCATCAATTGTCCCACTGGAGGCTTGTATGTAGGGGAGACTGGTCAGAAACTTAGAATGCAGATGAACTCACACCACCACATGATTACAGAGCAGAGAATGGACCTCCCTGTGCCAAAACACTTTTGCAATCAAGATCATAATATCATCAATGGCAGGAAGATTTTGGTTTTAAGGGGAAACTTCAAATCCAACAAAGACAGAAAAAATTATGAATACAAGGTGATGATTTTGTTTGACACACTCCAGGGGAGGTTGAATCTGTCACATGGGTTTATGTCCTTCTACAGGAACAAGCCATTACATCACTAATCAAAACAGCCATAAAAGGCCACTTATTGAACTGATAAGGACCTTGCAAACTGATGATTTGTTTACTTGTGTGTACCAATTACCATCTATTCTCTCATTCTATTCTTATGTGTCTCTTTTTGTATAAATATGCATCCCTCAGAAAATGTGTATAACTATGCCTGAGGAAGGGATCTAAGAATAATCTCGAAAGCTTGCAATCTGTCATCATTTTTAGTTAGCCATTAAAAAGGTATCAACTACTGAAGGCTCTCAATATTTTATATTTCATATCCACTGGCTAACACGGTACAAATAAATTGTTTCCTTATATAAATGTTCAAGGTGTTCTGTGTCTTCCTCCTCATGGCGTCAGGCCCTCTTCTGTGATGTCATAAGCCCAGAGTCACATTGAGGCCATGTCACCCTATATCTCTCTGTCTAAATTAATTAAATCTATCTAATTCATCCTTATCTCCTCACTCCCAACTATCTAATTTCTGTATTTTCTGTAAGAATGCAATATCTTCACTTTTGGATAGTTTTTGCTGGCTGAGGTCTATACCTCTTCTCTCTTTCTGCATTCTTATCCACAAAATGCCTTTCTGGGTATCTTCTTATGTAATTCCCATGAAATCTTTCAACCTCTCCAACTGAAGCTCCTCATGATTGGCTGAGTTTTTGTTTGGTTGGAAACCAAAATTTTTGTGAATTTCAGGTCAGATTTGATTTGTTTCAAGAACTTTACCAACGACTGATTAATGAATCATGATTTACAATACAGCTGATTTACAATACAGCTGATTTACAATACAGCTCTCATGACTGTATAAACGCTAGGTGTAAGGCATTAATGGGGAAACCTGAATTTCCCATGGGTAGCTCAAGTGATCTTTCATTGCTTTTTCCATACTTTCATGTGGCAGCCACCATTAAGCCGAGCTGTAAAAACTTTGGATTATTTCAAATATGAAGTTTTGGAAAACTTCAGATTAAATACGGCTCTAAGCATATCAATTTACTCATTTCTGTACATGAAATGTGCTGTATGTGACTTGTATAAAACCAGGTATGGTTAAAAGTTCCTGTGGCTTCCAAATAATTGTTAAGGAGCCATTTCCATTGGTAATCCTAAGGCTGCATTCACACGGAGTAAACGCTGGCGTTTTTTGTGTGTTTTTTGAACATAGCGCCGCGTTTACGCCGCATAGCGTCGCGTTAACGCCGCGTATACGCCGCGTTAACGCCGCGCTATTTAGCGGTGGCGTTGCCCGGCGTTAACGCGGCGTATACGCGGCGTTAACGCGGCGCTACGCGGCGTAAACGCGGCGCTATGTGCAAAAAACACACAAAAAACGCCAGCGTTTACTCCGTGTGAATGCAGCCTAAGGGTGCATTCGCACAGAGTAAAATGGAACGCATTGAAGTCAATGGGAGTCTTTTTTTCAGCGCTGATTCTTTACTCGAGTTATTGTGGCAAAATCAGCGCCACAAGACTCTGTGTGAATGCACCCTTAACATTTCAGTACATTTTCACACTACCAACCCCTTGTGGACTAAGGCTGGTCAGAAACCATATCCAACGAGTCTCCATAGCTGATTGGTCTTCTTGTACTGTATATGGAGCATTAACCTTTCCAATGCCTTGGTCAAATGTGACAATCGCATTGAATTCCCTATAACGTGTGGGTGCTACCATGTCTAACAGGATCACCGTCTTCCGTTACAAGATCCAGGGGTGCTGTCCTGCATCTTATACAACTGGGAAAGTATTGTAGGATGTGATGAAATAGAAAACCTGTAATAAAAGTGAATTGACTTCTCAATATTCTACAGTTTATTATTTTTGCATTTTATTGTAGTAGTGATTAGAATACTAAAAATATAAACTTTCAAATCATCCCTCTTTCCCCAAAGCTAACATAAAAATAAACAAAGCACAAACATAAGCACATTATGTCTGAAACTGCCTGAACTACAAACATAATCATCATAATAATAAAAAATTACCAAATTGCCATTTAACCTCCCAAAAAATTTAATAAAAGACAAACAAAATGTCAGACATACCCCAATATGGTATAATTAAAATGTTTAATTAGCTTGGCAAAAAAAGAGACCTAATATGGTGCAATCATAGTATCACTGTGAAGAACAAACTGTCCCACAAAAAAGAGCCCTCATCCAGCTCTATGAATGGGAAAAAATAATGGCTTTTGGAAAGAAGGGAGCTAAAGATGTGCATCAAAAAATGAAAACTATCAGTGTGATGTAAACCTTTGTAAATAGCACATTAGTGTAAGTTCAGGAAGTAGAGCTTCTTGTTGATTGGTGAAGGGACATTTCAGGAGGTTGGAGAAGGGGAGATGTTATGTGAACAAGTTATATATATTTAGTATGAAGGTCTAACAGTTCTGATAACACACAGCTGTATGGTTTGTCACCATGCTAATGAGGTCATTGATATGCACGGCTTAAAAGAGGAAGTGAGTGAGGATTCTGGAACCAGAGAGAATGATATGTATTGAATAAAAGATGCCATGGCAATGAAAGCATGCATTTAAATCCAATTATTTATCCCATGCAGCATTATTGTTGATCAGAGCAGGCATTTGGAATTGTGGATACAGTAAACACTTTATACACAACAGATTTATTGCATTGCCCTAGCTACATTTTATGGGAAAAATAAAAGCAATGTTAGTAAATGCATAAAAATTTTTTGAAAGAAAATAAATCATAATGGGTTTGTCTTTAAAAATTCTATCACATACGTGAAACCAACAATGCCCGTAGATATATGTGAATATAGTGTTTCATACAATATTAGTTTCTTTAGGTAGGGTTCACACTTCCATTGGATTCCGTTCAGAAGGTGTCCATTAAAAAAAGAAAACAGACACCTATCATAACGGACACAAACGGACAGTAACTGATGTCTGTAAGTGTGGTAATAGTTGGTTTATTAAAGCATAAAAGATAGCGTAAGAGTATTTAAAATGTACAAATATATAAATATCTAGGAGGTGGGGGAGATTTCCATAGCCTAAAGATGAAAGATCTAGCTGCCACTAGAAGGCAGCCAATCAGTGCGCCAATCATTGTTGAATCTCCAGTAATGATCATAGACTGTGGGAAAGATTGCATGGAGAACTGCAGGAACTTTGTGCCAGCGCAATAGGATTTTATAGTTGGTTTCCTGAACCCTACACAAGACAGAACATTTATGGCATGACTGGAAGGCTGTGAGCCAGACATCCAGTGAGAAAGAAGTCCCCAGCTCTTGTTCCCATGCAGAAGTACATAAGGACAGTGGGTCATGTTTAACAACAGAGAGAAAGTTGTAGATAGTAAAGATTTAGTGGTGCAGGGGGATAGCTGGGATGATTTAGGAAGACCTGCACTCGCAGGGGGTTGGACCCGATGGCCCTTGAGGTCCCTTCCAACTCTACCAAAAAGAAAAGAAAAAAAGACAAGATGAGGTGCAAAGGCGTTCAAATGGGTGTAATGGTCTGTGCAAGTCATGTGTCTTCTTGAGGGTGGTGTGAAAGTGCTAGAACTGTAAATATTGGTGGGTGGACTGGGTTCTTTCATCCAAAGGAATTAAGTCAGTGTAGGGAAGGGGAGGGGTCAGGGACAGGACTTGGGAAAACCTAAGAGATGCCAGAGTTGTGGGACAGCAGAGGAAGAAGGGGTGTAGGACAGCAGAAAAGTCTGGATAGCCAGGGATGGTGTCAGAGGTCCAACGTTCGTGAAAAGTTGAACAGTGGTTCACTGTGAGTGACACACACCCAGGACTTGTCGGATAACGAAGAAGAGAGAGGAGGTAGCTCTGCAGACCAATGCCAGAGCCAAAGCAAGAACAAGAGGGAGAGTGAATGCAGAGAACTCTCAAAGGCAACCCAGAGTTTAAAGGGGGTGGCATGGTGCCAATCTAGAATCTGAGCGGTGACAGCAGCCAAATAATAAGCCACTCGATCATTTAGATGGTACATTTGGCTACTCTGGGTGGTTTTCTGGCCCATATGAATGTTTACTAGTGGGAAGAAATTCCATAGTCATTAAAGATATCCTGCATTCGGACATAAATAGCTATAGAATGTAGAGAGGTATCACTTGAGACATATGAAAATACCATTGTTATAAATGACACAAGATAGGTCTGGGATCCTGTTATATATTGCAGTTGGAGCCAAGTATTTTTAAGTTATATCTTTGCTTATATTTGAATGCACTGAATAAGATCATGCATCAACCTGTTGTGCTTACATGTGAATTACAAGATGGTATTCAAATTTTTTTTTTTTTTTTTTTACTCAAAAGATCAATGGATTGACTGTTTTTCAGAATTACATTAGTTAAATATAGATATCTGATTTATATCCATCTTGGTTTCATTGTTCACCTATTAACCAACAACTCCAATACCAGATCTTAAGCTTCATTCTCATTTCATGTGAGAAAACAGAGGAGAAACTGATTGCTACTTGTAATCCTTCAGTCCCCATCTGCTCCAATACAGTTCAGTGGAGGATAATGGACTGTTATAGCAGTTTTTAGATTTATGGAAATAACCCTTAAGCCTTCTTTATCATCGAAACGTCTGCAAATTTTGAATCTACTTTGAGTTTCAGTTCTTTAGTATTTACAAGATTTCTTTCTTGCTCAGTAAATAGAAACACTTTTGATTACATCCAAAAACAAAAAATTAGAAGGATCTAATTCGCCTTACAGCTCAGCAATAGTCTACATTCACACTACAAAGAATATCGGCCATGTGGCAGCTTTTTAAAGGCTGTCAAACGACTGCCTTAAATTCATGTGTGTGAATGGGGTCTATTTTAATGAACCATGAAAAAATAGGTCATGTCCTATTTTTGCCCATTTTCATTGATCCCACAATAGACTAAAATGTATGAGAGATCCTTATAAATGGGCTCCCCACTGGTTGTGTGAATATCTAGGCTTAACAAGGGTTAAAAGCAGTTGCTTGGTGATCCTCATTCAGATGAACACAGCAGGAGCAGCAGCACAAATCTCTCTGCTCTGCTACAATGCCACAATGTATTAGTGTAGGTAAAATCTATCAGCTGGGACTTCCATGTTATTCAGAAATGTCTATATAAAACTGCACCAAATTCTCAGCTGTGAGAAATGTTATGTCAGGATGGTACTGAAACTTAAGAAGAAGAAATTCTATACCTTACAATGATTAGTAATCCCACTCGCTGCTTTATCATGCATCACCTATAACTACTAAGAAATAGATATTTGCCAACTTCCCTCATTTGAATCAGAAAAAAACTGTTGTAAATCTATGTGACAAATACGTGAAATTAAAATAGGAATTAAATAATAAACATTTATTTAGTAAATTTACAGCAATTAATCTACATATTCTAGTGATTAAAAATATAATCTGAATGCCATTCTTGTGATAGCTATAAAATTCTAATTTGTAGTTTTCAGGCTGAAATTTACTCATTACGGGTGCATTCACACGATGTAACGTTGCGCGTGATCTGTCACGTATACACGTGCCGGCAGATGATGCACTTAAAATGCTCCCATTCATTTCAATGGGAGTTAGGAGCGTATACACCGCGTTATTTTGCGTTATAACGCGGCGAATACGCTCCTAACTCCCATTGAAATGAATGGGAGTATTTTGAGTGCATCATCTGCCGGCACGTGTATATGTGCCAGATCATGCGCAAGGTTACATCGTGTGAATGCACCTTTACTTATGTTCCGTGTTTTTTTTTTTTCACTCTTATTTCTAATCTATATAAAAATATATTAAAAGTAAAAGACCACCTTACAGAACTTTACATTAGCAGAATAACTGGTAACACTGTTCCTCATTGATTCTTCTAAATCACTTTTTCCACAAACAACCCCATCATTGTCATTTTTTTTCCAATGGTATACACAGTACGGGAGACCCTTAGCAAAGATCATACTGGGCCTCACATTATGGAACTGGGTTTAGATACCTAGAATAAGAAGGATCATGTGGTTGTTTTCACTCCCATAACTATAGGGCCCATTGCCAACCCCTTATTTGCTAATAGGGATTGTCAAATTATTCCAGATTTTATTTGCAAGATTCATTTGTCTAAACATGTTCATGCCAAACTGGAACTAATGTTATTATACCCTGGGGTCTGTGGCCAAAATAAGAAACACTGATACTCATCTTTCCTTACCCCTCTTGGGCATCCAATCTTCTATCACATTGTCTGATTTTCGCTCACAGGCTCCTCTGACCTCTTCCATCTTCTTTCCTAGTACCATGTACCCTAAAGTCAGAGAAGTCACTTTGGGGCCACTTATCTAATGACACTGGGTCAAAGCATCATGACATTGGTGCTCTCCGCCTGACCATGGAGGCCTAATTACATGGTAACAATGGTGAATCTGGGGTTCCATGACATTGGAGAAGATGTGGGAAAAGCCTTTGGGTAATGACCAGATCCCAGAGAGGTGAAGAAAGGTGAGTATTAGTCATTTTTATGTTGTCCACACCTTCCCCGGTCCTCTGATGAAGAGACCCCAGAGTAAAATAACGATTTGTGTGCCAAACCAACAATTCAAAACAAACTAGGCTGAACACAAACCAATTCACTCATCTTTATTTGCTAGCAATACATTTGTTTTATATTAGGAAAGGTTCTTAACAACTAAACTATAGAGATGAGATGGATACCCTCAACCCAGTAAGACCCTTAGCAGCCACAGTGGTATCCTATAATGTACAATAAGTAGAGAAATTGCTATTTAAATTTTCTGTACATACAGTAAAAGCTGTAGCAAAGTTTTTATGCAATATTTCTCAGTTATTTGCTATTTATAGCTTTAGAATGCATTGAAGCTACTGTATATCAAAATATATACTATAGTAATGTTGAGATTCTGTTAATTGTGATAAATTATGTATATCTCATATTATTCAAGTGATGTGTTTAAACCGTTGTGTTCAGAGTCGCAAGGAGCACTCCCCAATGTATCAGTGCAGCCAGTGATTAATCAATTATGGTGTATCTTATTAGAAAGACAGTGTTACTGGCCATCATATACAACGCAATATTAGAACTGGCTGGTCAAAGTTTGGTACAAAAAAAATTGTATTATAGAATAGTTACTTGTTATTAGAGATGAGCAAACACTATTCGAGACAGCAGTTTCGAATAGCACGTTCCCATAGAAATGAATGGAAGCGTCCATTCATTTCTATGGGAGCGTGCTATTCGAAAGGGCTGTTTCGAATAGTGTTTGCTCATCTCTACTTGTTATGTTACTTTTTGTGTTTATTCTTTGATTATACTTGTTATGTTTAATGTTCATTAATATTGTTTTATAATTATTAGAGATGAGCGAACGCCGTTTCCAATCGAATACCACGCAGCAAACGCAGTAAAAATTCATATCCCCTCCCACCGTCCCTGGCACATTTGCACCAATAACGGATAGGAACTATGACAACGGAAGCATTGAAAAAAATTGAAAAAACCCATTGGCTGCCAAAAACATGTGACCTCTGATTTATAAGAATAGCCAGCGCCATCTTCGTGACATTTGCGATGAGAGATAGGGAGAGAGAGAGATCTGCTGAGGGCTAGATAGGGATTAGCTTCAGCTAGGCAAGGAAAAATGGAAGAATAACAACAGCTCTTTTCAGAGCTATACTGCAGGGAGAGGAGTCGAGATTTCCACAGGGTGTCCCCACAAACACCTAGCAGGGGTACAGAGCAATTCAGTCCAGAAATATACGCTCAACCCAGCTTTGCAGGTGGTCTCCCCACAAACACCTAACAGGGAGGCCATGGTCTTCGGTGGTGTGGAAATGTTTTAATGTATTTGCAGAGGACAAATATAGTGCGGTTTGAACATTTTGCAACTCGAAACTGAGTAGGGGCTCTGAAAAGAGCAACCTTACGACCACTGCCTTGCGTCGTCATTTGGAAGACAAGCACTGGGCTCAGTGGCAGAGAGAAAACCCAGGACAATCGTCATCCGGCATTGCCACCACTGCCTCTCCCACTGTTGCCAGTGCTGGCGTTGCAGTCGAGACCAGCAGCCAAGATACCTCCACATCTGCCTCCGCCACTTTGGAGACTTCTCCCTCATCCTCCCCTTTTCCTGCCTCAGCTCCTTCTGCTGCCTCAGCTCCTTCTCCTGCACCATCATGCGCCTCTTCCCGCCAACCCACCATCTCCCAGACGTTTGAGCGCAGGCAAAAATACAGCGCTACCCACCCCCATGCACAAGCCTTAAACGCGCACATCTCCAAAACTCCTGGCCCAGGAGATGTTGCCATTCCGGCTTGTGGAAACTCAGGCCTTCCGTGACCTGATGGCAAGTGCAGCACCTCGCTATGTCGTCCCTAGCTGTCACTACTTCTCCTGCTGTTCCTGCCCACCTTGCACCAGCATGTGTCATGCAACATCAGGTGGGCCCTTAGTTCCACGCTTTGCACAAACATCCACTTGACCACCGACGCGTGGACAAGTGCATGCAGACAGGGACACTACATTTCACTGACGGCACACTGGGTGAATGTAGTTGAGGCTGGGACCCGGTCACAAACTGGGTCGGTCTACCTCATTTCCCTGCCCAACATTCCTGGCAGGGGTTCTGAACCACCACCTTCCTCCTCCTCCTCCTCCGCCATCACATCGACCCCAGCTACCTGATGGAAATACTGCAGCACTGGAGCGGGGAGACATCAGCAGGCTCATCAAGTTGGGGGACAGACAGCTCACTGCCTCCAAGGTGAGGGATGCCCTCCTCGATGAGACGTCAATGTGGTTTTCGCTGCTGCATCTGGGCCCGGGCATGATCATGTGTGATAACGTCCAGAACCTGGTAGCGGCTCTGGAGCTTGCCAACCTCCAACACATTCCATGCCTGGCCCACGTTTTCAATTTAGTGGTGCAACGGTTTTTAAAAACGTACCCCAACGTGCATGAGCTACTAGTGAAAGTGCAGTGCTTGTGCGCCCACTTTCGCAAGTCTACAGTAGCCGCTGCTAGCCTCCGAAGCCTCCAGCAATGCCTCCATCTGCCAGAACACTGGCTGTTGTGCGACGTCCCCACACTCTGGAACTCGACGTACCACATGTTGAGCATAGTGTGTGAGCAGCAGAGACCCTTGATGAAGTACTATCTCCAAAACCCAAGGGTTCCTCAGAGTCAGCTCCCGCAGTTTCTCCACCATGAGTGGCCATGGATGGCAGACTTATGTGTGTCTTTGAAGAGTCCACCAAGAGGGTCAGCTGTGACGATGCACTTATGAGTGTTACAATCCAGCTCCTGTGCGAGAATCCCTCATCACTATCAGGGATAACGCATTGGACGCTGAGGAGTCGGGCATAGGAGCAGAACCATCTCAGCAGGATAGTCAGGGCACACTCCTGTCCGCTTCACAGCGTATATTGAGGGAGGAAGAGGAGGAGGTGGATGACGAAGTGGTCAGCACAGGAGGCCAGCGGGGAAGTTCAGTGCATCTCATTGCTGCAGCGCAGTTGGGGTGAAATGGAGGAGGAGGAAGAGGAGGAAATGGAGAGTGACCATTCTGGTGGGGGCAGCCAAGTTATGCCAAGTAACACTCCGGCACACATGGCTGAATACATGTTGGGATGCTTTTCAACTGACAAACACATTGTCAAAATCCTGGAGAGCAATGACTACTGGATTTTTGAGAACCTCGAACCCGGTATAAAAATAATATTTACAATTTTATTCCGGTAGAGGGGAAGGCCAGTCGCATTAGTGATTGCCACAAGCAACTGGTGCAGAATATGATGGAAATGTCTCCATAAACTCTCGTTGGTGGCAGAGAGGAGCGTTCCTCCAACAGGCTAACACCTGCCATCCGGTCCACACCTGGCAGGGGCACACTCTACAAGGTCTGGGACACGTTAATGGAACCCCCTCGTCAAACTACCACCACTGAGGGGCCTAGTGTCACCAGGAGGGACAGTCCTGTCCTCTTCGATCCCTCTGCGCCCTATACTTATTTGGTCTCCAAGTTGGATTTGTGGCTGGAACGTGTGCTGTACGCATTGAAGGTCCTTTCCTGCCCTGCCGCCAGCATGCTTTCGGAAAGGGTCTTCAGTGCAGCCGGTGGCATAATTATGGATAAGCGCAGCCGGCTGTCAGCTGACAGTGTTGACCGGCTGACGCTGATAAAAATGAACAGCCACTGGATAGACCCATCATTTTCATGTCCACTGGTGTCAAGCACCCCGACATGAAGTTTCATGTGTGTGCTCACCTTCTACAATTCCTCCTCCTCCTCATACTCCTCCACCATCAGCGCTGCACAATTCTGCTCCTACTAGGCTCAATCCACCCTGATTCCCCCAAACTCTGCTGGTTAGAGTCTGAATCCACCCTGATTCACCTAAACTCTGCTGGTTAGAGTCTCAGTCCACCCTGATTTCCCCAAACTCTGCTGGTTAGAGTCTCAATCCACCCTGATTCCTCCAAACTTTGCTGGTTAGAGGTCAGCTCACTCCAAGGGCCAAAAACACTGCTGGTGCAAGGCTCTACTCACTCTAAGGGCCAAAAACACTGCTGGTGCATTGCTCTACTCACTGCAAGGGCCGAAAACCTGAATATCATTGAACATCTGTGGGATGATTTGAAGCGGGTTGTCCATGCTCAGCGACCATCAAACTTAACTGAACTTGAATTGTTTTGTAAAGAGGAATGGTCCAAAATCCCTTCATGCAGGATCCAGGAACTGATTAAGAGCTACAGGAAGCGACTAGAGGCTGTTATCTTTGCAAAAGGAGGATCTACTAAATATTAATGTCACTTTTCTGTTGAGGTGCCCATACTTTTGCACTGGTCAAATTTTGGTTTAATGCATATTGCACATTTTCTGTTAGTACAATAAACCTCATTTCAATCCTGAAATATTACTGTGTCCATCAGTTATTAGATATATCAAACTGAAATGGCTGCTGCAAACACCAAAATATTTAGAACTAAAAATGATTAAGATTAATAGGGGTGCCCAAACTTTTTCATAGGACTGTATATGTATGCGTATATGTGCGCATGTGATCCATGAGTTTCTGCATGCATAGAGCATGTGTTCATGTGTGTGGTAGTTTTGTGGGAGTATGTGTGAGTATGTGCTCTGTTCATCTGTGTGCAACCATCTGAGTGTGTTTGCATGCGTGTGTGATCCATGTGTGTGTGGTCCGTGCATATGTGTGTGGTATTTATGGGGTGGTGTTGTGGTATTTGTAGGGTGGTGTTTGTGTTGTGTGTGTCTAGAGTGGTCTGGTGTTTGTGTGGTGTGTTGGGCATTTGTGTGTTGTTGTGCTTGTAGGTTGGTGTAGGTGTGCTGTCTGTGTGATATATATATATCATGTTTGTGAGTTGTGTATGGTGCTGCGGCCCCTTTAGCAGTTACTCTTTCGTGCCGTCGCTATATTGCCTCCCTGTCAGTCACAACTGTTGTTTTCCCCTCAGCGCTTTCACTTTCATTTTCCTCATTATATGTATAGGGCCTAAATTTAGGCGCCTCAATCTCATGACGGGGGAATGCTAGTGTGATGTAACGTGCGCAGTATTCTGCTCCTGTGAGTGGAGAGGGGTCATGCCAAATTTCACTCAAATCGGAACTACTACAGAATTTGAGTTTTATATATATAGATTAATAAAAAAGCTACAGAAAATGAGGAGAGCTAATGGTCCATAGAAAGTCATGTGGCACAGGACCCTGTTGTCAGATTCCTTGAAGTTAGTGTGAATTCTATCCCAGACTTGTCTTACTTTTATTCTCCTTTTATTTCAAATTGTTTGCATGTATTTGTCTTTTCATTCAATCTTTTTATTCTTAACGCACTGTATCTTTATGTGTATTACATATTTAATATATTAGAAATTTAATATAAAATATTTAATTTAATAAAATTGTCCTAAAGTTTCCCCAGTTCCGAAGAGGCTGACTACTGTACAGCAGTGTTACCTTTTTCTGTGCTATTTGTGCATGTTTGGGGTATTCTGGTGTCTCTTCTTACTGTAAGGTGGCAAGAATTGGCAGCTTTGTATGGATGCCTGAGTGTAAAAGCGGACTTCATTTCTGTGTAGCCTAGTGTGACAGTGGAACTAGAAGAGTCCCTAGAGTCAAATGTGTATGTGGTGGTGAGTGAGGTGTCCGGATACCCCACAGAATTGGTGCAGTGGGTGGATATACTGTATCTATGTGTGCACCCTGACTTCTGACAATGATGATTATTAAATCATTAGAATAATGACTAATCATTAAGGTATGCCATTAATCAGGGTCGGACTGGCCCGCCGGAGCACCGGGGAATCCCCCGGTGGGCCCCGACTTAAAGTTTTCATTTTACCAATGCAGATGCATTGGTCGGGGCCTGATCGGGATGGCCAGGGGCCCCCAACCGGGTACCTGGCCAATGCATCTGTCTCCACACACAGGGGCCCCTATTAGCTGATGCTGAAGCTGTATAGCATGTGCAGCTTCAGGCTCAGCTAACGGCCTCTCCCTTAACTTACCTGCAGCTGCTTTGCTGCTCTCCTCTCCTGTGAGGTCTCGTCCCTGCTGCCCGCACGCACTTCCTCTCTCCCCCCTCCCCCCACCTCCTCACACTGAATGCTCTTACATCGCAGCGTGTGGGGAAGACAGGAGTCGTCTGCTGAGTTTGCTACTGCTGGAATAGGTGAGTAAATTCTTTTTGTAAAATCTGTATGTTTAATATGTATGCATGTGTACATTTGTGTAAAGTATGTGTCCTGTATACTGTGTGAGTACTGTATGTTAGTATACAGGTATGTGTGAGTATATACAGTATGCTATAATGTGTATGTATATATGTGTGTGTATATATAGTATTCATACAAGTATATATGACTTATATATGGTATATGAATGTATATAAATGTATATGTGCTATAGTATTGTATATATGTGAGTATATATATGGTATATGTATAAGGCCTAGTTCACATCCCCCCCCCCCCCCAAACGGATTATCAAACGCATTAGCAAGCGGTGTGCAGTGAAAGTATGCGGACCCCATAGACTATAATAGGGTCCGTGTGCTTTCCACGCGGTGTCCGCACGAGTCATGTGGACAGGAAAGTAGATTGTGAAGTACTTTTCTGTCCGCATGTTCTATGCGGACACTGCACAGAAAGCACATGAACCCCATTATAGTCTATGTGTGCTTTCACTGCATACCACTTGCTAATGCGCTTGGTAGTCTGTTTGGGAGGGTCCCCATGCGGACTCCCCGAATGGAATACTGAACGCAGATGTGAACCAGGCCTGAGTGTGTAGGTATATAGTGAGTGCAATCCCATCCACACATTGCAGAAAAACACACATGGCAGACACACTGCAATTTCCAAAACTGTTGCGGTTTTGGAAATCGCAGCATGTCACTTATATCTGCAGAAACACCTGCAGTTTCCCTATAGGTATAAGTCTAAGTTCACATGGGGTTTTATGCTCCGGAACCTGAGGCGGAGACTGCCTCAGGTTCCGGACCAAAAAACAGGTAGCCTTGACTGAATGCCGGAGCACTGCATCGGCCTCCAGTCACGCACTCTGCTCCAGATTAGGCCCAATAAATGGGCCTAGATGGGAGGAGGGAGTGTCTTCAGGCCGAATCGTGAGGCGAAATGACCTGAAGAATGAGCACCTCACTTCTTTTTCCAGGAGCTGGAACAAACCAGCTCCCGGAAAAAAAAGAACTGACCGACTCCCATTGATTTCAATGGGAGCCGTCTTTTTGGTCAGGATTTTGAGGCAGATACGGCCTCAAAATCCTGACCAAAAATCCTCGCGTGAACTTACCCTAAAGGAAACAAAGTCCTCAGAGGAAACCTCTGCGGAGTTTCTGCAATAAGCGCTGCAGGAAAAACTGATGTGTTGCCGCCGGGGTTTTTCCCGCAGCGCTTTTTGCTTTGTCTTGCTACATGGGGCTTTAGCCTAAGGCTGAGTTCACACGGAGTTATTTGGTCAGGAATCTACCTCAAAATCAGCCTCCAAAAAAGCCTCCGGATAGAACCAAATTCCTGACCAGAAAACTCTGTGTGAACTCAGCCTTATAGTATAATGCTCAGTATATTGAGATAATAAGGATGAGGCCCAACAGCGAGACGCAGCTAAAAAAAATAGCTGTGGAATAAATAGCGGCGAATCTCAATGTATTTTTTCCACAGTGTTTTTTTCATTGCGCTTTTGATGCATTTTCCCCACACTTTCTCCCAATTGCGCAGCTGAATGTAACCGGCCATGTTTTTAGAAGCGCGCACATTTTAGAGTTTGTGGCTGTTTCACATCTTTTTTTCCTGCAGTGTGCAGATGAGGTAAATTTGATTAAATTTCATTCACTTTGCTGGTTCCTTACACATTTTTTTTTTCTGTAGTAGCCAAAGACCTTGTGTTTCTGCAATGTGAGGTTTCAGGTATTTATGGCCTATCCTGAGCATAGGCCATAAAAAAAACTTTAACCCTGCACAACCCCTTTAATATGCCCCACACAGTTTAACATCCCCCTTCCGCACAGGATGTTACCCCATCACTGCTCCCACACAATATAATGGCCCCATCACTGTTCCCCATACATTATGGGGGACCAGTGAAGTGGCCATAAAATATTTGTCCCAGACAACCCCTTAAAACAGTGAACAAGCATAGCACAAGAGAGTTCTGATTAAGTCAGGTACACATAATTAACTCTCATAAATCAGCCCAATTGTAGAAAGCACATTTCAACCGAAAAAACTAGAAGTATAGACGAAAGAAGGACATACAGTCCCAAAAGGTTGAAATATTCAACATATACAACAATAATTATGAAAAACGTTTTTTTATTCATTAAAAATTCATATTAAAAAACATATATACACAAAATATGAAGAATAAGACACAGAACACCAAAATTCAAAAGAACCGGACAACCCACAGAAACGGGCATGCAACTGTCAAATCACCATAAACAGAATAAATATAGGTCTTAGAATTGAGGTTGTTGCTGATTGCCTATACAGATATAACTAAACTTGTATATGTTCAGTCATATGCCCTCCCCCATCTTACAGTAAATAGACGTAATCAGAAGTAGGGGAAAGGGCATTTCAATATTGAAAAAATATGCTATCAACACTATATAACATTCTATCACAGAGTGAAATAAGTCATATCACTCATGTAAGGCAAGTATAGGGTATGTATCCAGCATAGACCTATAACATACGTCTCAGTAGTATACCGACGCAAGAAAAATGTACCTCTTACCCATTATAAAGTGATTCACAGGAGCCCGTGTCTGTGGGGAATCCCAACCCGACGCGCATTTCGGCCGCGTGACCAGCCTTCTTCCGGGGGTGGAGTCACCTTAAAACAGGTTGTCTATAAACTGGAGTGATCACTGTGGTGGCCGCCAGGGAGGTGTAAAATAATTTTTTATCTTTTTTTAAAAGCCTACTCACCTGTCCCCCGCACCCCGTTGTCCCCACCTGTGTCTGTTTGGTCTCATGGCTTCATTTCTGGAAATCCTGTACCTAATTGGTCTCAGCGATCACATGAGGTGCAGGACTCCCAGCATGGAGGCTCCGGCACGAAACCGAATAGACACTACCGGCGGACAACGGAGCACCGGGGACAGGTGAGTATTCTTTTTTTATTTATTTGTTTTTTCTTTTACACCTCCCTCCCAGCACATGGGTCGCTCCAATCCCTGAACAACCCCTTTAAAGGATTTAGCCGTGTTTCTAATATTGATGGTCTGTCCTTAGGATAGGCCATCAATATTACATATGCGATGATACAACAGCCTGGACCTCTGCAGATCAGCTTTTTCCAGGACACTTCAGCTACGGGTAATGGTAACATTTCTAGGAGCCATGCTGTTCACTTGCCATACAAGGTGTAGCAGTAGGTATATGTAGTGCACATGGTATAGTGCGTGAGTAGCATGGCTCCCAACATGTTATAACCTTTAACCACCCTGTCTCGGTACCGCTGATCTGCAGGGTCCTGGCGGTGGGCCCCTAGAAACAATTCCACTGGTGGGCCCTAGACACCCCAGTCTGACCCTGCCATTAATGTTTGCTCTGTTTGATAGAGGCTACAGGAAGGAGTCCTAATCTCTGGCATAGAGGAGCAGGAGTACTTAGAAAGTGGATGTCTCTTCAGCTCATAGACTACATCATTAGTTTTTGACTAAGTGGAGCTAACAGGACCTAAATGGCTGCTACATCTTAGCACCTCTATTCTAGAGATCAGAGACAGTCAAATGAGACCTTGAAGCCAAATCCCAATGTTATGCCATCAATGACATTTTAACCATCAACATTTCATGCAAAATATATGCTAGATAGCTGTTATTATTTCAGTTCTTTGCATATTCAGTAAATACATTAAAATAATAACATTTGGCAAATATAGACGTTTACCAAGCAGCTGAATATCGAAAAGAACTTAAAGAGATGTGAGGAAATTGTTACATCATATAAAGATGTATATTTCTTTGTCTCGCATCATACATCAATTAAATTCAGGTCTTTAGACAAAAAGAAGCAGAGATTTGCAATGAAGATATATCATTTTTCTCCTCTCAGCCAGAACATAGCGCTTCCTGGCAAGTATGCATCTTCTGTTAATTTATTTTACACCAGCTTTACACTCCTGCACATTTCCTGCTAGCTCTGCATTTGTGATGTAATCTGACCACACAGTAAGATGCTTAGTTCCTCAGGCTTTCTTCTTAAAGAGTCTAAGAATAATTTAACCTGTGTTACGCTTTAATGGTACATAATAACTCATATCATTGATAAAATATAGAGCTGTATATATAGTGTACAGAGACCTTGAACTACTCGGATTAATATAAAATGAATATACAGTACATCAAAGAAATTGACTTGCTTCCTACAGTTACCACTGACTTCTACACAGTTTAGCTACGAGATGAGATGTTAGATACCTTGAATGGAAACAATGTTTAGCTCACTGGTGTTTTTGGTTATTTATTAGGAAATATTCAGACTGTATCCAGTTAAGAACCTCAACAATTCAAGATGAGACGATAAGGAACATTTCCTGCAGTTCACATAAATAACAATTGAGAAATTTGTACAGTTCAGAGCAGGTTACAGTAAAGTAAAGAAATTCAGGATGAATAATAAAGATGAAACCATTATATCTCTGCAGCAATGAACCGCCCATGAATGACACTCTTAGCAATTGAAAGATTGGGGCACAGAGTTTCATGTGATAACTGCGAGATGCTTCTCCTGGGGCACAAACGGTTCTTAGCTTCAATCACTGTATCAATCGTGACCTCGCAAGACAAAGCATTGTGCGTTCTCTAATTCAGCAACTCCGAATCTATAATTGTGGTGCAGAACTTCTTATTTCAACAGTATTTTGACTTAGAAGTATTTGTTATTGGCATCAACAATTTGAGGAAACAGGCTGGTTATGTAAGAGAAGAATACAGGGCTTCCACGTTTCAGAGGAAAATATGAGTAGAATTCAGAAGGGTTCTCTTCTGTGCAGGTTCATACATCTTACCAGTCAGGAACTTATAATCCCTCAAACAACCATCTGGTGTATGTTTGTGCAGGTGACAATGAAAAGCATGGAGATTTTAGTGATGCATTATTACAGACAATGACAGCTTGCTACCATAGTTAACTTTTAGTTATAAAAATTACCTATCACAATGTAAAGTGGAAAGATTTGGCAGCTTTGTGTGGATGCATGAATAGAAAAGGGTGCTTGACTCCCGTGTAGCCTAGTGTGAGCTGGAAGGGAGTGTGGAAGCAGAGTTCATGTTCATGCAACTAAAGTCAATTTTGTGTGGCAGTGAGTGAGGTGTACGGATATCTCACAGACTTGGTATATCATGAGTGGATATATCTGTGTGTGGACCCTGATTTCTGACAATGATGGCAAATGACTAATCATTAGGATATTCCATTAATGTTTCCTCTATTTGATGGATGTTAGGTTGGGTTCACCCTACTGTTTGATATCTGTTATGATAGTGTCTGTTAAATTAGGACACATTAGAATCAGTTAGTGTTAGTTTTTATACTGTCCGTTTATTTGCTTTTTTTTTGTTTCTGCTTTCCAAGCAGGTGACGAAAAAAATGGGCAGTAATAACAGACAGTATAACGGACACCTGCCCATTACTGTCAATTAACCATAGACTTTAATGTTAAAAAAATAACAAATGGTTGACGTCCACGAAACCATTTTTTTCACGGACACAAAAGTCCTGCATGTCGGACTTGGTGTAAGACAGACACAAATGGACACAAGATGATGTTGCTAAAATCTTGTAACGCCCAATAGCAATGGACACTACCGATGGTCACCCGCAGTAGTGTGAATGACCACTTATAGGAATCAGCCCCAATCTCTGGCATAAAGTTACAGTGGTACTAAGAAAGTCTCTTCAGCTCATAAACTACATCATTAGCTTTTGACTACGAAGTGGAGCTAACAGGAGCTAAATGGGTGCTACATCTTAACACCTCTTCCACTTTATTCTAGAGATCAGCTACAGTCAAAGCAGACCTTGAAGCCAATTTATGGAGCAAATATTTCATAAAAGGATGTAGTTGGTTGTAGTTGTATGTACTGGTTATTGGAAGTACTGGTTATGTACTGGTTATTTTTCACAACTTATTTAAGATTTTCATGACTTCACTTACCAGCAAGATGGTACACTTGGTTTTCTAAATTACACAATGGTGCACTGTTAGATATGCCACAGGGAACCCTAAGACTTCCATTGGGCTCCAAGATTTCCACTCATTAAACCCTGTGACCTTTTTGAATTTTTTTAATATTCTTTTCAAGCTAAACAGATAACCATGTATCTTCCTGTTAACATTAATGTGTAGAATTTATTTTTCCACAGAATGTATTCTCTTGCATAAGATAATGGGAATTCCATTTAATAAAGTGGGCATACAAAAAGGACCATATAACATAGAATATAACTTTTATTATAAACATATACACTTAATTATAAACAATTAAAAAAACATCCCCTAAGACAACATTGGCCACCCTACAAAACAAGAACAAAACAAATAATGTCCCCTAAGTGTCTAAGTCTGGGGGAACCCCCTAACTCAAATTCTATGTCAGGGGAAATGAACTGCTGCCAATTGGAAGTGCCCATCAGGTACCCTGCAGGATCCATCATCACTGCTCAATCTCAGGAGCTGAGAAGGAGGAATCAGTTGAGTGTTCACTGCCTGCCCTAGAAAACTGCTACTCCTATCCTCCATTTCCCTTATTTCCATTGTTGAACTATCTTTTTAACTTTATACAAATACTATAATGAACTACGTAAAATTAAGTAAAGGCTGTCAATTAGAACAAGACAATCTTCTGACTGTCTTGTAATTTACTAGGTAGAACAGAATAAGCTGATAAGTTACATATGCATATATGCCTATTAGAGATATGCGAACCTCTCCAGAATTGTTCGGTTTTAGGTAAGGGAGTTTGGTGGCAAGATGCATTTCAGGGCAAACAAGTTTGGAATGAACCACACTTCAAATTGGCTTAAAACATACTGTAAAACACTCCTAGGCTGCATTCACATGGCAGTGAAAACTGACCTGTGACATCCATTTTTTAGCGAATCACATGGCAGCACTAATTTCACTGTCAGTGAATGAGGGCTCTTCACATTACCATTATTTTGATGTTCCGTTATTATGGACCATTAAAATATAGGTCTTATCCTATTTTTGGCCTGCCTCTAACATGTGTCTGTTTGGTCTCATGGTAGCACCTCATTTTTGGAAATCCTGTACCTAATAAGTCTTAGTGGTCACATGAGGTGCAGGACTTCCAGCATGAAGGCACCACTACCAGACTGTATGGAAAAAGGTGGAGTACTATGAAGAGCCGGGGATAAGTATGCTTTTTATTTATTTATTTTTATTTTACACCTCCCGCTTGCCATATAGGTTGCTCCAACTCCTGGAAACCTCTTTAAAGGATTTATCCATCTTTATTATATTGATAGCCAGTCATTGGGATAGGCCATCAATATTAAATCTACAGGGATTCAACAACCAGAAACTCTGCATATCAGCTTTTCTAGAACAGTGTGGCTACAGGTAATGGCAACAGAGATGTATCTCTGGTGTAGCAGAGCTCAGCGCACACTCAGCTCTTCTACATCTTTGATGTAGCAGAGCTCAGTGCACACTCAGCTCTACTACATCTCTGGATGTAATAGAGCTCAGCGCACACTCAGCTCTGCTGTATCTCAAGAGTAACAGAGCTCAGCGCACACTCAGCTCTGCTACATCTCAGGTGTAGCAGAGGCACACGGCCAGCTCTGCTACATCTCTGGTGTAGCAGAGCTGTGCGCTCAACACTGCTACATCTGCGATCGGACCAGAATGGAGACTGCTGTGGACCGATCTTAGACTCTGTCTCCCCCGGCAGAACCAGCGTTGATTGGCCAAATGCTGTACTCTGTATGGCATTCGGCCAATCAACGCTGGTCAATGCATTCCTGTGGGAAAAGTCAGCTCCCACATATCGCAAGCTGACAGGGATCCCGACAAGATAGAGCCCCAAAGAGCTGTTTGAGTAACATTCCCACCTAAATAAAGGTAATCCCTAGCTAACCCTGCCAGTACATCTATCCCTGTCTCACAGTCACATAGTTCACAGTCCCGGATATTAAATCCACTATTCGTATAAATTGGAGGTCACCTGATTTAGCCAGCCAATTACTTTTTCCAATTTTTTTCGATGCCTCTGTTGTCGTAATTCCTGTCCCACCTCCCCTGCGCAGTTATTGGTGCAAGTAAAGTGCCAGGGAAGGCGGGAGGGGATACAAATTTTTAGTGCGTTTGCCTCATGGTATTTGATTGTAATCAAATACCTCAAACGGCCTGATATTCGATTGAATATCAATTCCATCGAACGCTGTTTACTCATCTCTAATTAGTAACCCTTATATGGGGCACACAGGGGTTAATATGAGGGACATTATGGGGTTAACTGCTATTAATGTGCGGCAAATGGAGTTACTGAAACTAAATTAATAACACCAAATGCCTGACATTAATAGGCAGAGTAACTAAAGGAAGGTCCCTGTGTGTGTCAGTTTACTGTAGCTTCCTCTCCTCCATACAACAGACATCTTCCATAAGACACAATGAATCCTGGCCACTCATCTGCAGGGTAGTTGCTAAATCCTAGTGTGCTAAAGGACCTCTGATGACGTCATGACCATGTGATCGGACTCTGGTGTGGGCGGAGCTACTAGGATTTAGACAACCTTACCTGCAGATGTTACATACCAGTGGCTACAGGACCTTTGATGACATCACATTCATGTGACCTCATGACAAGCCAATCACAGAGCAGTAGCACTAAAGGACCTCCCCCTTCCAGGTCCTTCCAGTTTTCTGTGCTCTGTGGACCCTGACTCGTGTATAAGCCGAGGAGAGCTTTTTCAGCATGAAAAATGTGCTGAAAAAGTTGGCTTATACTCAAGTATATATGGTACCTCTCTTAGCAGATGCCACATTTCTACTAGAAATTGAGATTTGTGTCAGTGAATATAAAGGAGAAGACAGCATGGAAAATTACATTTTGATGAGAAACTCTAACTCAATATTTATAATTCATGGCTTTCAAAAAAGTCTTTAACCTCAGGAATCTCTGGTGGGGCTAGCAAGACAAGAAGTAGTGTTGCTATTGCCATCCACATTCTTATGTTAGTAATTGCTCAAGTGTTACCTTCCTCATCTTTTGGTTGTCCCTTGTGCTGTTTTTTCCAGTCATGTTACTACACACTGCTATGTGAATTGGCAATAATTCTGACAGTTTTTCTTTTATATAGATTGTAAGCCCTCACGGGCAGGGTCCTCTACCCCACTGTGCCAGTCCGTCATTGTTAGTATTATATCTACCTGTATATTCTGTGTATTGTATGTAAACCCCCCAAATGTAAAGCACCTTGGAATTAATGGTGCTATATAAATAAACAATAATAATGATAATAATGATGGGTATGTATGTAAAGAACCATGAAATTACTTTTTTTTAAAGAGTAGCACCCACTAAACTGTATATTGCATGAACAATAAGAAACCATGTGCATATAACAGTTATTTTTAAAAAAAATTGTGTAGGCAGTATGTATTTCATTAAAAAAATGTAAACTTTTCCCCAAAAAGTCCTTATCAAAATAATTTTTCACTAATAGAATTCTCTTCTCAGTAAATGGTTATTTGCAAATGTAAGCAGCAGGACAGATTCGCCTAGTCACTATGTCTATAAATCTATTCTATCTCTATTGAATTCTAGCACTAATTTGCTTCCTGTGTAATTGCTTGATTCTCCTTGCCCACTATCTAATGCTGGAATTCTTATTGCTTTTTCTAAAGTGTGCTAACTAAGCGTATGATACAGTGAGATATATCCCAGATCTATTTGTATGTCCATCATTTACAGCAACTAAGGTCTGAAAACTAATGGATAAGTTTTTTATACTCCATATGACATCAGCACTGTAAGGTTCACCTAGCAGTCTATTGGTTGAGAGGCTGTCAGATGTTGCTACAACATCACATATAGTGTCATTGCACACATGTATGATCTGTATTTTCTGGTCAAACCCTTGGGTAGGGCCATTTTATCAAAGCACGGCCATTGATGTTCACAAGAAGAAAACCACCTTTTGTTCAGTTTTGTTCTGATTTGCCCATCTCTAATGACTATGTCTAAGCATAAAATAGATTTCAATTACTGAGAAGTAAAATAACTTAAAAAAAATAATAACAAGTATACAGATGAAACCAGACGTTTACATACATACCATAAAAAGACACATATGCATATTTTTCTCACTATCTAACAGGAAATCAGAACAAACCTTTGCCGTTTTAGGTCACTTAGGATTACCAAAATTATTTATATTTGCCAAATGCCAGAATAATGAGAGAAAGAGAATTTTTAAGGCATTTTTATTTATTTTATTTTATTTGACCTTCATTTAAACCTTTAAATGGAAACAGGAACTTGACTGGCGTCAGGCTATAATTAAGGAAGTATTTCTGAAACGCGTCAGCCAGGCGTATTTTATCTGATCATGCTTGTTTGGATTATTTTTTATGATAGACTAAATTAAAAGCAAAGTCTTATTGGACATTTTGATTTGCTGGATTACTTTTTATTCTTGGATTGATCATTCTGCCCAAAGACGAAGGGGTTTATATCCGAGCAAAAGCTATTGATGGTCCAGAGTGGAGCACAAATATTCTGAATATTCCTTGCAAATGGGCTGAGTATATTTTACCCTTTCCCCCCTTTTTTCCATACAAAACACAGATATTTTTATTTTCTTACTTTCTTCAAATTCAAAAGTTTACAAACATTTCATTAGTATTTGGTACCATTGACCTTAAACTGTATGATTTGGGTCAAATGTTTTGGATATCGTTCCACAAGCTTCTCACAATAGTTGGTGGGAATTTGAGCCCATTCCTCCTTACAGAACTGGTGTAACTGAGCCATGTTTGTTGGCCGCCTTGCTCGCACCTGCCTTTTCAGCTTTGCCCATAAATTTTCAATGAGATTGAGATCAGGGCTTTGTGATGGCCACTCCAACACATTGACTTTGTTATCCTTAAGCCACCTTGTAACCAATTTGGTAGTATGCTTCGGGTCATTGTCCATTTGAAAGGCCCATTTGCGCCCAAGCTTTAACTTCCTGACTGATGTCTTCAGATGATGCTTCTGTGTTGCCACATAATGTTTTTTCCTCATGGTGCCATCTTTTTTGTGCAGTGCACCAGTCTCTCCTGCAGCAAAACAATCCCAAAATATGATGCTACAACCCCAATCACAGTTGGGATGTAGTTTTCAGGCTTGCAAGCTTCTCTTTTTTCCTCCAAAAGTAACGATGGTCATTATGACCAAACAGTTCAAATTTTGTTTCGCCAGACCACAGGACAGCTCTCCAAAAATTAAGGTGTGTGTTCCTGTGTGCATTTGCAAACAACAATCTGGCTTTTTTATGTTTCTTTCGGAGTAATGGCTTCTTCCTGGCAGAGTGCTTTCAGTCCATGTTGATACAGTACTTGTTTCACTGTAGATAATGACACACTCTTAACAGCTTCAGCCAACATCTTTACAAGGTCTTTTGATTTTATTCTTGGGTTGATATTCACATTTCGTACCAAAGCACGTTCATCTCTGGGACACAGAACCTGTCTCCCTCCTTAGTGGTATGATGGCTGGACATTCCCATCTGGTTTATACTTGCGTATAATTGTTTGTACAGATGAACGAGACACCTTCAGGTATTGGAAATTGCACCCAAGGATCAACCAGAATTGTCCAAGTCCACAAATCTGTTCCTGTTATCTTGGCTGATTTTTTTTTAGACTTTCCCATGATGATACACAAAGAAGCAGTGTGTTTCAGGTGTGCCTTAAAATACATTCACAGGTGTGTCTCTTATTAACTCAGATGTTGTCAATAAACCTATAAGAAGCTTCCAAAGACATGACATCATCATATGGGCTGTCCCAAATTGTTTAAAGACATGGTAGTTATAGTGTTTGCAAACTTTTGACTTTGCAGAAAGTAATAAAAATGCCTTTAAAAATGATCTCTCATTATTCCGGCATTTGGCAAATATAAATAATTTTGTCAATCTTAATTGACCTTTCAACTGTATTTATAGTATGCAACCTTAAGAAAGAATTAAATATTAGGTTTGGCTGATAATCACATTGTATCTTTATTATTATAATACTGTGTTACCAGTGGCAAGCAATGGAAAATTCTTAAATGGAAAATTACTTTTCATTTAAATAGAGATTTTGTATAACTAGTCACTAAGCAAATGAAAATTCACAGAACTGTGAACATGAGATATTCTACCAATGGTTAATTGACCTTGCAGTCTCCAGACAATGCTTGGCCTCATACTGTATGCCAAAAGTGTAGTCTGAAATAATTGCATTTAATTATAGATATGGCATTATCAGAAATGTAAGCTAAATTATCAATATCTACTTGGAAACAACAAAAAGAAACAAAAACAGTTGAGCTTCACTTTTTCCATAAGTGACTCACAAGTTGGGACGATCTTTGGTTCTTACTATAAAATATTTAAAAAATATAAAAAAAACCTTACAAGATATATCCTCAGATCATATTCGAAACTATGATAAGAGATTGGGGCAAAGCTTTACCGTGTACATTAAATGAATGTTGTGGAAAATCATTAACCGATACAACCATCTATTGGTATGAGGTTGTTCCAACTCTACCACAGTAGCAGATGTGAGGTAAAGAAGTATTGGACATGATGAATTAAAAGAAAAAAAGGGAATTTCGACCTGCTCATTGTGCTCATTGCTGTTCAGGGTGTGTGGCGGCCTGATGGGATTTCTGAAGCACTGACTGCAGTTGCAATATCAGCAAGTGATTGTGGAAGAGCTGAGAAGAGAGTTTGTGCAGCTCCATAATCATCTGCTAATGCTGAGGCTGCAGTTGATGTCTCACAAATCCTACCAAGTCAGGTGTTCAGCCCTATTCATATACAATGGGTGTCTGCTATATTATACAGTACAGCAGCCATTTGCTGGTAAGAGCTGTGAATGGAGTGATCACTGATCATGCTGGTTAACCACTTACATACCACTGTCAATTGTGGCCATGGCATCTACTGTACATATAAACAAAAACATATTAGTCATTGCTACATCATAAAATACCAGAACTATAAAATCTAAAGTACTTATCACATATTGTGATTGAGTCCTCTGAGTTGTAAAGTGCTGTGGAAATATGGTGGTGCTATATCAATAAAGTTGTTATTATTATTATTATTATTTATTATTATTATTATTATTATTATTATTATTATTATTATTATTATTATTATCATCATTATTATCATTATTATTATTATGTGCCATGATGGAAAAATAAACTGAAACAAGCAAATGTAAATACAACCATATAAATATTGTATACCTGTAATTGTATTGAAATATAGAATATAGATCACATATCATTTTGGCTGCAGAGTGAACGCCATAAAAATGAAGACTGTAAAGTCGCAAAAATGAATTTTTTCTTGAAATCCACCCCATTCTGATTTTTTTCTAGCTTCCCAGTACATTTCAGAATAATAAATGGTACCATTATGAAGAACAATTTGTCCAGCAGGCATTAAGCCCTCATAATAAGAGAATAAACACTGACAATGTGGGCACTCTCAAAAATAATCAGGGTGTAATGGTGGAGGAGGATGAGGAAAAAGCACAAGTATTAAATGCCTTCTTCTCTACAGTGTTTACACAAGAAAATCCAATAGCCAGCCACATGATTAGGGGTAATGTTAACTCTCAATTAAATGTCACCTGTTTAACCCAGGAAGAAGTGCAGCGCCGCCTACAAAACACTAAACTAGAGAAGTCTCCCGGTCCAGATGGAATACACCCCGAGTTCTGAGGGAATTAAGCATGGTGATAGATAAACTCTGATATCTAATATTTAAGGATTCAGTAATGACTGGGCTGTTCCACAGGATTGGAGAATAGCAAATGTAGTGCCAATTTTCAAAAAGGGATATAAAAGTGAACCTGGAAACTATAGGCCAGTAAGTTTAACTTCTGTGGTGGGAAAGATATTTGAGGGCTTTCTAAGAGATGCTATCCTGGAGTATCTCAATGTAAATAATCTTATAACACCAAATCAGCATGGGTTTATGAGGAATCGGTCCTGTCAGACTAATCTGATCAGCTTCTATGAGGAGGTCAGTTTAAGACTGGACATGGGTAATGCAGTAGACGTGGTGTACCTGGACTTTTCAAAGGCTTTTGATACCGTTCCACATAAACGGTTGGTATGCAAAATGAGATTGTTGGGACTGGGGGAAAACATATGCATTTGGGTTAGCAACTGGCTCACTGATAGGAAACAGAGGGTACTTGTTAATGGTAAATATTCAGACTGGGCCACAGTCACCAGTGGGGTGCCGCAAGGGTCAGTATTAGGTCCTTTCTTGTTTAATATCTTTATTAATGACCTGGTAGAGGGTTTACAAAGCAGGGTGTCCATATTTGCAGATGATACTAAACTTTGTAGGGTAATTAATAATGAGGATAGTAGAATATTACAAGGGGATCTAAGGAAACTGGAAGCATGGGCGGAGACTTGGCAAATGAAGTTTAATGTTGACAAATGTAAGGTAATGCACTTTGGTCGACATAATAAAATGTACGATTATGTACTTAATAGTAAATTACTGGGTAAGACTGCCAATGAAAATGATTTAGGGATTTTGGTGGACAGCAAGCTTACCTTTAATAAAAGTGTCAGGCAGCTGCTGTCAAGGCAAATAAGATTATGAGATGCATCAAAAGAGGTCTAGATTCCCATGACAAGGACATAGTTATGCCTCTATACAAATCACTGATACGGCCACACTTAGAATATTGTGCGCAATTTTTGGCCCCGATATACAAGAAAGACATAAGTGAACTTGAAAAAGTGCAAAGGCGGGCAACCAAAATGATTAGGGGAATGGGTAGACTGGAGTACAACGATAGATTAACAAACTTGGGGTTATTCAGTTTAGAGAAAAGACGTCTACGGGGAGATTTAATAACAATGTACAAATACATGAAGGAACAATACAAAGAACTTTCTAAGGATATTTTTACCTCTAGGCCAGTGACAATGACAAGGGGACACCCTCTACGTCTGGAGGAGAGAAGGTTTCACCAGAAACATAGAAGGGGATTCTTCACAGAAAGAACAGCGAGGCTATGGAACTCTCTGCCCTAGGAAGTGATGATGGTGGGCTCATTAAACAAGTTCAAAGAGGGCCTGGATGCCTTTCTTGAAGAGAAAAATATAACAGGTTATGGACTCTAGATTTTAAGGACATATTGATCCAGGGTTTTTATACGACTGCCAGATTTGGAGTCGGGAAGACATTTTTTCCCCCTGAAATAGGTCAATTGGCATGAGCCTCATGGGGTTTTTTGCCTTCCCCTGGATCAACACTGTAGGGGGTTGTAGGGTTATAGGTTGAACTTGATGGACTAATGTCTTTATCCAACCTCATCTACTATGTAACTATATGGCTCTGAGAATGGAAAAATAACAAAGTTATGGGGTTTGAAAGGTGGGAAGTCAAAAACGAAAATCAAAAATTGAAAAATGTCTTTGAGGTTAAACAGTCAACATCAATCGTAAATTTACATATACACAGACACAATACAATCCAGCATATCTTGTGTTTCCGGCAAGATAAAGGATGTCAATTAACTAATGAATGGATTACTGATTTGTAATGAGGTAGGTTCATGACAAATTTCACAAAAACTTCAGGTTTGCCTGAATTCGGAAATTTTGGGTTTCACCACCCACAAATCATCTTTAGATTCTTCAAACCCCAGAATATAATAATCCCACATGACAAAGATTGGAGCTCGGTGCTTAAAAACATAATTGCAGAACTTAGCGACTCCTGCTACTTCCTTGATCTGCATACCCTTCTTCTTTGTATTGTAATTTCAATGTTGAAGACTGTAACCACAATGACATCTGCGAGAGAACCTAACAAATATTCACACAATGAACCTCATAAGGTTTTCCCATCTACACTATTGAATGTCTTTTCCTGCTGGTAATAAACTCACGGCTTAAAAACTGTACTGAGTTATGGTATGGCTCTATATACAATCATTCATGTTGTGTTCTGCACTACTAGAACATAAAGGTCCTGAAAGAAAACAAAAGAGTAAGGTCATCCCGCTACTGACATCTGCTGATATTCTAGGATATATATAAATTCTATTTTATGTTGAGCAGTCTTAAAAATAAAAATAAAGTACATTTTTAGGGATAAGCTATTGTTATGCCATTTGCACTGACAATGGGTTAAGTGTAAGGAACAGTAACGCAGGTGTTTGGCATCAATGATTACTATTGTAGCAGAAAAAAAAAACAGCACAGCAAAAACTGAGTCTGCACATTTGATGCTGACTCGTGCACCCTTCAGTGATCATGTGACAAAAAGGTTACACACTGGTATGCACAAATGGACACGATGCATAATACAAGAATATGATGGAGGTGCAGCTTATTCATTACTTACAACGTGTTAAAACATATGAATAATTGCATGCATTAGTGAAAAGTGAATTAATGTACAACCCTTTAATGACTGGCCTGGTTTAGATCTTCATGACCAGTCCAGTTTTGCGTTTTTCTGTCATCACATACCATGTTCTATAACATTTTTATAGGACTATTGAAATGATTATTGTATGCAGCAGATCAGAGGGACACTGTGTTACTTCAAGATAGATCATTTGAGGCTCATGAGGGAAGCATGCTGGCTTCTCAAGTCCTTTGAAGAATCTACCAAATTTGTCAGCAGGGACAACTGCAGTATCAGCGATGTAATCCATCGTATATCTTACAGGAAACCCTTACACTCATGCAATGAGGGATGGAAGATGTGGAACAGTTTCCACCTCTTAGCCAATGTCAATGCCATGTGTTGATGGAGGAGGTTTAGGATCTGGGTCAGGGTCATTATGGTAGAGGAACTGTGACTTCGAGACTGGAATAAGAGGAAAACTCTCACTTGGATGCAGAGGGGGCCTTGATATGTCACAGGCACAGTCAGAGGAACAGGCTGACCTTAGTCTGTTTCAAGATGATAATGGCGATGACCATGTTGGCCAAGACTTCTGGGTCCACGCATATGCTAGCAAGCATGACAGGATGTATGCTCTGCAGCTTAGTCAGTGACAAGCATATTAAGCATCAAGCTGAGGGAAGAGTAGTTGATGGCAGTGCTCATAGACCCTCACAATAAAGACAAAATGGGGGAATATTATCAGGATTGGCTGTATATCATAGAGCTTTAGGGAGACCCTTGCAACTGCCATTTGTACATGTACCCAGGTGGCCTCTACCTGTTTCTGTCTACCTCACTCAATCAGAACTCTACCTCCTCTGCCAATATCACAAATATCAGGAGGAGTAAAAGCAGCAGCAGCCAGGCCCAGTACAGTAACTAAAAGATAATGAATCTGAATTTTATGACCTCTCATTGCCACCTAGAGCCACAACAGACAACTGACACACACCGTCTACACAGCAGGTACAGTCATACCTAGAGAGCACCTCTAGTCCACCAGATAACTCTGACCCCATGGATTTCTCGGCCAATAGGTTAGAACAGTGGAAGAAATTGAAGATTAAATGAAGATTAAAAGTTACTTTTTATTTTTTCTAAGATTAAGTGGTGCTGGATATTTTTATTTTTGGGTTCCTGTTACCCAAAGCCTCTGGGTCTAAGGTCCTTCTCATCCATTGCACCCCAATTACACAAGGTAAATCTACATGACTATATAACAGGTGAGCTATATATGGACTTTTTGGATTTCACAGTGGACTTTTCATATAACGCTCTCCCCTAGTCTCTTTTGACAAAAGTTAATTCAATGTGATTGCTTGGGATTTTATATAAAAAAAGACCTTAGATTTTTTTTCATGTGGTAACTAGAGATGAGCGAGTAGGTATTCGATAGAATACTATGGTATTCGAAATACTTGTACCCGAAATACTTGTACTTGCTATTCGCAGAAAAGATTCGATTCAGAACCAGTGTTGATTGGCCGAATGTTATACACTGTATAGCATTCGGCAAATCACAAATCGGACCACAATGGAGAATGCTGTGGTCCGATCTTAGCCTCCTCACAGATGAGCCTCTGGCAGAACCAGCATTGATTGGATGAATGCTGTACACTGTATAGCATTCAGCCAATCAACGCTAGTCAATGCATTCCTATGAGACAAAGTCAGCTCTCACATAACCGCAAGCTGCCAGCTCTCCCAACTAGCAAGGACGAGCCTGCTGCAGAACCAGTGTTGATTTGCTGAATGCTATACAGTGTATAGAATTCGGCCAATCAATGCTGGTTCTGCAGGATGAGTAAGGGCCGGTTCACATTAGCGCATGCCTCCCGTCCCGAAGGAGTCTGCAGGAGGACCCCCCAAACGGAATATCAGTGCAACTGCAAGCGCTGTGCAGTTACAGCGCACGGATCCCATAGACTATAATGGGGTCCGTGTACTTGCCGCATTATAGTCTATGGGGTCCGTGCGCTTTAACTGCACAGCGCTCCTCCTAAACACTCTCCTTCTGCTACTCGTGGACTTGGTGACTCTCCTTTAGTCGAATAGTGGTTTCCCCTGAAACGAGCATTTTTTCCCATAGACTATAATGGTGTTTTGTATAACCAGTAAAAGTTCAATAAAATCAGATTAAAAAAAAAAAAAGTACAATAAAAAGATATACAATTTTCCAATATACTTTCTGTATCAATTCCTCACGGTTTTCTAGATCTCTGCTTGAGTTCATTCATTCTGTTACTTCTAGAGGATAAAACTCTGACCATGGTCATGTGATTTACGGTCCATGGTCATGTGATGTGCACACAGGTGCTGCTCGTTACAGTCACAGCACAGTAATCAGACGTCTGCCTGGTAATCAGCTGTGCACTCATCACATTTCCATGGACCGTAAATCACATGACCATGGTCAGAGTTTTATCCTCTAGAAGTAATAGAATGAATGACAGCAAGACGAAATTTAGAAAACCGTGAAGAATTGATACAGAAAGTGTATTGGAATATTGTATATCTTTTTATTGTACATTTGTTTGTCAATATTGGTCTGAAAGTGGCCAACCCCTTTAATAAATATGTGTTGTAACAAGGTGACGGAAGAGTGCTGGAATCACGCTATATCTCCCCATGTTTTTAACTTATGTGTGGTCCAGTGTGGATCTTAAGCAGGCCTCAGCTCCACATGTGAGTCCTTGGCTCATTACTGGGCCAGAAAAAATTATGCAGATCCTGCATTCCAGTGCAGATCCAGGGAGTGAGAGGATGTGGCTGACGCTAGGCTCACACCTGCGTTCATGTCTCCGTTCTATGGTTTCCGTCTTCTGCATGGCAGAAGACGGAAACCATAGACTGGGTCCGGCCGTGCGCGGCGGTGAGCGTTTTAGGCTCTCCACCGCGAAACCGGATTTTTTAATCCGGACACAGAGTAGTGCATGTCCGACTCTGTGTCCGGATTATAAAACCCGGTCAAATGAATGGGTGAGAAAGTCTCCTGCAGGCTTCCATCTCCTGCATCTGTTTTATGCAGGAAACGGAAACCTGCAATAAGGACAGATGAACGCAGATGTGAACGAGCCCTGAGTGTGTCCTGTAATCCTGAGTCTGATGAGATAATATTCTGCTTGCTTTGTTTGTGTGGCTGGTAGAAAGCCACATGTATAGTTAGGTTATCATTTTTGTTCAGTCAATGGCTCAGACAACCAGGATTTTGATTTGTTTTTGCCTGAAGTTAAGACTGTATTTTATTTTGTCAATTTTATGCCTCAAGTGAATGTTTATTTATTTTGCAGTTTTTTTTTCGAAATAAACCTGTTTGCTGCATATTTCATGTCCCCGTCTTTTACTGTTTGGGTCCGCATCTTTGCTGCTACTCAGCTACCTTTCCCACATATGGTGCTTCGGATGTGGGCTAACCCAATTTAATCAGTCTAAAAGAGAGAAATTTTTCCCCTCTCCAATGTCCTTGGTGAAAGCTTCAGGAGAGATTAAAAAGGACACCGCCAGCATGGAGGACTTTGTGGAACAATTTGGGCAGGTCATCCTACAGCAGCAGCATACTCAGGCACAGTAGCAAAAAAACATGATGGAAGTTGAGATGCAACAATGACAAAGACGACATGGAGGCATATCCTTGAGTTTTTGAACAAGTGGCTCAATGGAAGAAATTGCCAAGTGATCAGTGGGCCGACGTAGTGGCACCCTTCCTCACCGGGGAACCTCAAAAAGCCTACTATGACCTGTGTGAACAGGAGGCTAAGGACTATCCTAAACTGAGAGGTGAGATCTAGGCACGACTCGTTGTGAACATGAATGTACATGCTTGGAGAGTGCACCACTGGACACCCCAATCCCAGATGCATGACCTTGTGTATCTGGTAATGAAATGGCTTCAGCCTGAGGAGGACACTCCAGCACAGATGGTGGAGAGAGTGGTATTGGACAAGTACACCATATTGCTTCTTCTTAAGATTCAGCGATGGGTTTGACAAGGGGACCTGCAACAGCTGACCAACTAGTGTTTGGTGGAACGGTAGTGAGCCACCGAAGAGTTTATGCAGGCGTCTCCCAGACCTGTTCCCCCCAAGATGGGCAAGACCATACCAACTACTGTGGAGATGAAGAAGGTTGTGATGGGAAGATGTTCAGAGGGGAACCAGGCAGCTGGGACTGAAAGTGTTAAGCACAGGTCTAAAAATGGAGATGCATTTCACCTCAAGTGTTGGCGCTGTCATGAACTGAGTCATGTAGCGGCATACTGTCCCCTGACAACTGAGCCCATGGACTACAGCAGTTCCAGACAGCTATCATCAGAAATTACAACTGAACCAGACATGTGTACTGTGACTTGGCTGGGCATGCTGTACTGGCTCTCCTGGACTCTGGAAGCCTAATATCCCTGGTGCACCATGATCGAGTCGACCCTGCACATGTACAGTGGACAAACTATTGGGGCCTTCTGCATACATGGTGAAACAAGGAGTATCCTATTGCAGTGGTTTCCATAACAACTACCTCTGGGACAGCCTTTTACAAAGCGGGTGTGGTTAAGTCCCTGTTCCATAGTGTGATCATAGAGAGGGAATTTCTTCTGTTCTGGAATATATGGAAAAAGCAGAAACTATCATGTCCTGAAAATGTTAATGTTGGTAATGTCTTGACTAAGGTTAACCCTGAACCTGTTGATCCTGACAGGGAACCATCATCTGTAGGGGTGACCCAAGATAGTAATAATTTTCCCCTGTCTGTGTAAGCTGGTCAGGAGGGAGTTCTCGAAATGTCGGAGCTTGAGGAGTCCTGTGACAATTTTGGGACTGCTGAAATGAGAGCTCCTAATCTGGCTCATGCCAGAAAAAACGTAAAAGTAGTAAATGGTGAACTCCAATATCCAGGGGCTGATAAGAAGTTCCTCTATATGTCCATGAACCAAGACCTACTATATAGGGTGAACCAAATAGGGGGTGAAATTGTTGAGCAATTGGTGGCTGCTCTATCAAAGGGTAGTTTTAGATTTGGCACACAAGCATGTGCTAGGAGGACACCTGGGGTACGAAAAGACAAAGAGTGCATTCTACAGCATTTGTGTTTGCTAGGAATTGATAAACATATTCAAAAGTATTGTACTCCTGCCCAGAGTGTCAGCTAACTGCTCCTGTGTCACACTTTAGGAGTCCTTTGTTACCCCTACCCATCATAGAGGTATCCTGCTAGAGGTCATCACTATATACTAGTAGTGTTAGATTATTTTATGCAATAAGCTTTTTTTAATTTTTTAATTTTATGCAATAAGCAATAATGTACCCTTGAGACATACTTTGGCTGAACTAATTGCCAAGTAGCTGTTTTACATGTTGTCTCGGACAGGTATACCCAAGAAGGTCCTGACTTATCAAGGGACTCCTTTTATGTCCAAGGTAATGAAAGAAATGTGTAAGCTCCTGACAATTAAACACCTGTGAACCTCTGTATATCATCCCCAGACAGATGGCCTAGTGGAGAGGTTCAATAAAACCCCTAAGGGTATGTTAAACAGGCTGGTTAGAAAGGATGGCAAAAATTGGGATTGCCTACTGCCCTATGTAATGTTTGCAATCCAGGAGGTACTTCAGTCCTCCACAGGTTTTTCCCCATTTGAGTTGGTGTATGGAACACCCATGTGGTCTCCTAGACATATCTAAGGAAACCTGGGAACAAGAGCAAACTCCTTACTGGGGTGTAGTTGAACATATTACCCTGATGCAGGACAGAATTGCAGCAGTATTGCCTATTGTGAGGGAACATATGGAGCAAGGGCCAAATGGCTCAAAGTCATGTCTATAACATAATGGCTAAACTTAGGACCTTTAGTCCAGGTGATTGGATGTTAGTATTAGTTCCTACAGTAGAAAGTAAATTTTTGACTGAATGGCAAGGGCCATTTGAAATTATTTAAAGAGTGGGGGAAGTATACTCTAAGGTGTACCAGCTGGGCAAGAGAAATCCCAAACAAATATACCATATAAATTTACTAAAACCCTGGAAGGACAGGGAAGTGTTGACATAAGTAGGTACTCTTAGCAAGGTTACTACTGAAGGGGCAAATACTCCTGTAGGGCTTCACCCATGGTGCAAATAGCAGAGTCCCTGTCTAAGTCACAGAAACAAGAGTCAAAAGAGTTGTCACAGAGAAGGAAAGGAGAGACATGCCAGAGCCACAAAGTGGTTTCTGATTCTTCAAAATTTAAAATTCACTGTGGAACACACGGCAGGCCAGCTGCAGGTGAATGCTAATGCCCTACCTAGGACCTACTGTATGTGGGACAAAAGTGTCCGTCCCTACATGTCCAAACAAAAGAGGGGGGGGGGGTATCTGAGAAGGTGACAGGAAGAGTGCTGGAATCACGCTATATCTCCCCCAAGTTTTTAAATTATCCAGTCCAGTGTGGTCCAGTGCGGGTTTTTCGTAGGCTTCAGCTCCACATGTAAGTCCTTGGCTCATTACTTGGCCAAAAAAAGGATGCAGCTTCTTCATTCCAGGGCAGATCAAGGGAGTGAGAGGAAGCAGCTGGGTCTGTAAGACAATACAGTCCAGTAAGACAATATTGTGCTTGTTTTGTTTGTGTGGCTGGTAATAAACCACAAGTATAGCATTTCAGTTTAGTTAATTGCTCAGAAGCAGGATTTTGTTTTGTTTTTACCTAAAGATAAGGCTGTATTTTATTTTGCTCATTTTGTGCCTGAAGTGAAGGTTTATTCACTTTCCTGTTTTTTTTTTTTTTTTTTCTAAATAAACCTGTTTGCTGCATATTTTGTGTCCTTGTCTTTGACTGTTTTGGTCCGCTGCTCCCGAGCTACCTTCCCCACAGTGTTTTTATACTTCTTGTGGGATTTTCTTTATGAAGGCTGTTATATTTATTGTAAACTTTATTAAAACAAAAAAAAAAATACATGAAACATTGTTACTGCAGGTACAAAAATTTCCATTTAAACAATAGGTCCTTATTATATCATGTCAAGCCATCCATCACGTGAGTTAAATCTGATTTGATGAAAGAATGTTGACAGTACCTATGTGATCTGAAGAAAATGTACCTGCACTTTTACATTTTACATTGTTTTGATTTGCCAGGCTTTTAGTGCAATTTGTCCTTGGAAATAATTTCTAAGATGTTTGCATGACACGATTCTCTGCTGAGAAGTAAAAATGTAGTTAAATGTGACAGGCGGCTCAGTATCTGTGCCAGTCCCATGAATTGTCTGCTACATCTTTGATAAAATGTCTAAATGTCATCCCTCTTTCTATATTCCTGTGGGAATTCATTAAAAATATTCTTGTCTTCAGTGTGCTATATTCTTTAGAATTCTTTCTTATTCTTATTTTAAATGCTATGCATCCAGTCTCAAAGATAAACTATAAAAGGTTTAAATTAATCTCTTAGGCAGAAACCCCACAATGGACAAGACGGGTAATTTAGGTAGGTAAAAAGGTCTCACTTCATGAAGTTGGAAGCACTATGTGTTTCGGGATTGCTATCCCTTTATCAAGTGCATACAATCAAAAGACAGACGCACGATGCTTGCTATGGTATTAGATCACAGCCCTAGAAAGCAGCGTGCATCTGTCTTCTGATTGTATGCACTTGATAAAGGGATAGCAATCCTGATTATTTCCTTCACTATATATATATATATATATATATATATATATATATATATATATATATATATATATAATTAGCTTATTTGTTTAGATTTTTTAAAAAAAATAATTGTAAAAATATCGTTTTTTTCATTTCACAGTATTTGAAATGACACAATATGAATGTCCTTGTTTTGAACTTGATATGCACGTGGGTTATCATATTCATTCTTGGGTTAGTCCTGGGCACATACACCAGTGTTTCACAAAATTTCAGAAGACAGAACCCACTTTTATTAAAGATTTTTCTCAGGGACCCCTTGCTACCATATTTAAGCACATTACATAGGGTTGGAGAATTGTATTTTCTTCTTTTATGCAGGTACATTCATACCTATGACTGTGTGAGAAAATTGTGGAAACATATTGTAACATCTCTGCCTGTTTGGGCCTCTGCGCCACCCTCTGCTGCGGCGCAGGAGGCATGTGCTGTTTGATAATCTGCTTAAAGTTTTTAGTCGCACTGTGTGAACTCAGCTCTAGTTCTGTGATTGCATTTGCACCACACCAGTCTTCTGCCAATGTTGCCTCTGTCCATTAAGTGTTTGATTTTGTCTTGCCTGTGATTGACAGCTTTCCTTCCTATCAGGTTCAGGGCGGGTTCTTCCTCCCCTATTTAGTCTTGGCTCACAGTCACACTGGTGCCGGTTATTGCCTCTTGCTTGCTGGTTTCCCTTGCTGTTAAATTACTTGTATTCTAATCCTTGACCTCTGGCTTCCCTACTGATTATTCTTTTGGACTCTGATTTGGCACTGCATCTCTCTACTGTTACCGAAACCTGGCTAGCTGACCTCCCTTTGTTGTTGTTCGTCTTGTCTGCGTTTTGTGTTTCACGTATTCAGAGAGGGACTGTCTTCGTGGTTGTTGCCTATTAGCTAGGATAGGGTCTGGCAATAGGAAGGGAAAGTTAGGGGCTTCAGCTTAGGGCTCACTGTCCCTTGTGCCCCTCCCTCCAGGGTTCACCAGCAGCTTCTGGGGAATTATCATCTGGCTATTCCCTAACACATATACTAACAAGCAAGTCAGGATGGATGCATGGCGTAGTGGCGTAACTGGGAATGGCGGGGCACCGTGGCGATCTTTTGACACGCCCCCCCTTCATGACCGACACCAAAGACCTTGACCGACTGACCGATTCCCCCCCCCCCCTGCATTCCTGCGCGCGCTATTATGCCCCATAGTGGCCCCTGCACACATTATTATGCCCCATAATGAACACCTATGAACAATTATTATACTCTGGGGTCTTTTCAGACCCCAAAGTATAATAATTGGAGACCCTGAAGGTAACCTCTTTTTAATGCGTATAGGTTTCTGTATGGGGGGTTCCCAAGCAGACTCCACGAACGGAAACCTGAGCGCAGATGTGAACCGGGCCTAAGCATCACATTATAAAATACAATTCTAGTATGTATAATACACTCCGATGCTGAGGAGGGGGAGGTGCGGCACAGGAAGCTGCTGTGTGCAGGAAACTTTATAAGAAGCGATCGGCAGCTCCTGCACCTGCAGATGATTTCTCTGCTGCCGATCTTCTCCTTATGGTAGGGAAAGTATGAGGCCCCTGAGGGTGTGGGGACCCCGGGAAATTGCCACTTCTTTCAGTCTTACCAAGTGCTGCATGAAACACTATTGCACACTTATGTGTTTCTGGCGATTCCTCTGCCCGAGAGGCTGGTTTAATATCTGTTTTTACCTTTTTTCTATATTTTATCAGTATATCAATAAAGGTGAAGTTTTAATCATTTAGATTTTGATGTATCTATCCGAGATTAGTTTCCCCTCAGTGATTTGTACGTGGATGGCAGGTGCGTCAGATACCAGGTGGGCCAAATGCTGTGATCGCTGGATGCTATTAGGAATGCTGGGAAAATTGCCAAGGCACGGCACCTTCAGGAGTCATGTAATAGTCAGTGAAGGCATTTCTCACCTGTACAGAGTGACCAATAGAGTCAGATGCATGACCAAAATTCCCTTTGGCAGTTGGTTCACCAAAAGCCACCTGTGGCTCCATTTCCATGTTAGGACTATCATAATCCTGTACATAATTGGGAAGCGTACAGGCTGTTTTGATAAAAATGTCAACCGTGTTGGCATCCAGCTGCTGTGCACGGCTAAAGATCCTCCACTTATTAGCCATGATCCTGAAAGTGCACTTCAGTGTCGTGTCTGCCTGATGTTGAAGTTTCTTTTCTGGGCATACCCCTCTGTGGGTATGAGTGCAGCAGGTTTGTCATCAGAGAAATGCGTCAACCGATACCATGTTGAAAGGACATTCATTCTAGTGTTTTGGTGAAAATCACAAATAGCAGACAACTCTCCTTATCCGCCCCTGATTTGTAGTGGATCTGATGCGGCCTAAGGCACTAGAGCTGCTGGTCTCAGACGCGTCTTCTGCAAGAATGAGATGTAAAATGGCCTCTGTAGAGACATAGGGGGAATTTTCTTTATCTAGTGGGCTTAGCTATATACAGGTGAGAAATAATCTGAAATTCCACATTAAATTCCGATTTGGATTTCACGCCAAATTCGGAGTCAGTTTTTGTTATGCAGAATCTGAATTACTGAAGCAGAAATTTTCCGCTTTGCAAATTCCGCTACAAATTTAGTAGTCAATTTAATCTATGTTTACATACCCTACCTGATACATAGTCTTGGTTAAAAAAAAAAATCTATATTCCTTCAATTTCCTAACATATTTTTAGAAAAGTTTAGAATTAAGTCTTCTAAAACATAACACATTCTAACTTCTCCATTGGACCAGAGCCTAATGGTTTAACATCTCGATGTATCTTAGTGCTAGCTGTGAATTCAAAGAAAATGACAGGGCTAGAAGTTAGGTTTAATGAGGGATTTGGTTGCTGGTTTGATGGGAAGAATACTCACTCCCTCAGCAAGGGAGAAATCAACATTTCCTGACAGCTGAAAGCATAGTCAAGGTGATTTAGATTATTAAAAGCACCAGGGGTTTGAAAGAAGTTTTTATCAGGTGTTCCTATTTTGTCTTCCAGTCCATTTTAATTGAATTTCCAACTAGATTTACAACACAAATAAAAGCTTGAAAGAATGAAAAGTTGAGGTTATGTTTCTTATTCACAAAATAACTCAAATTACATACCATTAGAATAAGCCATCAGTAGAGATGGGTGAACCTCTCAAGATCAGCATCTGCTCAGGGTCCAAGATTTGTTTTGGGTTGAACAAGTTTGGTATGAACCAGATAGTAAAATGGCTTAAAACTCTTTCAGGGATCCTAGGAACCTATAGATCCAATTTGTAGCTCACTGAGTCAAATACAACATCTAAAACACTACAAAAAATACTATTATATTGGAGAAAGTTGCTTGCCGGTGTTTTTTTAAACGCACAAGGCTGCTATATTGCAAAAACAATGGCTTTGTAGAAAAATGTGCCCCTTTGGATGACTTGTAAGTACTACAGGCTTGTTTGGGCTGTGACCCTAGTTGAAAAGAGATGAAAAATTGTTTGTATAATAAATAATATATATATATATATATATATATATATATATATATATATATATGAGCAGAATGCTGCACCAAAATTGCATTGTTATTGGAAGAACCAATGGTGGGGTTGTTTGTTTTATTTTCTTTTTATTATGCCAAGAGAGTGGCAGTGGGATATAGAACTACCAACTATAGAGTTTAAAGAAATATTTGGGGCACACTATCAGCATGGATTGTGTGCCAGCCTAAAAAAGCTAGAATATCGTGTGAAATTATAAGGATTTTGACTCTGAAAACACATGGGAGGCAGAAAAGAACCTAGATTATCCTGCTGGTCATCACTAAATGGGATCAAATGCCACATCAACATTGTGTTGGCAGAGTGGCAATTTACAAAATTTCAATAAAAATTTGGGACAAACACAGGATGCTGAACAGGTTGGACTATCTTCCAAAAATGATTATCACGACTCAGGCAGAAACTGTTGTTGTTCTCACTGACGAGTAATCAAGTCCGATGTGACTGTGGCTTGCTACATGTAATAACTAGAGATGAGCGAACGGTGTTCGATTGAATTAGTATTTGATCGAATATCAGGCTGTTCGATATATTCGATTCCAATCGAATAACACGCAGCAAACGCAGTAAAAATTAGTATCCCCTCCTCCCTTCCCTGGCGTGATTTTTGCACCAATAACTGTGCAGGGGAGGTGGGACAGGAACTACGACAACGTAGGCATTGAAATAAAATGGCAAAAAACCCATTGGCTGCAGAAAACATGTGACCTCTGATACACAACAATAGTGTCGGCCATCTTCGTCTCATTTTAGTTTTGGAGTGATAGGGAGAGCTCGTTCTCAGTGTGAGAAACATAAAGTGAACCTGGCAATTATGCAGCAGGGTAGCAGCAGTGGATGTGGGCAAGGACGTGGATATCCAGCTGGGTATCCAGTCCACAGTACAGGTACTGGAGAGGGGCTGCCAGCATTGCCCCTCGTCGGTAGCAGCAGGGGACGTGGGCGAGGATGTGGATATCCAGCTGGGTATCCAGTCCACGGTCCAGGTACTGGAGAAAGGCTGCCAGCAGTGCCCCTCGTTGGTAGCAGCAGGGGACGTGGGCAAGGACGTGGATATCCAGCTGGGTATCCAGTCCACAGTCCAGGTACTGGAGAGGGGCTGCCAGCTGTGCCCCTCGACAGTATGACCAAGGGACATGAGCTAGGACGTGGAAGTGGATATCCAGCTGTGTATCCACTCCACAGTCCAGGTACTGGAGAGGGGCTGCCAGCAGTGCTCCTCATCAATAGCAGCAAGTTCTCCCAAGGACCAAAAAAATAAAACATTGCTGCTGCATGGCTTTAGTCACCTCAAGGGCCAAAAAATAAAACACTGCTGCTGCAAGGCTCTAGTCACCCCAAGGGCCAACAAATAAAACACTGCTGCTGCAAGGCTCTACTCACCCCAAGGGCCAAAAAATAAAACACTGCTGCTGCATGGCTCTAGTCACCCCAAGGGCCAAAAAAAATAAAACACTGCTGCTACAAGGCTCTAGTCACCCCAAGGGCCAACAAATAAAACACTGCTGCTGCAAGGCTCTACTCACCCCAAGGGCCAAAAAATAAAACACTGCTGCTGCATGGCTCTAGTCATCCCAAGGGCCAACAAATAAAAGACTGCTGCTACAAGGCTCTACTCACCCCATGGCCAAAAAATAAAACACTGCTGCTGCATGGCTCTAGTCACCCCAAGGGCCAAAAAATAAAACACTACTGGTGCATAGCTCAACTCACCTAAAGGTCAAAAAATACTTCCGTTTAAAGGCTCTACTCACCTCAAGGCCCAAAAACACTGCTGGTGCAATACTCTACTCCCTCCAAGGGCCAAAAACACTGCTGTTGCAACACTCTACTAACTCCAAGGGGCAAAAACACTGCTGGCGCAATACTCTACTCCCTCCAAGGGCTAAAAACACTGCTGGTGGAAGGATGAACTAACTTGAAGGCCCTAAAACTCTGCTGGTAAAAGGCTGGTCACCCCAAGGGCCTCAATCTCTGCTGATAGCTCAGCTTAAGGGCCTCTAACTAAATTTGGAAGGGCTCACATTAAGGGCCAGAAAAGTGAATTTTTGAAGGTCTTACCACATCACACACACACACACACACACACACACATCCACAATGACAGTTAAGGGTGGGTACTGTTGGATTTCCCATTGCCTATTCCATCTGTTGTTGTCATGGGCAATGGGATTTAAAGGGGTTCTTGTTAAGGTTTAATTAGCATAAAATTTGGGTTTCTGTCCATACAATTGGGGAGGAAAGAAGGTTTCCAGGTATTTTTCCACTTTCATAGATGTTGTATTGAGTGTGAAAAGTGTGTAGTTGACAGGCTGTGATAGTGGGGTAAAACTGTGACTTGGGCTTGTTAGATGCCCCCAGACATGCTTCCCCTGCTGTCCCAGTTGCATTGCAGAGGTGCTGTCATCATTTGCTGAGGTGTCATAGTGGACTTCTTGACACTTCTGAGTCGAATTTAGGTTTCCCCTGAAACAAACGGTTTTTCCCCATAGACTATAATGGGGTTTGATATTCGTTCGAATAGCCGAATATTGAGGGGGCTATTCGAAACGAATAACGAGTATCGAATATTTCACTGTTCACTCATCTCTAGTAACCATATGCTGGAGCTTCAATTTGAGCTTCAGTATATGCAACAGTGACATTCAGTGTGCGCTTCACCTTACAACCATAAAATGAGGGAGGGGAGTGTAAGCTGCAGATTAGGTGATGTCAGTAGTAGAGATGAGTGAACAGTGAAATATTCGAGATTCGATATTCGTTTCGAGTAGAGCCTCAATATTCGACTACTCGATCGAATTTCGAATTCCATTATAGTCTATGGGAAAAAATGCTTGTCTCAGGGGAACCACTATTCGACTAAAGGAGAGTCACCAAGTCCACGTGTAGCAGGAGGAGAGTGTTTAGGAGGAGCGCTGTACAGTTAAAGCGCACGGATCCCATTATAGTCTATGGGGTCCGTGCGCTTTAACTGCACAGCACTTGCAGTTGCGCTGATAAAAAATAAGCTCCCTCGTAACCGCAAGCTGCCAGCTCTCCCGACTAGCAAAGACGAGCCTGCGGCAAATCTATGCTGGTTCTGCAGCAGGCTTGTCCTTGCTAGTCGGGAGAGCTGGCAGCTTGCTGTTACGAGGGAGATGACTTTTTTGTCATAGGAATACATTGACCAGTGTTGATTGACCAGTGTACAGCATTCGGCCAATCAACGCTGGTTCTGCCGGAGGCTCGTCTGTGAGGAGGGAGACAGTGTATATTGTCTATATGTATATTGTCAATATTGTCTATATTGGGAGACAGTATATATCGTTGTGCTAAATAGCTATGCTTTCAAGAGCCAAGTCCCTGCCTCCCTATGGCTGACATATACACTGTCTCCCTTGTCTGCCGGAGGCTCGTCTGTAAGGAGGCGGAGTCTAAGATCGGACCACAATGAAGACTGCTGTGGTCCAATCTTAGACTCCACCTCCTCACAGACGAGCCTCCTGCAGAACCAGCGTTGATTGGCTGAATGCTGTACACTGGCCAATCAATGCTGGTCAATGCATTCCTATGAGAAAAAGTCAGCTCCCTCGTAACAGCAAGCTGCCAGCTCTCCCAACTAGGAAGGACGAACTTGCTACAGAACCAGCGATGATTTGCTGAATGAATCAACGCTGGTTCTGAATCGAATATTTACTGCGAATAGCTAGTAGTATTTGATCGAGTACGAATATTTTGAATACCGTAGTATTCGATCGAATACCTACTCAATCGAATACTACTCACTCATCTCTAGTCAGTAGCAGTACTAGGAAGCATCAGGTCTTGCTTTGTTTCTATAGTAAAGCTGTTGCTCAAAACATTGACTCAGTGGACCATGACAACTATATACAGTCCTATGAAAAAGTTTGGGCACCCCTATTAATCTTAATCATTTTTTGTTCTAAATATTTTGGTGTTTGCAACAGCCATTTCAGTTTGATATATCTAATAACTGATGGACACAGTAATATTTCAGGATTGAAATGAGGTTTATTGTACTAACAGAAAATGTGCAATATGCATTAAACCAAAATTTGACCGGTGCAAAAGTATGGGCACCTTTATCATTTTATTGATTTGAATTCCCCTAACTACTTTTTACTGACTTACTGAAGCACAAAATTGGTTTTGTAACCTCAGTGAGCTTTGAACTTCATAGCCAGATGTATCCAATCATAAGAAAAGGTATTTAAGGTGGCCAATTGCAAGTTGATCTCCTATTTGAATCTCCTCTGAAGAGTGGCATCATGGGCTACTCAAAACAACTCTCAAATGATCTGAAAACAAAGATTGTTCAACATAGTTGTTCAGGGGAAGGATACAAAAAGTTGTCTCAGAGATTTAACCTGTCAGTTTCCACTGTGAGGAACATAGTAAGGAAATGGAAGACCACAGGGACAGTTCTTGTTAAGCCCAGAAGTGGCAGGCCAAGAAAAATATCAGAAAGGCAGAGAAGAAGAATGGTGAGAACAGTCAAGGACAATCCACAGACCACCTCCAAAGAGCTGCAGCATCATCTTGCTGCAGATGGTGTCACTGTGCATCGGTCAACTATACAGCGCACTTTGCACAAATAGAAGCTGTATGGGAGAGTGATGAGAAAGAAGCTGTTTCTGCACGTACGCCACAAATAGAGTTGCCTGAGGTATGAAAAAGCACATTTGGACAAGGCAGCTTCATTTTGGAAACAAAAATTGAGTTGTTTGGTTATAAAAAAAAGGCGTTATGCATGGCGTCCAAAAAGAAACAGCATTCCAAGAAAAACACATGCTACCCACTGTAAAATTTGGTGGAGGTTCCATCATGCTTTGGGGCTGTGTGGCCAATGCCGGCATCGGGAATCTTGTTAAAGTTGAGGGTCGTATGGATTCCACTCAGTATCAGCAGATTCTTGAGAATAATGTTCAAGAATCAGTGACGAAGTTGAAGTTACGCCGGGGATGGATATTTCAGCAAGACAATGATCCAAAACACCGCTCCAAATCCTCAGGCATTCATGCAGAGGAACAATTACAATGTTCTGGAATGGCCATCCCAGTCCCCAGACCTGAATATCATTGAACATCTGTGGGATGATTTGAAGCGGGCTGTCCATGCTCGGCGACCATCTAACTTAACTGAACTTGAATTGTTTGTCCAAAATACCTTTATCCAGGATCCAGGAACTGATTAAAAGCTACAGGAAGCGACTAAAGGCTGTTATCTTTGCAAAAGGAGGATCTACTAAATATTAATGTCACTTTTCTGTTGAGGTGCCCATACTTTTGCACCGGTCAAATTTTGGTTTAATGCATATTGCACATTTTCTGTTAGTACAATAAACCTCATTTCAATCCTGAAATATTACTGTGTCCATCAGTTATTAGATATATCAAACTGAAATGGCTGCTGCAAACACCAAAATATTTAGAACTAAAAATGATTAAGATTAATAGGGGTGCCCAAACTTTTTCATAGGACTGTATATTGTCCCTGCCCTTAAGCTTTGCTCCACGTATTCACGGTGATATGCACCTTTCAACACATGGACATTTACAAGCAGAGGCCCAATGCTGATATTAAGTAGGGACAACTTTCCTCAAGAACTCAGGGTGGCTAGATATTCTTCATTGAGGCTGCCATTAGTTGACAAATCCAATGGATTCCACTAAGTGGCATGGCAGCGACTGGATCACCAGTAACTTGGTCGATTGGGAGTTAAAGTTGCAGCCAGATAACTGGGTGTAGATTGCTGTAGTGGACACACATTCCTTTATGGATGATGACTGACACTGATGTACAGAAGGAGGAGGAGAAGTAGATGCAGATCATAAAAATGAAAGATAATGATGATGATCATGTGCTAGGTCTGGTGGTCACCTGTCTACAAAGCTGATCATACCAAGAAGGAACAGTCTTGTACATTTGGTGCCACTGCCAATTCCATTTTTCCACATATGCTGGTGACACCATTTCATGTCAGTACAAAAGGACCAATTGTCCCTGCATGCCCATGGTTAATTATCTCCTTGTAAAGCTTGTATTTTGGGGCTGCACATCAGGTGGAATTTTTACTATTTCAGCTGCCACCACCCTCTTTCTATGATGTCAGCCTGACCCAGTTACCAGGTGTTATCTGTAATAGAATAAAGATCTTATTCAGTAACGCCATCATCTTCTTCCCTTTTCGGGACTCATCATGGCAATGGAATTCTGGTATGCCCTAATAGATTTCCCCTTAGTGCCCCTACCAGCACTACCATTAGTAGCACACCCACACACTCCACCAACACTCAAGTCTTCCACCTCTACATCAAAAAACTCTGGTGGTTCTCATCCAGCTCATCAAAAAGAGGAGAAAGAAGAAGTCTCGGGCTAAGAATAATAACTCTTTCAGAAGAAGCCACATAACTACAAAAGAATGAAATCTGTGTCACTAAAGATAAAGGAGAATATATAGATTACAGTATAGGAAGACAGTATGGTAAATAACATGCTGAGGAGGAACATACAAAACACTCATCCAATATCTGTGGTTCAATATTTTCAGAAACATCGGTGCTCTCAGGAAGTATGGCAATACTGTAGCTTATGGTGGGGATGTCAAGATCAGTGTTGCCATCCACATTCTTGTTAGTACTTCCACAAGTATTTCCTCTTCCCCCTCCTTTTACCTTTCCCCTGCCTTTTTTTCCCCAGTCATTGGTTTACTGCGCACACAGTTTAATTAGTGATTGGTAAAAATTCTGACACTGTGTACACTACCATTCAAACGTTTAGGGTCACATAGAAATTTCCTATTTCTAATCCCTAACCCATAATCTCCCCATTAGGTCATCACCCCTTGTTCATTATTGAAAATAAGTTGACTAATTCAAGTGTGTAGCACATCCTCATCCTCAAGGACCATATCTTCCCTTTCCAATTGAGAGCAGATTATAGGGATGCAGAGAGTCCTTTTTCTTAACTCCTTCCCAACTTCCGCCGTAATACTACGGCGGATGCCGAGTTTTTAACTATGACGGCCGCCCGAGAGTTGGGCGGCCACCATAGCTGCTGGGTATTTACACAGTAGACACCCAGCGCTGATGCCCCCAGTCAGTGCTCGCACTCATCGGAGGCACTAACCCCTCTGGCGCCTCAGTCAAAGCTGAGGTGCCATTTTCCCGGCGGCGCATGGGCGCCGCCATTTTGCCGATGTTCGCTGGCAGCTGTAGCATGCTCCAGGGCCGATGTCACGTTGGCATAACAGCTGGGAGCCTTCTAAAGGCTTCCCGGCCAGTCTGCAATGATTTTCTTTTGCAGGCTGCTCTATGTAGCCTGCAAAAGAAATGATGATCTTTTGCAATGTATTACAATGCATTAGCATTATAATGAATTGAATTTGTGATCAGACCCCCTGCGGTTCAAGACCCCTAGTGGGGTCTAATAAATGCAAAATATATATATATATATATATATATATATATATATATATATATATATATATATATATGTATATGTAAAAAAATGTAAAAACTCAAAAAGTATTAAAAATTCAAATCACCCCCCTTTCCCTAGAACACATATAAAAGTAGTTAAATACTGTGAAACCCATACACATCAGGTATCCCTGTGTCCGAAAATGCCCACTCTACAAATCTATAAGAATATTTTTTCCTGTACGGTAAATGCTGTAGTGGGAAAAAAAAGTTAAAAGTTAAAAGTGCCAAAATGCCATTTTTTCACAGTTTTGGCTCTGATAAAAATTTTAATAAAAAATGATCAAAGCAATACCAATTCCCCAAAATGGTATAACTAAAAAGTACATCCGGCCCCGCAAAAAAAGACGCCCTATACATCCCCGTACATGGAAGTGTAAAACAGTTACGGGTGTCTGAATATGGCCACTTTTAGAAAAAATTAATTTGGCACAGTTTTGGATTTTTGATAAAAAAAGGGGTTAAAATGTAAATAAAACAATATAAATTTGGTATCTCCAGAATCGTACCGAAACATAGAATACAAGTGACATGTCATATTGGATGCACATTGAACGCCGTAAAAACGAAGCCCATAAGAAAATCGCACAAATGCACTTTTTCTTCAAACCCCCCCATTTTGAATTTTTTTCCAGCTTCCCAGTACATTGTACAGAATAAATAATGGTAGCATCATGAAGAAAAAATTCTCCCGCAAACATTAAGACCTCATATGGCTCTGAGAGCAGAGAAATAAAAAAGTTATGGGGTTTGGAAGGAGGGGAGTCCAAAATGAAAATCAAAAAATGCCGTCGGCAGGAAGGGGTTAAAGGAAAAGTGGAGTCCTCTAGAGATGAGAGAACAGTGAAATGTTCAAAGTTTGATATTAGATTTGAGTACTCCTCAAAACTCGACTGTTCGAACGAATATCGAACCCCATTATAGTCTATGGGAAAAAATACTCGTTTAGGAGAAAAACAATATTCGACTCAGGAGGGTCACCGAGTCCACTATGACACCTCAGGAAATGATGCCAACACCTCTGGAATGCAATTGGGACAGCAGGGGAAGCATGTCTGGGGGTATCTAACACGCCAAAGTCCTTGTATTACCCGACTATCACACCTTAACAACTACACACTTTCCACACTCAATACAACCTCTATGGAAAATTCAAAAAATATCTGGAAACCTTCTTTCCTCCCCAATAGTATGGACAGAAGCGCAAATTTTAAGCTGAAGAAACATTAGCATGCACTCATCACAATCCCTGACTTGATAACTGAGTTAAGCAGGGTACCACACTAACCACGCCCGAACACCAGGAACAGGTGTTACAATAGCTAGCGGATAATGCTTACAGCTCTTTATCCACCAGCCAGTCAAGTCCTCTTCCTTGCCAAGAGTCTGGTCCACCTTCCTCCCAACATGCCCAATCTTCCCAGGATAGTCATACCACATTTCCCCCCTCCCAGGAGATGTTTTCAGGTCCTTTAACTGTCCCTCACTCTGTCCAACCACTTCACCAATCCCAGGAGCTACCAGACCACTTTGTGTGTCCTGATGCACAAACACTGGAGCCTCTGCCATTTCCTGGCAATTTTGTGGATGTGGACCAGCAACCCATCCTCAGTGACGGCAGTGCTGGCGCTGCAGTCCAGATCACCAGCCAACTCACCTCCGCCTCTGACACTTCGAGGAGTTCATCCTCATCCTCCCCTTTTCCTGCCACTGCTACTTTTGCCTGCACCATCATGCGTTTCTTCCCAGCAACTCCCCATCTCCAAGGCCTTTCATCGCAGGCAGAAGTACAGCGCAATCCACCCACATGCCCTTCAACTTCAACGGCCTCATCTTAAAACTGCTGGCCCAGGAAATGTTGCCGTTCCAGCTTGTGGAGACCTGCTGGCAACTGCGGCACCTCGCTATGCCGTCCCTACTTCTCCCAGTGTGCCGTCCACGCCTTGCACCAGCACATGTACCGTAACATCAGACAGGCCCTAAGTTCTGCGCTTTGCACAAAGTTCCACTTGACCACCAAGGCATGGACAAGTGCATGCGGACAGGGACGCTACATTTCAATCACGGCACACTGAGTGAATGTAGTTGAGGCTGGGACCGGGTTGCAAACTGTGGCGGCCTGCCTTGTCTCCCCACCCAACATTCCTGGCAGGAGCGCTGAAACACCACCCTCCTCCTCCTCTGCCGCCGTTAAATAGACCCCAGCTACGAGCTGGAAACGCTGCAACACTGGCATGGGGAGACGTAAGCAGGCCGTGCTGAAGATCATCAGCTTGGGGGACAGACAGCACACTGCTCCGAGGTGAGGGATGCCGTCCTTGATAAGACTACAATATGGTTTTCACCGCTGCACCTGAGCCTATGCATGTTTTCGTGTGTGATAATGGCCAGAACCTGGTAGCGGCTCTGGAGCTTGCCAGCCTCCAACACGGTCCATGCCTGGCCCACGTTTTCAACTTAGTGGTACAACGGTTTTTGAAAACGTACCCCAATGTTCACGAGCTACTGGTGAAAGTGCGGCGCTTGTGCGGCCACTTCTGCAAGTCTACAGTAGCCTCATTACACTCCAGCAGTGCCTACATCTGCCTGAAGCACGGCTCTTTTTTCGAGGTCACCACACGCTGAAACCCTATGTAACATATGTTGAGCAGGGTGTGTGAGCAGCAGAGACCTTTGATGGAGTTCCAACTCCAAGACCCAAGGGTTCATCAAAGTCAGCTCCCTCAGTTTCTCAACCATGAGTGCCCATCTGCAACCTTATTTGCCCTAGTGAGTGTCTGCTCATTAAGCAGAAAACTCCTCTCCATGTTGTCCATTGCATGCAATGAAAGTTGATTATGTAGTTCCAGAATCTTGGCTTCCAGATGAGCAATTCTCTTACATACCACCCAACAAATATGCCCCCTTAAATGGCTGACAGTGAAAACCACTATGGCCTTAGACTTGGGAAGTGTGTACAGATTAATGTATTATATAAATTCCTTTAAGGTTTTATGTATTTTTTTATAATACCTAGGGATTCTCACCATTTCACCTATTGAAAAAAACAAAAAACAAGGTTTGGGTGTTTCTACGAAGAAGACAAGTTGAAATTTTGGCAGACACGTTACATCCATCAGTTTTTTGACACAAACGATCTGGACAGGTGTATAGAACATGCATGTTAAGCAATAGCTGACACTGTTGTTTAGCTAGTACAGCAGCGAAGCTGTTTCTGACAGGAGGGGTAACAGTATACAATCGCTGAAGTTGTTTCTTCTAACTGACAATAAAGGAAGCTGCTGGGACCCAAAATCATTGATGATAAAGAATCCAATCATGTATTGGCAGATATGTTTAGTAGTATAGACTGTACAAAAATCTGTATTAGGCTAAGGCCCCACATAGCAAGCTGCAGCTGAAAAATGCTGCGGAAAAGAGTGCGGCGGAAACGTTTTTTTTCTGAAGCGTTTTTCACAGATTTTCTGCTTGTAACTATAATTGACATGCTGTGACTTACAAAAATACAAAAGTTTTTTAAATTGCAGCATTTCTGCCGCAGACTTTTTCTCTGCAAAGTGTGGATGAGATTAGCAAGAATTCCATCAACTTTGCAAGTGATGTAAAATGTGGCAATTTTTTCCACCACGCTTCTGTCGCAGCAAAAACAATAGGTTTTTGCAATGTGAGCCCCGGTACTTCGGTTAAACATAGGTCCCAGAGATGGGTTCTGTGATGTACCATATAAGACTGAAATAATATAATGAATACCAGAAAACCCACTGAATAAATACTTAGTACTAGATAGGAATATAGGATAATGGACATAAACTGTTCAAGATTTATTAACCCAGAAGTTTCAATTGTCCTTTAAGGAGAAAAAAGAACCACTAAATCAGATAGTGGGCCACAGCCAAAAAGCACTGTAGAAAAATCTGTGGCGAAAACGCATCACATTTTTTTCTGCAGTGTTTTTTACAGAAAGTCCGCAGAGGAAAACTTTCTGTCCCTATTATACCTATATGGAAACCACCAGCATTTCCATAGGTATAAGTGACATGCTGGGATTTACAAAAATACAATTTACAAAAATACAACAGTTTTTGAAATCACAGCATTTCAGCAATGGATTTTTCTCTGCAATGTGTGGATGGGATAAACCAGTAGGATTATATTGGTAATACTGTGGGTATTACATTTCTTTTAATATGTATATTCAGCATATATCCATTTGTTTAAGGGTTATTCTTGGCAAAATTAAACATTTGCTGAGGTCAGGTAATGTCTTCTCTGTTGTCATGTAACACTGCAGAGGTTCTAGCACTGCAGCAATGACAAAGGGAAACAGGGAAGGAGCACTGCTTTTTGTAGCTTTTGGGGTACAGATTTAGATGGACTTTCTGGGCTCCATGTTGAGTACCTGGAGTTGACAGTACACTGGAATTTCCCAATAAGTGACCCCATTTTGTAGGGGCAATTTTAGGGTCTCTGCAAATGTGACATGATGTCCAAAAACGAAAAATCTAAATCTGCAGTCCAAAAGCACATATCGCTCCTTCACATCTGCGCCCTGCTGTGTACCCAAATGGTGGTGTATGCCCACATGTTTGAAACTGGTGTACCCCAAATAACGTACTTAATGCCATATGTGGGTAGAAATGGCTGTTTGAGCACAGCCGGGCACAGAAGGGAAAGAGCGCTATTTTGGTTTTTTTAAGCACAGTTTAGTTTTAGGACACCATGACACTTTTGCAAAGCCCCTAAATTGTCAATAAAGTGGAATCTGCAGACATGTCACCCCATTTTGGACACTACCCCACTGATGGAATTTATCAAGTGGCATAGTGAGCATTTTTAACCCTTGGGTGTTGCATTTATTGAGTTTCCAGAAATGAATGCGCAGCTGATAATGAGAAGTTAAAAATGAAATTTTTCCAGAGATTTGCCATTTCAGTGTTTGATATTTTGTGCCCAACCTATGTCAGCAGAGACACACGCTCCAAAAACTCCACAACAGCTTTTAGAGCGTTCATCTCTGATACAAGTCGGGCACAACATATTACGCACTGAAATGACGTATTCCTGGAAAAATTGTCATTTTCACCTCTCACAATCAGCTTTGTATTTATTTATGAATAATAGGTTATAGCAACATTTGGGGGTTAAAAATGCTCTCTGTACCCCTGGATAAATCCTTCAGGGGTGTAGTTTCCAAAATAAGGTCACATATCTGGGGATTCCACTTTACTGGCATTTCAGCTCTGCAAAAGTGTCATGAAAAATCACTACTTCCGGCAGGTGTTTTCCATTTTTTTTCTGACGTTCACCGTGTACATTAAATATTATTGAAGTTTTATTGTACAGAATGTTACGGATGCGGCAATACCAAATATGCATTGTTTTATTAATTTTTAGTTTTTTTTTTATATAATTCATTTTCTATAGAAAAAAGGGAATTTTGGGGGCTTTATAACTGTATTCCTTTTTTTCAAACTTTATTTTTACTTATTTTTTTCACTTTCTTTTCATTTTTTTATGTGTCCCTTTTAGGACACTTGATTCAGCAATGATTTCACTGTTGAATCAATGTTACAGGCTGAAGACACAGGCTGCATGTGTCTCCAGTCTGTAACAGGAAGTCAAGCGATGCAGAGGCATCGCTTGGCTTCCTTAGTACCCGGCAGGATCAGCCAGGTAACAGGGGGGTCACTGGCCAGACCCCAGGCTGCATGTTTTACATATCGGCACCCCCCCCCACCACCGCATCTCACCATGGGGGGTTGCCGAGAACGCCGGCAACATCGCGGAACCGCTTCAGTTCCATGATCATGTTTGATCACGGAACTGAATGGGTTAAACCCCCCCATCGGAGCCCTCTCCGATGGGGGGTTACGGAGCAGGGTCTAAACTGTCAGATACAGCTAAGATATGCTCCGATTACGTCGGCACTGACAGGGAATCCTTCCCTGACTGCCCAACGTAATTTTACTATAGGGCAGTCAGGAAGGACCTGTCAATGCCGACGTAATTTTATTATGGGCCAATCATTAAGGGGTTAAGAGTACCAAAAGAGTTGTAATCTCTTTATGTTCGTGAGCTGTGGCAGTCCATGCTAATGAACCTCGTAAGAGAAGACACCCTAGATAACCAACATTTTACTATGCATACAAAATATTTGTGGATTTGTGCCCAAATAAATACCTTCTATTTTTCCAACATAGGAAACAACATAAGAAATGTGTTGTAATGTAAATATATGTAGCACTGAGAATTCAGCATTATTGTCAATGTTCAAAGATGAGAAGTATTATTAAAGGGATCCTATCATTAAAACTCAATTTTTTCTTCCTACCACGTAGGAATAGTCTTAAGAAAGGCTATTCTTCTCCTAGCTTTAAATGTCTTCTACTCGCCTCCGTTCGGTATATAGTCTGGTTTTCATCAGTATGCAAATGAGTTCTCTCGCAACTCTGGGTGAAGGCCCCAGTGCTCAAACAGCACTGGGGGCGTCCCCAGTGCTGCGAGAGAACTCTCCAGCGCCGCCTCCATCTTCTTCAGGAACGGATCTTCTTTGTGTCTTCTTCCAGCAGAGGCTTCAAACTTCTAGGCCTCAGGCCTAGGGCAAAGCCGACTGCGCATGCCCGCCGGCCACAAGAAAATGGCCATTTACACAGTATTGTAAGCGGCCATTTTCTTGTGGCCGGCAGACATGCACAGTCAGCTGCCCAAGGCCTAGAAGTTAGAAGAAACTGGGAGAAAAGGGGGAAAGGTAACCACAGCCCACTCACGTGGGTAATGATATCCTCAGCATGTCACAGAATAAAGGATCCTGAGTGCCTGAACCAGATCTCCATCGGCTTGGAAGGAAAATCAGAAGAATCCCAAAGAAATCCAGCACTTTAGCAGTAAATCATTTTAAAATTATCTTTTATTTTCTTCAGAATCAGTCCTCTTAGTCGCAGGCTACAACTAAGAGGACCATGTTTCCTCGAAGTGTCAGCTAGACTGATTCTACTAACATGAAACTTTCTTGAATGAGAACTACTTATGCCAACACTTTTTGATGGATTAATTTTTATTCTGAAGAAAATAAAAGTTACATTTTAAAAGTATTTACTGCTGAAGTGCTGGATTTCTTTATGATTTTCCTAGAAGTTTGAAGCCACTGCCAGAAGAAGACGAGAAGAAGACTCGTTCCTGAAGAAGATGGAGGCGGCGCTGGAGAGTTCTATCGCAGCATTGGGGACGCCCCCAGTGCTGTTTGAGCGCTGGGGCGCCGCCCCCAGTGCTGCGAGAGAACTCATTTGCATACCGACGAATACCGGACTATATACAGAACGGCGGCACGGAGAAGACATCTAAAGGTAGGAAAAGAATAGCCTTTTTTAAGGCTATTCCTACGTGTTAGGCAGAAAAAATGTGTTTAAATGATCAAATTGTGTAAGTGGGAAATATGTTTGGTACAGTTACTCTATATCGTTCATTACTCAAAGCTTAAACATTGTTAGATGCTCACTTTGTCTATGACCTATTATAAGATGCAAATCATTATTCATCAAAAGTATTTTTTTCCTTCTACATAGAGATAATCAATAGTAAACTGGAATACATGATTAATGTTTCACACCACTTACATATATATATATATATATATATATATATATATATATATATATATGTATTCCCGAAACCAATGAAGTAAATTAGAATATGATATCAACAATAATGCACAGGCATAGAATGTGTTTTAAAAATTATTTTTACTATTTTTACAGTAGCCATGAGTACTGTCCAGGCTGTCCATGATTTTTAGCTGCTGCAGTGTGTCATACCATGCTGTGGCCGACAGTCTTTTTATTGACTCCACACTTATTTCGCTTCCGGAATCTGTATGTAAAGGTTTGATTCTGTTAGAAGTCATTATACTTCCATTATCCTCTTTGTACCTTTTCCACACGACTCATTTACATCCATTTTTGTCTTCAGTTTGTATCTGTCTGGCTGACCAATCACATATTGAAGCAATTTAATTGTCTTTGCAGTTAATTTTATGTTGAATGCAATTATCTTTATGTCCATTTCATTATTTTACTTGATTCTCATGAGTGAAAGGGAAATAACTCTAGCTAAATAACTGACTGAATATGATGATGCAATCAAAATTAAGAGTTCTTAAGTCTTTCATAAAACCCCCTGAGGCAGAATACTTGTCATTTGGTGTGAAATTTCAGCGCTGAAAAAAAGCCATCCATTGAAGTCAATGGGAGGCTTTTTTTTCAGCGTTGAAATTCCACACCAAATTCCTCACCATTTTCCTCTGTGTGAATGGACCCCTGCTCTTCTTTCTCCTCTCCCTTCCACTTCCTAATTTCAGCTCAGACGAGCAGTGTGCTGCAGAGATGAACAGTGTGCTTGTTCTAAGCTGCAGCGTTTTCTTTGGATTTACAAACAGAATATAACAGAGGCACTGATCCAGCACTGTTGTAGTACTTATCAGGGCTCAGCAGCTAACAGCACTTTGCAGTGACAGAAAGAAAGAGAAGAAAATATAGGTAGTTGGGAACAGAGACTGAGTCATTGGCCTGACCACTAGAGATAGATGTCAAATGTGGTCTGAAACCTAGGTAATGAATTGTAAACACTGAGCAGATATGTTTAATTTAGACAAATGAAAAAAGATAGAGAAAGCTATATATTGGATAGAACACTTCAGCTATCTCAAACTATAAGTTTAAGTATAATACTAGAGAGGGGAATACCCTTTAAGCCGTATTTGAAATAATTTCGATGACAAAATGTGAAAGTGTACATTTAATGTATGCAGCAGATCCCATCTAGTGAATAGACCTTTCATTCCATGGGGTTTCCAATTACATGAGTCACTCTACAGTTGGCATCACATGACCATTGGACTCTTCACTGATACTTTAAATACAATAGATCGCCATAAAGCAACTAATCCAATTCAAAAAGTGGAGCAAATAAAGACTATTGATATCCATTTAGATAGACAATCTGTATAGACTGGAAAAAAAAAAAAAGTTTAAAGAGGAGTTCACACGGAATAACTTGTCAGCTGATGTGACCGCAAAATAACGCGTTGTATACGATCAAGGCTCCCATTGAAATCAATGGGAGCGTATATACGGCCCGCAAAGTCTCACACACCGTATACGTGACACATCACGTGGCACGTTACTCCCCCTTACAGTACCACCACATGGGATGGAAAATGCAGCACAAGCTGTGCATTGCTACTGAATTTGTGGAGAAATCCATAGAAAAATTTCATGTTCTATTTGCAAACTTTGTCATGAATTTGCAATAGATTCCATCCTATACATAGCAATGCATCACACGAACCCTTTAATATTTGATAAAACGTAATCCACTTTGCTGGTTGTGTAATACACTGCTTTTTTTTATACTACATGTCAACACACCTTCAAGGCTCACGTGCGCAAGTGTGAATTCTGAGTAATTCTTCCCTTCCTTAGTGGTAAATATATAGCTGATGGACAGAACAGTAACAAGTCATCTTTAGTTTAAGCACACTCAGAGATGATATTAGCTTAATCTTATATGCCTCATGTGATTGGTAGTATACCTTTACACAATTATCTTTTTATGCAAAGTGCACTTGAGGAGCAGAAGGCAGGATCATGGTAAATGTTAGCAGATGATTATGACTGATTACATCATGATCATGAATGGCCTCTGTTAATACTACATGATACTAACAGGTAGCGGGCAAAATATAGCTTCTATGGCAGTGCTTCTTAACCAGGGTTTGAACGAACCCTAGGCCATATGCACGGTTCATTTTGTGTACCAGTGAAAAAACATATACCTATGTCTTGAATTTGGAAAAAATCATATTTGATTTATCACTAAAGAAGGGTTCGGTGAATGTGCATATGAAACTGGTGGGTTTGGTACCTCAAACAAGGTTAAGAACCACTGTTCTATGGGCTCTGCTATGACTATTTGGTCATTTTTAATGTATTATTGAAAAACTTTAATGAAAAGATTTATTAAAAAAAAAAAAAAGTAGAGTAAGGCTAAGGCCCCACGCTGCGGAAACGTGGCTTTTTGTGTTGCGTTTTTTTGAGCCAAAGCCAGAAGTGGACTGAGCATAAGGAAGAAGTATAAGAACTTCCTTTATATTTCCCATTCCTTTTGTAGCCATTCTTGGCTTTGGCTCAAAAAACAACAACAATATATGCAACAAAAATTCTGTGTTTCCGCAACGTGAGGCCTGAGGTTATGTTCAGACAGAGTTTTTTGGTCAGGATTTTGAGGCCGTATTCGCCTCAAAATCCTGACCAAAAAGATGGCTCCCATTGAAATCAATGGGAGCCGCTCAGATTTTTTTTTCTGAGAGCCGTTTCCTCTGGTTCTCGGAAAAAAGAAGTGAGATGCTCATTCTCCAGGTGGAGTCGCCTTGCGATTTGGCCTGAATACACTCCCTCCTCTGGACTAGGCCCTTTCATTGGGCCTAATCCAGACTGGAGTGCGCGGCTGGATGCTGGTGCAGTGCACTGGCTTTCAGTCGTGACTACCCAGTTTTTGGTCTGGAACCTGAGGCGGCCTTCGCCTCAGGTTCCGGACCAAAAACTCAGTGTGAACGTACTCTTAAGCCTTAAGATCAATTGTAACCCTTGAGTACCCGACCTGCAGCTCCTAGTTCACCTAGCCCATGTGTATACTATAAAATAAATAGCTTCATTTGAATATACTTGTACATCTTATACTAGGTTTACACTAGAGTTCGGCTTTCCATTCTATGAGTCCATCTGTGGACCCAAGAAATAGAAAACTAACCCGCTTAAAACGTGGTTACCCATGGAAACCTGTGGACCCCATAGGCTATAATAGGACTATAATAGGGTCCACTGGGTTTCTGCCGGTTTCTGCCTGAAAAATGCAGAGAAATGTTGAGAGAAAAGTCTTACTTGCATTCTTTAAGTGGTATCTGGGACAGAAACCCCGAACATATAGCGAGTGCTAGTGTGAACCGAGCCTTAAACTGACTCTCAGAGTATTTATATTGCTTTGTATGACAAGAGCCAGTGTATTAGTCTGTACAAGACATAACATGGAGAACATAGAGTGTTTATTTACCTACAGCAAATCAATATTTCTACTTTATTGTCCCATGAAGTGTCTACATTTACTCTTACTTTTTCCTGTGACACTTACTATACAGTTGCTGTGATCTCAAAGCCCTGGACATGTTTCATCATTTCATAATTATCTATATCAAGGGCAGGCAATCTTTTGTGTATGGCATGCTAGCGTAAAAAAAAATTATTATTATGATCTACAGCAGGCATGTCAAACATGCGGCCCGCGGGCCGCATGCGGCCCTTTACAGGCATATCTACGGCCCGCACAAAAGTCTCAAACTTTGTCTCTAAAGTTTAGAGACAAAGTTTGAAACTTTTGTGCGGGCCGCAGAGGTGCAATACTCACGCGGCTACACGCTGCTGTGTAGACATGATGTGACATGATGACGTCACATCGCGTCTACGACTGTTAGCGTGCGAGAGAGAGTGCGGCGAGGGAGCGAGGACTTGGAGTCGTCGGACAAGGTAAGGCAGTTCTATATACTGCCGGAAAGCTGACAGTGCGCTGAGTTCAGCACACTGTCAGCTTTCCCGATGTGGGCCCAGTGTGAAGAGCTTACGGTCCAGTACCGTAGCTCTTCTATGGTCAGAAGGGCGTTTCTGACACTCAGTCAGAGACGTCCTTCTTCACAGCACAGCCAATCGCGCTGTGCTGTGAGAGCCGGGAGGAACGCCCCCTCCCTCCCTGATAATACTCGTCTATGGATGAGTACTGCGAGCAGAGGGAGGGGGCGTTCCTCCCGGCTCTCACAGCACAGCGCGATTGGCTGTGCTGTGAAGAAGGTCCTCTTTAATGTGTGTGGAACGTGAAACAGAGGGCAGATGAAGGAGGGAATGGCATGACACTGGGGGCAGAGATGGAGGGGGGACATGAATCTGGGGGCAGAGATGGGGGACATGAATCTGGGGGCAGAGATGGGGGACATGAATCTGGGGGCAGAGATGGGGACATGAATCTGAGGGCAGAGATGGGGGACATGAATCTGGGGGCAGAGATGGAGAGGGGACATAAATCTGGGGGCAGAGATGGAGGGGGGACATGAATCTGGGGAGAGAGATGGAGGGGGGACATGAATCTGGGGGCAGAGATGGAGGGGGGACATGAATCTGGGGGCAGAGATGGGGGACATGAATCTGGGGGCAGATATGGAGGGGACATGAATCTGGGGGCAGAGATGGGGGACATGAATCTGGGGGCAGAGATGGAGGGGACATGAATCTAGGGGCAGAGATGGGGGACATGAATCTGGGGTCAGAGATGGAGGGGGGACATGAATCTGGGGTCAGAGATGGAGGGGGGACATGAATCTGGGGGCAGAGATGGAGGGGGGACATGAATCTGGGGGCAGAGATGGGGGACATGAATCTGGGGCAGAGATGGAGAGGACATGAATCTGGGGGCAGAGATGGAGGGGGGACATGAATCTGGGGGCAGAGATGGAGGACATGAATCTGGGGGCAGAGATGGGGGACATGAGTCTGGGGGCAGAGATGGGGGGGACATGAATCTGGGGGCAGAGATGGAGGAGGGACATGAATCTGGGGGAAGAGATGGGGGGGACATGAATCTGGGGGCAGAGATGGGGGACATGAATCTGGGGCAGAGATGGAGAGGACATGAATCTGGGGGCAGAGATGGAGGGGGGACATGAATCTGGGGGCAGAGATGGAGAGGACATGAATCTGGGGGCAGAGATGGAGGGGGGACATGAATCTGGGGGCAGAGATGGAGGGGGGACATGAATCTGGGGGCAGAGATGGGGGACATGAATCTGGGGGCAGAGATGGAGGGGGTCATGAATCTGGGGGCAGAGATGGGGGACATGAATCTGGGGGCAGAGATGGGGGACATGAATCTGGGGGCAGAGATGGAGGGGGGACATGAATCTGGGGGCAGAGATGGAGGGGGGACATGAATCTGGGGGCAGAGATGGAGGGGGGACATGAATCTGGGGAGAGAGATGGAGGGGGGACATGAATCTGGGGGCAGAGATGGAGGGGGGACATGAATCTGGGGGCAGAGATGGGGGACATGAATCTGGGGGCAGATATGGAGGGGACATGAATCTGGGGGCAGAGATGGGGGACATGAATCTGGGGGCAGAGATGGAGGGGACATGAATCTAGGGGCAGAGATGGGGGACATGAATCTGGGGTCAGAGATGGAGGGGGGACATGAATCTGGGGTCAGAGATGGAGGGGGGACATGAATCTGGGGGCAGAGATGGAGGGGGGACATGAATCTGGGGGCAGAGATGGGGGACATGAATCTGGGGCAGAGATGGAGAGGACATGAATCTGGGGGCAGAGATGGAGGGGGGACATGAATCTGGGGGCAGAGATGGAGGACATGAATCTGGGGGCAGAGATGGGGGACATGAGTCTGGGGGCAGAGATGGGGGGGACATGAATCTGGGGGCAGAGATGGAGGAGGGACATGAATCTGGGGGCAGAGATGGGGGGGACATGAATCTGGGGGCAGAGATGGGGGACATGAATCTGGGGCAGAGATGGAGAGGACATGAATCTGGGGGCAGAGATGGAGGGGGGACATGAATCTGGGGGCAGAGATGGAGAGGACATGAATCTGGGGGCAGAGATGGAGGGGGGACATGAATCTGGGGGCAGAGATGGAGGGGGGACATGAATCTGGGGGCAGAGATGGGGGACATGAATCTGGGGGCAGAGATGGAGGGGGTCATGAATCTGGGGGCAGAGATGGGGGACATGAATCTGGGGGCAGAGATGGGGGACATGAATCTGGGGGCAGAGATGGAGGGGGGACATGAATCTGGGGGCAGAGATGGAGGGGGGACATGAATCTGGGGCAGAGATGGGGGACATGAATCTGGGGGCAGAGATGGAGAGGACATGAATCTGGGGGCAGAGATGGAGGGGGGACATGAATCTGGGGGCAGAGATGGAGGGGGGACATAAATCTGGGGGCAGAGATGGAGGACATGAATCTGGGGGCAGAGATGGGGGGACATGAATCTGGGGGCAGAGATGGGGGGACATGAATCTGGGGGCAGAGATGGAGGAGGGACATGAATCTGGGGGCAGAGATGGGGGGACATGAATATGGGGGCAGAGATGGGGGGACATGAATATGGGGGCAGAGATGGGGGGACATGAATATGGGGGCAGAGATGGGGGGGACATGAATATGGGGCAGAGATGGGGGGGACATGAATCTGGGGGGCAGAGATGGGGGACATGAATCTGGGGGGCAGAGATGGGGGATATGAATCTGGGGGGCAGAGATGGGGGACATGAATCTGGGGGGCAGAGATGGAAGGGACATGAAACTGGGGGCAGATGAAGGGTGTATATGTAAACAGATAATTTTCTTTTATGAAACTAACAAAATCTTCTCAGAGAACAAGGCTGACTGATCACCACTTATCTAAAAAAGATTGAAAAAAATTATAGCAAATAAATGTTTAGTTTTTAATTGCTGTATTTTTGTTAAATATATTAGTTGCTGTTACATATTACTACTTCATATCTTGTTTTCATGACTGCTGTTAAAATACGTGTGTGACATTAGCTGCTGTGTGCGGCCCTCGCTATAACCTCTTGTTACTCATGTGGCCCTCGGGGTACCCCGAGTTTGACATGCCTGATCTACAGTGTCCTCTCCACATATTATAATGATCTACAGTGTCCTCTCCACATATTATAATGATCTACAGTGTCCTCTCCACATATTATAATGATCTACACAGGCCCCTCCACATATTATAATGATCTACAGTGTCCCCTCCAAATATTATAATAATCTACAGTGTCCCCTCCACATATTATAATGATCTACACAGGCCCCTCCACATATTATAATGATCTACAGAGTCCCCTCCACATATTATAATGATCTACAGTGTCCCCTCCACATATTATTATGATCTACAGTGTCCCCTCCAAATATTATAATAATCTACAGTGTCCCCTCCACATGATATCATTTCACTTAGCGGCCCTCCATACAGTTTAAGGTCCCATTATGCCCCCCCCCCCCCTTTCCACAGTACAATGTCCCATAGCGGCTTCCACACAGTATAACCTAATATTTTTGGCGTTCACCACTCATGAGTTATTATTATAATCTGGGATCTCTTCAGACCTGTTACTGACTTTATCTGGACTTGCGCAATTCTCTCTCTGTTCTCTTCAGCGCTTCTGCCTGACGTCAGCGATAACTGATTGGATCTCAGGGATCATTTTGGCATCATTATGCGTCATGACACTGATGTAACCCCTGAGGTCTCTGACATCAGGCAGAAGTGCAGAACAGGAAGCGTCACCGGAGTTTAGGGAAGGTTAGTAACATTGTTCTTTATTTTTGACCACCTCTCCTGGGCCTCTGCTTATTATATTCTGGGATCTGAAGAGACCCCCCAGTATAATAATGGCTGTTTTATTTCGGTCGTGTTTGGTCCGAACGAAACCACTGGGCTGCCATGCCAGGAAAATATGTTTCTCGTGTCAGTCTTTTCAATCCCTGATCTATATAAATGATCAATTGTGTAAGATAAATGAGAATGATAGAAAACAATTCTAAATTCATAAATCTCAGAACAGTAATGCCATAAAATCATTATACAGCATCTGGGTTTGTATCAATGCCAGATAAACCCATATAAGACTGCACTCTGGATGGTTTTGGTAAACTATAGTTTTAGGGTTGGTTCACACTAGCGCTTGTATTCTGTCCGGAAGGAGTCCGCATGGACACCCCCAGGACGGAATTCAATTGCAGTTGGAAGCGATGTGCTGTCAAAGCACACGGACCCCATAGACTATAATGGGCTCTGTGTGCTTGCCGCGCACTGCGGGCACGAATGATGATGCGGACTCCTTCCGGAAGGAATACAAGCGCTAGTGTGAACCAACCCTTAGCCACAACTAAACGACAATAGATAATTACAAAGATGCAAAAAGTGATCAGAGTTTGATTATTGCAATTCTAAAAGTTAAAATCCAGAAAACAGGTACACCAAAACAGCAAACTTAGTACTGTAGATCATTCCAGTATGTCAGATTGAAACCAGGATGCTTTTGAGCTAGATTTTATTACAAAGTGCTAAAGAATTGTCCTTGATATTATATACTTGTGGGAAAACAAAATGTACTTCTTTCATCAGTGAAAGGGGACACTTTTATACAGTATATAGGGCTGAGGCCCCATGTTGTGGAAAAGCTGCTTTTTTTGTAACAGTTTTTCCTGCGTTTTTTTTTTTAGCAAAAGCCAAGAGTGGATTAAGAAGAAGGGAGATATATAAGAGCTTCTTATATGTTTCCCTGTTCTTTTTTAGCCATTCTTGGTTTAGGCTCAAAAAACTGCAGCAAAATCTGCAAGATCTGCCTAAAACATTTTATCTGAAACTGTGCAAACTGAGTGGCTAGTGACATCTATGTAGATATTTCACGTGATAAATACCAGTAGCTGTTACACAACCATTAATAATTGTACTTAATTATTTAACCTCTCTCCATATTTTTGTATTTTTCCTGCCTAAACATCAGCTGAAAGCTTTTTGAGGGGCACCATTGAAGGCTGAGACCCCATGTTACAGAAATGTAGATATTTTTGTTTCAGATTGTGTTGCAGTTTTATGAGCCAAAGCAAGGAGTGAATTGAGCAGAAGGGAGATGTATATGAACTTCCTATATATTTTCTATCCCTTTTGTAGGCATTCTTGGCTTTGGCTCAAAAAACTGCAACAAAATCTTCAACAAGAAAAAATAGCTTTTCCGCAACGTGGGACTTAAAAGATAATTATTTGCTGTAACATATGTTGCAAAGTCAAGTTATAAGCTTTTAAAACCTTATGCAAATTTATCTTAAAGGGGTTGCCCCATCACAAGGATCCTATCTATACTGCTTGTTAATGTGAATGTAAGGCTTTTCTTAAATACACTGCTTCAGCAAAACTGCTTTGTTTGTCCACTATCTTACTTTATTCTTTTTTTTTTTTACACATCCCTTGACTTATCTGGTCATAAGTCAAGTGATGTATCTGCTGCTCTGAGTGGGGAGGGAGGAGGGGCTAAGTGCGAGCCTGGAGGGGGGGGTAGTTTACCCTTTGGGGGGAAGGGGCCGCCAATACAGACCCGGCACCCGCTGTAATAGAGAGGTGGACGCCGGGGACCGTTAGACGCCGGCACAGATGCCTGCAACATCGCTATGCTCCTGCCCTGCATGAAGCCAGCAGCGGAGGAGCGGAATAACAGCATCGCTCCTGCCGCTGCTGGCTTCATGCAGGGCAGGAGCATAGTGATGTTGCAGGCATCTGTGCCGGCGTCTAACCGTCCCCGGCATCCGCCTCTCTATTACAGCGGATGCCGGGTCTGTATTCACATATGCAAAGCCAGCGGCGAGATGCCGCTGGCCCTGCGTGCACGCTCATAGATGGTGAGACCAGCCTAGCCTTCACAATGCGAATACAGACCCAGCATCCGCTGTAATAGCATTGTGAAGGCTAGACTGGTCTCACCATCTATGAGCGTGCACACAAGGCCAGCGGCATCTCGCCGCTGGCTTTGCATATGTAACCCACCAATGACGCAACAAAGCAGGAAGACTTTACAGCAACGAAGACTGGTGAGTATGCGACGTGGGAATACCCCTTTAACTAGTCATAGGTGCAAGGAGCAGCTTCTTCTAGTATTGCAGTAGTTGTGACAGATCACACCCTGTGAGGCTTACTATTATGTAGGATATCAATCTGAGGTCTGAAGTGAGGGACATTGTCAGTCATGCTGCACAAGTTGCGATCTAGTGTAATGACTGTATGACCAGATGAAACTGTTTTCTACCCCCTGTGACTAGGTAAGGTAAACTTGCATAAGGTTTTAAAACCTTTAAACTTGACTTTCCAGTAACACAAAACTGGAAAGGTCTTTACTTGCTGTTACAACAGTCTGGGATGGACATTATTCGTTTCCATGAATGAAGTTGTTTGACAGATAAATAATTAGAAAATCCACTTAATAGTATAAAAAATAAATAAAAAATCATATGCACCTTATCTACATCCCACTGAGCTTGTTCCAGTACTTCCTGAGCTCCCTGCTGGTCTCTACTTCCTGCAGACAGGAAGTGACCACTCAGCCATTGACTAAGGCAGCTATTTCCTGTGTGTCAGAAAGTACAGACTAGAGGTGGAACAGCAGTATCAGTGACATGAGTGGGATTTTATTTATTTTTTTACCCCATTCTGAGTCGTTTCTACACAATTTTAAATGGGCCGACAACTCTTTTTAGGTTATGATAGTTCTGATGGTAAAGAGTGGACAAACTTCAGTTATATTCATATAGAAAATACGAAAAATAGGTCAATGGGTCTGCCAGGATTTCAGAATGTACTGTATTTGGGATTTGGACCCATCATACCTGTCTTGGCTCACTTATAAACAGAGGCTATAATGTTAGTCTTAATAAAAGCCTACCTTTGCTGAATAAAATATGAAATAAGATAATGTCTATATACTGCAACTAAAATGTGAATTCCCTAAAACATGGGGTCATGAAACATCCTGTGTTCAACTGTAATAAGGCAATTTTATGCATATGTAATACTCAATATACACGCAGTAGATATACTAGTCTTTTTAGGTTTTGATAGTTCTGATGGTAAAGAGTGGACAAACTTCAGTTATATTCATATAGAAAATACGAAAAATAGGTCAATGGGTCTGCCAGGATTTCAGAATGTACTGTATTTGGGATTTGGACCCATCATACCTGTCTTGGCTCACTTATAAACAGAGGCTATAATGTTAGTCTTAATAAAAGCCTACCTTTGCTGAATAAAATATGAAATAAGATAATGTCTATATACTGCAACTAAAATGTGAATTCCCTAAAACATGGGGTCATGAAACATCCATTGGGTCATGTTGGAAAGAACTAGTTAAACGTTAATTTTGTTTAGCACATTTCTTCCATTCATAACGTTCCAGTGGATACAGTATTTTGCCTCCAAGCTTCTATTTAAACTTTTGCTTTATGCCATAGTTTACAATGAGAATCTCCTGCCCCATTTACCTTTCATTTCAGTAGTTTCCATATTTGTCTTCTGCTTACCCTCACCATACAATGTATTTTATGCTTTTCTTTTCTATTATAGGACTAACTATCCTTAGTACTGGAGAGAGAAGGACAATGAAGGACAAGTAGATATATAGTTTGTAAAAATAAAATATCAACTTGTATTCTTTAACTTTACAGGAAGTGTTTAGGATCAAATTATTTTTATGATTTGACTATGGCAAACAATTGTAGACACATGACTGCCTATGAATGGTTCGGCAGCGGATTCAAGCACCTTTTATATTTACTAAAAACATTCATTCATATACTGTCAAACAATGGCGTAAAGGAGAAGTTGTGTAATATTGCCACAATATTCAGGAGATGTGACAACCTGATTAAACAGACACTAACTCCCCATATGCTGAAGAACATATATTGGGTATCATTTTTACATGTATATGAATTCACATCAAGGAAGATATGTTAGTGACCTTAATACAATTATTGCATATAACCATATTTACCTTAAAAGAGAATCCCCCTTTACCCCATGAAAGATGCTGTCTCATTTTCCTATGCAGTCCTGGATAGCAGCAGACAGTATAAAGATAGGATAAGTGAGAGACCCTTTGTCTTTATTACTACATAGCAGAGTTCTTAACTCACCCTCCATACAGCAAATACTTCCTCATTTGCTCTAATCCTCTGCAGTACAGCCTCAGCCTCTACCTGCAGATCACACATCTCACTAAAACATACCTTCAGCCAAAAGCTTGGTATCCAAAGAGGAATTGAATCAGCTCTTTTTTTTTCAGAATGCTGCTGCAGTCCCTCCCTTTTCCACTTCTTGCCCCTATCCCTTTATCAAAAATAATAAAGATGCTTGGGGTGATTTCATAGGTTTTTCCTGTCAAGTCAAGCATTCACCCCCCGTTCCCTTTACTAAGTTGGTTTTGGGAGGAGGTAAGAGGGGGTGCTATTTCTTTTATTTTTAGGGTACCAGCTTCCAACTAATAAAAAAGTAATTGTGTATAATTCTATATCATTGCTAGTTCCCACACTTTTTTATATCTGCTCCTCCCCATCTAAAATTAATCCACTAGTGGGGCATATCTGCATAATACATCCCCCTCCCTTCCCCAACACCACCACTGGAACTAAAACTAGAACCTTCAATGAATCACTGCCTCACAAATCTTTATGGGCAGCTTTACTTTATCTATGTCCAATCATGTTATCTGCAACACCATTGTATTATACCGACATGTAACTGACTCCCTGTGTTCAACTGTAATAAGGCAATTTTATGCATATGTAATATTCAATATACACGCAGTAGATATACTAAATATAAATTATATATACACACACACACAAGTTCAGATTGTACTATGAAATGTACTGTAGTGTGTGCCATCAGATGATTTAACCAGGGTTGTAGATGAAAAAGTCACAGCAATGATTTGTACAGCATATATATAGGTTCATAAATCCAGCTGAAGACATCATAAACAAGAGTATGGCTTTTCTGTGCAAAAATATGTTGCAATGGATGGTTACATAGTATATAGGGCTCCATCCCATAATAAATGTGTTAAGTTAAGCAGCAGCCTTTATTTCACTCCACACATCCGCACATACACACACATCACACCGTGGTACCCAGACATCCCCAGCATCCTAGCATAGAAAACCCCCATATTATGCAGGTACATACTTGCATGCAGCAGACCAGGCTGTCAAACAAGAAGCCATCAGAAAACAGAATACAGGTCAAACCATCAGGGATATCATTTTACCTCTCAAGGGTCATGGTCAAGGTTCTAGCCTGAAGGAGTTAACCGGGGTATAAAGGAAAAGATTAAGGACATTATGATAAACTAGGACATAAACATGATGCTCACCGTATCCACTGGCTTTATGAGCTGCAGTCTTCTCTAAGCCTCTGCATAGTTATTGCTTCAAGAACATGGTAAATCTTTACAATAATATTCCTAGTTTTAGGTCAAGAGATTTTTTTTTTCTTCTTTTCTATGTAAATATCTTCAGATGAGTGATTTCTTTCGTCAGACAGGTACAGTAGCAAGTATATTATTTTCTAGATCTGAGTCACCCTCTCAGAAGATATGTGGAGAGAAGAGGATTCATTTAACTACATGTATTGGTGTAGGTATGGATCTGGATCTCGGATGGGGGGAGGGGATGGGAACTGAATATTGCAGCTTGCCAAAGTCTAGGCACTGTAAAGTCATTTGTTCAAGAATGAAGACTGGAGGGGACCTGTCTGGAGCAGAGGGAGGGGGCTTCTCATGTTTGTACGCAATGGAAATACAAAGATGGGGATGTTAATTAAAAAGGGAATCATTTCATCATCATCATCATCATCATCATCTTCGGGAAGAGGAGAGCCTGGATGTTCCTTGTTAGCAGCTTCAGTGGAGATGAAGGATGGAGACTGCAGTGCTGGGAAAAGCAGCCATAGCTTTGTAGAGATCGGTTAGGAGCCTTGGTCTATCCTCAGGTCCCCATTGTCTTTCCTCTACATAGCTTTTCAGGAGCACTCTCTCTCCTCTGAGTGGCCAAGAATTCACAATTCCCCTCTCCCTCCTCCCTTTTTTCTTCATCAATGTGATGTCAGAGGGAGCTCTCTTAAAGAGACAGCTGAGCTTTCCCCCCCTTCACTACTCTCTGCCTCTGCATTGAGGTTTACTGGTCACACCTGCCACCCATGAGGACTGCAGTGGAAAGCTGCACTGACTGGGGACTTCTCAGCTCTCCTCTGCTAATCTCCATTTCTCTGCTCTACAGCAGAAATTCACAAATCTCTTTGTGCTTGTGGTGAGTAAATGGGAGGGGTAACAATCGTTAGGAATCTCCAGAATCACAGGGGCTGTCACACTCCACAGCAGCTATACAGCATGTGCAACCCAGGTACACAATAATACAGTGACTATATACTCTATATACTGGCTAGCTATATAATTGGAACTTGTGTGCAGCTGAGGAGTATATACAGGTATTAATCCCATATCCATTTTTCTGTCCAAGATAGGCTTCATAACTTGCAGTACATTGGACCATGAACAACAAGACATGGTAACAAGGTCATCTCCCTTTGTCCCACACCCATACAATATGTGTATGATGTATGACAATAATAGGAATTCCATGAAGCCTATAATAACGTGACAACACTAATATAGAACACTGCACTGGGCTGAACTGTTCAGACTTAGTTTGTTATTCCTCATTGTCCCCATGACCTTGACATTGACTATAATTGCAGCTCTTGGTAGCTCCTTATCAATCTTTAGAAGATTATTTCATAAAACTAGATGAAAACTAGAGATTTCAGGTACAGTGTAATGAAGTGACAGATCAAAAAACTTAAAATCTTGCCCAAAGAGGCTTCTGGTTCAGTATGAAAGTTATAATAGCTGTAAAATTAGATTGATTTATAGTGTGATGTAATATTAATGTTCAAATCTATTGTCTGGGAAGTTAGTGTATGTGGTCAAAGCATAATAAACCAGAAATGTAATAAACATATCAGAGAATCTACTAAACTTTTCCTGGCAAGAAAATGTTACAATTATTGATGTGTGCAGTTGTCTGTAGTTTTCATGGCCCAAAACATTTACTACTATTGTACGTAAGATAGACGTAGATGAGGAGAAGCAGCGACATATCTCCTGCCGATCATGGCAGAAGGACAGCACCTGGAATCAGGGACTGTCCCACTGAAACCAAGACACTTAGGAGGCATGATGTAATAATAATTCTGCCTCTCAAACTACTACTCACCTGTAGTCACGTTACCTATTACCATCTTTAGTCATTTCCATGGGACGCATTTTTATGCATTTTTCAGTAAACAGGGACTTGTGAGAATTGTGTCAGCATATTGCATGCGTAATAGAAAACTTTGAAATCAATAGCAGCAGTGACCAGTGACTTCTCAGGGATTCCATAACTAACAGCTGAGCTGTGGCAGCTATTAGCAACCCTGCAATGTGAGAAAGTGATGCCACAGTACAAGCATACCAGAATTTAAAGGGAGTCTAAAATTTTTGAACTAAGCCTATCTTCATGTAACCTTTAGAAAGGCTACTGTATGCATACCTTTTCTTTCCTGAAGAAGCGAACTGGCCTTTCTTCAGGCAGATTTCGTGGCTGATCCAGCCACGGCGTCCGCCTTGCGACAGCACCCTCTGGACTAGGCCCATTTGTTTGGGCCTACGCCGGAGCTGGAAGCCGTGACTGTCAGAAGCCAAGGCAGGTGCACTTTTAGTCCTATTCTGAGGTTTAAGACAAGAACCCAATTCACTTGGACGTACCGAAAAACAAACCTGCAAGTCTTTCACTCATATTCCAACTGCCATACACACGGTCACTCCACATGTACAATCCAAAACTGATATCCAAGCTGAGATACACGCATCAGAGGATTAGATACACAGGTCAGCACACAGTATCACATGTCAGAGGATTAGATACGTGTGACTGCACACAGTTCCACAAGCCGAAAGATTAGATATGCGCGTCTGCACACAGTTCCACATGCCAGAGGATTAGATACATGTGTCTTTACAAAGTGCCACACGCTGGAGGATTAGATGCATAGGTCAGCACACAGTATCACACGGCAGAAGATTAGATACACACATCTGCACACAGTTCTACACACCAGAGCATTAGATGCGCACGTTTGCACAAAGTAACACACGCCAAAAGATTAGATATGCACGTCTGCACAAAATTCCACATGCCAAAGGATTAGATACATGCGTCTGCACAAAGTGCCACACCCTGGAGGATTAGATACACAGGTTAGCACACAGTATCACACGGCAGAAGATTAGATACACTCATCTGCACACAGTTCTACACACCAGAGGATTAAATGCGCACGTTTGCACAAAGTAACACAGGCCAAAAGATTAGATATGCGCATCTGCACAAAATGCCACGTGCCAGAGGATTAGATACATGCGTCTGCACAAAGTACCACACGCTGGAGGATTAGATACACAGGTCAGCACACATTATCACATGCCAGAGGATTAGATACTCGCGTCTGCACAAAGTACCACACTACGGAGGATTAGATACAAACGTCTGCACAAAGTACCACATGCCAAAAGATTAGATATGTGCATCTGCACACAGTATTAAATGCCCGAGGATTAGATAAACGCGTCTGCCCACAGTTACACACGCCAAAGGATTAGATACACGCGTCTGTACAAAGAACCACACACCAGAGGATTAGATACACAAGTCAGCACATAGTATTTTCACACAGTACCACATCTGCACACAGTACCACAAGCCTGAGGATTAGATATGCACGTCTTCACACAATACCACACGCCAGAGGATTAGATATGCAACACTACACACAATAACACACAATGGAGGATTAGATATGCACGTCTGCACACAATACCACACGGGGAGGGTTACATACACGCATCTGCACACAGTACGACGTGCCAGAGGATTAGATATGCATGTCAGCACACAGTAATACATGCCAGAAGATTAGATATGTGCCTCTGCACACAGTTCCACATGCCAGAGGATTAGATACTAGTGTCTGTACAAAGTACCACACGCTGGAGGATTAGATACACAAGTAAGCACACAGTAACACATGCCGGAAGATTAGATGCATGCCTCTGCACACAGTTTTACATACCAGAGGATTAGATACACGCATCTACACACAGCACCACACACTGGAGGATTAGATGCACAAGTCAGCACACAGTACCACATGCCAGATGATTAGATACACATGTCTGCACACAGTTTCACATGCTAAAGGATTAGATATGAGCATCTGCACACAGTTCCACATGCCAGAGGATTAAATACCTGCGTCTGCACACAGTACCACACGCCGGCCGGAGGATTAGATATGTATGTCTGCACACAGTACCACATGCTGGAGGATTATATACGCACGTCTTCACACAGTATTACATACAGGATGATTAGATACGCACCACTGCACACATTACCACATGCAGGAGGATTAGTTACGCACATCTGAACACAGTTCCACATGCCACAGAATTAGCTATGCGCAACTGCACACAATACCACACGCTGGAGGATTGGATACGCGCATCTATACACAGTTACACATGCCACAGGATTAGATATGCACGTCTTTACACAATACCATGTGCTGCAGGATTAGATATGCATGTTTTTACACAATACCACACAATGGAGGATTAGATAAAATAAGATAATCCTTTAATAATCCCACAATGGGGAAATTTCAGTGATACAGTTTCATAGACAGTACAGTAGTATATAACAAGAGAGAAAACACATACAAGCTCATGGCAGATAGAGAAATCCTAGGAATCATAGCAACTAAAAAGAAACACAGACACACTGCAGGATCATTTAGTTCTCTGTGCGGAGTGATGTTAATAATACAGCCCGACCATGGTTGGAGGACACGAGGAGGGGGGTCACAGCATGTAGATATAACAGGCTGAAACGTTTTTGCAGAGGTGGGGACATAGGCAGTTATCATGATAACATGTGGTAGTTCCTTTGGTAGGTAGTGAGATCTCCTGCTCACAGCTGATAGTTCAGTATCTTGCATCAGCGCTATTGTCCATTAACCACAAAAAATGCCCCAAATATCCTTCATCACAAGCCCTCCTCCTTTCTTCTTACCACTGTGTTCTACTACCCAAAGAAGTCTGAAGCCATCCAGGTATACATGGTGCTGCTCTCTTGCCAAGCTTCCATAAACTCATGGGATAGGTGGGTGATGGTAGGCTCCCAGGCTGTAACAGTGTCCACAGTAAAAAAAGCTAAAAAAGAAAGAAAAAAAAGAAGTAAAGATACGCTCCCCTGTAAACAATACCACATGGCGGAGGATTAGATATGCACTACTGCACACAATACAACACAGGGAGAGTTAGATACACGTGTCTGCACACAGTACCAAATGTCAAAGGATTAGATACGCGAGTCTTCACACAGTACCACACACTGGAGTATTAGATATGCACGTCTGCACACAGTACCACATGCTGGAGGATTAGATACACAAGTCAGCACACAGTATCACACGCCGGGGATTAGATATGCGCATCTGCACACAGTACCACACGCTGGAGGATTAGATACACAAGTCAGCACACAGTACCCCACGCGGGAGGATTAAATATGCATGTCTGCACACAGTATCAAGCGCCAATGGTATAGATACACGCGTCTTCACACAATTCCACACACCAGATGATTAGATACGCACCACTGCACACAATACCACATGCCAGAGGATTAGATACATGGCTCTGCACAGAGTACCACATATTAGAGTTTTACTCCAGGTTATCATAGCAACCCAGCCATTTTTCTTCACTTCCTTATGTCAGCTTTAAAGGGGCTGGGCGCTGTGGATGACACTGTTACACAAGGTCACATACACACAGCTTTACTCCAGGTCTCCATAACAACCGATCGCAGGTTTTTCACTGATATCCGAATTGAGATGCTTATGGAAACACACAAATAATATACAAAATACACCAGTGCAAAACTGGACAATTCTTATGGGGCCACTACACAAACAAAAAATGAAATATGCCCGTGCAAAGCCGGGTCCTCCTGCTAGTATAGAATAAAAAGAGGCACTCACCATAGGTATATCCATAAAAAGTGTTCTTTATTTCATGTTTCGACATAAAAACAGCAGCAAAAGCGGAGAGAGGATGACCCAGCTCTCAAGCAACAGCATTTTTGCACTTCCTTTGATTCTTCTGGCCCCCTTTGTACAATTTTGAGAGTTACCCTTACCTGCTTATTGTGGCAAATACTCACCTAAGTCCAATCAGGTGTGCAATGTGCTGAGGACGTCGGGGCAGTGCTGCACTGAGTGCCTCTCCCTAACCGCCACTGCACACCTTGTATCCATGGCAGCATCGGGACACTATCACAGACACACTTTGTATCCATGGCAGCATTGGGAAGTCACCACTCATGGACACTATTTAAGAACGCATGCACACTGCTCCAGGGGCGTAGCTGAGCCCCACAGAGCCGTCCAAGCCCCACCATAGTAATGGACATAGGCAGCACCCTGGCACCCGTCCATGCCCCTCGACTACCACGCACTCCATCGTTTCCCATACTAATCAGACGCCAGGCATTTCCTTCACAACACAACTTGCGCTATGTCTCAGGAATATTATACCAATGATCCCAATGCAATATATAGTTACACAGGCACTACGCAAGAACAGGATGAGCATCATTCATAGGCTGCATATTATTCATATTTTCAACCCTTTGATTATAAAAATCACTCATTATATTTTCAATTTTAGACCCCCACTTTTTATATACAGTAAACAATACAATTCCATATCTCATGATTACAAATACATCTATACCGATTTTCTCAATGAAGATGTTTTAATAGACTCTAATTTATTTTTTGAGCTGGGAGATTATACCATAACTAGAGATGAACGAGTAGTATTCGATCAAGTAGGTATTCGATCGAATAGTCGAATATTGAGGTCTACTCGAATCGAATTTTAGAGCGCCATGGAAGGTGGGATTGAATTTTTACCTACTCGATCGAATACTACTCGCTCATCTCTAACGATAACCCTTCTTTACAGAAATATGCTCATATCATTCTTATCATTTAGACCTAGAGGACCCAGAGCGTTTGTCTTCAGAATTATTCTTGCTTGTTTGGGCAATACTATTTTGTGCCTATCACCCCCGTTATACGGAACTGGCACATGCTCCAGTCCTACAAGGGTAAGAACCTTTGCATCACTATTATGCGCTTATCTAATACACTGTATCAATCTGGGGATCCTTCAGGAGAACTTATTTACTTAAAGTGTTTTGTAATGCATTCATTTAGTTGTCTAATTGTCTTGCCAATATAGCCATAAATTTCCCCAAGGGCAAAAAATTGCATAGACTGCAGAAAATCTTTTTTTTTTTTTTTTAATAAAGGTATGTTATCGGAGTGATTTCTGAGTGTCTCTGGTTGCTGCTGCATCCTCTGTGTCTGTTGACATGCTGTGCATACTTCCTGTGTAAGCTGCTGCACTAACTCCCTCTCACTCTGGTTACAATACCCTGCGTCTCACTAGCCTAATCCCTCCCACCCTGCCTGTGACACTAAACCTAGGCCTTCCCACCCTCACTCGCTTACTAAGACTCCTACTTACTGACTAGCAATACGGCCGTTTACTAGCTCCTCCCACTTCCGCCTGTCTCCGGGGCTAAGCTCCACCCACTGTGGAAGACAGGAAGAGGGGGAGGAGCCATTCCACGGACACAGGAAAACTGGTAAGTATTGCAGGGGATAGGGGAGCAAGAAGAGCGATGTTGACCATATTATAAGAAAGTGTCCCTGAAGCGGTCACATGACCGCTCTAGGGATATGGGTAATTATCGATTTTTTTTAAAATTTATATAAACTAGAAGTTAAACGGCAGAGGGAGTTTAGGGGTTAATTATGAGGTTATCCTGGGCAACCCCTTTAAAGAAACCATTCGGCACCCTCTTATTTAACCAGTCTGTTTTTTTTTTTGTAAAAAGCAGCTTTGTACTAGTTGATCTTTTATTGTATGGCTATGCCTGAACGTTATTAAAGGTCTTTTTTTGATAGCCCTATTATGTAATACAGGGTCAGCTTCCAACAGAGCCCAATGTTTATGGATCACTGATCTGATGCGTGATGCCGTAGGGTTGAATTTGAAAGAGAAGGTGAATTTGTTTTCATTTTTTTTCTTCTCCCAATGTTTCTTTTAAAAGATCTTTTCTATCTAAAATAGCAGCTTTTTCTTACATTTTCTTTTACTAGATTTTCAGGATACCCTCTATTGAGTAATTATTGTTTAAGCCACTGGGAAGACAGTAAATCATGGTGATGCAAAAATCTTGATATGGGAATATTTTTCATACCTTGGTGTTGGGCCAATTGATCACATATCACATGGATCCATTTGAATATCTCAAACTACTTGAGTAGATCATGTTGTCCTATGCCAAAAAATTGCTTTTGAAAAAGGGTTTCAACACAACGATGAGTCAAAACACAACAGTAAGTGATCGATATTCGATATTTTAACATAGCCTTGTACTGTCAGATGAGGCTTTTCTTACTGCCTAGCGATGATGCCTAGCCTTACATATATACATTAATTGTAGTCTCAATACACTTTTTAGAAAACTTTGTCTCTCCAAAGAAAGCATAAATTAAGCATCTGTTCACATATGCATCATGGATTCTGTTATAAATGAAAACCACAACATAGTGTTGCCTTCGTCTCATGGCAAACACCACCTCTACCCAACAAATCCCATTGACTGGTCTGTTTAGCTTTATCACTTCACAGTTTTATAGTTGACAAGTGACCAATAAAAAAAATGCTCACAATTGGAAAAAAAAAAACAAACTTAATGCTCTCCAGAGGAATACTTTTTTATTGACATCCAACATTAAATCACCAAAGTGGCAACAAGCACAACACATATTTTGGGGACTTCTTTCCCTTTATTAAAGGGGTTGTCCCATCACAAGAATCCTATCTATACTGCTAGTTTATGTGGATTTAAGACTTTTTCTAAATGCATTACTTGATCAAAACTGCTTTGTTTGGCCGCTATCTTAATGTATTCACTTCATTGTTTACACTCCGTTTCTATGGCCCTTGGGATTATCTGCTCATTTTTCAAGTGATGTAGCTGCCTGCTCTCAGCAACTCTGAGCTGTTTGTGTCTTTTAAGTAGCGGAGCTTCTCAGAGCTCTTATCAGTAGTTTAATTGAATTTGGCTGATAAGGGCTGAGATAGGGAGTCCGTTATCTCTGTATGTAATGCAAACTGACTGAAATCCAGTTCTGCTACATCAGCTACACACTGTGGTAATTCATTTACAACCAATCCCGTGCAAGTGAAACCCCACCCACCTATATTCCGAGAAAAGCAGGAAGTGAAGAGAGCACAACAGCCTGCAGGTTAGTGAACAAGTGTCATGGGAATACCCCTTTAAGTGTGAAAATCAAATAATGTCAAACTTCTGCTGCCATCCTCATCTGTTATGTTCTGGAGGTGCGATTGGTCTATTCTATGCTATTATTTCAATTACTTCAGCTTAAAAAGTATTACTGTAAGGGAATTGCAATAGGAGCAGCAATTCCCCATAAGCTGCTGGAAAACCTGGGAAGGTGCACAAGAGACAGTGAGTCCTAAGCTGTAACCCCCCACTGTCCCTTCCTGTTTGCCTAGTCCTACCCTATATAATAGGCGGCAACTTGGAGACGATCCCTTCCTATATATGTGACACACAAAACACAGGCAAGACAAACAACAACAAAGGGAGGTCAGCTAGTCAAGGTTCGGTAACAGTCAAGCAATGCAGAGTCAAAATCGATATCCAAAAGAGCAGTCAAATGGGCAAGCCACAGGTCAAGAGTCAGAATACACAAATAAACAGCAAAAGAAAAAGCAAGCACGCACAAAGCAATAGCAAACATCAATGTGAATGTGATCCAAGAATAAATAGGGAGGAAGAACCCGCCATGAACCTGATAGGAAGGCAGGCTTCCAATCACAGGGCAAAACAAAACTTAACTCTTAGAGGATCAGAGGGAAATGAAAGTGAAGGAGACAGGTGTGGTGGAAAATCAATTAACAAGGTGAAAGAATAGGACAGTGTTCAGACAATGCAACCAAAAACTCTAAGCAAGTTATCAAACTACACACACCTCCTGTGCTGCAGCATGTGAGCAGAGGGTGGTGCCGAGACCAGAACAGGCAGAGATGTTACAGTTACACTTTGTGCTGCTTGGCACTTCTTTTTATTTCTCTATAAGTGATTTGTTGTAATGATTCCACATTACAAGTACAGATATACAGTCACAGCTTTGTTGATAAAACTGATGCTTTTAGTTCTCAGCTGAGCAGTGGGCCCTCTTAGCTCAAAGTGCCCCAGTATCTGCCTGTGTTTGCCGGGTGCTGGTCCTTATTGCATGTTACTTTGTTCCTACAAACCATGCTTCATCTGATTCCTGCATGATAAACAAGGGGACTCCCATTCCCATTAAACTCAGACAGACTGACAACCACTAGGAAACACTACCACCACCAAGTATCTTGCAGGCCCCCTCAGCACTGCACCATCCTGGGAATAGAGGTGGAGGAATTGGTCAAGTCCATAACCACCATGACAAGTATTACTACTTCCAACTTTCTCCAATGAGTAGCTGCACATACATTTGCCCTGAAAACTCATATCCAAGATGGGGTTTTACACAAAAAGCACTATAAAAATAAGAGCCATATGTGCAAAGTTCATTTATAGTGCAAGCATTGACAATAAGAAGATATTGCCGGGTGTTTAAAGATGGCAGCCAGGCAACCACCATAGACGCCGGGTGTCTGCTGTTTTACACAACAGACACCCAGCATAATTGCATTAACCTCTCTGGAGCCTCGGTCTAAGCTGACTCAGTCAAAGCTCATTTTTTCGGCGGTGCGTGGGCTCTGCCATTTTGCCGGGGGTCGCCAGAACCCAGGGCATCATATTCGTATTTTTCTGGTGAACTCACGTGTAATTCAGAGAGCAAGCATGATCTCAAATTAATGTCAAAATGGGAGTTCATAATATTAACAAATGTGCATGTCACACATTATCTACTACCTCTTTCCTACTTCCAATGTAGTCTGTAAGATCCCTCTGCTGTCACCCCTTCTCTTCACAGTCTGAGCACAAGGTTGTAAACCGTATGACCTAGAATGTAGATATAGTTTATTGAAAAACACCCACACTCCCACTCCTCATTGTGACTATTTCTAACTATGAAGGCTGTATAGCATGAGACTCTAGGCTTCAATATGACACAAGAAACACTATTCTAAGTCATATACGGGAACAACTGGTGTTAAAGACATATCTCATACATCCTTGGCTACTTAAGTGCCATCCTAAGAAGATGTATAATATAAAAATTGAAAGGGTTAGTGGAGATAAAAGTATAAATCGATTGAACATGCTGGAACCACTTTTGGAAGAAGCATTTAGGAATATTTGTAGAGTTTGGGAAAAACTGGAGAATATGTAGGAGACACACACTGGGAGAAGAAATGTCTAGCTTCCCAAAACCAGTGTTCCATAAAGAGAAATGAAAAATGGAGAGACAGCTAGAGAGGGGCAAAACTCTTAAAACTAAGGCCCCACACAGCTAGCTGCAGCCAAAGAACAGAAAAGACTGGTGACAGCATTTGTGATGCAGATTTTTTTTTCTGTAATGTTTGGATGGGATTAGCCAGAATCCCATCTACTTTGCAAGTATTGTAAAATGCAGTGTGGGACCCCAGCCTACAATAACAATCATTTACAATCATTTAGTATTCAGTCCAAAGATTATTTTTGGGTCGAATAAGTTTGGTACCAACCAGAGCTTAAATTGAGTAAGGAAAATAACACTGAAGTTATGTCAAGGTGAAAATGACATGTACATCTATGGAAAAACAGGTGGTAAGCAGTGGATGCAAACTCTTAGGCTGTATTCACACAGAGTAACGCCAGGCGTTTTTTGTGTGTTTTTTGCACATAGCGCCGCGTTAACGCCGCCTAGCGCCGCGTTAACGCCACGTATACGCCGCTTTAACGCCGGGCAACGCCACTGCAAAATAGCGTGGCGTTAACGCGGCGTACACGCGGCGCTACGCGGCGTTAACGCGGCACTATGTGCAAAAAGCACACAAAAAACGCCTGGCGTTACTCTGTGTGAATACAGCCTTAGGGAGGCTTCACACGATGTAACGCTGCGCTCATTCTGATCGTAAAAAGATGTTCAGAATGAGCGCGTAAAAAGCAGCTCCCATTGACTTGAATGCGCGTAATACATTGAAAGCATAGGGAAAAAAGCCTCCCATATGCCGGCTCCCATTCAAATCAATGGGAGCTGCCTTTTACGCGCTCATTCTGAACGTCTTTTTACGATCAGAATGAGCGCAGCGTTACATCGTGTGAAGGCTCCCTTAGATTAACCATACACTGCACTGTCAATTGGTTTTATGCATTTTAACATTTAAAATAGTCCAGAGGTTTTTGGGGAAAGTTGCTTACTCATGGTTTATACACATGTGGTGGTCGTACTGCAAAAAATAATGGTTTATATTAAAAAATTAGCCCCATTTAGATGTTGTGTAAGTATTACAGGCTTGTTATTGTGGAGAAAAATTTGTGGCTGTGTGCCTGGTTAAAAAAAAAAATATATATATATATATATATATATATATATATATATATAAAGCCCCTAAATAGTATCCCTCTGTTTCCTCTGGGAAACTGAAAGACGGAAACCTTGTCCACTTAAAATACGGATAAACGTGGAGACCCGTAGGCACCATAAACTGTAATGGGTTCTGCTGGGTTTCCGCTGATTTTATACTGAAACCAACGGAGAGAAAAGTCCTCTGTGCAGTCCTCCGCAGATTTGAAGTGGATTCTGCAGTGGAGTCTTCTGGCCTTAGATGTTTCTTTTCTGGTAAATGCACTCCTGACTTTGGCTGAAAAAAGCAGCAAAATATACAACAAAGAAATGACCATTTCTGCAACATGGGGACTCAGCTCAAAAGAGTTTATGACATGAAAAGTATTTATCTTCTGCCCCCTTAGGATAGAGGATAAATACCTGATTGGTGGGGGTCTGACTACTGATTCTATCCGATTTGCGTTTAGTTGGACAATCATTTATTTTTCAACAGGAAAATGACCCCAAACACACCTCCAGGCTGTGTAAGGGCTATATGACAAAGAAGTAGAGTGATGGGGTGCTACGCCAGATGATCCTGGCCTCCACAGTCACCAGATCTGAACCCAATCGAGATGGTTTGGGGTGAGCTAGACCGCAGAGTGAAGGCAAAAGGACCAACAAGTGCTAAGTATCTCTGGGAACTCCTTCAAGACTGTTGGAAGACCATTTCAGGTGACTACCTCTTGAAGTTCATCAAGAGAATGCCAAGAGTGTGCAAAGCAGGAATCAAAGCAAAAGGTGGCTACTTTGAAAAACCTAGAATATAAGACAGATTTTCAGTTGTTTGACACTTTTCCGTTAAGTGTGAATCTACAATTTATATAGTTATAAAAATACAGAAAACTTTTTGAATGAGAAGGTGTGTCTAAACTTTTGGTCTGTAATATATATATATATATATATATATATATATATATATATATATATATATATATATATATGGAGTAACTATTAATAAGGCTGGGGGAACTATTAGTAATAAGGGGGCTAATAGTTCCCCCAGCTTTATTAATAATATATCCTCCTAACTATTAATAATAGTTCATCTGTCTTCTTATATATCTGTATATTTAAATTCCCTCCCCCTCCAAGATTTATAATGAATAGTTTCTTTATATACAAACTCCCTCCTAGACTTATTAATAAGACACATGCATATATATGAGCTATTTATAATAACTATTAATAATAAGTCTAGGGGACTATTATATAAGGGGGTATGTATATAATATCTCCCTCTCCCCATCATTATATAATAGCTCTCCTAGGGATATTAACAATAAACCCTCCTTATAAATAGTCTCCTCCCCTTATAAGTTACCCTGAAATTATTAAAACTAATCCCTGTTAGTAAATATCTGACCCATTTATCAGTAATAAAGTCATTTAATTTCTCAAAAAAAATAAAAGTTTTCCTCACCTTCCCAGGCTCCTGCTGTGTCCTGAGGCTGAAGTCTCTCTTCCTCGGCAGAAGGACCTGTGATTACATCACTAACCACGCCCCCTCACACGTCTTTTGCCGCTTTCTATGCGGTGACATCTATGTAGAGCAGGGACTACAGCGTCCTGTTCTGTCATAGACCACAAGATATAGACCACACTTGAAACTAGGGCTCCTCAGATCTGGAGCACCAGACCAAACATCTGGTGCTGCGGATCCTGGGGCCCTTTGGGAACCAGGGGCCCTGGGCAATTGCCCAGTCCCCGTCCCCCCAACGCCGACCCTGCCGATTCATTGGTCCTAATCCAGAGCAGAGTGTACAGCTGGATGCTGCTGCAGTGCACCAGCTGTCAGTCACGGCTACCCAGTTTTTGGATCAGAACCTGAGGCGACCTCTGCTTCAGGTTCCGATCCAAAAAACCCCATGTGAACTTACCCTTACAAGTGTAATATCAATTTTCCAGATGTGCAAAAAAATTTCCCAAACTAATTTTTTAGGGACCACTTCAGTTCTGAAATGAATTATAAAGGCCTATATATTAGAAACCCCCCAAAATCACCCCATTTTTCTGGTATATTTTCTATTCTAAGCTCTAATTCCCTTCCTACTGCAGCCAGTTTTTAATGATTTGTCGATTTTGTGCGGTTTCTGTCTTCACATTGTGCAAGCTGCATTTTCTTATTTTTCTGGTAATGTATGAGGTCTGTGTTTTTGCAGAATGAGATGCATTTTTAATGACACCTTGTTTGTTTCCCTTTAACTTATTGAATAAATCTTATTAACTCTGTTTTTTTGAAGATTAAAAAAAAATTAATTCTTGCATTGCATTTTACCTTTTAGATTTTTTTTTCAAATCTTTTAAATTTTGATAACATTTTTATTTTTCAGTAGACAGGGTTGTTTCAAGGCATATTTTTTTACTTGATGAACTGTGCCTTTTATTGGTACTGTTTTGGGGTACATATGACTTTTTGATCACTTTTTATAGCATATTTTATAAGGCATGATGGAGAAAAATCATTACTTCCAGTGTTTTCTTTCCATTTTTTTTCTGGCGTTCACTGTGCAGTTTAAATAATGTTTCCATTTCAGTTGTTACAGATGCCAGAATGCCAAATATATATTTATGTATGTATATATAATTTATATATTATATAATATATTATATATATAATAATATATAATAATATATAATAATATAATATATTAATTTTATATGACATGAACATTTTGGGGGCTAGCGAAGGGAGGGAAGACAACACTAGGAAGGCAGAAATCGGGTCAGAGGGAAAGGAGGGTAAACATAAAGTTCTGTCACAGCAAAGCGTTACATCATTGGAGCAGTACAAGTTCAAACAAAGATTTAGTAACTATGAGGGAGAGGTATCTCTAAACATTTAGACGCACGTAAGTAAGCAATGGTGAATACAAGGGAGTGGGAAACAGGACATCAGAGAGGGAGGAGAAGTGGATCTAGCCACAACCAAAAACTCGAGGAGTTTGCGTTGTGTGTTTTTTAATCTTACGTGGGAAGAGAGGGGCTGGATGTCATTCTGAAAAGGATGCTGTAGAGGGCATTTCCACCAAATGTGTAGCATTGTATCCCGTTCAGAGTCACATCTCCAATATCTATCAGAGGTTGAAGAAAAGGTCTCATGCAGGACGGAACGGACTCTCTACCAGCGAGAAAGACTTTTGTAGCCACTTTACTGAGCTTTACATGAGAAGGAGAACTTATGGCATGCCTGAAAGATGGATAGCCGCATATCTGGCGCAAAGAAAACACCCAGGTCATGCTCCCAGCTTACTATGTATGATGGCATAGAGTTGTGAGAAGGTTCTGTGAGCAGACCTTATATGACTGTTGGCATAGAGGAGAAAAGACAAAGGTGTTCAAATGGTGAGAGAGGTCTGTGGAGATTGTACAACTATTTAAAGGAGGTGTAGAAATAGTGTACTTGCATATAGTGCCAATGTGTGTTCTGGGGGAACCAATTCAGCATAAGGGAGTAGTGAGGATGTGGAGAGTACTTGGTGAAATCTAAGGGGGGAGAGGAAAATTGACAACAGTTGGGTTATGAAAAGCAAGATATCATCCGCAAATGCTGAGATTTTAAGGTGTAGGTCCCCGATATGCAAATCTTGTATGTTCGAATTGCTGTAGGTGCTATATTACTAAGGCATAGGGATCAAGGGAAAGAGGGTATTCTTGGCGGGTGCCATTGTGGATAGTTAGGAAGGGGGAGAGCATACCATTGACTCTTATTTGTGTCTCTGGGGAAGAGTACAAAGCACGTATTCGAGATAACATAATAGGGAGCACACCATCTGAGCAAGGTTTGCCTCAAAGAAACTTCAATCCACTCTATTGAAAACCTTCTCTACATCCATGGAGAGTAACATCATAGGTATGTGGGAGTGTTGAGAGTGATGAATGGTGGAGAAGGTTTTCAGGGTGTTATTCCGAGCCTCCCTCTGAGAAAAACCTCTTAGCAGACAGAGATTTTTGAAAATAGGCCAATATTACGCAGAGAGCCTAGCCTAAAAATCAGATTCAGTCCAAGAAATAAGATCCAGATTTCCTTGGCTGTATTTGCTCATGTGCATTGGGCCTATTTCCCAATATTGTACAGTCCTATGAAAAAGTTTGGGCACCCCTATTAATCTTAATCATTTTTAGTTCTAAATATTTTGGTGTTTATAACAGCCATTTCAGTTTGATATATCTAATAACTGATGGACACAGTAATATTTCAGGATTGAAATGAGGTTTATTGTACTAACAGAAAATGTGCAATATGCATTAAACCAAAATTTGACCGGTGCAAAAGTATGGGCACCTCAACAGAAAAGTGACATTAATATTTAGTACATCCTCCTTTTGCAAAGATAACAGCCTCTAGTCGCTTCCTGTAGCTTTTAATCAGTTCCTGGATCCTGGATAAAGGTATTTTGGACAAACAATTCAAGTTCAGTTAAGTTAGATGGTCGCCGAGCATGGACAGCCCGCTTCAAATCATCCCACAGATGTTCAATGATATTCAGGTCTGGGGACTGGGATGGCCATTCCAGAACATTGTAATTGTTCCTCTGCATGAATGCCTGAGGATTTGGAGCGGTGTTTTGGATCATTGTCTTGCTGAAATATCCATCCCCGGCGTAACTTCAACTTCGTCACTGATTCTTGAACATTATTCTCAAGAATCTGCTGATACTGAGTGGAATCCATGCGACTCTCAACTTTAACAAGATTCCCGATGCCGGCATTGGCCACACAGCCCCAAAGCATGATGGAACCTCCACCAAATTTTACAGTGGGTAGCATGTGTTTTTCTTGGAATGCTGTTTCTTTTTGGACGCCATGCATAACGCCTTTTTTTATAACCAAACAACTCAATTTTTGTTTCCAAAATGAAGCTGCCTTGTCCAAATGTGCTTTTTCATACCTCAGGCAACTCTATTTGTGGCGTACGTGCAGAAACGGCTTCTTTCTCATCACTCTCCCATACAGCTTCTATTTGTGCAAAGTGCGCTGTATAGTTGACCGATGCACAGTGACACCATCTGCAGCAAGATGATGCTGCAGCTCTTTGGAGATGGTCTGTGGATTGTCCTTGACTGTTCTCACCATTCTTCTTCTCTGCCTTTCTGATATTTTTCTTGGCCTGCCACTTCTGGGCTTAACAAGAACTGTCCCTGTGGTCTTCCATTTCCTTACTATGTTCCTCACAGTGGAAACTGACAGGTTAAATCTCTGAGACAACTTTTTGTATCCTTCCCCTGAACAACTATGTTGAACAATCTTTGTTTTCAGATCATTTGAGAGTTGTTTTGAGTAGCCCATGATGCCACTCTTCAGAGGAGATTCAAATAGGAGATCAACTTGCAATTGGCCACCTTAAATACCTTTTCTTATGATTGGATACATCTGGCTATGAAGTTCAAAGCTCACTGAGGTTACAAAACCAATTTTGTGCTTCAGTAAGTCAGTAAAAAGTAGTTAGGGGAATTCAAATCAATAAAATGATAAGGGTGCCCATACTTTTGCACCAGTCAAATTTTGGTTTAATGCATATTGCACATTTTCTGTTAGTACAATAAACCTCATTTCAATCCTGAAATATTACTGTGTCCATCAGTTATTAGATATAGCAAACTGAAATGGCTGTTGCAAACACCAAAATATTTAGAACTAAAAATGATTAAGATTAATAGGGGTGCCCAAACTTTTTCGTAGGACTGTATAGTTTTAGAGTTGGTTACATACTGTAGTTCATAAGGAAAAAAGATACAGGTGCATAATAGGAATTGAAACGCAAATGCCTTCTTCAGTATGCAAAACTTATTATGCAATACCTGATACAAATTTAATTGGGCACCTCAGGGTCAGTAAAAATAAAAAAAATCTATGTTATAAAATATTTTTAATTTCATCTATTTATGAATGGGCATTTATACAATTACATACTCTTGGACTTTAATATCAGATTTGTGTTCGCCCTTTCATTGCCTGTGAATGGAAAAAATAACATCACATTATAGGAGTATAATGCAGCTATATCTGATTTATGAATGGAAAGATATATTGATTGGGAAATGCTATATGTTTGTCTTTTCTTGTTATTTGATATCCTTCTCTATTTTATCTGTGACTAGATGACAAGATTACTTCATGCATTAAATCTAGGACAGCATTTTTGGGAAATTGCAGCGCATTACCTTGCTTATGTTCTGGCCATTTGGCTTTTCTTTGGATTACACCTTCAAAATTTATACTTGACCTATACGCTCTAATTAGTCAGAAGAAGTAAGGAAAGAGATCTTCTAAGCATTTACTCAACAAACTGTAATATCAGCCAGGGGAATTACCTTTGCAGACAGCAGGTGTCTACAGGATTGCTGTGTTTAATTATATAAACCCCTATAGGAGGCTATGCTTAGCTGTCAGTCACATAATGTATTGAAATTACTGTATGTAGTTAATATTATCTTGTTCTTAATAATTTATGTAATTAATTTGGCATAAGGCATCATTTGCAATTTATACCAAAGTTTACCATGGTCAATAGGCTCTAGGTACCAAGTAGTATCACTGGCAAATAGCAAACACACTTTATAATTTGCCACCATACTTTGAGCAAAATGAATGACACATGACAATTTAGAATTAGCTCATCTTTGTGTTTGTATCAGTCAGTGGATGTGGACCTACAGAGCCCCCTGACGTCATCATAGGTTAGGAGATCATTGTTCTCATACAAATAAAAGTTATGTAAAATATGGCTGTTACTATACAATTCAAATATTAGATTTTATATGAACATAAACTGATGGAGCACCATGATAAATAGATAAAGAGGACCTTTCATCACTTGGGGCACATGCAGTTTTATATACTGCTAGAAAGCCGACATTGCGTTGCATTCAGTCAGTCAGGAACATCCTTCCTCACAGCAGCGCCTATAGCACTGTACTGTGAGAGCGGGGAGGAACGCCTCCTGATAGTGCTCGTCCATAGACAAGTACTAGGGGAGGCGTTTCTCCCCGCTCTCACAGTACAGTGCTATAGGTGCTGCTGTGAGGAAGTCAGGAACACCCTTCTGACAGTGAAGAGCTATGGTCTCGGCACAGTTAGCTCTTCACCTGGGGCACAGATTGTGAAAGCCGACAGAATTCAACGCACTGTCTGCTTTCTAGCGGTATATAAAACCGCATGTGCCCCAAGTGATGAAAGGTCCTCTTTAAAGTCTATAGCTATGGAACTCCCAACACTTTGAAGAATAGATACAGATGTATCAGCATTAACAATCACAAATTATATGATGTAAAAGCCTTATTACATGCTGCATATCATCATCTGTTAGTAGCAGGAGCTGCTTGTCAGTTCAAATGCATTGCTAGGTGGCGATTAGAGATGAGCGAACACTAAAATGTTCGAGGTTCGAAATTCGATTCGAACAGCCGCTCACTGTTCGTGTGTTCGAACGGGTTTCGAACCCCATTATAGTCTATGGGGAACATATACTCGTTAAGGGGGAAACCCAAATCCGTCTCTGGAGGGTCACCAAGTCCACTATGACACCCCAGGAAATGATGCCAACACCTCTGGAATACAACTGGGACAGCAGGGGAAGCATGTCTGGGGGCATCTAACACACCAAAGACCCTCTATTACCCCAACATCATAGCCTAACAACTACACACTTTACACATTCAAAAAAACCTCTATCAAAGTGGGAAAATACCTGGAAACCTTCTTTACTCCCCAAATGGATGGACACAAACCCCAATTTAAGCTCAACAAACAGTAAAAACCACCCCTTTAAACCATGACAACCACGGATGGAATAGGCAATGGGAAATCCTTTAGTCCTTACCCACAACTGTCATAGTGTGTGTGTGTGTGTGTGTGTGTGTGATGTGGTAAGACCTTCCAAAATTGACTTTTCTAGCCCTTAACATGAGCCCTTCCAAACAAAGTTACAGGACCTTAAGCTGAGCTACCAGTAGAGATTGAGGCCTTTGGCATGAGTAGATCCTTGCACCAGCAGTGTTTTTGGCCCTTAGGGTGAGTTGAGCCTTTTACCAGCGTGTGTCCCTTAACATCAGGCGGGCTCTAAGTTCTGCGCTTTGCACAAAAGTTCCACATTAACTAGGCTGAATGGTACAAACCTTAGTAGGCCCGAGAACCAGGAACAGGTCTTGCAATGGCTGTCGGATAACGCTTAAAGCACATTGTCCACCAGCCAGTCAGCCTCTACTTCCTCTCCTCCTCTTACCCAACAGTCTTGTCCTCCTTCCACCCAAAATTTTCAATCTTCCCAGAACAATAACCCCAACTGTCCCTGCTCCCCAGAGCTGTTCTCCCTTCCTTTGACTGTACCGCAACCTGCCCCTCCATTTCGCGATTCCACGGACCTAACAGACGAGTATCTGCGTCCAGATGCTCAAACACTAGAGACTCCTCCATCTCTGGTCGATTTGGTGGCGGATGACCAGCAACCCACCCTCATCGACAACGATGAGACGCAGTTGCTGTCAGGGCAGCCAGTTGACATGCGCATTGTGCAGGAGGAGGAGGCGAGACAGGAGTTGGAAGAGGAGGTGGTGGACGACGAGGACACCGACTCCACCTGGACAAGGCGGATGTCAAGCTGGGAAAGTAGTGTGGATGTTGAGGCAGGTGCAGCACCAAAAAGGGTAGCTAGAGGCAGAGGTCAGCAGCTTCGCCGAAGCCAGGCCAGACCCGGAATGTCCGAAGATGTTCCCTTTTGTACCCAGCCCAGAAAAACTCCCCCATCGAGGGCACGTTTCTCGAAGGTGTAGAGTTTTTTCAAGGAATGCGCCGAGGACAGATATAGTGTCGTCTACACAATTTGCCTCTCGAAATCGAGTAAGGGCCCTGAGAAGAGCAACCTGTCCACCACTTCAATGCACCGTCATTTGGAATTCAAGCACTGGAATCAGTGGCAGGCAGCAACGGCAGGACAAACGTCGCCCGCCGTTCATGCCACTGCCTCTGCTCACAGTGCTGGCGATGCACTCCAGAGGACGAGCCAGGACATCACTTCATCTGCCTCCGCCACTTTGTTCACTTCTCCCTCATCCTCCCCTTTTCCTGCCACTTCTCCTTTTGCCCGCGCCATCATGCACCTCTTCCCAGCAACTCCCCATCTTCCAGGCCTTTCATTTCATGCTAAAGTACAGCGCAACCCACCCACATGCCCAAGGCTTCAACGGCCTCATCTCCAAAAATCTGGCCCAGGAGATGTTGGAGTCCCGGCTGGGGGACACTCTGCCCTTTTTGGGCAGAGTGTCTACTTCGCCACCTCACTGTGCCGTCCACACCAGCACTTTCCCCCAAACATGAGGCGGTCCCTAAATTCAGCGCTTAGCTTAGCTGGGAAGAGGCGCATTATGGTGCAGGCCAAAAGGGCGGATGAGGGTGAACTCCCCAATGTGTCACAGACGGATATGTAGGTGTCCTTGCATCATATCCTTGCACCATACTTGGCTGGATTGGACTTTCATTTTGTGCCAAAAAGTGGTCAAGACAGCGATCCCTCAGCTAATCCCATTACACCATCCGTTGCCAACTGCAGCACTGAAATTACCATCTCTGGAAGTGGTCCAAAACCTTTCTCTGCATTTAGCCAGGCTTGATGCTATGGTAGGCTCCAGGGTTCTCTTAATGCATATTGCATGGGGGACTCAGATATGTTTCTCAGCACTGAGACCACCACTTCTGAGATCCCGAAGGAAGTAGGCAAGAGATGTGCAGTGCAGAAAAAAAAAGATGAGAAAATAAGTGTAGGCTGTAGAAACGGCCTCATTTCCAAAAATCTGGCCCAGGAGATGTTGGAGTCCCGGCTGGGGGACACTCTGCCCTTTTTGGGCAGAGTGTCTACTGCGCCACCTCACTGTGCCGTCCACACCAGCACTTTCCCCCAAACATGAGGCGGTCCCTAAATTCAGCGCTTAGCTTAGCTGGGAAGAGGCGCATTATGGTGCAGGCCAAAAGGGCGGATGAGGGTGAACTCCCCAATGTGTCACAGACGGATATGTAGGTGTCCTTGCATCATATCCTTGCACCATACTTGGCTGGATTGGACTTTCATTTTGTGCCAAAAAGTGGTCAAGACAGCGATCCCTCAGCTAATCCCATTACACCATCCATTGCCAACTGCAGTACTGAAATGACCATCTCTGGAAGTGGTCCAAAATCTTTCTCTGCATTTAGCCAGGCTCGATGCTATGGTAGGCTCCAGGGTTCTCTTAATGCATATTGCATGGGGGACTCAGATGTGTTTCTCAGCACTGAGACCACCACTTCTGACATCCCAAAGGAAGTAGGCAAGAGATGTGAAGTGTAGAAAAAAAGATGAGAAAATAAGTGTAGGCTGTAGAGCACAGAGGGATCGGAGAGGGCAGAGCTGGTGTCGGCCAGGTATTCCCAGTCAGAAACTGGCACTATATGGCAGTGGCAGGACTTGAAGGTATTTGTAACCCCAATATATTCTTTGAATTCCCAGTCAGAAACTGGCACTATATGGCAGTGGCAGGACTTGAAGGTATTTGTAACACCAATATATTCTTTGAATTCCCAGTCAGAAACTGGCACTATATGGCGGTGGCAGGACTTGAAGGTATTTGTAACCCCAATATATTCTTTGAATTCCCAGTCAGACAATGGCACTATATGGCAGTAGCAAAAATAGTGGGTGTATATAGCCCCAATTCTATTGCTAGGGGACTTGCAGGGTATTTCTGGGGTGAAGGTGGGGGGGCACACCGTTGGAATGGGGATCGGGGGTATATATAGGGTATACGGGAATACACTGTCAGTGTATTCCATTCAGGATCCTGGGAAAGCTGGGTTGCGGCGATTGAGCCCGTCAGTGCCACGTTACACTGACAAGCTTCTCCCTGGAATTTAGCTCTTACAAGAGCTGTTGGTTGTCTTCTCCTTCCTATCCTAGCCTGTCCCTGCCTACCCAGAATCTAAGCCCTAGCTAAATGGACGGAAACCTCCGTCCCCGGTGAATTGCAAGCTCAGAATGACGCGAACCTGGGCGGCGCTGTTCTTTTAAATCAGAGGTCACATGTTTTCGGCAGCCAATGGGTTTTGCCTACTTTTTTCAACGTCACCGGTGTCGTAGTTCCTGTCCCACCTACCCTGCGCTGTTATTGGAGCAAAAAAGGCGCCAGGGAAGGTGGGAGGGGAATCGAGTAATGGCGCACTTTACCACGCGGTGTTCGATTCGATTCGAACATGCCGAACAGCCTAATATCCGATCGAACATGAGTTCGATAGAACACTGTTCGCTCATCTCTAGTGGCGATGCTTGGTGTGAATGCAGGACCCACTCAGCAATTCACATCACGGTAATACACTGACAAACATAACTACTAGAGGATGGGATCTATGTCAGTGAAAATAAAGAAGAAGACATGGTCCACTATGCTCAAAGGCAATGCGTTAAACTTTAAGGAGCCACATACAGAACTCTGATTCAACATTTGAATTTCCCTGCTTTCAAAAATGTCTTTATTTTCAGGAAGTATGACATCACTGCAGCTACTGCCAGGGCAGTCAAGACCAGAAGTAGTGTTGCTGCTGCCATTCACATTCCTATTGTTAGTATTTCCATGAATGTGTCCTCCTCCCTATAGGCTTTCCTCTTGTCTCTTTTTTTCTCTAGTCATTTTACTGCACACTGGCTAATCATAATAGTGATTGGTAATCCTGACACTGTTTGTATGTATCTTTTTTTGTTGTTTTTTTTTTTACATTACAATGGCGGTAGTTTGTATGTATATTAAGTAATAAAAAAAAGCCTTGAAAAATAGAGATTTTTCAGATGACGCTGGGTTCACACCTGCGTCTGGGGTCTCCGTTCTGTGGTTTCCGTCTTCTGCATGCCAGAAGACGGAAACCACAGACCGGGTCCGGCCGTGCGCGGCGGTGAGCGTTTTGCGCTCTCCGCCGCGAAACCGGATTTTTTTATCCGGACACAGAGTACTGCATGTCCGACTCTGTGTCCGGATTATAAAACCCGGTTTCGCGGCGGAGAGCGCAAAACGCTCACTGCCGCGCACGGGCGGACAGCTTTCTCACCCATTCAAATGAATGGGTGAGAAAGTCTCCTGCAGGCTTCCGTCTCCTGCATCTGTTTTATGCAGGAAACGGAAACCTGCAATAAGGACCGACGACGCAGATGTGAACGAGCCCTTAGCAGACTGCATCACTGTTAATAAAAAATATAAAAACTCTAACAAAAAAATAGAATACCAGATAATTGTTCGTTGGGTAACCAAAAAACAAACCTTAAAACTTTACAGACTTAGGAAAAGATTTTTTTTGTCACTAAAACTAATGTAAGATACACTGTTGACAATCTCAGATTAAATTGTTTTATTGAGAAACAGACTTGTGACTATGCAACATCAGCACTGTAAGATGTCCACCTACCATTGACTGAGAAGCAATCAGGTGATTTTCAGGATGACATATACACAAGTTTATTCTGTATTTTCACGGCACAATGCATGTTGTGGTGGCCATTTTAGTTTGTCCAAGATGAACCATAAAGCATTTGGTTTCGTTAAAACCAAACAATTGGAAATATAGTTTAGAATATTCAGGTCGGAATCCAGCGCAGAACAAATCAGTTTGCCCATCTCTAGGTATGAAACACAAACAAAAAACACATTAATTATAATTTTTTTAAAAATTGGGAAAAATGTGTTAACAATATCAATAAAACAAACTGTCCTAACAAAATAACATGATACATGATTACTAGAGATGAGCGAACAGTGTTCTATCGAACACATGTTCGATCGGATATAAGGCTGTTCGATGTGTTCGATTTGAATCGAACATCACGTGGCAAACTCCAAAAAAATTCGATTCCCCTCCCACCTTCCCTGGCGCTTTTTTTGCACCAATAACAGCGCAGGGGAGGTGGGACAGGAACTACGACACCGGAGGCATCGAAAAAAATCGGAAAAAGTCATTGGCTGCCGAAATCAGGTGACCTCCATTTTAGACGAATAGTGGATTTCAAATCCGGGTCATATGAGAATGTGAACTTTGTGACTAAGAGACAGGGATAGCTGTACAGGCAGGGATAGCTAGGGATAACCTTTATTTAGGTAGGAATGTTATTAAAAATAACTTTTTGGGGCTCTATCGGGTGTGTAATTGTGATTTTTGTGACATAAACTTTTTCCCATAGGAATGCATTGGACAGCGCTGATTGGCCAGAGTACGGAATTCGACCAATCAGCGCTTGCTCTGCTGGAGGAGGCGGAGTCTAAGATCGCTCCACACCAGTCTCCATTCAGGTCCGACCTTAGACTCCGCCTCCTCCGGCAGAGCCAGCGCTGATTGGCCGAAGTGTGCACACTCGGCTCTGCTATATCAGATGGGCTGACCGGCACATCAGATGTAGCAGAGCCGAGTGTGCACACTCGGCTCTGCTATATCAGATGGGCTGACCGGCACATCAGCCCATCTGATATAGCAGAGCCGAGTGTGGATATAGGAATCCATAGGAATGCATTTGCCAGCGCTGATTGGCCAGAGTACGGAATTCGACCAATCAGCGCTGGCTCTGCTGGAAGAGGCGGAGTCTAAGATCGCTCCACACCAGTCTCCATTCAGGTCCGACCTTAGACTCCGTCTCCGGCAGAGCCATTCCTATGGGAATGCAGAGACTTAGCAGTGCTGAGCCAGTTCTGCTCAACTACACCGTGTGCCGGTCAGCCCATCTGATATAGCAGAGCCGAGTGTGCACACTCGGCTCTGCTACATCTGATGTGCCGGTCAGCCCATCTGACCTTATGCACACTCGGCTCTGCTATATCAGATGGGCTGACCGGCGCACGGTGTAGTTGAGCAGAACTGGCTCAGCACTGCTACCAATAGGAATGCATTGGCCAGCCTTCGGCCAATCAGCGCTGGCTCTGCCGGAGGAGGCGGAGTCTAAGGTCGGACCTGAATGGAGACTGGTGTGGAGAGATCTTAGACTCCGCCTCCTCCAGCAGAGCCAGCGCTGATTGGTCGAATTCCGTACTCTGGCCAATCAGCGCTGGCCAATGCATTCCTATGGATTCCTATATCCACACTCGGCACTGCTACATCACACACTCGGCTCTGCTATATCAGATGGGCTAACCGGCACATGAGATGTAGCAGAGCCGAGTGTGCACACTCGGCTCTGCTACATCTGATGTGCCGGTGAGCCCATCTGATATAGCAGAGCCGAGTGTGCACACTCGGCTCTGCTATATCAGATGGGCTGACCGACACAGGGTGTAGTTGAGCAGAACTGGCTCAGCACTGCTACCAATAGGAATGCATTGGCCAGCCTTCGGCCAATCAGCGCTGGCTCTGCCGGAGGAGGCGGAGTCTAAGGTCGGACCTGAATGGAGACTGGTGTGGAGCGATCTTAGACTCCGCCTCCTCCAGCAGAGCCAGCGCTGATTGGTCGAATTCCATACTCTGGCCAATCAGTGCTGGCCAATGCATTCCTATGCGGAAAAGTTAGCTTGCGAAAATCGCAAGCTGACAGGGATTTCCATGAAATAAAGTGACTTTTATGCCCCCAGACATGCTTCCCCTGCTGTCCCAGTTGTATTCCAGAGGTGTTGGCATCATTTCCTGGGGTGTCATAGTGGACTTGGTGACCCTCCAGACACGGATTTGGGTTTCCCCCTTAACGAGTATATGTTCCCCATATAATGGGGTTTGAAACCCGTTCGAACACTCGAACAGTGAGCGGCTGTTCGAATCGAATTTCGAACCTCGAACATTTTAGTGTTCGCTCATCTCTAATGATTACATATAAAATATAAGATAAGACAAAGGCAAAGTCCTAGTGTGAGACATTAAACTTTTTTGCATTTTTGTTATAGGAAAAATTGACTCTACAATGCAACAGGGCAATTTTGCGTCAACATAATAAAGTGATTGAGAATAACTACATCTCTAAATGGGAAGGACCCTGAGCAAGAGAAATACCAGCTCCTCTTTTATCCTGGAAAATCTGGGAGCTGTATTGTGCTGGAAAACCAGAGAAATATCTAGTATGGACCTGACTATGAACAACTATGCCTGTGAGATGGTTGTTATTGGCAACTGGTTTGGCCAGTTAGTCAACCTTATAAAGGCGCAGTTGATGGCTTAGTCCCCATAATGGCCAAAAATTGGACCAGGTTGCTGAAAAGTTGCAGCTGGAGGGTAATGCGATTGGATGTACCAAGATGCAGCAAAGTGATGGAAATAGTAGCTATGATCTTGTGAAAAAAAAACTCTGAGAACTGTCCCAAGGCTGTGCTTCAGAAGGTGACCTAAAACACTGCTGCTGATTGGCCCATAGTTGACAGTGAAATAAAAAAAAAAACTGGTTTAGGTGGGATTGTTGCATTAATCACTGTGGACATTGCCACCTGAAGTCGAGAGTTGATTTTTGGTGGTACCTTGCGCAGCAGGTGTGTAAGAGACTTCAGATACATTTCTTCCTCCCCTTTATTGTCTGGCCCTGGAAGCAGCTCCAGCACATTTGTATCAATCATTGATTTGTTGTTTGGCTCATGTTGTGGGTATACATCTCTTTTGAGGCCCAGTCACATAAAGTGGCCAGCAAAAATTTGGACAGTTGACATGTAAGCTCTGCGTGCTAGTGGTACGTTAAATTGACTGTGACATGGCCTACTGTATATGCTCCAATGTGACGCTGGCAAATATTCTCTAATGCTTTCTATTGATTTTAGAGAGGAAGCTTGCAGACTGGGTAATGTGTGAAAAGCTGATCATACAAATGTGCACTAAAAATGTCTTCTGATTTAGCCCTGATGTGATCTCCTTGGATATAATTTTTGGCTGGTTATTGGATTTCTCTTTCTCTAGGCTCAGACATCTATTCTGCTGCTAGGCTACTACTCAGAGCCTACCCTCTACATAGTCCTCTTGGTCCAAATATTCTCAGTAAGTTAATGGTGGTTTCTGGTTTGTTTTCAGTTAGTGGAGCATATATTACTTGTACAGAGGCTGGCGGTGAAAATTCAGACACCCAGATTCTGCAAAGTCCAACAGGCCTTGCGGCCAGCGTTGGTGAAGGCGCCTGGGGGGGTCAATCTCTGGCTCAGTGTGTACTTGTTTTAAATACAGTGTTGGCCAAAAGTATTGGCACCCCTGCAATTCTGTCAGATTATACTCATTTTCTTGCAGAAAATGATTGCAAGCACAAACTCTTTGGTATTCATATCTTCATTTATTTTGCTTGCAATGAAAAAACACAAAAGAGAATGAAAAAAAAAAAGTCAAATTATTGATCATTTTACACAAAACTCCAAAAATGGGCCAGACAAAAGTATTGGCACCCTCAGCCTAATACTTGGTAGCACAACCTTTAGACAAAATAACTGCAAACAACCGCTTCGGGTAACCATCAATGAGTTTCTTACAATGCTCTGCTGGAATTTTAGACCATTCTTCTTTGGCAAACTTCTCCAGGTCCCTGAGATTTAAAGGGTGCCTTCTCCAAACTGCCATTTTGAGATCTCTCCACAGGTGTTCTATGGGATTCATTGCTGGCCACTTTAGAAGTCTCCAGTGCTTTCTCTCAAACAATTTTCTAGTGCTTTTTGAAGTGCGTTTTGGGTCATTGTCCTGCTGGAAGACCCATGACCTCTGAGGGAGACCCAGCTTTCTCACACTGGGCCCTACATTATGCTGCAAAATTTGTTGGTAGTCTTCAGACATCATAATGCCATGCACATGGTCAAGCAGTCCAGTGCCAGAGGCAGTAAAGCAACCCCAAAACATCAGGGAACCTCCGCCATCTTTGACTGTAGGGACCGTGTTCTTTTCTTTGAAGGCCTCTTTTTTTTTTCCTGTGAACTCTATGTTGATGCCTTTTCCAAACGGCTCTACTTTTGTCTCATCTGACCAGAGAACATTCTTCCAAAACTTTTTTGGCTTTCTCAGGTAGGTTTTGGCAAACTCCAGCCTAGCTTTTTTTTATGTCTCTGGGTAAGAAGTGGGGTCTTCCTGGGTATCCTTCCATACAGTCCCTTTTCATTCAGACGCCGACGGATAGTACAGGTTGACACTGTTGTACCCTCGGACTGCAGGGCAGCTTGAACTTGTTTGGATATTAGTCGAGGTTCTTTATCTACCATCCGCACAATCTTGCGTTGAAATCTCTTGCCAATTTTTCTTTTCTGTCCACATCTAGGGAGGTTAGCCACAGTGCCATGGGCTTTAAACTTCTTGATGACACTGCTCACAGTAGACACAGGAGCATTCAGGTCCTTGGAGATGGACTTGTAGCCTTGAGATTGCTCATGCTTCCTCACAATTTTGCTTCTCAAGTCCTCAGACAGTTCTTTGGCCTTCTTTCTTTTCTCCATGCTCAATGTGGTCCACACAAGGACACAGGACAGACGTTGAGTCAACTTTAATCCATTTCAACTGGCTGCTAGTGTGATTTAGTTATTGCTACCACCTATTAGGTGCCTCAGATAAGTAACAGTTGCTGTTAATTACACAAATTAGAGAAGCATCACATGATCGTTCAAACAGTGCCAATACTTTTGTCCACCCCTTTTTATGTTTGGTGTGGAATTATATCCAATTTGGCTTTTTGACAATTCTTTTTGTGGTTTTCCATTGAAGACAAATTAAATGAAGATAATAATACCAAAGAGTTTGTGCTTGCAATCATTTTCTGGAAGAAAATGAGTATTATCTGACAGAATTGCAGGGGTGCCAATACTTTTGGCCAACACTATAGCTTGTTGTTCTACTCATTGTTATCAGCCAGTCACTGCGTTTTGCTCTAATTTGCTCTTGGAACTCAATCATAACATGCCATATAAATGTTCTATTTATCATATACCTTGCACTTCCACATGCAGTGAAAATTTGACATCTTTATGTTTGAAAAGGAGTGAAGGGAGCAAGTCAGGATTGACTCAATTCCTCTGAGCTAAAGATGTCTGGCATTCAGCAATTTAGATGAAGTGTGCTACTTCAGCTGATCCATGAAAAAAATCATAGGTGTCCATTATTATACGTCACCAGAATATTACCTATCTTTAAATCCATTTTTAAATCTACCTTTTATATTTTGAAATACCGTATTTTTCGGACTATAAGACGCACTTTTTTTCCCAAAAATTTCGGAGGAAAATGAGGGTGCGTCTTATAGTCTGAATGTGGGTTTGCAGCATGGCCGCGCTACTGTCACCGCTGGTTTTCTTCAGCGGCAGGAGCGTGACAATACTGCAGGCCCCGGCAGCTAAGACACTCCCCGGCATCCGCCGGTCTATTACAGCAGATGCCGGGGACTGTCTTAGCTGCCGGGACCTGCGGATTGCCGCGCTACTGCCGCTGAAGAAAACCAGCGGTGGCAGTAGCACGGCCATGCTGCAAACCCACTGGTCCTCCGCAGGTCCCGACAGTTAGTTAGCCCCCCCCCGGCCTCATACCTTTAGTGATGCAGGCCGGCTCCTGCACAGCGAGGCCGCAGGAGCCGGCCTGTTCCGATGACAGCCGGGAGCCTAATGAAGGCTCCGAGGCTTGTCATAGATATATATTACTATCGCGGCTGGTCTATGACCCTCCGCGATAGTAATGTATAGAATCTCCCATAGACGGCAATACACTTGTATTGCCGTCTATGGGACTTGCAATCAAATGATTGCAGGTTCAAGCCCCCTAGGCGGGGGATATTAAAATAGTAAAAAAAAACAAAAAAAACACTTAAAAAAATATAATAAAAAATAAAATAAATAAAAGTTCACCTCCTTTCCCTAGAATACATATAAAAGTATAACATTACTGTGAAACATATACATTAGGTATCCCTGTGTCTGAAAATGCCTGGTCTACACCTGGCCCCACAAAAAAAACGCCCTATGCATCCCCGTACAGCTGCAGGGTCACCTGTCAATGTGGTCTTGCAGCTGTTCCAAAACTACAACTCCCATATATTAAATATTTTACCATTTTTTGCCTGAATTTTTTTTTTCCCTATTTTTCTCCTCTAAAACCTGGGTGCGTCTTATAGTCCAGTGCGTCTTATAGTCCGAAAAATACGGTAATTATGATTCTAATTAATATAAATAAAATATAATTAGTATTATATGTACCATATATATTTCCATTTTCCATATATATATATATATATATATATATATATATATATATATATATATAATAAAAAATACGCAACTACGCTTAATGGGCTGACAGTTGGCATTTTTGTACAGATTTTCTCTGCAATAGTCACCTCATTTACATCACAGACACAACAGACAAGATTGAAAACAGAAGATAACAACTTTATAGATGACACCACTGAACATGGGCATAACTACAAAGGTTGCTGACACAGAAACTGCCATGAGGCCCACCAGCTAAAGGGGTCCATTTTCACTAAGACCTACAAAACATAAGTGTTTAGTATGGATGATAGAAGGGAATGAGAAAAACTGAATGAACTTCCATTACATTACTTGGTCATCATAATGCCTTCATTTAACATCATTATTGCACAAACCCTACTCACCACACATACAAGTATGGCCCTGTGTGTGACTATAAGGCGGGACTCCACTTCCATGCTATCCTCCACATTAGGTTATACTAGTAACCCCACATCCATACACATCTACAACACAACCCTATAGGTTAGGGTTCCCCGGCTACGTTTTGTTGTGTGGATGGTTATAAATATGTATTTGTTTGTTATGCAGTCCTGCTTCCAGACTGAAAATGGTAAATGGGATGGCTGCACAAGCCACCCACAAAGGCTTGCTAAATAGTGATGTATTCACATCCTATTTAATTGATCACATCACAGACTGATCTGAAATTACAATACACATTAAGCCCACACCAAGACATATGCACAACTACAAACAAAAACCATAACCAGAAGAAAATTCATAAATAGAAACATAACTCATGACACAGTTTCCAGAGAGTATAATTTCCCATAGCGGCCCCTAGTCTGTAAAGTGCTACAAAATATGATTGCACTATATAATTAAAATAAATAAATAATATTCTATAGCAGCCCCTCCACATACGATAATGTCCCATAGCGGCCCCTGCACACAGTATAATGTCCAATAGCGGCCCCTGCACACATTATGATGTCCCATAGTGGCCCCTCCACACAGTATAATGTCCCCTAATTGCCACTCCACACAGTATTATGTCACATAGCGACCCCTCCACATAGTATAATGTCATATAACTGACCCTCCACACAGTATAATGTTTCATAGGGCCTCCATACAATATAATGTCCCACAGTGGCCCCTTCACACAGTATTATTGTTATGGTTAGCTGTAGATGCAAGGCCACAATAAAGGCAATAGCAGGAGATTGGCTGATAACTGTGAGCAGTTGAGACACAGCTATTTAAAACTAGTACACTTCTGGGAGCCAAGACTAACTACCAGATGCCTTCACCAGAGCTTGTCGTGAGCAAGCTGCTGCTGAATCTGGGAATATGAATTGTCACCAGATGACAATTGAACTTTTTCACATTTTGTCACCTTGTAACCACAAACTTAAATGTATTTTATTGAGATTTTAAGAGTTAGACCAACACAAAGTAGCAGATAATTGTAAAGTGGAATGAAAATGAACAATCATCATCATGAAGACCAAGGAACCCACCAGATAGGTCAGAGATAAAGTTGTGGGGAAGTTTAACCCCTTAAGGACCAGGCCATTTTTTGGTTTCGCATTTTCGTTTTTCCCTCCTCACATTTCAAGAGCCATAACTTTTTCATTTTTCAGTTCACAAAGTCACATGATAGCTTATTGTTTGCGGGACAAATTGTACTTTGTAATGGCACCATTCAATATGCTGTGCAATGTACTGGGAAGCTGGAAAAAAATTCAGAATGAGGCGCAATTGGAGAAAAAATGCATTTGCGCCATTTTCTTATGGGTTTAATTTTTACAGCATTCACTGTTTGGTACAAATGATATGTTACCTGTGTTCTACGTGTCAGTACAAACGCGGTGATACCAAATTTATATAGTATTTGAAATTTTTTGATACTTTTAAAAAAATGATAAACTTTGCAAAATAGAAAAAAAAATTTGTGTCATCATGTTCTAACACCTGTAACTTTTTCATATTTCCATGTATGGAGCTGGTTGTGGTGTCTTTTTATGCGGGACAAGATGATGTTTCTATTGATACCATTTGGGGAAAGATCCGATGGTTTGATCACTTTTTATTCAATTTTTTATAGGAGGCAAAGTGTTGAAAAAAACGCTTTTTGGCTGTTTTTATTTTTTTTGCCGCTACGCCGTTCGCAGTACGGGATAAATGTTTTAATATTCTAATAGTTCAGGCATTTTGGAGCGCAGGGATACCTAATATGTTTATGTTTAATGTTCTTTAATTACTTTTATAGCTGATCTAGGGAAAGGGGGGTGATTTGAACTTTTATATTTTTTTTATTTTTTTAATACTTTTAAAAACTTTTTTTTTTCTTCTGTTACATTTATGATCAGACCCCTTAGGTACCTTGAAACCTAGGGAGTCTGATCGCTCATACTATTCACTGCAATACTACAGTACTGCAGTGAATAGCAGAATCGCAGCACTTCTATTAGACGAGGCCTCTGGCATCGCCTAATAGATCTAGTGCAGAGACAAGCCTGGAAGCCTTCAATAGGCTTCCGGCTGTCATAGCAACCGATCACCGCCCTCTTGTGACGTTCAGGAGGGCGGCGATCGGCGAAACATGGCGGCGCCCATGCCGCCTGCGCTGTTTACACGCTGCGGTCGCGTTTGACCGCAGTGTGTAAAGGGTTAACAGCAGCGATCGGCTCGGGCACCGACCGCTGCTGTTAGTGGCAGGTCCTGGCTGTATTATACAGCCGGCATCTGCCGTGTATGGAGCGAGCTCAGCGTGTGAGCTCGCTCCATACATCCCCATGCGACCCATGACGTACAGTTACGTCAAGGGTCGCTAAGGGGTTAAAGCTGAGTTAAGTTATAAAACATATCCCAAGCTTTGAGCATCCCAAGGAGCACTGTTCAATCCATCATCCAAAAATGTAAGAAGTATTCTACAACTGCAAACCTACCAAACCTACAAACCTACCAAGACATGGCTGTCCATCTACACTGATATATCAAGCAAGGAGAACACTGGTCAGAGAAGCAGTCAAGAGGCCCTTGGTCACTCTTTATGGCCTCCTCATGCTGCTGCGACATCCTTACTGTACCACTGGGTCACTGAATGGCCTCATAAGGCTGCTGCAACCTCCATAGTCTACCAACGGGTCACTGTATGACCTCCTCACACTGCTGCCACCTCCTCACTCTGCCTCAGTTACTGTATTGCCTCCTCATGTTGCTTCTACCTCCCCACCACATATGTACACCCAACATACCTGAATTCCATCACATACCATGTTTACCTGAAAATAAGTTATCCCCTGAAAGTAAGGCATAGAGGAGGTTTTGTTAATTTGCCTAATATAAGGCACCCCCTGAAAGTAAGACATCCCCCAAAAAACGTTGCTGCTGCCTCTGCTGTGATATGTTGTATCCACTGTTCCTGCTGCTGTAGGATGAACAGGGAGATGCCCGCTGTGCATGTGCTACGGTAAGAATTGTATGCAGTGGGGAGTCCACTCTCCCAGCTCATCACACAGCAGCAGGAACAGTGGATACAACGTACGGTATCACAGCAGAGGCAGCAGTCGGCTTTCCTTTGCACACGGAGCACCGCACACAGTGTTCAGCCGGCTGCAATGCCTGCAAGGTGAGGCTCTCCGGCGCAACCGCTGGAAGTGTCGCTAAGCCTCGCCCACCACTTCCACCGCAGCGACCAACAGTAGCACCAGCGCTGCTATGGAGATGGGGAAGGTAAGCAGCATACCTTCCCCCTCTTCCCTAACCTCCTGCACTACCTACAACTGGCTGTCATGCTGGTGCTCCACTAAGGGGACGTTGTCCCCAGCTCCAGCCGCTCCTTGCAGCAAGCACATAAGACATCCCCCGAAAATAAGACATGTCATATCTTTAGGACCAGAATTTTATGTAAGACATTGTCTTATTTTCAGGGAAACACGGCATGTATAATACTGCCCACACCCTCACAATCCCTCCAGCATTGGTCTGAAAATGCAGCATTGATGTGAGCAAGTGGGGATTAAGGCAATTGTGAAGCCTGTTTCCCAATGGAGAGCACTTTTTAAGATCTTATTAACATAATGAGTGGCATTATACCATTTCCAGAATGATATGTGCTGGGACAAGTCCCTTTCTCACCTTAATAGATGAATAGGTTTGACTTGGTTAGAATAAGAATTTTGTAGTACATAGAAGAACCCTTGGTATATGGCAATTGAGTCTTAAATTTTGAATCTTAAATTTTATCTAGGTTTTCTTTTGTTACCAATTATTTTTTGTCCCTTGCCACACTTATTTTGTGAACTGTGGCTGTTTACCAAAAACATATATCATCAAATTACATGAAAATGTGTTAAATGTTATGCATTCCTTTTACCCTAAATGGGACAAGAGGACTAAAATAGCCAACTAATACTGTAGTTTGCTGCAGGGCAGAACTAATTTTCTCTCCTGGGATAATCCTTTGGGGCGAGTGGAGTTTTTTAAACATACTATATACTACATAATGCCTATAGCGTCAGCATAAGCTGAAGATCTGCTGAAGCCTTTATTACGGTATGCACACTAAGAAAATTATAGCTACAAAGATGTCATTTAAATATTAAAATAAAAAGTATAATCAAATAATACAATTTATGTATCTATTTTAATCACTGCAGTAAATAATATGAAAATTGTGTCTACCGACAATGCTTTTACATTTTATTTCACTGTTGTTTCTTGGGTTAGTTTAGACTCTGATTTCCTTTACTACAGGATCTAATTTATTTTTATGCTTTTGGTTCTACTTCTCAACGAAATTCAGAGTCTACTATTTGAGCTTTATCTTTTCAGCTTTATTTGTTATGATTTAGATGCAATACATGCAATACATTGTACCGTATCCTATGATATGACCTACAACTCAATTTCATTTTCATGCTGATGTCTTTTCACTTAACATGCTAACCCTCCTCTTTTATCACATTTACCACTGAGCACAGTAAACAGTAATACTCTTTGTAGCTGTGGATACCTCCATCCCTAAGTCATTGTGGCACAACACCTATTCATGGACACGGGGCAGGGAGCAGTAGTGTAACGATTCCAGTCGCAGAGGGTGCGACTGTGACCAGGTTCGACAGGGTATTGGGCTTGTGGCTAGCTGCAGATGGCCGGGACCCTGGACCACTATGATAGGCTGGTTCCCTGACTGCTATACATACTGTTATTGGAAAGGGGCCCTGGAATATCGTCAGGCCCCTTTCCAATACATAGTAGCTCAAAGAAGGTGACTGAAAATAATAAATACAAATACTCATCTCTCCTGTGCTCAGTGTCGTCTCTGCCACTGTTCTGTCATGCGACTGAGGCCTGTAATTGCGCTGCCGCATCCCATGTGACTGCTATGGCCTAATCACAGGCCTCAGTTACATGACAGGCCCCAGAAGTGATGTCTGAAGAGGGCCGAAGATGCAGAAGACAACAAGATGGGACAAGGATGCCCAGGAAAAGTGAAGCAAGATGAGTATGATTAATTGTTATTTTTTGGATCCCACTGTGTGGAGAATATTATACCGTGTGGGGCACTGTGGGCAGCATATTATACTGTGTGTGCTTCCACTGTGGAGCAAATTATACTGTGTGGGGGCCACTGTGGAGCATATTATACTATCTGGGGGCCACTGTGGAGCATATTATACTGTGTGGGGCTCCATCACTATCCAAAATTTGCTGTAGGGAGGGGGTAGGGGACCCCAGACAAAAATTTTCACCAGGGCCCACAAAGACTTTACTTATGCCACTGGCAAGGAGTTATCGATCATGCTATAGGTTCTGAAAGCTTGAGTGGTACTACACTACCAGGCTCAGATTGGCCAACTGGGGTACCAGTGAATTTCCCTGTGGGCCCTGTGCCTTTAGGAGACCCTACCTTGTTTGATAGGCTGATGCTGGCTGGATTACTCCAGTCGGTAATGGCCCCTATTAACTTACTGATTCCTGCTCCTGCCTATGGCCTCTTTTACTTCCTCTTCAGGCTCCAAGACACCATGTGTGCTGTATATTACGTCATCATGTAGCAACATGACACAGCGCACAGGGCCCATTGAAGGCTGAAAAACGAAGAGAAAGCAAAAGCAGCAGTGGGCAGGGACGGAAATAGGTTAGTATAGGATACAATTGGTTCTGCCAATCTGATTGTTAAAAATATAACCAAATTACAGAACTGGGGAGAAGTTGTGCACTTACCCTCTGAGAATAACAACCCCAAGAAGCCTCAGATTGGCAGGGCCGACTGAAAGTTGTAGTTTTAGTCTTACCTACCACTGTACCATTATGCTGCAGTAATAGTGCCTGCTTTAATGGTTGAGACAACAATCTCTGCTCTTTAGCCCTTCAGATGCAACACAATCTGAGTCACCTGAGTAATATAGAAAATATAAGGGTTGATTTATCAAGAACAATGTTTTTCACCTGCTGGAGTTTGAGTCTGATTTATAATGAAGTGCACACATCACCATAAATTAGACTTATCTTCTGGGGTCTATGCACCTAAACAGATCTATCAACTAGCTCCTTTCTGACATAGAATAACTGTAAATTAAGATAAATCCGATGGGCCCAGGGAAATGGCTTGACTTTATTTTTTTAATTAAGGCTTGCACACAACATCAGACTGGCCCACCAAAAGATCTAGGACTAGATGATAGATAATGGGAAGGGGCCTGGTGTCATTTATACTTACCTCTCATGAGTATCGCGCATCATCCTTTGACCTGTAGGTCACGTCTCACATTCTGTTCAGGTTTGTGTGGCATGCTGATGTCATAACATTGAAGATCAATCACAGGCCTCAGCAGTGACAACTGTAGACCTGAAGAGGAAGCTGTCAGAGACATCAGAGCAACACAAGGATGCCCAGGAGAGGTGAGGCAAGATGAGTTTGTTTATTATTTCTATCACTTCCCTGGCCTCTACATATTATACTCTGGATCTGAAGAGATCCCAGAGTATAATAATGGAACCAAAATACACAGGAGGGCTGAACCTCACAAATATTAATTTAATTTGAATTATCAATACAATATTAATTTTGAGGGGTTGAGGCTCTTGGGAGTATTTTATACTGTGGGGGGGGGGGGGTCACTGTGGAGCATTATACTGGGGGGGGGGGCTCTGGGGAACATATTACTGTATATTGCGTGGAGCCATTATATTGTGTGAAGCATTATACTGTGTGCATTGCTAGCAGGGGGTCAGAGGGGTCAACGACCCTGAGTCTAGTGACTCTGTGTGACCCACCCAGGGCCTCAATTTCTGGTCCCTGCTCTATAAAGTGCATAAAGCCAGAAAAAAATAGTTCCATACAACTTTATAGTGGCCCAGAGGCATTACTTTATCATGCAGTAATGCTGCTAAGCCTCTATACAGTGTATGGAGCTAGCTGTTTCTGTCTCCATGCACTGTATACTACAGGGACAGGAAAAACACTCTCAAGTGACTGACCTGTGCAGGGTCAAATTGTAGGTCCCCCACCAATCAGACATTTATGGCCTATCCTAATTATTACTTAGAACAAAAAAAAAAAGCACAGACAACTTATTTAACATAAGGGGAACATTGGGGGAAATATTTATATAACCATCAGGAGCATAGTTAATACAGGGGAGAATTATTAATGTCTGGGGAATTGGGCAGTAATAATATAATGTCGCACTAAGGGGCATTATTAATTAGCACTTAATTAAGGGGGCATACAGGGGTATCATTCATTAAAATATGCACAAGGGGTTTTTCATTCTTTTCCAGGGGATTTTTATATTGTATATTTTATAATTGTGGGTAGCAGGATGGGGACTTTATTTAGATGAAGACAGTGTGGATCAGGTGCCTTCCTCCTCTTGTCCGTCTTGACAACAGAACTTCCCACCGCTCTCCAAAATTGCTATCCTATTAATTCAGAATCATCTCTATATTTCGTAAGTCCAGCTGTCTACTAAAAAAGAAAGTGTACATTTTGTGATATCTACGGTATATACTCAAGCCAAGTTTTTCAGCACAGCTTATACTCGCGTCAATTCGGTAGCTGAAAATGTCACATGACTGGTCCGCAGTGTAAGACATCTGTTGGAGGCCCCTGGAGCAGCGCTGCTGCCGATAGGTGAGTGGTGAGGCAGCGTTGCCTCCAAGACCGCCCCAAGATGTTTCCAGAGCATCTCACAGATGTCTTTTACTGCAGACCAGTTAAATTACCACTCGAGTCAATACGGTAATTGACTCAACCGTATTGACTCGGCTGCAGCGGCCCTCCCTCCCCCGGCTACATCACATGCCAGGTAACGTGGCCACGTTAGCTCATGCCCACACCCGGCGTGTGTCAATGACGTCTTACTGCGTCTCAGCACAGGCGGCATCATCAAGTTCCTATGCTGAGATGCAGGAGCAGCCACAAGAGAAGACAAGTAAGCAGCTGCGGGAGAAGATGAGCAGTGGTAGCAGAAGACGAGCAGCAGCGGCGGGAGAAGATGAGCAGTGGTAGCAGAAGACGAGCAGCAGCGGCGGGAGAAGATGAGCAGTGGTAGCAGAAGACGAGCAGCAGCGGCGGTGGGAGCAGCAGCACGAAGTCGGTAAGTATGAAAACTTAATGTTTGTTTTATAATAGGCCGCTAACTGCTGAAGTATTCCCAGCAGGTATTAGCCTATTTACCAACCTCCCCGGGCCTGCTCACTGCCGACCCCCACGTCACCTTATACTATAGGCCACGAAGGCTGGCAGTGAGTAGGCCCGAGCCCCAGCCACGATCCCACTGCCGCTATTAATATACTCGGGGGTCTTTTCAGACCCCCGAGTATAATAATCAGAGCCCCAGGAAAGGTGAGAGAAAATAATAAACAGTTTTACTCACCTCTCTGGGATTTGATGTTAATCCTAGCTGGCCTCAGGCCTATATGGTAATATCCCAGACGTCACATGGTCTGAGATATTACCATATAGGCTCAAAGCCTGTGATAGTAGTAATAGCCTGTTACTGCAAGCACAGGCTTTGGGCCTGTATGGCAACAGGCTGCTACTGCTACCATAAGGCTTTGGGCCTGTATGATAATGCCCCAGACAGACTCGGTTGCATCTCCGGAGTAGTCGAGCTGAGCACACGGTCAGCACTGCTACATCTCGGCATAGGAATGCATTGACCTGTGTTGATTGGTCGAATGTCATACAGAGTACAGCATTCAGCCAATCAACGCTGGTTCTGCTGGAGGAGGTGGAGTCTAAGATCGGTCCACAGCAGTCTTCATTCTGGTCCAATCTTAGACTCTGCATCCTCACAGACGAGCCTGAGGCAGAACCAGCGTTGATTGGCCGAATGCTGTACTCTATATGGCATTCGGTCAATCAACACTGGTCAATGCGTTCCTATGGGAAAAACTCAGCTCCCGCATATCGCAAGCTGACAGGGATCCCGACCAGATAGAGCCCCAAAGAGCTGGGTGAGTGACATTCCCACCTAAATAAAGGTAATCCCTAGCTAACCCTGCCTGTACACCTATCCCTGTCTCACAGTCACATAGTTCACAGTCTCAAATTAACCGAATGTTAAATCCACCATTCGTATAAATTGGAGGTCACCTGATTTAGCCAGCCAATTACTTTTTCCAATTTTTTTTCGATGCCTCCGTTGTCGTAGTTCCTGTCCCACCTCCCCTGCGCAGTTATTGGTGCAAAAAAAGCGCCAGGGAAGGTGGGAGGGGATACGAATTTTTAGTGTGTTTGCCTCGTGGTATTCGATTGGAATCGAATACCTTGAACGGCCTGATATTCGATCGAATATCTATTCGATCGAACAGTGTTTGCTCATCTCTAGTCACTAACTTTTATGGGCAAACTTAGTAAAGACTGTGCCTCCATTTTGTGTTTGGACATTGTAACTACAATCTTGGAAAGATAACTAAAGAGAACTGCACACAAACCCTGCTCTGCAAAATGTGTATACATTACATGCTGTTCTGTTTGAGATATTCCTACACATTTGCCACAGATTTCACGCTATGCACTGCAAAAAGTGAAAATTCACAGTATTAATGGATATGCTGTGGATGGAAAATCCCCAGTGTAGCTCATTTTCCGCACAGTCAATTTTTCTCTTTGTTAAAATCACATCAACTTTGCAACTACCTGCAAATCTGCATGGAAAATATGCGGCACATCTGCAATATGTGAGTATACCCTAAGACCGGGTTCACACCCGGTTTTTTGGTCAGGATTTTGACGTGTAATGCCTCCCACTGAAATCAACATGCTCTCTTCAGGCAGATTCGCCTCGCGACATCCGCCTCCCAACTAGGCCCATTCATTTGGAATCCAGTCGCGGCTAGCCATTTTTTGGACCAGAATTTGAGGCAGCCTCCGCGTCAAATTTCGGTCCAAAAAACCCTGTGTGCCTTAGGCTGAGTTCACACTGAGTTTTTTGGTCAGGATTTTGGTCAGGAAAAATCCACTTAGTAACATTTGTGTAGCGTTTTTGGTACATTTTTTAAATCGTTTTTTAGAGGCGTTTTTTGTTAATGTAGCCATGCATTATCTTCTTAAAAACGCCTCGAGGTTTTTGTCAATTTCACCTCCCATTGAATTGCATAGATTTTTTCAGTCGGAATCCGCATGAAGAATGGACACGTTGATTCTTTTTTTTGCTAGCGTAAAATACCGCTGCGGAAAACAATTACAAGCAGATTACATAGGACTGTATGGTGAGGCGTTTTTCTTTGGAGGATTTTGAGGCTGATTCTGCCTCAAAATCTTGACCAAAAAACTCTGTGTGAACTCAGCCTAAGGGACACATTGCCTATTCATAGTAAGTTAGCCAATGCAAAATCGGCAGTGCTGTGGCTACAGTGAAAAATCTCTTGTGCTGGGGGTTTCACACAGGCAATAAGTCAATTATCACTGCATGTTTGCTTGTGGTTTTTCCAATGCAAAATTTGAAAACATGGTATTCTTTTTGTTTTCTTGCATGCCAACATTGTCATTTGTACTGTTTAACAGTAGTATTGAGTGAGTAGTATTCGATTGAATACCTCACCGGCATAGGAATGCGTGTAAAGGGGTTAAACGCTTCGAATATTCGATGAGTTTGACCCCTTAATGTAAGGCCGATTACACGCATTACACGCATACAACTCTGAGTAATTGAAGTAGTTGGGGAACATTTATTAAGCTACTTGAGCCTTTTTTTGGTGTAAATGACACCTTTTTCTGCGCTACTCTTCATTTACGAAGCCTTTGCATCTTTTTTCATGCTGTAATATTGTTCTCGCCACTTATGCTTTCTGGTGAGAAAAGAGGACGTGGCTTAAATGGAGATTCTTTTCACGCTGTATTTTTGACTTGCACCTTTTTTAAAAAGAAGCAAAAAAGAAGTAAAAGGTCCATCCATGGGCAGCGTAAAAGAACCCGTCAGGTTAGAATGCATTAGAAAGGGGCAGTTGCGCCTTTTTGACCAAAAAGGGGCAAAGTGCACATGGCCAAAAAAGAAACATCTAAAGAAACCAACGTGCACAACATTTAACAAGGGGGTGCGCCAACATCATAAATAAGCACCACAGTAAAACTACTCTAAAAAATATGTGCACCTGCAAAAAATATGGTCAAAAAAAGGGCAGATAATGAATAATTCCCCTTGCTTTTGTGTACTGAGATGTTTTGTACATCAAAGTCTGTTCTGAATTCTACAATCAAGGATAGTATGATTGTATAAGGTTAATACAGATTGTAGTTGCAGATTTTGTAGCGTTTTTTTCAGCCAAACCTAGTAGTGGCTACACAAGGAATGGGAAATATATATCTTATACTTCTATATTCTTATACGTCTTAGAATTCTGCTCAATCCACTCCTTTGGCTCTGTAGGCTTTCTGTCCCTATTATACCTATATTTTTCTGTAGGTATAATTGACATGCTGTGATTTGAAGATTTTGTTTTCTGCAATGTGTGGATGGGATTAGCCTGAATCCCATGTATTTCGGAGGTACTGTAAGATGCAGCGTTTTTTGCTGCAGAATTTCAGCAGCGGCAAAAATGCTGTGTTTTCACAATGTGAGGTCCCAGCCTAAGTGATAAAGTTACCTGTTACTTCTGATCTATAGACCTTAATGTGAAGTTCTTATACATATATTTTTTCCTTTCTATTTCATCTTTCTCACATTGCTCTTTAGCTCTGTGTACTCTACCAAGTACAGAGTCTTCTATTAAAAATGAATACTTAAGAACAAGACCTTGAAATCTACATGGGCATATAAATCATGAATTCTCTGAAGCTAGTCTTTGTTTTAAGAACATTTATCAAGGCCAAATAAAAAGCTATTTTACAGATGATGACACCTTTTATTCCATCTATTTTCCAGTGTCTATTATGTATAATGGCTGAAATTATACTGTTTATTGGCCATGTATGGCTTGTAGAGTGATATACTATAGTATAAAATGGTGACCGATTCTTTTCAATTATATTGTATTATATTTTTTAAATAATGACTACTAGAGATGAGTGAACAGTAAAATGTTCGAGATTCGATATTCGTTTCGAGTAACCCCTCAATATTCGACTACTCGAATCGAATATCGAACTCTATTATACTCTATGGGGGGAAAATGCTCGTCTCAGGGGTAGGCAACGTTCGATCAAATTATACTTACCAAGTCCACAAGTGAGGGTCGGGCTGGATCCTCCATGCAGTCTTCTCCTTGCAGCGTTCCCGCACTACAAGTGGACATGCGCAGTCGGCTCTGCCCAGGACCGATGCCTGGCAGAGTGAATGAAGAGCCGGAAGACGCCGCGGGGAAGCTGCATGGAGAAGACTTCTAAAGGTAGGAGAAGAACCAGCATTGATTGGCCGACTGTATAGCATTCGGCCAGTCAATGCTGGTTCTGCATCGAACGTTTAGGGCTAGTTCACACGGGGACATGGACGCTGATTTTGACAGCAGATTTTGCGGCCAAATCAGCGTCCATACAATGTCCACACTATGTGAACTGCTCCCGCCGCGACCATCGCGGTCGCGGCTTTCACCTCCGCTGTCGGCTCAAATGAATGAGCCGACATGGAGGGCGCTGCGGCTGGGCGGAAGCCGCGGCTCATCGCGAGCGGCTTCCGCCCGAAAGATAGGTCATGTCGCTTCTTTTTCTGCTAGCTCGCTAGCAGAAAAAAAAAACCGAGCAGTTCACATAGGGATACATTGTATGGACGCTGATTTGGCTGCGAAATCCGCTGTCAAAATCAGCGTCCATGTCCCCGTGTGAACTAGCCCTTACATTCGAACAGCGAGTGGTACTCAATCGAGTACAAGTATTTCGAATACCGTAGTATTCGATCGAATACCTACTCAATCGAGTACTATCCGCTAATCTCTAATGACTACCAATGAATTATATACAAATTCAAGGTTTTATACTCCTTCGAGTGAATCAGACCATACTGCAGTTCCCTATATAGCCATAGGCTGGGTGCGTTATCACAATGCAAAAATCTGAAGGGAATACAAACCCCCATATAGAAAGTGATCTTAGCGCTATGCTAAAACATACAAAGTGAATACACTGCTTGAATTATACCCTAGATCAGGTGTAGGCAACCTACGGCACTCCAGCGATTATAAAACTACAACTCCCAGCATGCTTGCTTTTTCTGCTGTTCTTGGTACTCCCATGGAAGTAAATAGAGAATGTTGAGAGTAGTAGTTTCACAGCAGCTGGAGTGGTGAAAGTTGCTGATCCCTACAAGCTAAAAATACTAAGAATTGGTCATATCTGCGTTTGTCAAATCCGTTTGAAATCAGTATTTAACATGTTCAAAAACTGATTCAAGTGGTCCGGATGAAAACCCATTGACCTCAATGGGTTTTAAAAGTAATCAGTATGTAATCAGTTTGTGCCATTTCCGTCTGGTTTGTGCGGAGAGAAAAGTAGAACTTGCAGAACTTTTTCTCCGTACTGAGAATAAGGCCTCGTTCACATCTGTGTTGGTTTCTGTTCAGGGGAGTCCGCATGGGGACCCCCCCCCCCCACCGAATGGAATACCAAACGCATTTGCAAGCAGTCTGTAGATAGGAAATTACTTCACAATCTACTTTCCTCTCTGCATGACTCGTGCGGAAATTTCATGGCAAGCACACGGACCCCATTATAGTCTGTGGGATCTGTGTTGCTTTTGCTGCACACCACTTGCAAATGCGTGCAGTAGTCCATTCAGGGGGTCCCCATGCAGACTCCCCCAAACAGAATACCAACGCAGATGTGAACGAGGCCTTATTTTCAGTACGGAGACTAATTTCTGCATTAAACAGGGCATTAAATACTGATTTCAAACAGATTTGGCAAACGCAGATGTGAACTAGACCTTAGAGAGAACTGAGGGCCAAACTGACGCCACTTGCACATCTGCACATGGAGACTCCCCCGAACGGAATACCAAACGGTTTCAAGCGCTATGCAGTAAAAGCACACGGATTCCCATACACTATATATGAGGGGTGAGACAAATTATTCCACAAGGGAAGGATGGAGAATAAACTGCTCATGAATGATATGAAGGGAGCATGGTCTGGAATTAAAAAAATGGCAGGCTACAAGACACAGGGAACCCACAGACAGGCTGAACAGCTACTTTAATATGTTCAGTTATGGAGGGTGGTGTACTGGGGAGGGACAGAGTGGACTGGCCACAAACCAGGTAGGACAATCGGAGCATAAAGCAGGTTGCCATACAAATGAATGGGAGACAAGCTGGGTGGCTCCTAAACTGTCATGACAATGGGACGTCGGCCCCAGATCTGCTCTGAGTGCTGGCGATCCCCAGCAAAATGACTCCTCAGTCCACTTTGACTGAGGTGCTGGGGGCATTTGTGTGGGAATGGGGTTAGTTAATTCCTGTGATCAATGTGGGCATTGATTGAGGGCAGTAGTACCAGGTCTCTGCTGTATAATACAGCAGAGACCCAGCGGCTATGGAGACCACTCAGCTCCTGAGCAGCCTCCATATTTAGATACCTAAAGTGATTAAACTTTAGTTCAATCTACCTGCCAGGACTTTTCTCATGTGACATCATACATCCCCAACCCCACTCCACTCAAAAGCAAGTTGGGAGCTTCTGTATTCCCGTCCACAGATTGAATGGGCTGGTGCTGAGGTTAGAAGAAGCGCATCCATGAATTAGTTTTCACTCAAGTTTTCACTAGTTCTAATGAAAACACTAGTTTTCACTCCCAGGTGAAATGAGCCATTAAAGAAAACCTTTCATGTCGTCCTGCTCATGTGGTTTTATACACCGCTAGAAAGCCAACATTGCACCTTCCCTCAGTACAAGTCTATGAGTACTGATAGGAGCGGCGTTCCTCACAGCCCAGCTAGACTGTCAGGAACGCCCTTTTCATTGTGGGCAGAGATTGGTGCTGAAACTAACGGCACTGATATCTCTAGCCCAGGGGCACATCCTGGGAAAGCTGACAGTGCGCAGAATTCAGCACACTGACGGCTTTGTAGAAGAATAGAAATCCACATGTGCAGGAGGACATGAAAGGTTCTCTTTAATGTTAATTTAAGTGCCAAGTCTCACTTCGACACCAGCCTGCTTAGTCTATGGTTGCCAGCGAGCTCCATCTGGGTGCGCAGAGCAATGTGTGTGTGTGCTAGTGTGCTGCAGCTTCTACAGGAGAGTGGTAAGAACAAAAAAATAGGTATATGTGGCCATGCTCCCTCTAAAGGGAGCGTGTCCATAAAATGAGCCGGTCACATGATGGAATGTCATGCTGCAGCATCTGAAAATGGAGGAAACTGGTCACGTGACTACAAAAGATACTGGCTCTTCTGAGCTATATTAAAAATGAGATGTTTGGGTGACTTTTTAATTCTATGGTGACTAAACTCATGATGTTAATCTCTGAATTACCGGACAAGCCCTTTAATGCAGGAGAAGTTGGTGGTGGTGTGCTCCCTCACATAGGTAACTAAAATATTGATCTTGGAACATAGCGTCAGTAGCCTCATGAACCCCTGAAGATGTCAGTTTATGGCAAACATGTGGAGAGGGTTTGTGTGGTGTGAAAAAAAACCAAAAAAACTTGCTGCAGTTTTAGTGTTGTAACAGCAGATGGCCACACACTATTTAGCTTCAGTCCCACAGCAGTAACCACAGTGTCCGCTCAGCTTTCTCTTATGGGTTCCCACATCAAAATACTTTCTGGCTTGCCCATACGAATATGCCCTGAAGGAGTATTCAGACATTTATTGATTTATCTATGTATTTATTTTCAACCGTCATACATTTATTAAACATATTTAGCCTGCAAAATAAAAAAACAAAAAAAAAACACCATAATTCACATCTAAATTGCATGCAGATTTTTTCTGATATAGTTTTCACAGCATCCATCTGGCCTGTTTCTTTTTATTCTCACTGTCTCCCTCATATTATGTGGTTGGCTTCACTTCAATGGGAGCTGAGTTGTATTCGTATATTGGGGCCACTATACAAAGCCATCTCCTTTCAACCTGCTGTAGTGAATAGCAACCTGGACATCAAAGGGTTATTTTTTAAATCGTTACTTTCCTCATAAGAGGGCATGCACACGGAGTAACGAGGCGCTGATTCATGCACGAAAACTCGCATAAGAATCAGCACTGCAAAACAGAATCCCATTGACTTCAATGGGTTCCCTTTAACATGCATAACACATTGAAATCAATGGGAGGCTTTTTAACCCATTGATTTCAATGTGTTAAGCACAGAACCCATTAAAGTCAATGGGATTCTGTTTTGCAGTGCTGTTTCCTACGTGAGTTATCGAGCAAGAATCAGCGCCATGTTTCTCCGTGTGAATGCCATCTTAGATCCTGGCCTCAGGTTTTAGGCTGCAGGAGCCATGGCAGCCCAGGATCTGATCAAAGTTTAAGTAATGATCTAGTAGGCTATCTGTCAGTGTCCTGTGATAAGAATGCACGGCTGTGTAATATCGGGACCAAAAAAACACAGGACTGCGCTTCACCCGTTCAGATTTGGTTAAATAGACAGATTTATTGAGGTTCACACACAACGCGGTTCAAGTCAAAAGACCCTTTTTCAAGTGCATAAGAACTCAGGAGTAGAAGAAACCATGGTCAGACGGTTGCAGAGTTCATTTCATAGGACCAGTAGAGTGGTGGTGAAGCTCAGAATTATGACTTTGCTGCCTCTGGCACTGGACTGCTTGACCGTGTGCATGGCATTATGAAGTCTGAAGACTACCAACAAATTTTGCAGCATAATGTAGGGTTCAGAAAGCTGGGTCTTCCTCAGAGGTCATGGGTCTTTCAGTAGGACAATGACCCAAAACATACTTCAAAAAGCACTAGAAAATGGTTTGAGACTGGAGACTGGAGATTTCTAAAGTGGCCAGCAATGAGTCCAGACCTGAATCCCATAGAACACCTGTGGAGAGATCTCAAAATGGCAGTTTGGAGAAGGCCCCCTTCAAATCATAGGGACCTGAAGCAGTTTGCCAAAGAAGAATGGTCTAAAATTCCAGCAGAGCATTGTAAGAAACTCATTGATGGTTACCGGAAGCGGTTGTTCGCAGTTACTTTGTCTAAAGGTTGTGCTACCAAGTATTAGGCTGAGGGTGCCAATACTTTTGTCCGGCCCATTTTTGGAGTTTTGTGTAAAATGATCAATGATTTGACTTTTTTTTCATTCTCTTTTGTGTTTTTTCATTGCAAGCAAAATAAATTAAGATATTAATACCGAAGAGTTTGTGCTTGCAATCATTTTCTGGAAGAAAATGAGTATTATCTGACAGAATTGCAGGGGTGCCAATACTTTTGGCCAACACTGTAAGCTAACTTGCCAAAAAAAAAAAAAAAACACTCATTGTGAATAAATTGATTGAGTGATGAATCAAGAAAATACTAATTCATGTGGTTTTGAGCCTTATCTACCAGAATGTTCCAACTTTTTTTCTGGTGTACCCTCTTGTTCAAAATTTGTCCAGCATCTACTTCACTCTAATTTCTCTAATTGTAGGATCTGACACTATCCTAATAATTCAATCAATCTGTGACTCAGGTAAGGAACATTTAGTCATTTCTGGGTGACAACTGGTATAATGGAATAACCTGTTTCAATTAGTAGACTTTGTATATAGGTCCATACTTATATTACCATGTAGTCTTTCAAGACTTGTGTATCTAAGAAATTAATTACTGAAAGATGGTATGACAATGTGAATGTTAGTTCAGGATACCTATAAAAAAACAATATCAATTAATGTATCCAGGACCACTCCTCATGAAAAAAGAATGTTGTCTATATAACTAGTTGACCACATGGCTTTGGAAAGTATATTGCTCTACACATTCTGGTCCTTGAAATCTAACAGATAGTAAGATGCATGTGAAGGGGACAGTGGAGACTACATTTTGCCCTATGGCAGTCCCATGGATTTGGAGGTACCGTAGAAGTCATCCTGAAATACAAAAACTTTCTCACAGAGACCAATATTTGAGAATATAGGGATAATATTTTTAGCTTTTTTATAAACTCAATTCTTTATCACTTTTCAACTGGTGGGCACCCTGATAATGTGCCAGAATGTTTTCTTGATATTTTGTATTTGTCACTCCTTGGTGCTGCATATGGTCCCATAAAGGGATCATTTTTGTAGCTTTTTATAAACTAAATACAGCAATTGATAATTGGGATTTGTGACCCCTACAAACTTATAAGAAAACCAAAAAATATGTGTACACTATAACATCTCACTTTTATTCAAATTCTTAAAATGCCATATGTCACCATAATATAATTATATCTAAAGCACTTTATCATAAAATCACTCTACCCAGGGCTTCCAGGATAATAGAGGATATCATCATAGGTATTGGAATAGAGGCAATCACTAGTACCTATCACCACCAACTTCCATTCAACCTGTAGCACATGAGTATTATTATTCCAAAATAACATTCCTTCAATTCAGGTGAACCTCTAAATGGGGTGAATCACACTGATCACTATTCAAAGATGACAGTTGTAATTTGGTTGGGTTAAATTGTTCACATCAACCCAAATTAGCGTTTTTGTTTCTACTGTGTGCAGATACTATACTGATATGCTAAATGTGCAGCAATAGTAGTCTATCTAGGGAAAATGTTAAACAAGTCTGCCCCCATAGATTATAATAGCATTACAAATTCACCAACTTTGTAGGAGGTTAGGAGTGCTTTGTATCGTTGCATATTAGCACTTCCTTCAGCCGTGAAAGTGTCACTAGGCCAGTTTTTTTCAGCTAGTCAGCATTGCTACACTATCCTTTTGTTTGTACTGTATATAAAATACTGCATAGACAAGCTAGCTGCACAGACCCAGAAGTCAATCTGGGGTTGATTTAACCCAAGACTGCCCTGATTCAAGCCATAAATGTTCCTGCATATATATCAATGCCCTTCAGTAGTTTGCATGATTAGCAGGAGTATGATTCAATCTGGCCCAGCTATTATTCAGCCGATCCACTTAGATTAACCTATCTAATACACGTTTCTACTAATAAGTATGCAGCGGTGAACCTAGATCCTCTGCTGCCGAAGGCAGTCGATCAAAAGACGCCCCCCTGCGGACTGAAGACTGGGGGGGTGGGTGCGGGGTTATTTGGGGACGGCGCGATTAGGTTTTTCTTTTGCTCGTCCGCATAAGGTAGCAGGGGGAAGGTGTGCGTCTATATATATATTATGTTCCACAGCGGCCCCCTGAAACCTCTAGTATGCCCCACAGTTGCCCACCCAACTCTATTATGCTCCATAGCCGCTGTGGGGCATAATAGTGGTTGCAGAGGGACGCTGATACTCTTTCTTTAAAGGACCCCCCCCCCCATTTTTATAACATACCAGTAAAACGTAAAACCAGTAAAACCAGTAAAACCATGTAAATGAGCCTGTCTGTGCACCCTGGGCGTTCCTCCAAGCCACCGTGCACCCCCTGCGTCATACCTTGAAACCGGCCCCTCTTTAGCTTGCACACCGAAAATTCCTCCTCCTCTCCCCCTGTAACCGTCTCCAGCGTCTTGGTCATTGAAATCTTGAGCATGCGCAGTAACACTCCCTACTGCACATTTTCTTGTGGACAGACGAAGAAAGCACGCAAGAAATGGTGATGAAAGATGCTGGAGGCAGTTACAGGGAGAGAGAAAGAGGAATTTGTGGATCGCAAGCAAGGCGGTTTGAGGGTATGACACAAAGGGGTGCGTATAGGTTTCTGTTTGGGGAGTGTCCAAGCAGACTCCCCGAATGGAAACCTGAATGCAGATGTGAACCGGGCCTAAGCATCACATTATAAAATACAATTTTAGTATGTATAATGGTAGACATGTATAGAAGCAAATACAGATAGATAGAGACAATAGATAATAGATAGAGATAGATAGATAGATAGATAGATAGATAGATAGATAGATAGATAGGAGATGGATGGGAGATAGATGGATGGATAGATAGATAGATAGATAGATAGATAGATAGATAGATAGATAGATAGTTGTATATACTTACACATATACCCATCTACTCACACACATACAGTCATATACAACATACACACACACCTATCTACACACATACAGAACAGTATATAAGACACATAATGTAAACACATATACACATATTTTACCCAAGAATATATACTTACCTTTGGCTGAATTGCTGGGTGCACAGGACATGGAGGAAACTCCGGTGCAGCTCTGCCTGGCAGTGGAATAAGCTGTGACATCGCAAGAGACTTCTCGCCTCACACTCCGATGCTGAGGGGGAGGGGCGGCACAGCAAGCTGATGTGTGCAGGGAAACTTTTACAAATAGCAATGGGAGCTCCTGCAAATGGCAGTGATTTATCTGCTGACGATCTAGTCCTGATGGAAGAGAAAGTATGGGGCCCCTGAGGTTGTTTGCGCCCCCCCTCCCCCCAATGCAGACCCTGGATAGATGCTGAATTTCAAAAGGACCTTTGATGACATCATCACTGACATCTTCAAAGGTCCTTTAACTTTAATACTGTTTAGGTAAAAAAAAAAAGGGTACTATTCCGTTATCGGGCCAGCAGAGCTGTTCAGCACCAGCATCGGGACAGCAGTCAGCATTTCAGCATCGGGAATGACATCCGAGGACTGACTGCTGGCCCGATGCTTGTGCCCAGCTCTCCTTCTCCTGCCCCGTACCCCTCTCCCCGCCACACAACTAGGCCTGACCGACACTACTAGTCGCTGGGACGCTGCAGGAAGTTTGTCCCTCCGGCTCGCCGTAGCTCCCCGCCCTTACTATGGTAAGCGCGTCCCTGAACCTCCGCCACCACTTTCAGGACTCTTTATTGAGCCCCGGTGTGTTTTCTTACTTCCGGTCTCTGTTCTCGGTACCGGCCATGGCTTCCAGTACGAGTGTCTTTCTTTCCTCCTGAACGCGAACAGCCAGATTGAGATCACCGAGGTGAGGCCTAATCATGTGGCGGGGAGAGGGGGTACGGGGCAGATGTAAGGAGAACTGGGGGGCAGCACTGTGAGGATGGATGGGAGCATTGATGTACTGGCTACTAGAGAGAGGGCGCCAGCATCAGGCCAGCAGTCAGTCCTCAGAGCAGGCCAGAGAGGGGTACGGGGCAGATGGAAAGAGAGCTGGGCCAGAGAGGGGTACAGGGCAGATGGAATGAGAGCTGGGCCAGAGAGGGGTATGGGGCAGATGGAATGAGAGCTGGGCCAGAGAGGGTTATGGGGCAGATGGAAGGAGAGCTGGGCACAAGCATCGGGCCAGCAGTCAGTCCGCAGAGCGGGCCAGAGAGGGGTACGGGACAGATGGAATGAGAGCTGGGCCAGAGAGGGGTACGGAGCAGATGGAAGGAGAGCTGGGGAAGAGAGGGGTACGGGGCAGATGGAAGGAGAGCTGGGCCAGAGAGGGGTACGGAGCAGATGGAAGGAGAGCTGGGGAAGAGAGGGGTACGGGGCAGATGGAAGGAGAGCTGGGCAAGAGAGGGGTACGGGGCAGAGGGAAGGAGAGCTGGGCAAGAGAGGGGTACGGGGCAGATGGAAGGAGAGCTGGGCACAAGCATCGGGCCAGCAGTCAGTCCTCGGATGTCATTCCCGATGCTGAAATGCTGACTGCTGCTGTCCTGATGCTGGTGCTGAACCGCTCTGCTGGCCCGATAACGGAATAGTACCAAAAAAAGTCCCGTGGCTGCCGGCCCCTCCCAAACTGCCACCCTGAGGCCTCACGTCGCCTCATTAGAGGTGCGACCCTGTCAGTATCATATGTTTAGTGGATATTTCTTGGCTGACGCGTTTCAGTGTACTAGTATTTTTGCACCAGTACAAATGCCTGGCCAGGCATCAGTACCGTGGGGAGCAGGAGGGCTAGGAATTTAAGCGTTGAACAAACTTATTTAGAAGCACTTAGGCTAATTCCTTTTGACCCTAATAATAATAATAATAAATTTTATTTATATAGCGCCAACACATTCCGCAGCACTGTACAATACTAAAGCCTCTGATGATTTGTACTGGTGCAAAAACACTTACTAGTACACTGAAACACGTCAGGAAAGAAATATCCCGTTTTAGGCAATTTCCTAGCTGTTACAGTCCTGGGCAGATAGGGTTGTTCTATATATCATCACTGCCAGGTAGTCTGGGCTAGGGCTTGAATTATTGAGCTAGATATAGCTATTTTCATATAGCCACTAGCTTTGTTGAATATTGGGGTAAAGGGAGGATTAGGTTCCTGTCTATATATACTATCTATCCAACATAGCTGTAAGAAATATATATCTATGAGAACTGGCTATACCACACAGGTCTCTGCCATTAGTAGACAGATCCAGCTGGTTATTTACAGATAGTCAGTTGAGAGGCTTTCAAAATGTTATCAGCCTCTGGCTCAAACAGTTAACTTGACAGGCTTCCTAATTCAATAGTTATGGAGATTAGTCTTGGTCTTTATTGTTTTGTGAGCTTAGTATTTTAATCTTTATCTAATAAAATTGAGTTTTAGATGTCCTTTTGATAGTTTACTCACCTATATACATATATATCTGCTAGTATTGCATCTCATGGAAAGTTGGCACTGTGATATTTTTAGTTATATAATATATAAGACACTATTCTTCTTTAGAGCTTATTCATTAGTGTTGCTACCAATAGGTACAATGGGCTTCATGGTATCAGAGATTGTCACTTTTATCCCCAGTGTCACATGATTAGAATTCGAAGAACTGTATATATTGTACAGTTTTATGCACAAAAAATAAGCGGAATGACTTTCTGTATTTATAAATTATGTATTATATGCATTATAAGCAAAAGAAAAACAACTAAATGTGAAAAAATTGAAAAAAGGGTTTTCTATACTGTATATTTAGTATAATATATTATTCCAAGAATTTAAGTAGCATATAAAATAAAAGAGTAATAGGGATAAAAAGGCGGTTGGAATAAAGTGTTACCAAAGGAGCCCCCTTGGGTTTCTGTTAACACAGTTGATCAATAAGTGATTCTATTTTGGATTGGAAAAAATACTGTAAGAGGTGAAATCTGAGAGGTCTGTCCAGGATAGAAATACTCCATAAGCCAGCTCTGCAAAAGATGCTTGACATAGAGAACCAGTGAAGGTGACTGCTCAGAGAAGGAATAGACAACATTATGGCCATATACTGTATGTAAAAAAAGTATGCTGAACCAAAGCACAATATGCACTGTACATGTTTATATTTATGGGGCAGATTCCTAAACAGATTGATAGAAAATTGGCATTTTTACATTGGTAAAGTCAAACCAGTATATTGTAAGAATAACAACAAATAGCCATGTATTTGTCTTCGTTATTTTAGTAATGAAGTCTATTTGTTTTTGACACATCACAAAGGAAAGACCCACATATGCTTAACCCCTTAAGGACACAGCCCAAAAGTGCGTTAAGGACCAGGCCTCTTTTTTTTTTATTTTTTTTTTAAACTGACATGTGTCACTTTAAATGGCAATAACTTTGAGACGCTTTATCTTACACAAGTGATTTTGAGAATGTTTTTTCGTAACACATTATACTTCATGTTAGTGATAAACACTAATCAATATTTCTGTATTTATTTATAAAAATAATAGGAAATTTGATGGAAATTTTCAGGCAGGTCATACCTCCCAAATACATGAATAAATATTATCTACCATATCTCTTCTTTATATTGGCATTATCTTTTGATTGATTGATTGTTATGTATTTTGGATATTATTAAGATTACAAGTGTAACAGCGATTTTCCAGATTTACAAGAAAATTCCCCAAACTGATTTTTTTTAGGGACCACTTCAGTTCTGAAAGGAATTCTAAAGGCCTATATAATAGAAACCCCCATAAATCACCCCAAAACTGCACCCTTCAAATCATTCAAAACAGCATTTGGGAAGTTTATTAACCCTTTATGCATTTCATAAGAATAAAAATAATATAGAGGTGAAATTTAGATGTTTCTTTTTTTTCACTAATACATTCATTTAGACCTAAAATTAACACATTCACAAAGGGTTAAAGTAGAAAATACATCTGACAGTTTACCCTGCAATTTCTTCCAAGTACAGAAATACCCCACATGTGGGTGTAAACTGATTTTTGGGAAGACAGCAGTGCATGGAAGGGAAGGAGCGACACTGGACGTTTGAACAGCAGATTTTGATGTAATCGTTTTCAGGCGCCATGTCTCATTTGCAAAGCCGCTAGAGTACCAAAACAATGGAAACCCCATAAAAGTGACACCATTTTAGAAACTACACCCCTCACAGAATTGATCAAGAGTAGAGATGAGCGACCGCCGTTTGATCGAATACAGATTCGATCGAATATCAGGCCGTTCGGGATATTCGATTACAATCGAATACAAGGCCGCAAACGCAGTAAAAATTCGTATCCCCTCCCACCTTCCCTGGCATGTTTTTTGCACCAATAACTGCACAGGGGAGGTGGGACAGGAACTACGACAACGTAAGCAGTGAAAAAATTCGGAAAAAGTAATTGGCGGCCGGAAACAGATAACCTCCAATTTAGACGAATGGTGGATTTACCATTTGACTAATTTGGGACTGTGAAGTATGTGACTGTAAGATAGGGACAGATATACAGGCAGGGTTAGATAGGGATTACCTTTATTTAGGGGGGAATGTTACTCACATAACTCTTTGGGGCTTCATCTCGTCGGGATCCCTGTCAGCTTGCGATATGCGCGAGCTGACTTTTTCCCATAAGAATGCATTGACCAGCGTTGATTGGCCAAATGCCATACAGAAGTACGGCATTCGGCCAATTAACACTGGTCAATGCATTCCTATGCCGAGATGAAGCAGAGCTGAAGCTGCTACATACTCAGCTGTACCGATGTAGCAATCCAGTGCAGCAGCGCTGAGTGTGAAGCAGGTCCAGCTCTGCTACATTGGACAATGCTACATCGCCAGCACTTAGGGTTGAGCCAATCTTGACACTTCAGGATCGTTTGTAAAATCCAAATTCTGATCATTCGGAGATTGGATTTTAAAAACGATCCTATTCACTACACAGCATGTAGTCCAAAAACTGTTGGACCCCACGCTGTGTAGTGATTAACCCCCCCACACTGTTGTCCACTTACCTATATAGCTGCAGCTCCCAGCTTTTCTTGGTCCGGTCCTCTGTCCACTTGTCTTCAGAGCGATCTGCCCCGCCTCCCGAGACTAGTATTATGGAGAAGGCGGGGCTTAGGAGAGTTTGGGTGGGTACTGAAAGGGGAGACATGTGTAATGCACTCACATCTCCCTGCCCACACTCTCCAGCCACACTAAGCCCCGCCTACTCCCTGCATCTCTACAATACTAGTCTAGGGAGGCGGGTGGAGGGCGCTCTGAAGAGGACAGAGGACCCCGCCTCCCTAGACTAGTATTGTAGAGATGCAGGGAGTAGGCGGGGCTTAGTAGGCGGGGCATAACTCACGTCTCCCCCTCCCGGTACCGCCCACACTATCCTAAGCCCCTATCCCTGACTAGTATTATAGAGAAGGCGGGGCTTAGGAGAGTGTGGCCGGGTACTGGGCGGGGAGACCTGCCCACACTCTCCTAAATCCCGCCTTCTCTATAATACTAGTCGGGGGAGAGGGGGGCAGGGTGCTCTGAAGACCTTGAATTGTATATCTGTTTAATGTATTTATACTTTATGTCCTCTCTTCCTGTTGGAATTGAATTGCGATTGTTGAGAAGTGTCTAGTGTCTAGGGTACACTTGATAAGCAGACCATTCTGTACTCCCCAGACACCATTATCTTACAGACTATGGAAAGATCCTCACCCTCTCTCTACTCATTCTCTCCGCCCCAGCCTCCCCCTCCCCCCACATTGCTTTGCCTCTCACAGATTACAACCCACTGTTTAAAGAGGACCTTTCACCACTTTTGGGCACATGCAGTATTATATACTGCCAGAAAGCCGACAGTGCGCTGAATTCAGCGCACTGTCGGCTTTCCCGATCTGTGCCCGGTGTAAAGAGCTTACGGTGCCGGTACCGCAGTGCTCTATGGTCAGAAGGGCGTTTCTGACCATTAGCCAGAGACCTCCTTCTGCCTCGCGGCGCCTATCGCACTGTGCTGTGGAGCGTGGAGGAACGCCCCCTCCCTCTCCTGATAATACTCGTCTATGGACGAGCTGTGTGAGCAGAGGGAGGGGGCGTTCCTGCCGGCTCCACAGTACAGCGCGATAGGCACCGCGAGGCAGAAGGACGTCTCTGGCTAATGGTCAGAAACGCCCTTCTGACCATAGAGCACTACGGTACCGGCACCGTAAGCTCTTTACACCGGGCACAGATCGGGAAAGCCGACAGTGCGCTGAATTCAGCGCACTGTCAGCTTTCCAGCAGTATATAACACTGCATGTGCCCAAAAGTGGTGAAAGGTCCTCACGTCTTCTGGGAAACCACATTTCTCTCAAGCAACACTTCGAAAACTCCACCAAACTGCAGGATCTTGAGGTAGTAGATGTATGGTGAACGCACTTCCCCTCCAGGAAGGACTTTACTTTTTTTTTCTATAACTCTTGTCATTTTTTCCAACGACTAGACTACATACCTGTATCCAGATACTTATTCCAGTATACGGCAAAGCCATCTTCAGGGTCGATCACCATTTCTGACCATGCTCCTGTCTCAGTCCAGATCACATACGCTTCTTTTTTTTTATAAATTCTTTATTTAAGAACATAATATCAACAAACAAAACAAGACAATAAAACAACAGGGCAAAGCGGCTCAAAGCATCAAATTATACTTAGTATCACGTCTAAGTTAGCAGAACAAAGACAGAGCATGAGGGGCAAGCATACAGAAAGACAAGAATCCAAAAAAGAAAAAAAAAAGAATGGGTAAGGACAAACACAGATATACACACCAAACAATGAAAAAGAAAAGAAGGAGGAGAAATTAAAAAGAAAAACAGGAGGGGGGGTGAGGGAGGGGGGGAATTGGAAGGGCAGCGCCGAACTCCGGCCAGGAGTCCATTAAGACTAGAGATTGGCACACTCCTAGAAAATCTGCAGGAGGATTCCCTCCCCTGAACCCCAACACCAGCAGAGAGAGGAAAAGGATGGGAAAATCTTGAATGAAATTTCGACGGCGCCAGATACAGTCACATCAAGATTTTATATCCTGCTTCTTGGTGTTAGCTATCTATAGAGCCTTCATGAGCGAATTCAGGGATTCTGATACCTTGTGATTTAGTGAAGGACATAATTAGGTCCGATTCCCAGTAAGTTAGAGAGGGGGGGTCAATGGTCCGGAGGAGGAGAAACCAGCAGCAGGCAAAAACTCCAAGAGAGAGTGCCGCAGAAGGCCAGACCCCAAGCAGACCCAAAAAAGATGAATGCGTCTCCGGGGGCATCAAGGCCGTTGGCGTGAATAAAATCAAAGGCAGAGGGATCCATAGCCGGCGGTCAAAACCCTGGAGGGGGGGGGAGAAGGGGGAAGGGTCAGGGGTGAAGAAAAGGCAAGACGAGCAACAAATAAAAGGACACACACACAAGAAACCAAAGACAAAAACAAAAAGCAGGACCGAGCCTGGCTAATCCGAGTCGGACCACAAAAAACTGTGGGAAAACTACCCACTACTGCAGGTCTCGAGGGCACACCGCAGTATACCCTCAAAGAGCTGCCAAATCTAACTAGTTGGGAGAGAGGTAGGAAACAGTAAAACGCTACCCGCACCCCAAGCAGCAACATGGAATGCCATCTAGGCAAAAAGGAAACCGGGGACCTGGGCTGGAGAGTACAGACCCGGTCACATAGCCACTAAGCCAGGCAGAACCCCTCACACACCCAGGACGGGGCACGCCGAGGTCGAAGGACACAGAGGATGAGAGAGGAACCAACAAGAGCAATAGTGATCAGCCACGATGTACCCCCAACCAGGGAGGAGGAGGGGGGGCGGAAAACACTACAGGAGGCCAACCCCGCAGCCACCACCAGCAGGGCAAGGCACTTAGAGCACAAGAAGTAGGAGAAACGTGAAACAATAAGCAAATCAGTCAAAGGCACAGGAAGGGATCAACCAGGAAGGCCAGTCCTAGAGAAGGTAAGCGCCACAGGAGACCTCTACGGCAGAGCCTGCAGAGAGACAGCATCCCGACACCGCCGACGAGGCAGGGAGGAAGAAGAGGAACATTCAGAGGGCGCAGCAACAGGGAGAGGGAAGTCCAACCAATCCAGAAGATGCAAAGCAGGCAAGTCCAGAAACTGAGCCAGATCAGCAGCCTTGTCAAGGGAGTGAAGAACAAACACAGATCCATTGCGGCTGACCTGAAGATGGAAGGGATGGCCCCATCGATAAGTAGCCCCAGCATCCAGGACCATTTGCAGGACAGGCTTGAGAAGACGTCGCATGGCCAGGGTGCGATGAGAGACATCAGGAAGAAGTTGTATCGGGGACTCCTGAAAGGAAATAGGGCCACAACGCCAGGCAGCTTGCAAAATGTCCTCCTTCTCCCTATAGAAGTGGATCCTACAGAGGACGTCTCGCGGCTCCAATACGGGTGTCTTACGCAAGCCCAGGGCGCGGTGAATCCGGTCAATGTTTATCTTAGTTTCTGGCGGACAGCCCAAAACAGTATTGAAAATCGTAGTTGCGACCTCACGGAGCTCGGCAGGTTGAACAGTGTCCGGGACACCCCTCAGTTTGATGTTATTCCTACGCCCCTTGTTCTCCTGATCATCCACCTGCAATAGAACATGGCGATTGAACATGCGTTGGGAGGCCAGGGATTGCTCCACCATAGAGATGAGCGAACACTAAAATGTTCGAGGTTCGAAATTCGATTCGAACAGCCGCTCAATGTTCGTGTGTTCGAACGGGTTTCGAACCCCATTATAGTCTATGGGGAACAGATACTCGTTAAGGGGGAAACCCAAATCCGTGTCTGGAGGGTCACCAAGTCCACTATGACACCCCAGGAAATGATGCCAACACCTCTGGAATGACACTGGGACAGCAGGGGAAGCATGTCTGGGGGCATCTAACACACCAAAGACCCTCTATTACCCCAACATCACAGCCTAACAACTACACACTTTACACACTCAATACCACCTCTCTGACAGTAGGAAAACACCTTGAAACATGTGTATTTGGCACTTGCAGTGAGGAGAGCTTGTCACCAGCAGTGAATTTGGCCCTTGTAGTAAGTTGAGGTTGGCACCAACATTTGTTTTGAAAATCAGGGTGGATTGAGCCTCTAACCAGCAGAGTTTGGGCAAATTCATGGTGGAGGGAGCCTCTAAAAAACCCAGTTTGGACCAATTCATGGTGGAGGGAGACTCTAAAAACCCCAGTTTGGACCAATTCATGGTGGAGGGAGACTCTAAAAACCCCAGTTTGGACCAATTCATGGTGGAGGGAGCCTCTAAAAACCCCAGTTTGGACCAATTCATGGTGGAGGGAGCCTCTAACCAGCCCAGTTTGGACCAATTAATGGTGGAGGGAGCCTCTAAACAGCCAAGTTTTGGGAAATTCATGGTGGAGGGAGCCTCTAACCAGCCCAGTTTGGACCAATTCATGGTGGAGGGAGCCTCTAACCAGCCCAGTTTGGACCAATTCATGGTGGAGGGAGCCTCTAAACAGCCCAGTTTGGGCAAATTCATGGTGGAGGGAGCCTCTAAAAAACCCAGTTTGGACCAATTCATGGTGGAGGGAGCCTCTAATTAGCCCAGTTTGGACCAATTAATGGTGGAGGGAGCCTCTAACCAGCCCAGTTTGGACCAATTAATGGTGGAGGGAGCCTCTAACCACCCCAGTTTGGGCAAATTCATGGTGGAGGGAGCCTCTAACCAGCCCAGTTTGGACCAATTAATGGTGGAGGGAGCCTCTAAACAGCCAAGTTTTGGGAAATTCATGGTGGAGGGAGCCTCTAACCAGCCCAGTTTGGACCAATTCATGGTGGAGGGAGCCTCTAAACAGCCCAGTTTGGGCAAATTCATGGTGGAGGGAGCCTCTAAACAGCCCAGTTTGGGCAAATTCATGGTGGAGGGAGCCTCTAACCAGCCCAGTTTGGACCAATTAATGGTGGAGGGAGCCTCTAAACAGCCAAGTTTTGGGAAATTCATGGTGGAGGGAGCCTCTAACCAGCCCAGTTTGGACCAATTCATGGTGGAGGGAGCCTCTAAACAGCCCAGTTTGGGCAAATTCATGGTGGAGGGAGCCTCTAACAGCCCAGTTTGGGCAAATTCATGGTGGAGGGAGCCTCTAACCAGCCCAGTTTGGACCAATTAATGGTGGAGGGAGCCTCTAAACAGCCAAGTTTTGGGAAATTCATGGTGGAGGGAGCCTCTAAAAAACCCAGTTTGGACCAATTCATGGTGGAGGGAGCCTCTAATTAGCCCAGTTTGGACCAATTAATTGTGGAGGGAGCCTCTAACCAGCCCAGTTTGGACCAATTAATGGTGGAGGGAGCCTCTAACCACCCCAGTTTGGGCAAATTCATGGTGGAGGGAGCCTCTAACCAGCCCAGTTTGGACCAATTAATGGTGGAGGGAGCCTCTAAACAGCCAAGTTTTGGGAAATTCATGGTGGAGGGAGCCTCTAACCAGCCCAGTTTGGACCAATTCATGGTGGAGGGAGCCTCTAAACAGCCCAGTTTGGGCAAATTCATGGTGGAGGGAGCCTCTAAACAGCCCAGTTTGGGCAAATTCATGGTGGAGGGAGCCTCTAACCAGCCCAGTTTGGACCAATTAATGGTGGAGGGAGCCTCTAAACAGCCAAGTTTTGGGAAATTCATGGTGGAGGGAGCCTCTAACCAGCCCAGTTTGGACCAATTAATGGTGGAGGGAGCCTCTAACCAGCCCAGTTTGGACCAATTAATGGTGGAGGGAGCCTCTAACCAGCCCAGTTTGGACCAATTAATGGTGGAGGGAGCCTCTAAACAGCCAAGTTTTGGGAAATTCATGGTGGAGGGAGCCTCTAACCAGCCCAGTTTGGACCAATTCATGGTGGAGGGAGCCTCTAACCAGCCCAGTTTGGACCAATTCATGGTGGAGGGAGCCTCTAAACAGCCCAGTTTGGGCAAATTCATGGTGGAGGGAGCCTCTAAAAAACCCAGTTTGGACCAATTCATGGTGGAGGGAGCCTCTAATTAGCCCAGTTTGGACCAATTAATGGTGGAGGGAGCCTCTAACCAGCCCAGTTTGGACCAATTAATGGTGGAGGGAGCCTCTAACCACCCCAGTTTGGGCAAATTCATGGTGGAGGGAGCCTCTAACCAGCCCAGTTTGGACCAATTAATGGTGGAGGGAGCCTCTAAACAGCCAAGTTTTGGGAAATTCATGGTGGAGGGAGCCTCTAACCAGCCCAGTTTGGACCAATTCATGGTGGAGGGAGCCTCTAAACAGCCCAGTTTGGGCAAATTCATGGTGGAGGGAGCCTCTAAACAGCCCAGTTTGGGCAAATTCATGGTGGAGGGAGCCTCTAACCAGCCCAGTTTGGACCAATTAATGGTGGAGGGAGCCTCTAAACAGCCAAGTTTTGGGAAATTCATGGTGGAGGGAGCCTCTAACCAGCCCAGTTTGGACCAATTCATGGTGGAGGGAGCCTCTAAACAGCCCAGTTTGGGCAAATTCATGGTGGAGGGAGCCTCTAAACAGCCCAGTTTGGGCAAATTCATGGTGGAGGGAGCCTCTAACCAGCCCAGTTTGGACCAATTAATGGTGGAGGGAGCCTCTAAACAGCCAAGTTTCGGGAAATTCATGGTGGAGGGAGCCTCTAAAAAACCCAGTTTGGACCAATTCATGGTGGAGGGAGCCTCTAATTAGCCCAGTTTGGACCAATTAATTGTGGAGGGAGCCTCTAACCAGCCCAGTTTGGACCAATTAATGGTGGAGGGAGCCTCTAACCACCCCAGTTTGGGCAAATTCATGGTGGAGGGAGCCTCTAACCAGCCCAGTTTGGACCAATTAATGGTGGAGGGAGCCTCTAACCAGCCCAGTTTGGACCAATTAATGGTGGAGGGAGCCTCTAAACAGCCAAGTTTTGGGAAATTCATGGTGGAGGGAGCCTCTAACCAGCCCAGTTTGGACCAATTCATGGTGGAGGGAGCCTCTAAACAGCCCAGTTTGGGCAAATTCATGGTGGAGGGAGCCTCTAAAAAACCCAGTTTGGACCAATTCATGGTGGAGGGAGCCTCTAATTAGCCCAGTTTGGACCAATTAATTGTGGAGGGAGCCTCTAACCAGCCCAGTTTGGACCAATTAATGGTGGAGGGAGCCTCTAACCACCCCAGTTTGGGCAAATTCATGGTGGAGGGAGCCTCTAACCAGCCCAGTTTGGACCAATTAATGGTGGAGGGAGCCTCTAAACAGCCAAGTTTTGGGAAATTCATGGTGGAGGGAGCCTCTAACCAGCCCAGTTTGGGCAAATTCATGGTGGAGGGAGCCTCTAACCAGCCCAGTTTGGACCAATTAATGGTGGAGGGAGCCTCTAAACAGCCAAGTTTTGGGAAATTCATGGTGGAGGGAGCCTCTAACCAGCCCAGTTTGGGCAAATTCATGGTGGAGGGAGCCTCTAACCAGCCCAGTTTGGACCAATTAATGGTGGAGGGAGCCTCTAACCAGCCCAGTTTGGACCAATTAATGGTGGAGGGAGCCTCTAAACAGCCAAGTTTTGGGAAATTCATGGTGGAGGGAGCCTCTAACCAGCCCAGTTTGGACCAATTAATGGTGGAGGGAGCCTCTAACCAGCCCAGTTTGGACCAATTAATGGTGGAGGGAGCCTCTAAACAGCCAAGTTTTGGGAAATTCATGGTGGAGGGAGCCTCTAACCAGCCCAGTTTGGACCAATTCATGGTGGAGGGAGCCTCTAAACAGCCCAGTTTGGGCAAATTCATGGTGGAGGGAGCCTCTAAAAAACCCAGTTTGGACCAATTCATGGTGGAGGGAGCCTCTAATTAGCCCAGTTTGGACCAATTAATTGTGGAGGGAGCCTCTAACCAGCCCAGTTTGGACCAATTAATGGTGGAGGGAGCCTCTAACCACCCCAGTTTGGGCAAATTCATGGTGGAGGGAGCCTCTAACCAGCCCAGTTTGGACCAATTAATGGTGGAGGGAGCCTCTAACCAGCCCAGTTTGGACCAATTAATGGTGGAGGGAGCCTCTAACCAGCCCAGTTTGGACCAATTCATGGTGGAGGGAGCCTCTAAACAGCCCAGTTTGGGCAAATTCATGGTGGAGGGAGCCTCTAACCAGCAGAGTTGGTGGAAATCAGGGTGGAGGGAGCCTCTAACCAGCAGAGTTGGGGGAAATCAGGGTGGAGGGAGCCTAGTATTAGCAGAATTGTGCAACGCTTATGGTGGATGAGTATGAGGATGCGGAGGAATTGGAGAGGTTGAGTACAGACATGGAGTTTCATGTTGGGGTGCTTTACACAGGTGGGCACAAAAATGACGGCTCTACCCAGTGGTGGTTCATTTTTATCAAAGTGAGCCGGTCGGCACTCTCAGCTGACAGACGGGTGCGCTTGTCAGTGATGATGCCACCGGCTGCACTGAACACCCTCTCAGATAGGACGCTGGCGGCAGGACAGGACAGCACCTCCAAGGCATATAGGGCAAGTTCAAGCCACAGGTCCAACTTCGACACCCAATACGTGTAGGGCGCAGAGGGGTCGGAGAGGACAGGGCTGTGGTCGGAAAGGTATTCCCGCAACATGCGCCTATACTTCTCACGCCTGGTGACACTAGGACCCTCCGTGGCGGCACTTTGGCGAGGGGGTGCCATCAAGGTGTCCCAGACCTTAGACAGTGTGCCCCTCGTTTGTGTGGACCGGTGAGAACTTGGTTGCCTACTGGAGGAACTGCCCTCCCTGCCGCCAACGTCACATGCTGGAAACATCTCCATCATATTCTGCACCAATTGCCTGTGGCAAGCATTGATGCGATTGGCCCTCCCCTCTACCGGAATAAAAGACGAGATGTTGTTTTTATACCGGGGGTCAAGGATAGCAAAGATCCAGTACTGGTTGTCCTCCATGATTTTGACAATACGCTTGTCGGTTGTAAAGCACCCCAACATGAACTCAGCCATGTCTGCCACAGTGTTAGTTGGCATGACTCCTCTGGCCCCACCGGAAAGTTCAATCTCCATTTCCTCCTCATCCTCCATGTCTACCCATCCGCGCTGCAACAATGGGACGATTCGAAGTTGCCCGGAAGCCTCCTGTATCACCATCACATCATCGGACAACTCTTCTTCCTCCTCCTCCTCCTCCTCCTCCTCCATTAAACGCAGTGAAGCGGACAGATGTGTGGACCTACTCTCCAGCTGTGACGGATCGGATGCTATCCCTAACTCCTCTGTGTGATCTGAGTTATCCCTGATGTCAATCAGGGATTCTCTCAGAACACACAAGAGCGGGATTGTAAGGCTCACCATCGCATCCTCAGAGCTCACCCTCCTTGTGGACTCCTCAAAGACCCGTAGGATGTCACAAAGGTCTCTCATCCATGGCCACTCATGGATGTGAAACTGAGGCAGCTGACTTTGTGGCACCCTAGGGTTTTGTAGCTGGTATTCCATCAAAGGTCTCTGCTGCTCAACCACTCTATTCAACATCTGAAACGTTGAGTTCCAGCGTGTGGGGACGTCGCACAAAAGCCGGTGTTGTGGCACATGCAGGCGTTGCTGGAGAGATTTTAAGCTAGCAGCGGCTACTGTCGACTTGCGAAAGTGGGCGCACATGCGCCGCACTTTCACCAGTAGCTCTGGAACATTGGGGTAGCTCTTTAGGAAACGTTGCACCACTAGGTTGAAGACGTGGGCCAGGCATGGAACATGTTGGAGTCCGGCAAGCTCCAGAGCTGCTACCAGGTTCCGGCCGTTATCACAAACGACCATGCCTGGGCCCAGGTGCAGCGGCTCAAACCATATTGCCGTCTCATCGAGGAGGGCATCCCTCACCTCGGAGGCAGTGTGCTGTCTGTCCCCCAAGCTGATCAGCTTCAGCACAGCCTGCTGACGTCTACCAACGCCAGTGCTGCAACGTTTCCAACTCGTAGCTGGGGTCAATCTAACAGCGGAGGAGGAGGCGGTGGCGGAGGAGGAGGCGGTGGCGGAGGAGGAGGCGGTAGAGGAGGAGGAGGAGGGGGGTGTTCTTCTCGTGTCCCTGCCAGGAATGTTAGGCGGGGAGACGAGGTACACCGGGCCAGTTTGGGAAGCAGTCCCAGCCTCAACTACATTCACCCAGTGTGCCGTCAGTGAAATGTAGCGTCCCTGTCCGCATGCACTTGTCCACGCGTCGGTGGTCAAGTGGACCTTTGTGCAAAGCGCGGAACTAAGGGCCCGCCTGATGTTGAGTGACACGTGCTGGTGCAAGGCGGGGACGGCACACCGGGAGAAGTAGTGACGGCTAGGGACGGCATAGCGAGGTGCTGCAGTTGCCATCAGGTCCAGGAAGGCGGGAGTTTCAACAAGCCGGAACGCCAACATCTCCTGGGCCAGCAGTTTAGCGATGTTGGCGTTCAAGGCTTGCGCGTGTGGGTGGTTAGCAGTGTATTTCTGCCGCCGCTCCAATGTCTGAGAGATGGTGGGTTGTTGTAAAGAAACGCCTGATGGTGCCTTTGATGGTGCAGGAGAAGGAGATAAGACAGGACCAGGGGAGGATGAGGTAGAAGTCAACAAAGTGGCGGAGGCAGATGAAGTGGTGTCCTGGCTCGTCCTCTGGAGTGCATCGCCAGCACAGTCAGCAGTGGCAGTGGCAGAGGCAGAGGCAGAGGCAGTGGCAGTGGCGTGAACGGCAGGCGGCCTTTGTCCTGCCGTTGCTGCCTGCCACTGATTCCAGTGCTTGGATTCCAAATGACGGCGCATTGAAGTGGTGGACAGGTTGCTCTTCTCAGAGCCCCTAATCAATTTCGAGAGGCAAATTGTGCAGACAACACTATATCTGTCCTCGGCGCATTCCTTGAAAAAACTCCACACCTTCGAGAAACGTGCCCTCGAGGTGGGAGTTTTTCGGGGCTGGGTACGAACTGGAACATCTTGGGAGATTCCGGGTGTGGCCTGGCTTCGCCTAAGCTGCTGACCTCTGCCTCTGCCTCTAGCTACCCTTTTTGGTGCTGCACCTGCCTCAACATCCACACTACTTTCCCCGCTTGACATCCCCCCTGTCCAGGTCGGGTCAGTGTCCTCATCATCCACCACTTCCTCTTCCAACTCCTGTCTCATCTCCTCCTCCCGCACAATGCGCCGGTCAACTGGATGCCCTGACGGCAACTGCGTCACATCATCGTCGATGAGGGTGGGTTGCTGGTCATCCACCACCAAATCGAACGGAGATGGAGGAGACTCTAGTGTTTGAGCATCTGGATACAGATGCTCCTCTGTTAGGTTCGTGGAATCGTGACGTGGAGAGGCAGGTTGAGGGACAATGAAAGGAGCGGAGAACAGCTCTGGGGAGCAGGGACAGTTTGGGTTATTGTTCTGTAAAGCTTCGGAATTTTGGGAGGAAGGAAGACAAGACTGTTGGGTAATAGGAGGAGAGGAGGCAGAGTCTGACTGGCTGCTGGACAATGTGCTGTAAGCGTTCTCTGACAGCCATTGCAAGACCTGTTCCTGGTTCTCGGGCCTACTAAGGTTTGTACCCTGCAGTTTAGTTAATGTGGCAAGCAACCCTGGCACTGTGGAGTGGCGCAATGCTTGCTGCCCCACAGGAGTAGGCACGGGACGCCCTGTGGCTTCACTGCTACCTTGCTCCCCAGAACCATTCCCCCGACCTCGCCCACGGCCTCGTCCACGTCCCTTTCCGGGAGCCTTGCGCATTTTGAATTCCTAGTTAGAAATTGGCACTGTATACCAGTAGTAAAAATTGTGGGTGCACGTAACCCCAATATATTCTTTGAATTACCAGTCAGAAACTGGCACTATATGGCAGTAGCAAGAAATGAGGGTATTTATAACCCCAATATATTCTTTGAATTCCCAGTCAGACAATGGCACTGTATACCAGTAGTAAAAATTGTGGGTGCACGTAACCCCAATATATTCTTTGAATTACCAGTCAGAAACTGGCACTATATGGCAGTAGCAAGAAATGAGGGTATTTATAACCCCAATATATTCTTTGAATTCCCAGTCAGACAATGGCACTGTATACCAGTAGTAAAAATTGTGGGTGCACGTAACCCCAATATATTCTTTGAATTCCCAGTCAGAAACTGGCACTATATGGCAGTAGCAAGAAATGAGGGTATTTGTATTCCCAATATACTCTTTGAATTCCCAGTCAGACAATGGCACTGTATACCAGTAGTAAAAATTGTGGGTGCACGTAACCCCAATATATTCTTTGAATTCCCAGTCAGAAACTGGCACTATATGGCAGTAGCAAGAAATGAGGGTATTTGTATTCCCAATATACTCTTTGAATTCCCAGTCAGACAATGGCACTGTATACCAGTAGTAAAAATTGTGGGTGCACGTAACCCCAATATATTCTTTGAATTACCAGTCAGAAACTGGCACTATATGGCAGTAGCAAGAAATGAGGGTATTTATAACCCCAATATATTCTTTGAATTCCCAGTCAGACAATGGCACTGTATACCAGTAGTAAAAATTGTGGGTGCACGTAACCCCAATATATTCTTTGAATTACCAGTCAGAAACTGGCACTATATGGCAGTAGCAAGAAATGAGGGTATTTATAACCCCAATATATTCTTTGAATTCCCAGTCAGACAATGGCACTGTATACCAGTAGTAAAAATTGTGGGTGCACGTAACCCCAATATATTCTTTGAATTACCAGTCAGAAACTGGCACTATATGGCAGTAGCAAGAAATGAGGGTATTTATAACCCCAATATATTCTTTGAATTCCCAGTCAGACAATGGCACTGTATACCAGTAGTAAAAATTGTGGGTGCACGTAACCCCAATATATTCTTTGAATTCCCAGTCAGAAACTGGCACTATATGGCAGTAGCAAGAAATGAGGGAATTTGTATTCCCAATATACTCTTTGAATTCCCAGTCAGACAATGGCACTGTATACCAGTAGTAAAAATTGTGGGTGCACGTAACCCCAATATATTCTTTGAATTACCAGTCAGAAACTGGCACTATATGGCAGTAGCAAGAAATGAGGGTATTTATAACCCCAATATATTCTTTGAATTCCCAGTCAGACAATGGCACTGTATACCAGTAGTAAAAATTGTGGGTGCACGTAACCCCAATATATTCTTTGAATTCCCAGTCAGAAACTGGCACTATATGGCAGTAGCAAGAAATGAGGGTATTTGTATTCCCAATATACTCTTTGAATTCCCAGTCAGACAATGGCACTGTATACCAGTAGTAAAAATTGTGGGTGCACGTAACCCCAATATATTCTTTGAATTCCCAGTCAGACACTGGCACTATATGGCAGTAGCAAGAAATGAGGGTATTTGTATTCCCAATATATTCTTTGAATTCCCAGTCAGACAATGGCACTGTATACCAGTAGTAAAAATTGTGGGTGCACGTAACCCCAATATATTCTTTGAATTACCAGTCAGAAACTGGCACTATATGGCAGTAGCAAGAAATGAGGGTATTTGTATTCCCAATATATTCTTTGAATTCCCAGTCAGACAATGGCACTGTATACCAGTAGTAAAAATTGTGGGTGTATATAGCCCCAATTCTATTGCTAGGGGACTTGCAGGGTATTTCTGGGGTGAAGGTGGGGGGGCACACCGTTGGAACGGGTATCGGGGTATATATCGGGTATACGGGAATACACTGACAGTGTATTCCATTCAGGATCCTGGGAAAGCTGGGTTGCGGCGATTGAGCCCGTCAGTGCCACGTTACACTGACAAGCTTCTCCCTGGAATTTAGCTCTTACAAGAGCTGTTGGTTGTCTTCTCCTTCCTATCCTAGCCTGTCCCTGCCTACCCAGAATCTAAGCCCTAGCTAGCTGGACGGAAACCTCCGTCCTCGGTGAATTGCAAGCTCAGAATGACGCGAAGCTGGGCGGCGCTGTTCTTTTAAATTAGAGGTCACATGTTTTCGGCAGCCAATGGGTTTTGCCTACTTTTTTCAACGTCACCGGTGTCGTAGTTCCTGTCCCACCTACCCTGCGCTGTTATTGGAGCAAAAAAGGCGCCAGGGAAGGTGGGAGGGGAATCGAGTAATGGCGCACTTTACCACGCGGTGTTCGATTCGATTCGAACATGCCGAACAGCCTAATATCCGATCGAACATGAGTTCGATAGAACACTGTTCGCTCATCTCTACTCCACCACAGTCAAGCGGTGGTCCAAGTCGGCTGTCACCTGTTGCTGAGCGGTAACCTGTGTCGACAGAGACTGGATATCAGATCTAAATTCCGCCACGATCTTTTCCTGCCGCTCCTCTACCCTGCGGACCAAAGCCTCCATGTCCATTTTAGTGGGTAGAGCCTGAAGAAGCTGCCATATGTTTGACAGTTTAGGACGCTTTGAGCAATGCGGTTGCGAATGTGTGTGTTGCTGCAAAGAATCAGAGGAGTCCAAGGGAGGTGAGGCACGCAGGGCAGCAAGGGTCGAGCAGTAGTCAAGGACCATGGTAGCAGAGGCAAGCAGAGGGAAAGCAGGAGAAGGAGCCAGCAAAATAGAACCCTGGAGCGGGTGGTGCAGTGCCCCGATCTTCACCCCAGTAGAGGTAGTTGGCACAGCTGCTAGGGGTAGAGAAGAGAGAACAGGAATGGGGGGCAGATCTGAACAAGATTCACTTTCCCCTGCAACAGCATGCTCTGGATGGGCATGCTGTTCGAGTTGCTTATATAGGGGAGATTGACCTACACAGCCAGAGGAGGGGGAGGAAGGATGCTGCAGGGGCACTGTAGAGACCTGGAACAATGCTGGAGCTGGAGGGGGAAGAGAGGGAGCTGGCTCATCATGCTGCAGGAAAGTGTAGGTGGAGGAAGGACGCTGCAGAGGCACTGTAGAGACCCGGAACAATGCTTGAGCTGAAGGGGGAGGAGAGGGAGCTGGCTCACCACACTGCAGGGCTGGAGAAGTCACTGCCGGCATCAGACCCTTCCCGCTCAGTCCCACGGAGGCCTGGAGGAGCGGTGATGACCGCGCTGCATGTGGAGAGGCTGGAGCTGCGGAGCCTGGTGATACTGCCGCCATTGGCAGATCCGGTGATGCCGACTCAGCGCACGCCGGAGCCATCTTGGAGTCGGAGCGTGATGCAGGAGGAGAGGCCGCCGGCATGAAAAACCTGGCCAGCTGCAGCTCTACTTTGGCAGAGGAGGACGATTTGCGTCCCAGGCGCTTCACCATCTTTGGCTACGAGCATAAGGTAAGAGGGAACACGGCGGGAACGTGTGAAACTGCTCAGGGGTTTGGGAGCTGCTGTGATGTGCGTCTTCACGCCGCCATGTCCAGGCCATGCCCACATACGCTTCTATGCTACTTCCTGAGTAGCAATGGCCTGCATTCTGGAGTCTTAAAACACCTACAGGAACATTTCCAAATCAATACAACCATTAATCTGAGTCCTGCCTTCATATGAGAAGCATATAAGGTCTATATCAGAGGGATCTTCATTGACCTTTGCACGAGGATACAAACATAACAAGCTAGAATTGATACCATACTGAACCAGATAGCCCAACTGGAGCGCCTCTGCAAGAGAAACTGGTGTAATTGCAGATCTTATGAGAGGAACTAAGAGACATTTTAAATGATAAGCTGCCAAGTACATTCTCTATTTCCATTAGGACAACAAAGGAGAAAAGCTGATATCTATTAAAGAAGGCCTGAATTCCAATCCACATCACGGCTATTATGGCCTCAAATGGAGTCTTGCACTCTGTGACTTCCAAGGTGACCGAAGCCTTACAGAAATGCTATTCTTCTATTTATAACCCAACAACTCCACTGGGACCATGTCCCCATCCAATATGGCAGACCGAATTCAATCGTCTCTCGCTCTGCTTCATCTTATACTACTCACACTCCACCTAGAAAGCCAAGATGAACTACGGAAGACAATTCTTAGTTTTCTGCCTGATAAGTGTCTGTGCCCAGGCGGTTTCCAGATCAAATACTGCACTAAACTGACGACCAATGGCACACTTTCTCCAGCTTTCTTGATTACTAAGGCAGCTAACAAGGCTGCCCACTTTCTCCAGCTCGTTACATATTGTTGTTTGAGCATTTCCTTCCAGCAGTACGTGAAGATCCTGATATTCTAGGCCTCTAAATGGGAAACACCATTCTTTACTCTGCACCCTTCACAGATGATATTTTATTTGTTGTTGCCAACCCTGAATGTGGGCTACATAGACTTCTGGAAGTGATGGAACTCTACAGCACGGTTTATAACTATAAAGTGAACAAGAGCAAGTCTGAAATCTTATCGATCCTACTCCCAGCTCAGTTAACACCAGGGGCGGATCCAGGGCCAGGCGAGCCGGGCAACCGCCTGGGGCCCCGCGCTTAGCGGGGCCCCGCGGCGCGGCCGGGACCTAACAAAATCGTCCCGGTCGGCATGTCCCGACTCCAACAGAGCTCAGCGTTAAAGCAGGAGCTGAGCTCACAGCTCCTGCTTTAAACGCCTATGCATTTCATCTCATCGGCATTCATGCAGAGGAACAATTACAATGTTCTGGAATGGCCATCCCAGTCCCCAGACCTGAATATCATTGAACATCTGTGGGATGATTTGAAGCGGGCTGTCCATGCTCGGCGACCATCACACTTAACTGAACTTGAATTGTTTGTCCAAAATACCTTTATCCAGGATCCAGGAACTGATTAAAAGCTACAGGAAGCGACTAGAGGCTGTTATCTTTGCAAAAGGAGGATGTACTAAATATTAATGTCACTTTTCTGTTGAGGTGCCCATACTTTTGCACCGGTCAAATTTTGGTTTAATGCATATTGCACATTTTCTGTTAGTACAATAAACCTCATTTCAATCCTGAAATATTACTGTGTCCATCAGTTATTAGATATATCAAACTGAAATGGCTGTTGCAAACACCAAAATATTTAGAAAAAAAATAATTAAGATTAATAGGGGTGCCCAAACTTTTTCATAGGACTGTGCATAAGCGTTTAAAGCCGGAGCTGTCACAGCTCAGCTCTGGCTTTAACGCTGAGCTCCGGCCTCCGGCATTTGTAGCCGCGATGTGATGACGTCATCACATCGCGGCTACAATATGTGTATGAGAGAGAGAGCTGCGAGGGAACGAGGAATGGTGAGTGTGTGTGTGAGTGTGTGTGAGTGAGAACAGCATGACACTGGGGCAGATGGAGGGGGAGAACGGCATGGCAATGGGGCAGATGGAGGAGGGAGAACGGCCTGACACTGGGGCAGATGGAGGGGGGAGAACGGCCTGACACTGGGGCAGATGGAGGGGGAAGAACAGCATGACACTAGGGCAGATGGAGGGGGGAGAATGGCATGACACTGGGGCAGATGGAGGGGGGAGAATGGCATGACACTGGGGAAGATGGAGGGGGGAGAATGGCATGACACTGGGGCAGATGAAGGGGGGAAGAACAGCATGACACTGGGTCAGATGGAGGGGGGAGAATGGCATGACACTGGGGCAGATAGAGGGGGAGAGAACAGCATGACACTGGGGCAGATGGAGGGGGGAGAATGGCATGACACTGGGGCAGATGAAGGGGGGAAGAACAGAATGACACTAGGGAAGATGGAGGGGGGAGAATGGCATGGCACTGGGGCAGATGAAGGGGGGAAGAACAGCATGACACTGGGGCAGATGGAGGGGGAAGAACAGCATGACACTAGGGCAGATGGAGGGGGGAGAATGGCATGACACTGGGGCAGATGGAGGGGGGAGAATGGCATGACACTGGGGAAGATGGAGGGGGGAGAATGGCATGACACTGGGGCAGATGAAGGGGGGAAGAACAGCATGACACTGGGTCAGATGGAGGGGGGAGAATGGCATGACACTGGGGCAGATAGAGGGGGAGAGAACAGCATGACACTGGGGCAGATGGAGGGGGGAGAATGGCATGACACTGGGGCAGATGAAGGGGGGAAGAACAGAATGACACTAGGGAAGATGGAGGGGGGAGAATGGCATGGCACTGGGGCAGATGAAGGGGGGAAGAACAGCATGACACTGGGGCAGATGGAGGGGGGAGAATGGCATAACACTGGGGCAGATGGAGGGGGGAGAATGGCATGACACTGGGGCAGATAGAGGGGGAGAGAACAGCATGACACTGGGGCAGATGGAGGGGGAGAACGGCACGACACTAGGGCAGATGAAGGGGGGAGAACGGCATGACACTGGGGCAGAGACGGGGGGGAATGAAACTGTGGGCAGATAAAGGGGGAGAATGGCATGAAACTGGGGACAGAGATAGAGGGGGGGACATGAAACTAGGGGTAGATGAAGGGTGTGTATGAAAATGGGGGGGAGATATAATTTACGGGTGACTGTAGGAGGATTATACTGTGTGGAATCACATGAAAATTGAATGAGAATGGGTGGAGTCAACATAAAAGTGGGCGGGGCCTAATATTCCCTCTTTCTAGTCTTCAACAGTTGGGAAGTACAGGTTAGAAGTGCGAGACCCCCAGTAAGTAGGGCCCCGCCAAAGTCAATTGCCCAGGGCCCCGCAAACCCTGGATCCGCCACTGGTTAACACAACAAGTTCAAGTTTCTCTGCCCTTCACTTGGGCCTCCCATCCACTTCCTGGAAGTGAAACTCACTCAAAACAGCTTTGAATTTGCAAATTCATGACCCTGCTTCAGACACTGGAGTGTGGATTGAATGTGTCACAGAGTTTCATGTCTCTTTACAGAAACGTGTGAACTGATAAGGACCTGTAAGTGTTTACATTGTCTCTACCAATTACTAACAACCCCCCCCCCCCCCTTCCTCCTGGAATTCTAACACCCTGTGTGCCTTCTCTGTATATAAATATGCAGCCTTCAGAAATGTTTTAAAGTTACTTTGATAAAGGACCCTAGAGGTCCGAAACGTCAGTAATCTGTCATCATTATGAGTTAACCATTAAAAAGGTATCAACTACTGAAGACTATCAAGTTTTTTTTTGTTTTTTTTTTATACATTCTGGAAGGAAATGGAGGTGAAATTACAATAGAATACAATTTACTTCCTTTAATATATGACCCAGCATGCTGATCTTTCTTAAACCACTGTCTCCATTCCCTGAAACCTCCTAGCATCTTATTTTTCAATTACCCACAGCCGCAAAGTCCTTAATTCCACCAATGAAAGAATAGGTAAACCAGATTGCTAGGAACTTGCAGGAACTTACTTGCTGGATTCACCATTCCTTCCTGAAATTCTGGAACCCCTGGCTTCATGCTAGATGACCACTATTACCAACATACAGAGCATTGGAGAAGACATTTCCTACCTTTTTCTTGTACTTCATACCCCTTCCTCTCTTCTCTAATGTACTACCCCTCTTTTACTCCTTCCTCCTCCCCTCTTATTCTCTTCTCATCACTATTCCCCCCTCCTTTCTATTCCACCCTCTCCTACCTACCCACATCTTATCTTTATCTGTAAATCTTTATAGTTTATTGACCTTTGGACTTTAAATGTGTATGGCATCTTTCATGTAGGCACTCATACATATATGCTTTCTCTAAATACTATGTGCCCTTTATGTACTTCATAATTTTTCTTTCATTGTTTTTGTTCAATAAACTTTGAATGGAAAAAAAAAAGAATAAGATATAAACAGTGAGGTGGCTGTTAAATAAGAGTTCTATTAGAATGCTGATTTTCTGTTTTTAGGCTGCATGCACACGGAGTTACGCCGGGCTTGTAAAAATACTCATTCACAGCCTTACACGCGAGCGCTGCGGACGGCTCCTGAACACTTCCCATTCACTTCAATTCACTCCGTGTGCATGCAGGTTTAGGGCTCGTTCACACGGAGTAAATGCGGCACACAATGTGCCGCGTGTAAGGGACGTTTGCGCCGCGATTTTGACGGTACATGTTTGCGGTCGCTTTAAAGCCGCGTTAACGTGCATTTAAGTGGCGCTAACGCGACCGCAAACATGCACCGTCAAAATCGCAGCGCAAACGTCCCGTACACGCAGCACTGTGCGTGCCGCGTTTACTCCATGTGAACGAGCCCTTAGCCTGCAAAATTTCATGCATGTCATATGTATATAAATGTGTTTGTAGACTGTAACGGGATTAGCTCAGGGATTGTTGTATCCTCAGATAGACAAGCACTTTTTGGCACAATAAGGAAAGTCCAGTCGAGCCAAGTGTGGTTCAACTGGCCCAACTAGTTTTATTAGAACTTTCCAGGCAAATGAAAACACAAGCCACACAGGAAAGGCAGCGGGATATTAGGGAGGTAAATAAGTGGCTCAAGAGTTGGTGTAGGAAGGAGAGGTTTGGGTTTCTGGAGAACTGGGCTGACTTTGCTGTGGGCAGGGGGTGGGGTTAGAGCAGTCAATAGGCAGTGGAAGAGTAGGGAAGATAAATATATGAAATGTATGTATACGAATGCCTGAAGCCTCACTAACAAGATGGAGAAACTAGAAGTGATGATGTTGGAAGAAAATTTCGACGTGGTGGGGGTAAGTGAGACATGGCTGGATTCTAGCTATGACTGGGCTGTAAATATACAAGGGTACAATATGTTTAGAAAGGAGCGTACAAATAAGAAAGGGGGAGGGGTTTGCTTATAAGTAAAATCATGTCGTAAGCCAGTCCTGCAGGAGGACATCTGGGAGGAAAATGAATATGTGGAGTCCTTATGGGTGGAAATTACGGGAGGAACAAAAAATAATAAAATACTGATAGGGGTTTGTTATAAATCTCCAAATATAAGGGAAGAAACTGAAAACATACTAATAATACAAATGGATGAGGCTGCAAAGCATAATAAAGTCATTATTATGGGGGATTTCAACTACCCTGATATCAACTGGGAGGCAGAAACCTGCAGATCCAACAAAGGGAACAGGTTCTTGTCAGTAATAAAAGACAATTACCTATTACACGTAGTCAGTGGAGTAACTAGGAATGGCGGGTCCCCGTGGCAAACTTTTGACATGGACCCCCCGACTGAAGCTGAAGACCCTGACCGACCTTCCCCCCACCGCATTCCTGTGTGCTCTATTATGCCCCATAGTAGCCCCTGCACACACCATTACGCCCCATAGTGGTTCCTGCACGCACTATTATGCCCCATAGTGGCCCCTGCACATAGTATTATGCCCCATAGTGGCCCCTGCACATATTATTATTACGCCCCATTGTGGCCCCTGCACACACTATTATGCCCCATTGTGAACGGCATGAACAATTATTATACTCTGGGGTCTTTTCAGGCCCCAGAGTATAATAATTGGAGACCGGGGTGTGTGTGTGGGGGGGGTGGAACCAACATAAAAACACTGTCACTTACCTATCTCCAGCTCTGCTGCACTCCTCAGTGGTGTTGGACATCTTCAATGATGTCCGGAACGTCACATGACCTGGGATGCAGCCTGTCCGGAGAGGTAAGTAACAATATTTTTTATGTTCCCTTATCTCTTCCAAGCCTCCGATCATTATACTCGGGGGTCTTTTCAGACCCTCGAGTATAATAATAGTGTTTGTGGGGCCATCGGCTTCTCTTACCAATCCCGGTCCCTGCCAGGATCGGTAAGTAAACAGGGCCTGTTACCGGCTGGAGTAACTCCAGTAACTGCAGTAACTCCAGTCGATAACAGCCTATTAAGAAAGAAAATGCAGCGATAGCGGTTGTCGCCGGGCCTCTAATGTTCCGGGCCCTGTGGCAGTCGCTACCCCTGCTACCCCGGTAGTTATGCCCCTGCACCTCGTTCAGGATCCAACAAGAGGAGAGGCACTTCTAGACCTAATTTTAACAAATGAACATAACACACTGTCAAAAGTGGAGGTTGGGGGACATCTGGGTAATAATGTCCATAACATAATAAATGGGCACATTTAAATGGGACATCTTCAAAACCATTCTAAATAGGAGAACTAAAAAACATATACCCTATGGGAATAAGCAGGCCAGAAATCATAGAAAACCAATATGGCTAACTAAAACGGTAAAGAGTGCAATGAGGGCTAGAAAGGAAGCATTTAAAGTACTAAAATAAGAAAGTAGCAACTCAGCATTAAAAAAACTATAAGGAGAAAAATAAACTGTGCAAAAGAAAAACAAAGGAGGCAAAGATTGAGGCTGAGAGAAAAATTGCCTAGGAAAGTAAAAGTAATCCAAAATTATTCTTCAATTACATAAATAATAAGAGAATAAAAACTGACAATGTGGGCACTCTCAAAAATAATCTGGGTGTAATGGTGGAGGGGATGAGGACAAAGCACAACTATTGAATGCCTTCTTCTCTACAGTGTTTACACAAGAAAATCAAATAGCCAGCAACATGATTAGGGGTAATGTTAACTCTCAATTAAATGTCACCTGTTTAACCCAGGAAGAAGTGCGGCGCCGCCTACAAAACACTAAACTAGAGAAGTCTCCCGGTCCAGATGGAATACACCCCCGAGTTCTGAGGGAATTAAGCACGGTGATAGATAAACTCTGATATCTAATATTTAAGGATTCAGTAATGACTGGGCTGTTCCACAGGATTGGCGCACAGCAAATGTGATGCCAATTTTCAAAAAGGGATGTAAAAGTGTACCTGGAAACTATAGGCCAGTACGTTTAACTTCTGTGGTGGGAAAGATATTTGAGGGCTTTCTAAGAGATGTTATCCTGGATTATCTCGATGTAAATAACCTTATAACACCCAATCAGCATGGGTTTATGAGGAATCGGTCCTGTCAGACTAATCTGATCAGCTTCTATGAGGAGGTAAGTTCAAGACTGGACATGGGTAATGCAGTAGACGTGGTGTACCTGGACTTTTCAAAGGCTTTTGATACTGTACCACATAAAAGATTGGTATGAAAAATGAGAATATTGGGACTGGGGGAAAACGTATGCATTTGGGTTCACAACTGGCTCACTGATAGGAAACAGAGGGTACTTGTTACTGGTAAATATTAAGACTGGATCACATTCACCAGTGGGGTGCCGCAAGGGTCAGTATTAGGTCCTCTCCTCTTTATTAATGACCTGGTAGAGGGTTTACAAAGCAGGGTTTCCATATTTGCAGATGATACTAAACTTTATAAGGAAATTAAAAATGAAGAAGATAGTAGAATATTACAGGGGTATCTAAGGAAACTGGAAGCATGGGCAGAGACTTGGCAAATGAAGTTTAATGTTGACAAATGTAAGGTAATGCACTTTGGTCGACGTAATAAAATGTACGATTATGTACTTAATAGTAAATTACTGGTTAAGACTGTCAATGAAAAAGACTTAGGGATTTTGGTGGACAGCAGGCTTATCTTTAGTGACCAGTGCCAGGCAGCTGCTGCCAAGGCAAATAAAATTATGGGATGCATCAAAAGAGGTCTAGATTCTCATGACAAGAACATAGTGAACATAGTTAAGGTGCTTTCATATCACGTTTTTCACATCAGTTTAACTGATCAGTTAAACGGATCTGTTATTTTAATTAAAAAAACTGATGCAAACTGATATCAATTAGGCATCAAAAAGATTGATCCGATAACGGATGTGCATCTATTTGCATCAGTTTTCTGCTAAAAAAATCAGATCAGTTTTTTATGTTTACCTTGTGAAACACTAATTAAAGTTTGTTGATAGAAAAAGGAGGTGTCCCCCAAACACTGCAAGTCACAGCACAAATAAAAAAGTGTTGTGACTTGTGCTTGGGGGACAGCTCCTCTGCCACCCCCACATGTGCTTCACATAGTACCATTAGGGGTCGCACATGTGGGGGAGGAGCAGCCACGTGTGCTGCCACTAATGGCTGCTACCCCTTCCCCCACCCCTGGTCCCAGCACTAGGGATTCTGCCATTGTGATCCCCTTAAAGTAAATGTCTGCCCCCTCCCTTACCTTGTCCCAGCAGGAATCACTCTGCCATTTGTGACATCTCCATTTTATGGTTTCTTTTATCTGCTGCTCCGAGTGTTGCCCATCCCCGGGTTGCCCAGACCGGGTTCAGGGACTAATAGCAGATAAAAGAAACAATACCATGAAGGTGTCACTAAATGGCAGAGTCCTGCTCGGAACAAGGTAAGGGAGGGGCAGACATTACTCCCTAAGGCGATCGCAATGACAACATCTTTAGTGCTGGGAAAGTTCCTCTCCTTCTGCCGATGACAAGGGGCAGAGTTGTAGTTAATGGGGGGCAGGGCAGGCTCATAAACGACTTGTATAAAAGGATGCAAAGCGGCTGCAGATGTCTGGCATCTGTTCACATAGAGAAGTCAAGGAAAAGGAGAATGATCTGTCACGGATCTGTTGTGGGTAAAGGACAGAAAAGCGTAGTAGTATACGCTTTTCTGTCCGTTAGAAATAACGGAGAGGGACATTTTCACAACGGAGTGGGTTTTTTTTTCATTGGAGTCAATGGGTCCACTGACTGAATGGGTCCACTGACTGACATATTTTTATAAGGTAAACAGCTGTAAAAATGTGTCAGTCAGGCGGACCTACTTAACGTGATGTGAAAGCACCCTTATGCCTCTATACAAATCACTGGTACGGCCTCACTTAGAATATTGTGTGCAATTTTGGGCCCCAATATACAAAAAAGATATACGTGAACTTAAAAAAGTGCAAAGACGGGCAACCAAAATGATTAGGGGAATGGGTGGACTGGAGTACAACGATAGATTAACAAACTTTGGGTTATTCAGTTTAGAGAAAAGACGTCTACGGGGAGATCTAATAACAATGTACAAATACATGAAGGGACAATACAAAGAACTTTCTATTATCTTTTTACTCCTAGGCCAGTGACAGTGACAAGAGGACATCCACTACGTCTGGAGGAGAGAAGGTTTCACCAGAAACATAGAAGGACATTCTTTACAGTAAGAACAGCGAGGCTATGGCACTCTCTGCCCCAGGAAGTGGTGATGGCGGATTCATTAAAAAAGTTCAAAGAGGGCCTGGATGCCTTTCTTGAAGAGAACAATATAACAGGTTATGGACTCTAGATTTTAAGTACATGTTGATCCAGGGTTTTTATACTGACTGCCAGATTGGAGTTGGGAAGGATTTTTTTTCCCCCTGAAATGGGGCAAATGGCATGAGCCTCATGGGGTTTTTTGCTTTCCCCTGGATCAATACTGTAGGGGAGTGTAGGGTTATAGGTTGGACTTGATGGACTGATGTCTTCATCCAACCTCATCTACTATGTAACTATGTAACAAATACAATACAAAATAATATCCTAGCCGTCCGGCTTCTTCTTCAACTCTGTGGTTGCTTCAGCCATCTTTTTCGGTGTGGCCTGCTGGGGGAGCAGTATATCAACCAAAGACAGAAATAGACTTGACAGTTTGATCAGAAGGGCCAGCTCTGTCCTGGGGAGCCCCTTGGACCCAGTACAGGTGGTGGGTGACAGAAGGATACTGTCTGTGGTGACCTCCATGCGGGAGAACAAATCCCACCCCATGAATGGGACCTTGATGGGACTTGGCAGCACTGTAAGTGACCATCTGCTTCACCCCAAGTGTGAGAAGGAGCGCTATCACATGTCCTTCCTTCCAACCGCGACCAGGCTGTATAATCTACATCAAACCAAGCGAAGATCACTCTGCACAGAGAACATGATTATGACTATGAAGTCTTCCTTCTTTCTCTTCCGTTCCTTTGCTGCTATGGACTCCTAGTATATCTTCTCTTCTCAGCATATGTGTGTCTACGTCTGTAATATATTACTGTGTATTATCTTGTATCTGTATTACTATGCTGCTGTAGCATACTGAAATTTCCCCACTGTGGGACTATTAAAGGATGATCTTATCTTATCTTATCACACATGTACCTAACTACTGAGAGCTGGGCCTACTGTACAACTCACTAAACACAAAACACAGCAATGGACTAACAAATGAATTCCCAACAGCAGCAAGAGCCATATACATGGGTGCTGCCTGTCCTTATATACACACATTTCAGGAAAACAGGAATTAATTCCACGCATTTCAAAACCTGGAGTGGCTGTATGGAGTAGAGACCTCCCCAATTCTTCCTACTCCAGCAGCCAGACCTTTTACTAGAGTTTTGGTAAATCTCTCCAGCAAGGGACACAGCTTTTCTCAGCTACATCTAGAACGTATATGACAGGAACCCGGGAGAAATCTATACTCCTTCTAACACTTTGCCACTGGTTTTGTTTTATATATATATACTGTAATATATATATATATATATATATATATATATATATATATATATATATATATAATGTGAGCTAACTGAGCAAAACAGAATATATTAATGTTGCTGTGATACTAGTAGAAACAAAACAGATAAGAGATAACACAGTTATTTTAGTTCTCTGAAGTGTCATGCACTTATATTGCTTTTTTACTTGACACTCTCATTCTTGTTGTAACACTTTGCAGATCTCCAGCAGGTGTGGGTCACAGTTCTGATACAACACGTCACTATCACATCTTTCTTGTGATGCCACCTCCTACAACTGGAATTAAATGTTGGCATAATTTAAAACTAGTAAAATAACTTACATGCTGCACAGTACAAAAACTTTGTTACAAAAATCGTTTTACCTTATTTGTATCCTAGAAAGACAAAATACTTCTTATGATATTATCACGGTTACAGATGTTTATTTAAAGTTACGATTGCAAGTAATGGGCTCTGTTTTTAGTATTTTATTGTTTAAATTTTTAATACACATAGTTTGGCCAAAATTGTCTAGTCTATGGAACTGCTATCTATATTATTTGGGTTCTCGTCAGACCCCAAAGTACAAAACATAGAGGTCCAGAGGAGGTGTGAAAACACAATAAACAGACTTACTCACCTCTCTAGGGGTCCTTTGCCGTGTCCAGAGGCTCCATCAGAGACAACTGGGTATAACTAAGATCTGTAAATGGGCCTCTGCAGTCAGATGGGGCATGTCGACATTATAACACTTGGATCTAAGCATCATGATATTGTCGCGTTCCACATGACTGCTAATGCTGAAAAGCTGTGTGCCCTGGGAAACAGCTGATCTTCTTTGATCCTAACAGCCTAAGAGATCTAAGAGATCAGTGGGGCTCCAATACCCAGAACCCCTAATGATCAGCTGTTTGAAGGGACAGTGGTGCTTCTGTGAGTGCCGTAACCCCTTTGATATTTACATCGCAGAGTGTCTGTTTTATAATGACCAAACAATATAATTACAGCCTGTAATAACATTACATGGCTATAAAACAGATGACATGCAATGTAAACAGCAAAGGGACCCCACACAGTATAATATGCTCCTCAGAGTCCCCCCCATTCCCAATCTAATGCTCCACAGTGCCCCTCCACCATACAGTATAATGCTCTGGCTGTCTCCTGCAACCTCTTTGGACCTCTCTGGCCTGCAACTGCAGACAGAAAAAGACTAGAGATGAGCAAACAGTGAAATATTCGATATTCGATTCAATAGACCCTCAATATTTGACTATTCGAACGAATATCGAATCCCATTATAGTCTATGGGGAAAAAAAGTTCATTTCAGGGGAAACCACTGTTCGACTAAGGAGGGTCACCAAGGCCATTATGACACCTCAGCAAATGATGACAACACCTCTGTAATGCAACTGGGACAGCAGGGAAAGCATGCCTGGGAGCATCTAACAAGCCCAAGTCACAGTTTTACCCCACTATCACAGCCTATCAACTACACACTTTCCACACTCAATACAACCTCTATGGAAAGTGGAAAAATACCTGGAAACCTTCTTCCCAAATGTATGGACAGAAACCCAAATTTTAAGCTAAAGAAACATTTGCATCACAATCCCTAACTTGATAGCTGCGTTAAGCAGGGTACCACACTGAACAGGACCAAGTACCAGGAACAGGTGTTATAATGACTAGAGGATAATGCTTACAGCTCCTTATCCACCAGCAAGTCAGCCACTACCTCAAGTCCTCTTCCTTGCCAAGAGTCTGATCTTCCTTCCTCTCAACATGCCCAATATTCCCAGCACAGTCATCCCACATTTCCCCCTCCTCCCAGGAGATGTTTTCACGTCCTTTAACTGTCCCTCACTCTGCCCAACCACTTCACCAATCCCAGGAGCTACTAGACAACTTTGTGTGTCCTGATGCCCAAACACTGGAGCATCCGCCATCTCTGCGTGATTTAGTTGTTGTGGACCAGCAACCCATCCTCAGTGACACCAGTGCTGGTGCTGCAGTCCAGACCACCAGCCAGGTCACCTCCACATATGCCTCTGACACTTTGGGGAGTTCACCCTCATCCTCCTCTTTTCCTGACACTGCTCCTTTTCCTGCACTATCATGCACCTCTTCCCAGCAACTCCCCATCTCCAAGGCCTTTCATCGCTGGCAGAAGTACAGCGCAACCCACCCACATGCACAAGCCTTCAACGGCCTCATTTTAAAACTGCTGGCCCAGGAGATGTTGCCGTCCTGGCTTGTGGAGACTCAGGTCTTCTGTGACCTGCTGGCAACTGCGGCACCACGCTATGCCGTCCCTACTTCTCCCGGTGTGCCATCCACACCTTGCACCAGCATGTGTCCCATAACATCAGGTGGGCCCTAAGTTCTGCGCTTTGCACAAAGTTCCACTTGACCACTTAGGCGTGGACAATTTCATGCGGCCAGGGACGCTACTTCTCAATCATGGCACACTGGGTGAATGTAGTTGAGGCTGAGACTGGGTCGCAAACTGTGGCGGCATGCCTTATATCCCCGCCCATTATTCCTGGCAGGAGTGCTGAAACACCACCCTCCACCTCCTCTGTTAAATCGACCTCAGCTACGAGCTGGAACACTGCAACACTGGCACGGGAAGACGTCAGCAGGCCGTGCTGAAGCTCATCAGCTTGGAGGACAGACAGCACACTGCCTCCGAGGTGAGGGATGCCATTATGGATGAGACGACAATGTGGTTTTCGCTGCTGCACCTGGGCCCAGGTATGTTTTTGTGTGTGATAATGGCCGGAACCTGGTAGCAGCTCTGAATCTTGTCAGCCTACAATATGGTCCTTGCCTGGCCCACATTTTCAACTTAGTGGTGCAACGGTCTTTAAAAACGTACCCCAATGTTCTGGAGCTAGTGGTGAAAGGACGGCGCTTGTGTGCCCACTTTAGTAAGTCTACAGTAGCCGCTGCTTGCCTCAATACACTCAGGCAACGCCTACATCTGCCTGAAGCACCGGCTGTTTTTTCGAGGTCACCACATGCTGAAACCCTATATAACTTATGTTGAGCAGGGTGTGTGAGCAGCAGAGACCTTTGATGGAGTTCCAAAACCCAATGGTTCATCAAAGTCAGCTCCCTCAGTTTCTCAACCATGAGTGCCCATGGATGACTTATTTGAAATCCTATCCCATCCTTTCCACTGGACAATTTACAAACTCACTAGAACCTCTATGAAAATGGATAAATAATTGGAAACCTTCTTTCCGCTACATTATTATGACAGAAACATAAATTTAAACCGAAAAAAACATTAGCATGCGCTCATCACAATTCCTGATTTGACAGCTGCGTTAAGCAGGGTGTAGGGTACAACGCAGACCAGGCTCGATCACCATGAACAGGTGTTACAATGGCTAGCAGATAACACTTCCAGCTGCTTTTCCACCAGCCAGTCAGCCACTACCTCCAGTCATGTTCATACCCAAGAGTCTGCCCCTCCTTCCTTTCAACATGCCCAATCTTCCCAGCAGAGTCATCCCACCCTTGTCCCCTCCCAGGATCTGTTTTCGGGTCCTTTTACTGTCTCTCCCTCTGTTGAACCACTTCCCAAATCCCAGCAGCTACCAGATCACTTTGTGTGTCCTGATGCCCAAATACTGGAGAATCCACCATTTCCTGCCAATTTTGTGGATCCGCAACCAGCATTTATCAGTCTCAGTGATGATGACGAGACACAGTTGCCATCAGGGTAAGCTGTGGTTATGTGCGGTTTGCAGTAAGAGGAGAGTGAGCAATTGGAAGAGGAGTTGGTGGACGACGAGGCCACTGACCCAACATGGACAGGGGTGATGCCTAGTGGGGAAAGCAGTGTAGATGTGTAGGCAAGCTAAGCAGGAAAAAAGGTGGCTAGAGGCAGAGGCATGGACAGGGGTGATGTCTAGGGGGGAAAGCAGTGTAGATGTGGAGGCAAGTGCAGCAGCAAAAAAGGTGGATACAGGTAGAGACTAGAGATGAGCGAACACTAAAATGTTCGAGGTTCAAAACTCGATTCGAACAGCCGATCACTGTTCGTGTGTTCGAACGGGTTTCGAACCCCATTATAGTCTATGGGGAACATATACTCGTTAAGGGGGAAACCCAAATCCGTGTCTGGAGGGTCACCAAGTCCACTATCACACCACAGGAAATGATACCAACACCTCTGGAATGACACTGGGACAGCAGGGGAAGCATGTCTGGGGGCATCTAACACACCAAAGACCCTCTATTACCCCAACATCACAGCCTAACAACTACACACTTTACACACTCAATACCACCTCTCAGACAGTAGGAAAACACCTTGAAACATGTGTATTTGGCACTTGGAGTGAGGAGAGCTTGTCACCAGCAGTGAATTTGGCCCTTGTAGTAAGTTGAGGTTGGCACCAACATTTGTTTTGAAAATCAGGGTGGATTGAGCCTCTAACCAGCAGAGTTTGGGCAAATTCATGGTCGAGGGAGCCTCTAAACAGCCCATTTTGGGCAAATTCATGGTGGAGAGAGCCTCTAAACAGCCCATTTTGGGCAAATTCATGGTCGAGGGAGCCTCTAAACAGTCAAGTTTGGGCAAATTCATGGAGGAGGGAGCCTCTAACCAGCCCAGTTTGGACCAATTCATGGTGGAGGGAGCCTCTAAAAAGCCAAGTTTTGGGAAATTCATGGTGAGGGAGCCTCTAAAACCCCCAGTTTGGACCAATTAATGGTGGAGGGAGCCTCTAAAAACCCCAGTTTGGACCAATTCATGGTGGAGGGAGCCTCTAAAAACCCCAGTTTGGCCAAATTCATGGTGGAGGGAGCCTCTAACCAGCCCAGTTTGGACCAATTCATGGTGGAGGGAGCCACTAAACAGCCAAGTTTTAGGAAATTCATGGTGGAGGGAGCCTCTAAAAACCCCAGTTTGGACCAATTCATGGTGGAGGGAGCCTCTAAAAACCCCAGTTTGGGCAAATTCATGGTGGAGGGAGCCTCTAACCAGCCCAGTTTGGACCAATTCATGGTGGAGGGAGCCTCTAAACAGCCAAGCTATGGGAAGTTTATGGTGGAGGGAGCCTCTAAACAGCCAAGTTTTGGGAAATTCATGGTGGAGGGAGCCTCTAAAAACCCCAGTTTGGGCAAATTCATGGTGGAGGGAGCCTCTAAAAACCCCAGTTTGGCCAAATTCATAGTGGAGGGAGCCTGCTTGCCAGTTTGGGAAGCAGTCCCAGCCTCAACTACATTCACCCAGTGTGCCGTCAGTGAAATGTAGCGTCCCTGTCCGCATGCACTTGTCCACGCGTCGGTGGTCAAGTGGACCTTTGTGCAAAGCACGGAACTAAGGGCCCGCCTGATGTTGAGTGACACGTGCTGGTGCAAGGCGGGGACGGCACACTGGGAGAAGTAGTGACGGCTAGGGACGGCATAGCGAGGTGCCGCAGTTGCCATCAGGTCCAGGAAGGCGGGAGTTTCAACAAGCCGGAACGCCAACATCTCCTGGGCCAGCAGTTTAGCGATGTTGGCGTTCAAGGCTTGCGCGTGTGGGTGGTTAGCGGTGTATTTCTGCCGCCGCTCCAATGTCTGAGAGATGGTGGGTTGTTGTAAAGAAGCGCCTGATGGTGCCTTTGATGGTGCAGGAGAACGAGATAAGACAGGAACAGGGGGGGGATGAGGAAGAAGTCAACAAAGTGGCGGAGGCAGATGAAGTGGTGTCCTGGCTCGTCCTCTGGAGTGCATCGCCAGCACAGTGAGCAGTGGCAGTGGCAGAGGCAGAGGCAGTGGCGTGAACGGCAGGCGGCCTTTGTCCTGCCGTTGCTGCCTGCCACTGATTCCAGTGCTTGGATTCCAAATGACGGCGCATTGAAGTGGTGGAAAGGTTGCTCTTCTCAGAGCCCCTAATCAATTTCGAGAGGCAAATTGTAAAGACAACACTATATCTGTCCTCGGCGGATTCCTTGAAAAAACTCCACACCTTCGAGAAACGTGCCCTCGAGGTGGGAGTTTTTCGGGGCTAGGTACGAACTGGAACATCTTGGGAGATTCCGGGTGTGGCCTGGCTTCGCCTAAGCTGCTGACCTCTGCCTCTGCCTCTAGCTACCCTTTTTGGTGCTGCACCTGCCTCAACATCCACACTACTTTCCCCACTTGACATCCCCCCTGTCCAGGTCTGGTCAGTGTCCTCATCATCCACCACTTCCTCTTCCAACTCCTGTCTCATCTCCTCCTCCCGCACAATGCGCATGTCAACTGGATGCCCTGACGGCAACTGCGTCTCATCGTCGTCGATGAGGGTGGGTTGCTGGTCATCCACCACCAAATCGAACGGAGATGGAGGAGACTCCAGTGTTTGAGCATCTGGACACAGATGCTCATCTGTTAGGTCCGTGGAATCGCAAAATGGAGGGGCAGGTTGAGGGACAATGAAAGGAGCAGAGAACAGCTCTGGGGAGCAGGGACAGTTGGGGTTATTGTTCTGGGAAGATTGGGAATTTTGGGAGGAAGGAGGACAAGACTGTTGGGTAATAGGAGGAGAGGAGGCAGAGGCTGACTGGCTGGTGGATAATGTGCTGTAAGCGTTATCCGACAGCCATTGCAAGACCTGTTCCTGGTTCTCGGGCCTACTAAGGTTTGTATCCTGCAGTTTAGTTAATGTGGCAAGCAACCCTGGCACTGTGGAGTGGCGCAATGCTTGCTGCCTCTCAGGAGTAGGCACGGGATGCCCTGTGGCTTCACCGCTACCTTGCTCCCCAGAACCATTCCCCCGACCTCGCCCACGGCCTCGTCCACGTCCCTTTCCGGGAGGCTTGCGCATTTTGAATTCCCAGGAAGAAAATGACACTATATGGCAGTAGCAAGACTTGAGGGTATTTGTAACCTCAATATATTCTTTGAATTCCCAGTCAGAAACTGGCACTATATGGCAGTAGCAAGAAATGAGGGTATTTGTAACCCCAATATATTCTTGGAATTCCCAGTCAGAAACTGGCACTATATGGCAGTAGCAAGAAATGAGGGTATTTGTAACCCCAATATATTCTTTGAATTCCCAGTCAGAAACTGGCACTATATGTCAGTAGCAGGACTTGAAGGTATTTGTAACCCCAATATATTCTTTGAATTCCCAGTCAGAAACTGGCACTATATGGCAGTAGCAAGAAATGAGGGTATTTGTAACCCCAATATATTCTTTGAATTCCCAGTCAGAAACTGGCACTATATGTCAGTGGCAGGACTTGAAGGTATTTGTAACCCCAATATATTATTTAAATTCCCAGTCAGAAACTGGCACTATATGGCAGTAGCAGGACTTGAAGGTATTTGTAACCCCAATATATTCTTTGGATTCCCAGTCAGAAACTGGCACTATATGGCAGTAGCAAGAAATGAGGGTATTTGTAACCCCAATATATTCTTTGAATTCCCAGTCAGAAACTGGAACTATATGTTAGTGGCAGGACTTGAAGGTATTTGTAACCCCAATATATTCTTTGGATTCCCAGTCAGAAACTGGCACTTATATGGCAGTAGCAAGAAATGAGGGTATTTGTAACCCCAATATATTCTTGGAATTCTTAGTCAGAAACTGGCACTATATGGCAGTAGCAAGAAATGAGAGTATTTGTAACCCCAATATATTCTTTGAATTCCCAGTCAGAAACAGGCACTATATGGCAGTAGCAAGAAATAAGGGTATTTGTAACCCCAATATATTCTTGGAATTCCCAGTCAGAAACTGGCACTATATGGCAGTAGCAAGAAATGAGGGTATTTGTAACCCCAACATATTCTTGGAATTCCCAGTCAGAAACTGGCACTATATGGCAGTGGCAGGACTTGAAGGTATTTGTAACCCCAATATATTCTTTGAATTCCCAGTCAGAAACTGGCACTATATGTCAGTGGCAGGACTTGAAGGTATTTGTAACCCCAATACATTCTTTGAATTCCCAGTCAGAAACTGGCACTATATGGCAGTAGCAAGAAATGAGGGTATTTGTAACCCCAATATATTCTTTGAATTCCCAGTCAGAAACTGGCACTATATGGCAGTAGCAAGAAATGAGGGTATTGTAACCCCAATATATTCTTTGAATTCCCAGTGAGAAACTGGCACTATATGGCAGTAGCAAGAAATGAGGGTATTTGTAACCCCAATATATTCTTGGAATTCCCAGTCAGAAACTGGCACTATATGGCAGTAGCAAGAAATGAGGGTATTTGTAACCCCAATATATTCTTGGAATTCCCAGTCAGACAATGGCACTATATGTCAGTGGCAGGACTTGAAGGTATTTGTAACCCCAATATATTCTTGGAATTCCCAGTCAGACAATGGCACTATATGTCAGTGGCAGGACTTGAAGGTATTTGTAACCCCAATATATTCTTTGAATTCCCAGTCAGAAACTGGCACTATATGGCAGTAGCAAGAAATGAGGGTATTTGTAACCCCAATATATTCTTTGAATTCCCAGTCAGAAACTGGCACTATATGGCAGTAGCAAGAAATGAGAGTATTTGTAACCCCAATATATTCTTTGAATTCCCAGTCAGAAACTGGCACTATATGTCAGTAGCAGGACTTGAAGGTATTTGTAATCCCAATATATTATTTGAATTCCCAGTCAGAAACTGGCACTATATGGCAGTAGCAAGAAATGAGGGTATTTGTAACCCCAATATATTCTTTGAATTCCCAGTCAGAAGCTGGCACTATATGTCCGTGGCAGGACTTGAAGGTATTTGTAACCCCAATATATGCTTTGAATTCCCAGTCAGAAACTGGCACTATATGTCAGTGGCAGGACTTGAAGGTATTTGTAACCCCAATATATTCTTTGAATTCCCAGTCAGAAACTGGCACTATATGGCAGTAGCAAGAAATGAGGGTATTTGTAACCCCAATATATTCTTTGAATTCCCAGTTAGAAACTGGCACTATATGGCAGTAGCAAGAAATGAGGGTATTTGTAACCCCAATATATTCTTTGAATTCCCAGTCAGAAACAGGCACAATATGGCAGTAGCAAGAAATGAGGGTATTTGTAACCCCAATATATTCTTGGAATTCCCAGTCAGAAACTGGCACTATATGGCAGTAGCAAGAAATGAGGGTATTTGTAACCCCAATATATTCTTGGAATTCCCAGTCAGAAACTGGCACTATATGGCAGTAGCAAGAAATGAGGGTATTTGTAACCCCAATATATTCTTTGAATTCCCAGTCAGAAACTGGCACTATATGGCAGTAGCAGGACTTGAAGTTATTTGTAACCCCAATATATTCTTGGAACTCCCAGTCAGAAACTGGCACTATATGGCAGTAGCAAGAAATGAGGGTATTTGTAACCCCAATATATTCTTGGAATTCCCAGTCAGACAATGGCACTATATGTCAGTGGCAGGACTTGAAGGTATTTGTAACCCCAATATATTCTTGGAATTCCCAGTCAGACAATGGCACTATATGTCAGTGGCAGGACTTGAAGGTATTTGTAACCCCAATATATTCTTTGAATTCCCAGTCAGAAACTGGCACTATATGGCAGTAGCAAGAAATGAGGGTATTTGTAACCCCAATATATTCTTTGAATTCCCAGTCAGAAACTGGCACTATATGGCAGTAGCAAGAAATGAGGGTATTTGTAATCCCAATATATTCTTGGAATTCCCAGTCAGAAACTGGCACTATATGGCAGTAGCAAGAAATGAGGGTATTTGTAACCCCAATATATTCTTTGAATTCCCAGTCAGAAACTGGCACTATATGTCAGAAGCAGGACTTGAAGGTATTTGTAATCCCAATATATTCTTTGAATTCCCAGTCAGAAACTGGCACTATATGGCAGTAGCAAGAAATGAGGGTATTTGTAACCCCAATATATTCTTTGAATTCCCAGTCAGAAACTGGCACTATATGTCAGTGGCAGGACTTGAAGGTATTTGTAACCCCAATATATTCTTTGAATTCCCAGTCAGAAACTGGCACTATATGTCAGTGGCAGGACTTGAAGGTATTTGTAACCCCAATATATTCTTTGAATTCCCAGTCAGAAACTGGCACTATATGGCAGTAGCAAGAAATGAGGGTATTTGTAACCCCAATATATTCTTTGAATTCCCAGTCAGAAACTGGCACTATATGGCATTAGCAAGAAATGAGGGTATTTGTAACCCCAATATATTCTTGGAATTCCCAGTCAGAAACTGGCACTATATGGCAGTAGCAAGAAATGAGGGTATTTGTAACCCCAATATATTCTTGGAATTCCCAGTCAGAAACTGGCACTATATGGCAGTAGCAAGAAATGAGGGTATTTGTAACTCCAATATATTCTTTGAATTCCCAGTCAGAAACTGGCACTATATGGCAGTAGCAGGACTTGAAGGTATTTGTAACCCCAATATATTCTTTGAATTCCCAGTCAGAAACTGGCACTATATGGCAGTAGCAAGAAATGAGGGTATTTGTAACCCCAATATATTCTTGGAATTCCCAGTCAGACAATGGCACTATATGTCAGTGGCAGGACTTGAAGGTATTTGTAACCCCAATATATTCTTGGAATTCCCAGTCAGACAATGGCACTATATGTCAGTGGCAGGACTTGAAGATATTTGTAACCCCAATATATTCTTTGAATTCCCAGTCAGAAACTGGTACTATATGGCAGTAGCAAGAAATTAGGGTATTTGTAACCCCAATATATTCTTTGAATTCCCAGTCAGAAACTGGCACTATATGGCAGTAGCAAGAAATGAGGGTATTTGTAACCCCAATATATTCTTGGAATTCCCAGTCAGAAACTGGCACTATATGGCAGTAGCAGGACTTGAAGGTATTTGTAACCCCAATATATTCTTTGGATTCCCAGTCAGAAACTGGCACTATATGGCAGTAGCAAGAAATGAGGGTATTTGTAACCCCAATATATTCTTTGAATTCCCAGTCAGAAACTGGCACTATATGTCAGTGGCAGGACTTGAAGGTATTTGTAACCCCAATATATTCTTTGAATTCCCAGTCAGAAACAGGCACTATATGGCAGTAGCAAGAAATGAGGGTATTTGTAACCCCAATATATTCTTGGAATTCCCAGTCAGAAACTGGCACTATATGTCAGTAGCAAGAAATGAGGGTATTTGTAACCCCAATATATTCTTGGAATTCCCAGTCAGAAACTGGCACTATATGGCAGTAGCAAAAATAGTGGGTGTATATAGCCCCAATTCTATTGCTAGGGGACTTGCAGGGTATTTCTGGGGTGAAGGTGGGGGGGGCACACCGTTGGAACTGGGATCGGGGGTATATATAGGGTATACGGGAATACACTGTTAGTGTATTCCATTCAGGATTCGGGGAAAGCTGGGTTGCGGTCATTGAGCCCGTCAGTGCCACATTACACTGACAAGCTTCTCCCTGGAATTTAGCTCTATCCTAGCCTGTCCCTGCCTACCCAGAATCTAAGCCCTAGCTAACTGGATGGAAACCTCCGTCCCCAGTGAATTGCAAGCTCAGAATGATGCAAACCTGGGCGTCGCTGTTCTTTTAAATTAGAGGTCACATGTTTTCGGCAGCCAATGGGTTTTTCCTACTTTTTTCAACGTCACCGGTGTCGTAGTTCCTGTCCCACCTACCCTGCGCTGTTATTGGAGCAAAAAAGGCGCCAGGGAAGGTGAATCGAGTAATGGCGCACTTTACCACGTGGTGTTCGATTCGATTCGAACATGCCGAACAGCCTAATATCCGATCGAACATGAGTTCGATAGAACACTGTTCGCTCATCTCTAGTAGAGACATGTCCAGAGGCACAGAACAGCTGCTTCACAGAAGCCAGGCCAGAGGCATCAAGGCCCAAGATGTTCCCTCTTCTAGGCACCCGAGAGAAACTCCCCCATCGAGGACACGTTCCTCGATGGTGTGGAGATTTTTCAATGTATACGCACAGGACAAATTTAATGCAGTTTGCAAGTCTAAACTGAGTAGGGGCTCTGATAAGAGCAACCTTACCACCTGTCACGAACTGAATTCACTGGGTCTTGAACCCATGACTTCCTGGCTATGTTCTGCGGCCTTAACCATTGCACTATTTGGAAACCTGTTTTGTTCTGTGCTTTACCTTGTCTGGTCTCTTCTGTTGTAGTAATTGGTTTATTAAGATCACCTGTTCTGTAGCCAATCACAGTTTAGCCCGTCCTATATAAACTCACAGCTCACTCCATCCTGTGCCTGATTATTCTGGCTGTCTGCTTCCTGTTGCCCTGAACCTCACCACTACCTTGCTGCTCTTATGTACCGAACTTTGCTAACGCCTGACTACGATTGATCTGCTCCTCCTGTTTACCGAACCTTGCTAATGCCTGACTACGATTGATCTGCTCCTCCTGTGTACCGAACCTTGCTAACGTCTGACCACGGTTTCTTCTACCTCTGAGGTACTTATCCTTCATTTATTATTATTTAAGTACTGTACCATTTGCCCCACCATTTGGACTCCAAATCTGATAACCAGAATCGTTACATAATAATCAGGCCCAACATGGAGGCCGGAGGGGCGGAGTCTGCTTTGTCACAGCATGCCTTCCAGATCTCGGAATTGCATAACCTTGTGTATGGCCTTCAAGGACAATTAAATGAAATGAAAAGTCAAGTCACTGAATTACAACAACAAGTAAATGAATTGCGTGCAAATTCTGCTGCTGTCAGTGCCACTTCTCAAGTTTACCGGATTCCACTACCAGAAAAATTTGGTGGAAAGAGACACTTGTACCGAGGATTCCTTAATCATTGCCGGATGATTTTTTTCTACGCATTCCTCACAGTTCCCTACTGATAGGTCCAAAGTTGTGTTCATCATTGCCCTGCTAATAGACGATGCACAAGCATGGGCATCACCTTATTTAGAACAGGATGATGAGATTTAGGACAATCTGAAGGACTTTCTTGCAGCAATGGATTTAGTATTTGATGACCCCAATCGTTGCGCCACTGCTGAGGGGGCTCTGCGGGATCTTCGCCAGGGAAGACGCTCTGTTGCGGAATATGCTGCAGAGTTTCGGCGCTGGGCTTCTGATGTTTCCTGGAACACCTCCGCACTAAAATGGCGGTTCTATGGAGGACTTTCTGAATCTGTTAAAGATGAACTTGTTAAAGTAGAACTTCCAGCTGACTTTGAGGAGTATATACGGTTATGCGTCCGTATTGACCAAAGACTCCTGGAAAGGAAGCGAGAAAGACGAGGCTATTATGATGCAGGCACCTTCTCTCATTTACCTGAGGGACGGTATCTCCCAAAGATGCAGACACCTTCTCAAACAGGTTCGGCCTCAGAACCTATGCAAGTAGATGCGATCCGGGGACCAATTTCAACTGCTGAAAAACGTCGCTGCCTTGCTGAAAGATTATGCCTTTATTGTGGACAATCTGGACATTATGTTCTTGACTGCCCTAAGAAACCTCAACGGGCAGTTGCGGCAACTGAGATTCGACCAAATTTGGAATCTTGTCCCCACTGTGCTTCTCTTAGTCTGGTGACACAGCCTCTGTTTTCCACCACATCTTGTCCTGACAATATGACCTCTAACCGACCTCATTTCACCTTACCAGTTCAGCTTTCATATGGTTCCTACAAGTTGTCCACTACAGCAATGTTGGATTCCGGTGCAGCTGGAAATTTTATGGACATTAAGTTTGCATTTGATAATCATATTGAGCACAGTGCAAGATCTTCACCAGTTGAATTAGTAACTGTTGATGGGTCACCTTTAAATTCTGGTCCGGTTACTCATGAAACTACTGAACTGGAAGTATTGATTGATCCTGGTCATCAGGAGAGGATTAGTTTCCAGTTAATCTCTTCACCAAAATTTCCAGTAATTTTGGGCATACCATGGCTTAGCATCCACAATCCTTCAGTAGACTGGAAGTCAGGAAATGTAACTTTCACTTCTGAATATTGTCAACAAAATTGTCAACTGAAGCAGCCTATTCTTTCACAGGTGGGAGCTACTGAAAGATCCAGCACTATCGCTGTCGAATTACCTGAACCTTATAAGGAATTTAAAGATGTTTGTGACAAAAGGAATGCCGACCAGCTACCCCCTCACCGCACGTATGATTGTCCTATTGAACTTTTACCAGGTGCATCCATACCTTATGGACGCATCTATCCACTTGCAGAGATGGAGCTGAAGGTCCTGGATGAGTACATCAAAGAAAATCTGGCCAAAGGATTTATACGGCATTCCACTTCTCTGGCAGGTGCACCTATATTCTTTGTACCAAAGAAAGATGGCACATTACGTCCTTGTATTGACTACAGAGAACTAAATAAAATAACCGTTAAAAATCGTTATCCTCTTCCGCTTATTCCAGAGTTACTCGAGAGATTACGGTCAGCAAAGATCTTTACTAAGTTGGATCTACGAGGGGCATACAATCTTGTCCGTATACGACCCGGGGACGAGTGGAAGACAGCATTCTGAACACGCTATGGCCATTTCGAATCCCTTGTTATGCCTTTTGGACTTTGCAATGCCCCAGCAACTTTTCAACATTTTATTAATGATGTCTTCCGAGATCTGCTGGATCAATTTGTGGTGGCGTATTTGGATGACATATTAATATACTCTGAGAACCTTGAAGAACATCGTAAGCAGGTTACCATGGTTTTGAGCCGTCTAAGAGAGAACCAACTATATATTAAACTGGAAAAATGTGAATTTGAAAAGACAGAAATTCAGTTTTTGGGGTACATCATTTCTACAGAAGGATTGCGCATGGACCCTAGTAAGATCCAAGCTATTTTATACTGGCCTTCTCCCAAGAATGTCAAGGAGATCCAAAGATTTGTCGGCTTTGCAAACTTCTACCGCAAATTTATTAGGAATTTCTCAAAAGTTATTAGTCCGATAACAAAATTAACCCAGAAAGGGATTCCTTTTAAATGGTCTTCAAGTGCCGACGAAGCATTTAACCAATTAAAGACACTTTTTACTTCTGCTCCTATCTTAGTTCATCCTAATCCAGACCTCCCATTTATAGTTGAAGTGGATGCTTCAGATTCAGCAGTAGGAGCAGTGTTGTCCCAAAGAGTTGGAGAAAACAGTTGCTTCATCCTTGTGCTTTTTTTTCTTGCGTGATGTCTCCTCCGGAAAGAAACTATGACATTGGGAATAAAGAATTACTTGCAATTAAGAAAGCATTCACAGAATGGAGGCATCTTCTTGAAGGAGCATCTCATGTGGTTCAGGTTCTTACAGAGCACCGAAATCTAGAATTTATTAGATCAGCCAAGAGACTTTCTGGTAGACAGGCTAGATGGTCTTTATTTTTTTCAAGATTTAATTTCATTATTTCCTACAGACCAGGATCCCACAATGGAAAAGCAGACGCCTTATCCCGGATGTGTTCTGACATAACACAAGATGACACATCCGAAACCACCATCTTACCTGCTAAGAATTTTGTAGGGGCAATCATTTCCAAGGATATACTTCAGAAGATCAAAGAAGGTTATAATGGAGATCCCTTCCTTAATCATCCCCCCACAGATATTGATTTGGTGTTTAGAGATGGGGTTTGGACTCTTGATCAGTGTGTATATGTTCCTGAGACTATTCGATTGGAAATTCTGCGCCTTGTTCATGACTCTAAACCCGCAGGTCACATGGGAGTCGAAAAGACCAAAGAACTTTTGTCTCGTTCATTTTGGTGGCCCAAATATCAAGTGGATGTAAAGAAGTATGTTTCTTCCTGTCAAACCTGTGCTAGGAATAAGACCCCTCGATCCTCACCAGTGGGATTACTTCAACCCCTTCCTATTCCATCTCGTCCTTGGGGTACTGTTTCCATGGATTTTATTGTTGAACTACCATCTTCAAAAGATATGCGTACAATTCTGGTAGTGGTAGACCGTCTGACCAAAATGGCTCATTTTATACCAACAAAGGGGGTACCCTCTGCTGAAGAGACTGCAGAATTAGTCATCCGAGAAGTTTTCTGCTTACATGGCATACCCGACAATGTAGTTTCTGACCGTGTGGTACAATTTACCTCAAAGTTCTGGAAGAGTTTTTGTGCCACTCTGGGAATTGAAGTAAACTTATCTTCTGCCTTTCATCCACAATCTAATGGGCAAACTGAGCGCACTAACCAAACCCTTGAACAGTATTTGTGGTGTTACACAAGTTATCTCCAGGATGACTGGGTTAATTTCCTTCCTACAGCGGAATTTGCTTATAACAACTCCCAGCATTCTTCTACATCTCAGAGTCCATTTTTTGCCAATATGGGTTTCCATCCTACATTCATTCCCAACCTTCCAATTTCTTCTTCAGTTCCTGCTGTCTCCGACAGACTGTCTACTTTGAAGCAAGTTCAAGAAAAATTGACAAACGCTCTGCATGAAGCCCAAGATCGCTATAAGAAGACTGCTGATAGACATCGCAAGTCTTTTCCTTCCTTTGGTATAGGAGATAAGGTATGGCTCTCTACAAGGAATTTGAAGCTCAAGGTACCTTCAGCCAAGCTAGGTCAGAAATTTATTGGACCATTTGAGATTGTGGCTCAAATTAATCCTGTAGCATTTAGTTTAAAACTCCCAGAATCTATGCGGATTCACCCTGTTTTTCATTCCTCTCTTCTCAAGCCTTTTGTGGAAAATCCATTCCCGGGACGTAACTTGCCTCCACCTGACCCAGTTATTGTTGAGGGAGAAGAGGAATATCTAGTAGAGGCTATTTTGGATTCTCGTATTCATCGAAATCAGTTACAGTATTTGATAAAGTGGCAAGGGTATGGACCTGAAGACAATTCATGGGAACCCGTAAACAACATCCATGCTCCACAACTGGTAAGAGAATTTCATCAGCGCTATCCAGAAAAGCCAAGCCAAGTACCGTCCAGAGGACGCTCCTGGAGAAGGGGGAGTAATGTCACGAACTGAATTCACTGGGTCTTGAACCTATGACTTCCTGGCTATGTTCTGCGGCCTTAACCATTGCACTATTTGGAAACCTGTTTTGTTCTGTGCTTTACCTTGTCTGGTCTCTTCTGTTGGAGTAATTGGTTTATTAAGATCACCTGTTCTGTAGCCAATCACAGTTTAGCCCGTCCTATATAAACTCACAGCTCACTCCATCCTGTGCCTGATTATTCTGGCTGTCTGCTTCCTGTTGCCCTGAACCTCACCACTACCTTGCTGCTCTTGTGTACCGAACTTTGCTAACGCCTGACTACGATTGATCTGCTCCTCCTGTGTACCGAACCTTGCTAACCGCTGACTATGATTGATCTGCTCCTCCTGTGTACCGAACCTTGCTAACGTCTGACCACGGTTTCTTCTACCTCTGAGGTACTTATCCTTCATTTATTATTATTTAAGTACTGTACCATTTGCCCCACCATTTGGACTCCAAATCTGATAACCAGAATCGTTACACCACCTCTGGCATGCACCGTCATTTATAAGGCAAGCCCTGGGCTCAGTTGGAGAGAGCAAATGCAGGACAATCGTGGGCCGGCGTTGCCAACACTGACTCCTCCACAGTTTCCAGTGCTGGAGCTGCAGTCCAGACCACCAGCCTGGACACCTCAACATCTGCCTCTGACACTTTGGGGAGTTCACCCTCATATGCACCTTTTCCGGCCTCTGCTTCTCTCGCCTGCACCATCATGCGCCTCTTCCCAGCAGCTCCCCATCTCCCAGGCGTTTAATTGCAGGCAGAAGTACAGTGCAACCCACCCACATGCCCAAGCCTTCAACAGGCTCATCTCAAAACTGCTGGCCCTGGCATTCCTGCTAGTAGAGACTCAGGCCTTCATTGACCTGTTGGCAGCTGCGGCACCTCGATATGATGCCCTTAGCTGCCACTACCTCTGTTGGTGTGCCGTCCACGCCTCGCACCAGCACATGTCCCCTAACATTAGTCGGGCCCTGAGTTGCGTGCTTTGCTGTAAGGTCCACTTGACCACCGACGCATAGACAAGCGCCTGCGGTCAGGGACACTGCTTCTCTGTAATGACAGGCTGGGTGAATGTAGTTGAGGATGGGCCTGGGGTGCAAACTGGGGTGGCCTATCTCCTCTACCTGCCCAAAATTCCTGGCAGGGCCTCTCTGAAAGCCTACTCCTACACTGCAACCTCAACCTCACTTGTGACCTGTAAGTGTTTCAGCACTGGGGTGTGGAGACATCAGCAAGTCGTACTGAAGCTCATCAGCTTGGCCAACAAAAAACACACTTCCCCCGAAGTTAGGGATGCCATCCTTGATGCGACAGCAATGTGGTTTTCCCCGCTGCACCTGGCCCCAGGCATGTTTGCGTATGTGATAATCGCTGGAACCTGGTAGTAGATCTGGAGCTTGCCAGACTCAAACATGGTCCACACATGGCACACGTTTTCAACTTGTTGGTACAAAGGTTCTTTGAAACATACACCATTGTGCCTGATATACTGGTGAAAGTGCGGCCATTTTCGCAAGTGAAAAGTAGCCTCTGCTAGTCTGAAAACATTCAGAGCACACTCCTGTCATCTTCGCACCGTTGGCTGATGGAGGAAGACAAGGAGGATGAAGTGACATTTGATGTCACTGTCCCACACGAGGCTTGAGGGGAAGTTCAGTGCATCCCATTGCTTCAGCACAGATGGTGTGAACAGGAGTGGAAAATGGAGGAAATGGAGAGTGACCCTTCCAGTTGGGGGCAGCGAATTTATGCCAAGTAACACTCTGGCACACATGGCTGACTTAATGTTGGGTTGCATTTCAACAGACAAAGGCATAGTTCACATCATGGAGAGCAAACAATACTGGATTTTTGCAATCCTCGACCATCGGTATAAGAAAAAAATCTCGTCCTTCGTTCTGGTAGGGGAGAGGGAAAATCGCATAAATGATTGCCACAAGAAACTAGTGCAGAATATGATGGAAATGTTTTCGGTCCACAACCACCAGGGGAACACTCTCCAAGGTCTGGGACACATTAATGCCACCCCTCGCCAAACTACCACCACTGAAGGGCCTAGTGTCATCAGGAGGGAAAAGTATAGGCACATGTTGCGTGAGTACCTGGCCAACCACAGCCCTGTCCTCTCCAATCCCTCTGCGACTTGCACATATTGGGTGTAGAAGTTGGACCTGTGGCCCTTGCGGCTTCCCCAGCTGAGGTTTGGGTGAGTTTGGCGAGGGGGTGCAAGTACGCCCCACAGTTAGCCTTTTTGGTGGCATAGAGTGTACACAATGAACCCCAACTGTCACTTGCAGAGCCACTCTTCTACTTGTAACTGCATGATAGATCCTGCATGTCTATGCCCTCTTCAGTTAGAGATAGATTGGGGACCCTGCATTTTAAGTTTATGCCCCATTCTTTTGCTTCAGCCCATAAACAAAGATGTTATTTTGTGCCCATTGGTGCCAATTCAGCTGTACCACCCCCAGGATTAATTCTTTTACCCCCCTCTTGGAGTTGTCACTTGCCCCAGCAGCATATACAGTGTCAGGCCCATCATTCAACTTCAGCCCATAAACAGAGATCTTATTTTGTGCCGATTCAGCCGTGCCACCCCCAGGATTAATTCTTTCACCCCTCTTTTGGAGTTGTCACTTTTCCCAGCAGCGTATACAGTGTCAGGCCCACCATTCAGCTTCAGCCCATAAACAGAGATGGTATGTTGTGCCCATTGGTGCCAATTCAGCCGTGCCACCCCCAGGATTAATTCTTTTACCCCTCTTTTGGAGTTGTCACTTGTCCCAGCAGCGTATACAGTGTCAGGCCCACCATTCAGCTACAGCCCATAAAAAGAGATGCTATTTTATATTTAGCTGTATACCACTTTTATTTGGGAGTGGAATACAACCAGGAAAGCTGGATTGAGCGTCTATTTTTATGTATACCACTTGTTTGGGAGTGGAATACAACCAGGAAAGCTGGATTCGGCGTATATATATACTATTGTTGGGGAAGAATATGTTGCAAGGTTCCAAATTAAATAATTAATTAACAGGCCTAGATGGACTGCAGCCATCTTCTTTAAGCCTGGAGAACTGATTAAGACACAAGATGGTGGTGTATCAAAAGAGTTCTGATTTATTGTTACAGCGAGGTAGTTTAAATACAATACAGACAAAAGCAGGTTGGACTATTCTAATGACATAAGCTGTGGCACATGACTATTGGATACAGCTTAATTTAATCTGCATTTCATTATTACTTTCCAAGCTGGGATGACCTTTCTCATGACATCACAGCAAGAGAGATAATGATTACATGCTGTCTGACCAGTCCGGTCTGTGGCTAAGGATCAACAGGTTATAGAACTTGTTTTCTACATACACCCTCAAAGATGACCCTTACAACAAACAGATAAGGAGTTATAACCCAACCATCAACATTCCACACGCCTTATCCCCTAAAGGGGTCTCTTAGACTCTAAACAGACATCCTTATGAAGCTTATATAAGAAAAAAAAGGTTACAAGATGGCTGACAGAATACAGGATGGAAGATGTGATCCTAACACTATACACAGATTTGCTGTATACAACTTTGGTTTCTTCGGGAGATACACCGAGCTGTATATCTCCTCTTGCTGCAGTATAGCTCTTAAAAGAGCTGTTGTTGTTCTTCAGATTTCCTGCCTAGCAGAAGCTAATCCCTCTCTAGCCCTCAGCAGATTTCTCTCCCTATCTCTCTGCAAATGACACGAACATTTTTACCCACTTCCCCAAGGCAGGTTCCTAATGGAAAAGGGCCTGACATCACATACATACATGACATGATGCCAAGCCCCTGTCATTACCTGTGGTGATCCAAAAAGTCTTCTTGAGGTCCTGAGCTCACTGGACTCCTTTTTTTTACCAGAATGTACCAAACTGACTGTCTATGCGATAGAGTTCTTTTTTTTTCAGTCTAATGATCGTCACTTTCACTTCCATTGAGAGATCCTTTGAAAACATATTGAAGGTTCACAGCAACAGCTTCCAAATACAAATGGAACACCTAGAAGAAACTCTAGACTTTTTACCTACTTAAATGATGGACTATTGAGGAAAGAACCCATGCCAACCATTATATCAGACCTGGGCAATGTACGGCAATGTACGGCGTGCGGGCCATATCCGGCCCCCTGACTGATTCAGTCTGGCCCGCATAGCTTGACTAGGGAGATGGAGAGATGGAGGGGGAGTGTTATACTGGGGGCAGAGATGGAGGGGGAATGTTATACTGAGAGCAGATATGGAGGGGGAATGTTATACTGGGGCATAGATGGAGGGGGAATGTTATACTGGGGCATAGATGGAGGGGGAATGTTATACTGGGGGCAGACATGGAGGGGGAATGTTATACTGGGGCAGAGATGGAGGGGGGATGTTATACTGGGGCAGAGATGGAAGGGGAATGTAATACTGAGAGCAGATATGGAGGGGGAATGTTATACTGGGGGCAGATATGGAGTCGGAATGTTATACTGGGGGCAGAGATGGAGGGGAAATGTTATACTCGGGGCAGAGATGGAGGGGGAATGTTATACTGGGGCAGAGATGGAGGGGGAATGTTATACTGGGGCAGAGATGGAAGGGGAATGTTATACTGAGAGCAGATATGGAGGGGGAATGTTATACTGGGGGCAGATATGGTGTTGGAATGTTATACTGGGGGAAGAGATGGAGGGGAATGTTATACTGGGTCAGAGATGGAGGGGGAGGACATGAAACTGGGGGAGAGATGGAGGGGGGACATGAAATGGGGAAGATGGAGGGGGATTCGAAACTAGCAGAGAAATGGAGGGGGGGACATGAAACTGGAGGTAGATGAAGGGGGCACTTAAACTGGGGGAACATTAAACTGGGGACAACTGGAGGAGGCATTAAACCGTGCAGGTAGCTGGAGGGGGACCTGTCTGCCTCTAATTGCCCCCAGTTTAATGTCACCCTCCAGCTACTCCTACGGTTTAATTGTTGCTTCCAGCTGCCCAAGTTTAATGTCCCCTCTAGTTTCCACCAGTTTAAACTGGAGCACTAGGAGAGGGACGTAATACTGTGGGGCAGTTGGAAGGGAACATTATAATGTGGGGGCATATAATGTACAGGTGACTGTAGAAGGATTATACTTTGTGGGGGCACATGAAAAGATGATTGAGAATGGGTGGAGTCAACATAGAAGTGGGTGGAGCTAAATTTGCAGCACCACGCATTGGCCCTCTAGAATAGTTTCAATTTCTTATGCGGCCCCATGGGAAAATTAATTGCCCACCCCTGCATTATATAGCTTTCGAGACAACTGTCCAATTACAGAACTGTAATTCCTAAACCATTCTGTCAATTAGGATATGAATACCCTCAAATTAAGTCTGGTCTTACACAAACATAGTGGTTTTTGCGGTCCGCAATTTCACTCTAAAAATTCATTCCACTGATATCCGTGACCAACCGCAAAATGCATCCGCAATGCTCCGTGTGTATCAGTATTATGCAGCTCCGCAAAAAACACCCCTTCCCCCCCCCAAAAAAAAGATGTCACTACATAGTTCCAACCCAAGTGCACATCTATTGTGGCTTATTCTGTGTTGCTGTGACAGTTCTGTGATCTGACCTGCTCTTGTTTAGCTGCCTGGCAACTTTTGTGCACGATGGATCCATTTACGGTGGACGTTCAGGTAAGTAACCCTTTGATAATTGCTCATATCACCCCAGGTAGCTTAGTTTTGTCCCCATTTTCATGTGTCGTCCTTTCAACCCGTATACCATAGCTTGTATCTATATGTTATGTATTTGCAATTACTTTGGCATTTCAACCATAGTAACTTAGGTTTTATGTTTATGGTACCCAATACTATGTATCACCTTATTATTCTTGCCCAAACCCTACACAGTAGGGTCTATTGGCATGTCATCCAAAATAGCATAGATGAGAGGCTAGTTCACTAGCTAGTGGGGTAATTTCTAAATTGTTATATTTTTTTGTTTTTTTCAGATTCTTTGCTACGGGTTCTCTCCTTTGTGATTTTGTACTGGTAGACTGAACAATTTCACTGATCGTGAGACACTTGCCAAGTCATCTGGCATTGATGGAAACCTACAGTGTGCCCTGAGCCAAAAAGTCTGAAGATTGGATAAGGATTGCTGATGGCCTCTAGGAAGTTGGACATTTTCCAAACTGTGCGGGTGCACTGGATTGCAAACACCTTCTTGTAAGAAAGACAATGAGGACTCGTGACGTGGTTTGAGAATTTTTTTTATTAAATACCCAATGTGGTAAAAATAACACGTTATAAATAACTTTTATAAAATTTTGCTTAGAAAAAATTATAAAACAACGATAAAAGACTTTTATCAGAAATATAAAACTTTACAAGTTGAACAGTTCTTGGGTATAGGGCCCTGTTGTATTGTTGGACTTCTGGGCTCCTGCAGACTTGGAGATGAAGGAGCTTGTGATGGCGAGGAAGCTTGTGATCATTCCAGTACACGTTCGGCCTCAGACTCCTCAATAGCACCTTCAAGATTGTCAACAGTTCTGAAAAACAATTACAATTATTAAGTACCAGGCACATACGTGCCATAAACCCATGGATCCAAGCATACAGTATATCGATTATTTACTTACTCTCCAATTTCCATAACTTCATGTATACTGTAACTTCAGTATCAACTGTTGGGTATACATGTATGGTTTCTTTGTCCGAGGACCGGCTCCACTCTTCCCCTTTGCAGTTAATTCACACCGAAACTGGTCTCGGCATGTGTTCCACCGAGTCTTGACTTCATCAACTTGAAAAAAAATAAAAAATTTAATTTATTCACCTTTTATGATAATGTAAATCGTTTGTTGACTTTGCAATATTATTCCTTTGTTATTTACGTAATTTTTTACGCTTCTCAGTTGATGCATTATCCCACTCATCAGCGTGAAGGACTTTGACTATATCCTCCCAGGCTTTGTCTTTACCTATTTTGTCTAGGTAGTCCTCACATCTCATAATGATGGAAGTTCCTGTAAAATATTGTAAATGTTTTTGATTATGAACAATAAAAACTTATGTAATATGTATTATGTTATCAAGTGGCTCAAAAGTGATAAAACAAGATTGTGGTACCAATCACTATCCCCCCATCCCCAATAGTCATTCTCTAATAGCCAATAACTAACACCCCTATCCCTCATCACGACCATACCTGCACCATGGTGATGATCTGTTCAACATACATGTCTTCTGTTCTTCTTTTTCTTTTATATACAGATTGTGAACCTCACAATGTACATTTTTTTTCACTATCAGTATGTCTTTAGAGTATGGGATAGAAATCCACGCAAACACGGGGAGAACATACAAACTCCTTCCAGATGGTTTTTTACCCTTGGGAGGATTCGTACCTAGGACTCCAGCGCTGCAAGACTGCACTGCTAACCACTGAGCCACCATGTGGCCCCTATGTCTTCTGTTATTCTGTGACGTGTGTCTGCTATGGCTCCTCGGCTGTCGTCTTCTCTTCTCTCCAGTGCGCTGAAGTAGTTCCAGCAGCGTCGCAATGTTGACATCCGCAATTATGGATATACACTGATGTATGTTTAGTGTATATCCGCATAACTGGACTTGCCCATAGACTTCTATGGGACAGTCCGTGCCATGAAATCAGGTTCTTTGCGGACCTGGGGTATACAGTGCGGACCCCAGTTACGGCACGCCACACCATGGATGAAATATACAGTGGTGTAAAAGGTCACACTGAATACAATGGGTCCGTAAATGGTCCGCAATTTAAAACCCGCAATTGCGGACCATTTGCAGCCTAAAATGACGGTTGTGTAAGACCAGCCTAAAGCTGAGATTCTGCACTTTAAGCTCAAATTGATTGTTGCCAAATCTTGTGTTGCTGTCCAAATATTTCCTGACCTAAATATATTCAAACAGGTAAAATGTTTACAAGCCATTTTACAGATCAGGATTTTGAGATAAGGGTCTTCATTAATTGTCATTTCAAGGGAATTGTATAGAAAACCACCTGCCCATGCAGGGTCGAATACATGATGAACACCTATTTAAGGTAACACACAGAATGGGTATGTAACCCTGGCACACCACTACCATACATGGGATTGGAAAAAGGCTTTACCAACTGATTTTTACGCCCCCTTCCCATACATCTCCAAGGACCCCAATATTGCATCTACCATAGGAATGCATTCAAAGATTATGATAGGGTAAAAGTCTTTCAGATTTGCATTGTGAAAAGTCATTTTGTTCAGTCATCTCTCGCAAGCAACTGGCTATAACAAAAAGTACTTGGATGCTATGATTGTACCAGATGTATTGCTTGTAGATATATCCAAATGGGTAAAATGCTTACAAGCAATGTTAAATGTTGGAGTTTTGAGATAAGGGTCTTCATTAATTGTTTTTTTAAGAGACGAGTTCATGAAGCCACCTGCTCATGCAGGATAGAATACATTGGCAAAAGAGAATTTAGATAAAGGGTGGGTGAACACCTTGGTGACATTCAGCATAAATGAGATACACCCATTTTTAGGCATTTCCAATACAAACACCATGGTAACCTTTCTTGTTTGAAATGAATGTCGATTGACCTAGTGAAACCCCCTGCACAAAGAAGGAACTGGGATCATGAGGTCACACAAGGCAAGGCTAGGTGGATCTTTACATTGAGGACTACCAGCCCCACTGGTCTTAAAGGGGCTCTATCAGCAAAATCATGCTGATAGAGCCCCACATATGCGTGAATAGCCTTTAAAAAGGCTATTCAGGCACCGTAAATGTTATATTAAACTACCCCACCATTTTAAAATAATAACCTAAAAAAGAATGTGCTCTACTTACGGATCGTGCACGCTGGGCGGGCATTCAGGGTGTGTCTTCATCTTCATCCACGCCTCCTCTTCCTCCGATGTCCTCGGGTCCCGTCTTCCTCCGGCGCTTGCGAACTGACATTGATAAAAAAAAAAAAATGGTCTGGGCGCATGCGCAGTAGCATGCGGCTTCTACTACGGCTACTGCGCATGCGCCCAGGCTATTTTTTTTTATCAATGTCCGTTCGCGAGCGCCCTGGAGGAGGATGGGACCTGAGGACATCGGAGGAAGAAGAGGCGTGGATGAAGATGACGACACACCCTGAATGCCCGCCCAGCGTGCACTATGCGTAAGTAGAGCACATTCTTTTTTAGGGTATTATTTTAAAACGGGGGGGGGGGGGTTGTTTAATATAACTTTTACGGTGCCTGAATAGCCTTTTTAAAGGCTATTCACGCATATGTGGGGCTCTATCGGCATGATTTTCTGATAGAGCCCCTTTAATTAGAGATGAGTGAGTAGAGAAATATTCGATATTCCATATTCGTTTCGAGTAGCCCTTCAATATTCGACTATTCGACCGAATATCGAATCCCATTATAGTCTATGGGGAAAAAATGCTCATTTCAGGGAAAACCACAATTCGACTAAGGAGAGTCACCAAGTCCACAATGACACCCCAGGAAATGATGCCAACACTTCTGGAATGCAACTGGGACAGCAGGGGAAGCATGCCTGGGGGCATCTAACACACCCAAGTCCCAGTATTACCCCACTATCACAGCCTATCAACTATACACTTTACAAGCTCAATAGAATCACTATGTTGAAAAATACTTGGAAGCCTTCTTTCTTCCACAATAGTATGGACAGAAACACAAATTTAAAGCTAAAGAAACATTAGCATGCACCCCTTTAAATCACGTTGCCCATGACAACCACAAATGGCATAGGCAATGGGAAATCCAACAGCCTCCACCATTAACTGTCATTGTTTATGTGTGTGTGTGATGTGGTGAGACCTCCAAAAATTACTTTTCTGGCCCTTCACGTGAGCCCTTCCAAATTAAGTTAGAGGCCCTTAAGCTGAGCTACCAGCAGAGACTGAGACCCTTGAGGTGACAAGCCTTTTACCAGCATAGGTTTAGGCCCTTTAATTTAGTTCAGCCTTGCACCAGCAGAGTTTTTTGCCCTTTGGTGAACTGAGCCTGTAACCAGTATAGTCTTTGGCTCTTTGAGTGAACTGAGCCTCTAACCAGCATAGTTTTTGGCCCTTTGGGTGAATTGAGCCTTTAAATGTCAGAGTTTTAGTTTTTGGCCCTTGGGGTCACTAGAGCCTTGCACCAGCAGTGTTTTACTTTTTGGCCATTGGGGTGAGTAGAGCCTTTAACCATCAGTGTTTTATTTTTTGACCCTTGGGGTGAGTAGAGCCTTGCACCAGCAGTGTTTTACTTTTTGGCCATTGGGGTGAGTAGAGCCTTTAACCATCAGTGTTTTATTTTTTGACCCTTGGGGTGAGTAGAGCCTTGCACCAGCAGTGTTTTACTTTTTGGCCTTGGGGTGAGTAGAGCCTTTAACCAGCAGTGTTTTAGGCCCTTTGGGTGAATTGAGCCTTTAACCAGCAGAGTTTTAGTTTTTGGTCCTTGAGGAGACCCCTAAAAAATTAGACTTCAGGCCCTTGGAGGTGAGCCCTAAAACATTAATTTTCAGGCCCTTGGGAGGAGCCCTAAAAAATTATTTTTCAGGCCCTTGGGGTGAGCCCTAATACATTAATGAGGTTTTTTAACTATTTATTTACGGTGAAGGTGGTGGTTTTGGAGGAGGAGGAGGAACTTGTGTGCTGCACGGACACATGGAACTGTGTCTCATCAGTACTGTGGATGAGACATGCTGGTTGCGGGTCCACAATGTCTGCTATCCATCCTAGTATAGGTTCCTGGTGCTCAGGCCTCATCAGCACTACACCCTGCACCCCGCTTGATGTTGTGGCACTGCTGGCTGTCCCTCTTCAGTATATAATTGGAGTCAAGCTATTGCGGCCTGGATCCCCAGCTGGATTTCCTCGTCCTCGTTCCCTTGTACTACTGACGAGGGGCATTGCTGGCAGCCCTCTCCAGTAGCTGGACTGTGAACTGGATCTCCAGCTGGATTTCCACGTCCACGTCCCCTGTGCTACTGACGAGGGGCACTGCTGGCAGCCCCTCCCCAGTAGCTGGACTGTGGACTGGATCCCCAGCTGGATTTCCACATCCACGTCCTCGCCCCCTTGTGCTACTGACGAGGGGCACTGCTGGCAGCCCCTCTCCAGTAGCTGGACTGTGGACTGGATCCCCAGCTGGATTTCCATGTCCACATCCTCGCCCCCTGTGCTACTGACGAGGGGCACTGCTGGCAGCCCCTCTCCAGTAGCTGGACTGTGGACTGGGTCCCAAGCTGGATTTCCACGTCCACATCCTCGCCCCCCTTGTGCTACTGACGAAGGGCACTGCTGGCAGCCCCTCTCCAATACCTGGACTGTGGACTGGATCCCCAGCTGGATTTCCACGTCCACATACCTGCCCCCATCCCTTGATGCTACCCTGATGCATCATTGGTAGGTTCAGTGTATGTGTACACTGTTCCTGCAGTGTATCTCTGAAAAGATTAATGTTTTCCTGCCTAGCAGAAGCTACAATCTTTCTCACCCTCAACACAATGTCTCACCCTAACTAACTCCAAACCACATCTGACACGAATATGGCTGACACTATTCTTATAAATCCGAGGTCACCTGATTTAGCCAGCCAATGACTGTTTCCTATTTTTTTTTTTATGCCTACGTTTTCCTGCTTCCTGTGTCACCTTCCCTGCACAGTTATTGGTGCAAAAAAAGCGCCAGGGAAGATGGGAGGGCATACGAATTTTTACTGAGTTTACCGCATGGTATTCGATTGGAATCAAATACGTCAAATACCTTAAAATTAGATCTAATATCTACACAATTGAACGGTATTCGCTCATCTCTAGTCTTAATGATTATTTAATGATTATTTTAATACTTTTACCACTGATACTAAACCATTTATGATATTATATTACTCTAGAATACCCTATTGATCTATTGCTATATGTCCTAATCTCATAGATTCCTTTAATACAAGGATATGAATTCATTCTATTTTATGTCCCTCACACATTTATAGATATACCCTTCCTCCCCGTGTGGATTATTTTATGGCCATCTTTATTTTTTGCGTTTTTTGTTTCCTTCCCCTTTAAATGAGATGTATTTGATTATAAAACATACAAAAAAGAAAAGGGATCCAGCAGAAAAATATATAAAACTTAGCTTTTATTTAGCCACTTCATGATAAAAGGCTTTCAGTAAACATGGTAGTCAGAGCACTGCTTTATATATTTTTCGGATGGATCCCCTTTTCTTTTTTGTATGTTTCACATCTGCCTCAAGTCGAGGGGGCTTGGATCCGCGCTGAACATTAGGGCCGGGAGTGAAACATAGTTTTATGAGGAGACCTCCTAAAGAAAGCTGAGTATTTTTCCTTTTCCCTTGCATTATGTATTTAATTATAACCTTATTTAGAGACCTTGGCTTCCCATAGGCAGAGTCCCTTTAATTCTCATCTATTTGTTTGTGGGACCTGATGCTATGTGCAATTATATTTGGGGGATTATATCTCAGAGCAGCATTATCAGAAGTGCGTTACTGTTGCCTCAGTTGTTAAATCAGCCCCAACTATCTCTTGGGTCCAGTGCACATAAGCCATAATATCCCTGATGCATGTACACTATTTACATTGTCTCCTTCAGCCACTTTTAATTAATGCCCATATAACCAGGTTCCATGAAGTGTCTTTCAAGCGTCCAAATTCTGCGGCTTCACCTACATTAGGGAGCATGTGGTATGAGTATGTAACATTGGTACATCACCATTGTACATGGAATGTGAATGGGGCTTTACCAACTGACCTTTTTAAGCCCTCCTTCCCATACTGCTCTCCATTGTATTTGCTATATATGACCGCTAGAGATGAGCGAACACTGTTCGGATCAGCCGATCCGAACAGCACGCTCCCATAGAAATGAATGGAAGCACCTGTGACGCTGACTTTGCCGGCAGTCGGCCGGCATCACAGGTGCTTCCATTCATTTCTATGGGTGCGTGCTGTTTGGATCGGCTGATCCGAACAGTGTTCGCTCATCTCTAATGACTGCACAGTCTAGCTACAAACCTTCAGGTAGAGGAATAATTTTGCTATCATTATTGGGCAGCTCTATGTTGGATGATTCATGTTTGGATTTCGGTTCATACATTGGCCTTGCTGATATACAGCCCTGTAATACAAACTAGACCATAGGTCTTACTTCCCCTCATAAGTTTTACAGACCGCAAGTAACCCCTGCAAGGAGCACTTTGCATACAGCAGATAAAGCAGTTAATGCCAAGCCAGGACCCATTACAGCAGACATCAGCCAATTTATGCTGAGGGACAGTGGATTACATTCCCCTACATCCCTTATGCCAGGGGCAGGAGGATCAGAGAAAGGGACTGATTGGCTGAGCACAGGATTATTGGAAAGGTCTGCACAGGAAAAAGAGAGGACAGCCACATGGGCTGCAAAAAAAGGCTTCTTCCAGCACCTGCCAGGGGGCACATAGCTTGGCACTGGGTAACCCCAGACAGCCTCCCTGCACCAGCAGCATCACCTGTCCAGAGTAACCAGACTCCCAGGAGGTACCCAGGGATGCATCCAAGAAGATTCCTGCCTCATACTCCATTAGGATCCTCTCATGTGAAAGCTTCAGCACCCAGTGATGCTCCAGGCTGCGGCCCCCAGTGATACTCCAGACTGCAGCCCCCAGTGATACTCCAGGCTGCGGCCCCCAGTGATGCTCCAGGCTGCGGCCCCCAATGATACTCCAGACTGCAGCCCCCAGTGATACTCCAGGGTGCGGCCCCCAATGATACTCCAGGCTGCGGCCCCCAGTGATACTTCAGGCTGGCCCAGGTTCCCTGCAGGAGTTAGTGAGTAGACTTTGCTGGAAATTTAATGTACTGCTGTTAGAGTTTACAGAACTGTTGTAAAAAGGATCCGCTGTGTCTATAGTGCACCATCCTTTCCTAAATACGTGCCATTGTTCATGGCAAATGGGCCCCAATGGATGGACTGATCTTATCATTGCTGCAGCCATTAATAATTCTGCATTGTGTGCTGTTATTTAGGAGTGCGAGCTGTTACCTACAGAACGATTGTGTGTGATGACTGTCATCTGTGGGTCAATATGTTAACCCTGTGCTATACCCTATAGTCTATTATACTCGCCAGGCCTGGCACATAGTCCATTCCCACCACTAGGGGGCTTAATATTATAGGATGTACCTGTGTATTGTCATGTGAATATACCACAACAAAAATTGAGGAACACAAAAAGTTAGATAAAAATATCAAATATACTCAGATCCTCCAACGACCTCCTACTCCGCTCTGCCCTCATCCGCTCCTCACACAACCGTCGCCAAGACTTCTCCCATGCATCCCCCATACTCTGGAACTCCTTACCACGACACATAAGACTGACCCCCACAATCACAGGATTCAAGAAGGCCCTGAAGACTCACCTATTCAGGAAGGCCTACAGCCTCCAATAACACTATCACCGCACTGCCATCTATACAGTCTCCCCCTCTTCTTCTGTCTCTACCCCCTTCCCCCATAGATTGTAAGCCCTCGCGGGCAGGGCCCTCTACCCCACTGTGCCAGCCGATCACTGTTAGTATGATATGTACCTGTATATTTTGTGTATTGTATGTAACCCCCAAATGTAAAGCACCATGGAATTAATGGTGCTATATATATATAAATAAACAATAATAATAATAATAATAATAATAATAATAATAATGTATTGAAAAATAATAAAACACATACAAAAACATATAACACACAATGGAGGGCAACATAGAGGGCTCCGCCTGTATAGAAACAGGCGGACAATACCGTACCCCTCTCACTAGTGATGAACCGGAGATGATATCCCTTAAAATATATATGGCATATAATCCAAAAAGATCTAATCCTCACAGTTATAGGTGAGTATATACACTGCACTATTCAAATATATACCTAAAGGATAATCAAGGTGCATAATACTAGCCCCATATATAACAAGGTCTCACCATACAGTGTTTGCGAAAAGTATTGGCAACCCTGCAATTCTGTCAGATAATACTCAGTTTCTTCCAGAAAATGATTGCAAGCACAAACTCTTTGGTATTAATATCTTCATTTGTTTTGCTTGTAATGAAAAAACACAAAAGAGAATGAAAAAAAAGTTAAATCATTGATCATTTTACACAAAACTCCAAAAATGGGCCGGACAAAAGTATTGGCACCCTCAGCCTAATACTTGGTAGCACAACCTTTAGACAAAATAACTGTGAACTACTACTTCCGGTTATCATCAATGAGTTTCTTACAATGCTCTGCTGGAATTTTAGACCATTCTTCTTTGGTAAACTGCTCCAGGTCCCTGAGATGTGAAGGGGGCCTTCTCCAAACTGCCATTTTGAGATCTCTCCACAGGTGTTCTATGGGATTCAGGTCTGGACTCATTGCTGGCCACTTTAGAAGTCTCCAGTGCTTTCTCTCAAACCATTTTCTAGCGCTTTTTGAAGTGTCTTTTGGGTCATTGTCCTGCTGGAAGACCCATGACCTCTGAGGGAGACCCAGCTTTCTCACACTGGGCCCTACATTATGCTGCACAATTTGTTGGTAGTCTTCAGACTTCATAATGCCATGCACATGGTCAAGCAGTCCAGTGCCAGAGGCAGCAAAGCAACCCCAAAACATCAGGGAGCCTCCGCCATGTTTGACTGTAGGGACCGTGTTCTTTTCTTTCTTTGTTTATTTTCTGTTTACCATTCCCATAATACACCAGTTAAGTAGTTTTACCCTCAATATTTGGGCGTGTTTACTAAGCTTAGGTGGGGGTTTCCCGAGTTGACCCCTAGCAGAAGAAGAAGACCCTCCTGAATTCCTACAGAGTTCCTAGCAATATGCAATAGTGGGGTGAGAACTACAACACACCCTACAGAGGTCAAAGGGGTGTTACCTGTACATGAAGCATGAATGGCGGGTCACTATTCTTGTGGGATAATAATTCTATAGTAATATAATTTAATTCCTTCAGTGGTCTACAACTCTTTAGGTAGGGCACATCCAGGGTCAAATTTTTCAAGGGTCAGGTTCCGGTTGGGGGTCAAATGGAATACTAGTCTATGTGATATTCACAGTATACACCTGGGGACTGATCATTGATGCACCACCCTATTGATTCCCAAATCTCTCATCTTGGACAAGTCAATATGATATTCTCAATCCTCCGTGCTTGTGATATTTGGTTATAGGACCCATGATCTTGGAATATGACAGTGCCCTTCTGTTGTTGATGTAGAGTGGACCTTGCTCCATTTGTTGTTTCATTACTATTGGATCTTTTTATATTTTACTAGAATACCCGCGGCTTCACTCGCGGAAAATATGTTAAATTATTGATTATACTAAAGTAAAATTTTCAGTATCACACTGAAATTGACATTTTCAGAGCTAGAGTAAATCTTTTTTCCATTTAAAATTTTTATTATTTTGGCATTTTACTAATTTGTTGTAACATTGATGTGAACAATTTTTTTTTTTTTTACTTCAAAATTTTTTATTGATTTTACATATTCAATGCATATTATGTAGTATAAACTATTACAACTGTTTTTTGAACTATTTTTTATCAAAAAATTTATGCACCTTACACAAACATAAAACATTTACACCAGGGTGTAACTACTGGGGTAGCAGCAGTAGCGGCTGCCATAGGGCCCGGGACATTAGGGGCTCGGCGACAGCCACTACCTCAGCGGTTTTTTTTTTTTGCTTTTTTTTAATAGGCCATTACTTGCTGGGGTTACTCCAGATGGTAACAGGTCCTATTTACTTACAGATCCTGGCAGCTGCCTCTCCGTGCAGGCTTCTGGCCTACTTGTGTGACATCCCTAACTTCACATGACCGTGGCCTGCATCCTTTGCATTGCGACGCAGGGCCCCCCGGGTCATGTGATGTCCCGGACATCATTGAAGATGTCAGCGGGAAGTATAACAAAGCTAGGGATAGGCAAGTAACAGCGTTTTTTTATGTTTGTATCCCTCCTGGGTCTCCGATTATTATACTCTGGAGTCTGAAAATCCCCCAGAGTATAATAATTGTTCATAGGTGTCCACAATGGGGCATAATGCTGGGTGAAGGGGGCACTATGGGGCATAATTGTGGGTGAAGGGATCACAATGGGGCATAATACTGTGTGAAGGGACCACTATGAGGAATAATACTGTGTGCAGGGGCCACTATAGGACATAATATTATGTGCAGTGGCCACTGTGGGGTATAATAGTGTGTGCAGGGGCCACTATGAGACATAATACTATGTGCAGGGGCCACTATGGGGTATAATACTGTGTGCAGAGCCATTATGGGGTATAATTCTGTGTGCAGGGGCCATTATGGGGTATAGTACTGTGAGCAGAGGCCACTATGAAGTATAATACTGTGTACAGGGGCCACTATGGGACATAATACTATGTGCAGGGGCCACTATGGGGTATAATACTGTGTGCAGAGCCATTATGGGGTATAATTCTGTGTGCAGGGGCCATTATGGGGTATAGTACTGTGAGCAGAGGCCACTATGAAGTATAATACTGTGTACAGGGGCCACTATGGGACATAATACTATGTGCAGGGGCCACTATGGGGTATAATACTCTGTGCAGGGGCCACTATGGGGTATAATAGTGTGCGCAGGACTGCCGGTGGGGGGGGGGGGTCAGTCGGGGTCTTCAGTGTCGGGGGGTCCATGTCAAAAGTTCGCCACAGAGCCCCGCCATTCCTAGATATGCCACTGATTTACACCCAATTAACAACATAGTGCAACCCTTCCCCCCTCCCTCCAGTGTACTTTATAAGTAGTTCATGTGCAAAAGAGTAAAATAGGTTTACAGTTACACAACTATCTATTGTAGTGCGTCAGTGATGAAAGCTTTCTGTATAGTAAGCAATAATGACTTACTATGGGGCAGTTTTCGCCTGACCAATATTGCTGCTTACACACTACAGTCTCCTGGCCGTGGATTCTACATCTCCATAGACTTCTATGGAGCCTGCAAAATTCACAGCTTTGTACACAAGAAAGTCTATGGAACCGCCAAATCCATGGACCGGAGGTCTGTGAAAAATACTATAGTGAGCAAGCAGCCACTAAAGATACCAGACATGTTTTTCCAGTGCCTGCATGTACTTGTGTGTGATCCATGTGTATGTATGCATATGTGCATGCACGTGTGTATGGTCCATATATATGTATGCATGTGTGAGTGTATGTCTGTGTGCGCGTGATCAATGTGTATATATGCGTGTGTGCATGCACGTGTGTGGTCCGTGTATATGTATGTGCGCGTGTGTATGTGTGTGTGATCCATGTGTATGTATGAGTGTGTGAATGCACATTGTGGTCCGTGTATATGTATGTGTGTGTATGTGTGTGTGTGTGCGCGCGTGTGTGATCCATGCAGTGGCGTAACTATCGTAGAGGCAGCAGAGGCGGCTGCCACAGGGCCCGGGTCATTAGGGCGCCTGGTGACAGCTGCTGCCGCTGCGTTTTTTTTTTTTTTTTAAATAGGCCGTTATGGGCCCTATTCACTTGCCAATCCTGGCGGTGCCGGGATTGGTAAGTGACACTGCGGGCCCCACAAACACTATCATTATACTCGGGGGGTCTTTGCAGACATAATTCCCAGGGTGGGAAATCTTGTGCCGCTGTTAGGACTAAGGGAAACAAGATTATCTTCATAATCACTTGTTCCCTGTCGTCCGTACCAGCGACACAATGTGGGGAGATAGCAAGTACGTCTCCCAATAAGGGCGGGTTACTCAACAACGGAGCCCAAAATGGTTTGGGCGAAGGCCGTGGAAATATGTATATAACTGTATGCAATGCTATAGAATTACTTTTGTATAAAACACACAGAGGGGAGGTTCTTGTGCCCTATTATAGGGCCTGCCACGTATTTATTGGCTAATTAAATATCCGCCTGTCCTACCAGCACACAGGGGCAGAAATACCCCCACATTGTGCCGCTGTTAGGACTAAGGGAAACAAGATTATCTTCATAATCACTTGTTTATGGGTGTCCACAGTGGGACATAATACTGTATACAGGGGACACTATTGGGGATAATACTGTGTGCAGGAGCCACTATTGGGGATAATACTGTGTGTGCAGGGGTCACTATTGGGGATAATACTGTGTGTAGGGGCCACTATGGGGGATAATACTGTGTGCAGGGGACACTATGGGGATAATACTGTGTGCAGGGGACACTATGGGGGATAATACTGTGTGCAGGGACCACTATTGGGGATAATACTGTGTGCAGGAGCCACTATTAGGGATAATACTGTGTGTGCAGGGGACACTATTGGGGATAATACTGTGTGCAGGAGCCACTATTGGGGATAATACTGTGTGCAGGAGCCACTATTAGGGATAATACTGTGTGTGCAGGGGACACTATTGGGGATAATACTGTGTGTAGGGGCCACTATAGGGGATAATACTGTGTGCAGGAGCCACTATTGGGGATAATACTGTGTGTGCAGGGGTCACTATTGGGGATAATACTGTGTGTAGGGGCCACTATAGGGGATAATACTGTGTGCAGGGGACACTATGGGGATAATACTGTGTGCAGGGGACACTATGGGGGATAATACTGTGTGCAGGAGCCACTATTGGGGATAATACTGTGTGTGCAGGGGACACTATTGGGGATAATAGGGTGTGTAGGGGCCACTATGTGGGATAATACTGTGTGCAGGGGCCACTATGGGGTATAATAGTGTGTGCAGGGGCCACTATGGGGTATAATAGTGTGTGCAGGGGCCACTATGGGGGATAATACTGTGTGCAGGGGCCTCTATGGGGGATAATACTGTGTGCAGGGGCCACTATGGGGATAATACTGTGTGCAGGGGCCACTATGGGGGATAATACTGTGTGCAGGGGCCACTATGGGGGATAATACTGTGTGCAGGGGCCACTAATGGACATAATACTGTGTGCAGGGCTTACTAAGGGACATAATAGAGTGCGGAGGAGGGGGTCGGTCAAGGTCTTCGCCGTCGGTTTGGGGGGGGGGGGCAAGTCAAAAGTTCGCCACGGGGCCCCGCCGTTCTTAGTTAAGCCACTGGATCCATGTATATGTATGCATGTGTGTATGCTCGTGTGTGGTCCGTGTATATGTGTGCATATGTGTGCACGCGTCTATGTGTGTGTGCATGCATGTGGTGTGATCCATGTGTATGTATGCGTGGATGCATACACGCGTGTGGTCCATATATATGTATGTGTGTGCACGTGTGTGTGTATTTGTTTGTGTGTGTGCACACGTGTGATCCATGTGTAAGTATGCGTGCGTGTATGCACGTGTGTGGTCTGTGTATATGTTTGCAGGTATGTGCGCATGTGATCCATGTGTTTCTGCGTGCACACAGCAAGTGTCCATGCGTGCGGTAGTTGTGTGTGAGTACGCATGTGCTCTTTTCGTGCGTGTGTGTAGTGTGCATTCATCTGAGTGTCTTTGCGTGCGTGTGTGTGTGGTTCGTGCGTGTTTGTGTGGTATTTATGGGATGATGTTGTGGTATTTGAGGGGTTGTGTTTGTGTTGTGTGTGTCTAGAGTGGTCTGGTGTTTGTGTGGTGTGTTGTGGCATTTGTGTGGTGTTGTGCTTGTGGGTTGGTGTATGTGTGTTATCTGTGTGATGTTTATATGGTGTTTGTGAAAGTTTTGTGTGTTATGTGTGGTGGTGCGGCCCCTTTAGCAAGGACTCTTTGGTGCCATCGCCATAATCCGTCCCTGTCAGTCACAACTGTTGTTTTCAGCTCAGTGCTTTCACTTAAATTTTTGCCCAATATATGTATAGGGCCTAAATTTAGGACCCCCAATCTCATGACGGGGGGACGCTAGCAAGATGTAAAATGCGCAGTATTCTGCTCCTGTGGGTGTAGAGGGGGCGTGCCAAATTTCACCCAAATCGGGCGAGAACTGTGGATTTGTATAAAGCAGACTAGTACAGATTTTGAGTTTTATATATATAAACTAGTAGAATACCCGGTGGCTTCGCTCGCGGAAAATATGTTAACTTGTTGGTTATGCTAAAGTAAAATTTTCAGTGTCACACTGAAATTGAAAACGCCTCCCCATAGAGTTCTATGGATTCCACTTGCTTTATTTCTCCACTTGCGGAAACCAACGCAGTCAATGGGTGGTGTAAATTCTATGTTGCGGATTTGGAGGCAGAATTGGCAAAAACCGCACGGGAAAAAAACGCTAGCATTTTTTTTCAAGGTCCATGCATTGTTCTGAAGGAAAAAAAAAAAAAAAAAAAAAAAAAAGACTCAAAAAATTCTCCAAAAACCGCTTCAAAATACCATTTCTTAATTCCTGAAGCAGTTTTTTTCCTCGCCAAAATCCTCACCAAAAAACTCTGTTCTAGCAGAAAAAGAAACCATTAAAGTCAATGGTAAGCTTTTTTTTCACTGCTGAAATTCCACACCATTTTCCTCCATGTAAATGGACTACTAAACTATGACCTGAAGGAGCTGACTTCTCAGTAATGAAAACCCCCTCACAGGCAGACTTGTGTAGTTGCCCATATCAACCAATCGGAGCTCAGCTTTCACTTTACCTCAGCAGCTTCAGTGATGAAAGCTCCCTGTATAGTCAGCAATAATGACAATCTTACTATCAGGCAGATTTCACCGGACCAAAAATGCTGCTCAGTAAGGGCCCCTTCACACGGCGTAAGCACGCCGCTCATTTAGATACGTATACACGTGTCCGAGCGTGGCAATTCAAAACATAGCCCATTGATTTCAATGGGAAGCGCGCGTATATGCAGATATACGCGCGCTTCCCATTGAAATCAATGGGCTCTGTTTTGCTTAAGCCGTGTGAAGGGGCACTAAGGTTGTTTGCACACTACAGTATTTTTCACGGGTCTCTGGGCTGTGGATTCTACAGCTCCTTAGACTTCTATGGAGCTGCAAAATTTACAGCTTTGTGCACAAAGAAGTCTATGCAACTGCCAAATCCATGGCCCGAAGGCCGGTGAAAAATACTTTAGTGTGCCAGCAGCCACTAAGGATACCAGATGTGTTTTGTCAGTGCGTGCATGTGTGTGTGTGTTATTATTATTATTATTATTATTATTGTTTATTTTATATAGAACCATTAATTCCATGGTGCTTCACATTTGGGGGTATATAGATATTAGTACGTAAGTTAAGTTTTACTCATTCACCCCTATCGATTTTGATTCAAATTTTGGAGGACTTTGAGCAGTTATTTACTAGCCTTTGGCTGAGTTCACACAAAGTTTTTTGGATCGGAACCTGAGGTGGAGGCCGCCTCAGGTTTCGATCCAAAAAACGGGTCACCTCAGCTGAAAGCAGTTGCACTTCACCGACATCCAGCCCCACAATGAATGGGTCTAATCCGGGGGAGGGAATTTCTTCAGGCCGAATAGGCGACTCGGCCTGAAGAATGAGCATGTCCATTCTTTTTTCCGGGAGCTGGAAGAAACGACTCCCGGAAAAACCTCCTGAGCGGCTCCCATTGATTTAAATGGGAGCTGTCTTTTTGTCAGGGTTTTGAGGCATTTACGGACTCAAAACCCTGACCAAAAAACCCTGTGTGAACTCACCCTTTGTTGGATTTGTGTACCATTCTAATATACAAATGAGAAAGTAGTCTTTTTTCCTGCATATGTTGCTGGGTGTAGACATTTACAATTAATTTCCACTTTCTGCCCTCTCCAGTAGACACTTCTCCCATGGCGGATCTCTCAGTAGACCAGACCTTATCATCACCTACCCATTACTCTACACTTCTTTCAACCCCTCAACATAACTCCGGCTCCAAAGTAAGTAAGCGAACTACTCCCATCAACAGATTCAGATTGGAGCGCCAGTCCCCTCACCAAGAAATCTTTATTCTGCTTCACATCTCCCACCCTTAACCCATCAGGCCTCCGCCTCAAAATCCTCCTCAAAAAAACGCCTTACATTTCAGTGGGATCCAGTAGCAGTTTTTTTCCTCCAATTTTTTCAACTAGAGGAAATAAAAAAGCAACATGACCTATGTTCAGGCGGATTCTGCCTTGAAAAACTCATTGAAATCAATCAAACGTGGTGAAAACGCAACACAGTTTTTTCACGTGTTTTTTGATTCGTTATTTTGACATAGTTTTTACAGAAACCAATCAAAACAGCTAACATATTTTTAAAGGAAAGTTTACTGGAGTACACAGTTCAATGGAGCAAAAAACATGGCAAAAATTGCGACAAAATCACAAAAAAAAAAACACAACTAAAACTGCATCATGTAAAAAAAAAGCATAAAATTTTTTTATGAAGCAGATTTTTTCAGCCTGCAAAGAACTCCATGTGAACATACCCTTAGAGAATCAAGAAATTACACAGCATAATAGTGCTAAAATTTAATAGAGATTGGATAGGATCACATAGATATATACAGCCAGTTGATTACTATCACAATCAATACTGTCATTACAATACTTTCATTACAAATAATCTAATTTTGTCTGTTTATGATGCAGTTTTATTTTATATACTGTACATATTCTTTAAACATACTTGAAAAAATATTTTGCTAAGGACTTTTGGGCAAGAGTTAAATTTTTTTAAATGAAATGCGTATTGTTGGTTTAATAAGTTGATTTTACCTATGCAAATCCGAAAAAAAATAATTCCGTTATTTAAGCATTGTTTTGTTGTTCACTCAATGTGCAGCCTAGCCTACACTCATTTGGAAAAAATGTGCAATTTCATGGGTTGTTTTTTTTTCACTATTGTGACCAAATACACAGTGTGATGGAGCGTTGTTAATTGGAAAAAATAAATATTTACAGTTTATATGAGCAACTGCATATTTATATAAATGACCTCCCGTATGTTCATAATACGCCTTAATAACCCTTATGTAAAAAAAAAACCCTTATGTTCATAATGCCCCCGCCCTTATAGTTATAATTACCCCTCTTAACGACCCTTTATACTATTAAAATACCCACAAATAATCTAAAAAAATCAGTTATACTCACCTACCTACGACTCTGATGAACAGAGCTGCTGGCCCTTGCCTGTCCACGCGCAGGACATCTGTGTCTCAGCACAGGCAGTTTGATGCTATGACGCCATAGCGCGCCTGTGCTGAGAAGCAGATGTCTGTCTATGTGGACTGTGGACCTCATGTGGCTTGTGGTTTACAAGACTGGCAAGTTGCAGGAAGCATTTTAACTAGATCAGTGTCTTCAGACACCGATCTAGTTAAAATTAAAAGATGTATTAATGGAGGTTCCTATTGACTATTTTTTTTTTTTTTTTTATAAAAAAGTAGTCAGCATCCGACAGCCCAGTGAGCCCCCTCAGGAGGTTGGGGCCCCGACTCTTGCACGGGTTTGCCTGGTGCTGACGCCAGCCCAGCCCCCCTCCCTACTCTCCCTCATACTTACTTTCACATTAATTACATTTTCCTCTCCCATAGTCACCTCTTCCTCATTCAGGCATCTTCCCTGTCATCTTCCTCACTCTTTGCACTAGAGACTCAATAATACTCTCCTTCTCAGCCCCGCGATGACTGATTAAGTAGAGAGAGATGTTGCACATTTCTTTGTGCATAATAACCTTCCTGATACGTCCCATACCCGCTCTGGGTAATCCATAACTGTGTTGTCCGCGGGTCTTTCATCAAGATCACTTCTCACCTCAAGAAGGAACGTAGTGTGGACAGTGCCTTTTTGGTAGCTCATATTAGTCATTTGGAGGCTTCACATAAGAAATTTCTCGACCTCTTGGTCCGTGAGGAACCCCTATCCCTCTGAAATAAATTTAAATCACTTACCCTTGCTCATGCACGTGCATCTCTGGTTAAGTGTCACCTCACCAAATTTGGTAATAAACTTAAGCAGATTTTGGCATAAACCCTCTGCATTCAGCATGGCCACTCATTTGTTTCCTCCATTGTTAGAATATTGGGCATCCACTCCTCTTTCCAACTCAGATCTCTTATTCTTTTGATGATTTTTATTCTCTGCAATCTTCATCCTCCACTCTCATTGGAGGCCAGTCATCAACAATAATTGGAGATTGCAGATTTTCTACCTCATTTAGGCTTATCCAAATTTCCCTCCTCGGCAATAATAATACTAATTTCTGATATATTTAATAACAACTTTGTAAAACCATAGCAACACTGTCCCAATGTGAGTGGCTTTTTAAAAATGTTTTTGATTTAATATATTTATAGTGAGTTGTGAGGGTTTTTTTTAACAATAATCATACTCTGGGTTAAAGTGGGATCCTTTTTTTTTTTTTTTTTTTTTTGGTAATTTCCCATGGACTTCTTTATAGAATTTACGCTAGGTTCACACTAGCATTTGTTTTTCTGTCGTCGAGACCCATCCACTAAAAAAGTGTTTAGACTATAATGGGGTCTGCTGGGTGTCCATGGGGTTTCCAATGGTTTCAGTATAAAACCTCCATGCAGGACATTTCTCTCTGCAGATTTTAGATGGAATCTGTGGCAGAGTCTCCTATGGAGATTGAAATGAAGATGTGAACCTAGTATTAAACACACCAAGAAAACATTACAAAAACATCATGAAAATGCTTAAAATACATGTCTTTCACTGCAAAAAAATAATCACTGTGTGAAGCAACTCTAAGGCTGGGGCACCACATTGCAAAAATACTACAAATTGGATGTGGCATATTATAGCGCTTGCAAAGTTTGTTTCCACCGCGGTCTTTTTAGCAGTGCACCTGAGGGGAAGCCGTGTTCATGGTACCCTCATTTCAACATATAGAGCAGCGGTTCTCAACCTGTGGGTTGCGACCCCGACGGGGGTCTAACAACCAAAACACAGGGGTCGCCACATACCTCCCAACTGTCCCGGCCGGTGGGAGGTATGTCCCTGTTTCAACTGATTGGCACCCGGAGGACGCCGATGAGTTGAAAACACAGGTGATTAAAGCAGGAGCTGACACAGCCAGCTCCTGCTTTAACGCTGTGCTGCGGCTTCTGTATGTGTAACTGCGATGTGATGACGTTTTTTTTTGTTTAAAACATTAAGGTGGAACATAATGAAGGGGCAGATGAAGGGGGGGGACGGCATGACACTGGGGCAGAAATGGAGGGACATGAAGCTCTGGGCAGATGAAGGGGGGGACGTCATGACACTGGGGGCAGAGATGGAGGGTCATGAAGCTCTGGGCAGATGAAGGGGGGGACAGCATGACACTGGGGGCAGAGATGGAGGGACATGAAGCTCTGGGCAGAGATGGGGGAACATGAAACTGGGGAACAGATGGGGACATGAAACTGGGGGCAGATGAAGGGGGGGTACGGCTTGACACTGGAGGCAGAGATGGGGGGACATGAAACTGGGCAGAGATGGGGGACATGAAACTGGGGGCAGAGATGGAGGTGGGACATGAAACTGGGGCAGATGAAGGGGTTATATGAAACTGGGGGAGAGATGGAGGGAGGACATATAATGTACGGGTGACTGTAGGAGGATTATACTGTGTGGGAGCACATGAAAAATGAATGAGAATGGGCGGAGTCAACATAAAAGTGGGTGGAGCTAAATTATCTGCACGCCGCATATTTTCTCCCTCTTTCTAATTTTCAAAAGTTGCGAGGTATGCCTAAATCCATCAGAAAATACATTTCTGATGGCTTTAGCCACTGAGAAGCCGCGCTACTGTCTGCAGCAGCGCTATTCAGCTGGAACGCACGCCGTTATGGACGCGTGTTCCAAACTGAATGGGGTCACCGCAATATGAGGAACTGTATTGCGGGGTCACGGCCTTAGAAAGGTTGAGAACCACTGATATAGAGGGATCAGTGAAAACAGGTAATAACTAGAGATGAGCGAACAGTGTTCTATCTATCGGATATTAGGCTGTTCGGCATGTTCGAATCGAATCGAACACCGCGTGGTAAAGTGCGCCATTACTCGATTCCCCTCCCACCTTCCCTGGCGCCTTTTTTGCTCCAATAACAGCGCAGGGTAGGTGGGACAGGAACTACGACACCGGTGACGTTGAGAAAAGTAGGCAAAACCCATTGGCTGCCGAAAACATGTGACCTCTAATTTAAAAGAACAGCGCCGCCCAGGTTCGCGTCATTCTGAGCTTGCAATTCACCGAGGACGGAGGTTTCCGTCCAGCTAGCTAGGGCTTAGATTCTGGGTAGGCAGGGACAGGCTAGGATAGGAAGGAGAAGACAACCACAACAGCTCTTGTAAGAGCTAAATTCCAGGGAGAAGCTTGTCAGTGTAACGTGGCACTGACGGGCTCAATCGCCGCAACCCAGCTTTCCCAGGATCCTGAATGGAATACACTGTCAGTGTATTCCCGTATACCCGATATATACCCCGATACCCGTTCCAACGGTGTGCCCCCCCACCTTCACCCCAGAAATACCCTGCAAGTCCCCTAGCAATAGAATTGGGGCTATATACACCCACAATTTTTACTACTGGTATACAGTGCCATTGTCTGACTGGGAATTCAAAGAATATATTGGGGTTATAAATACCCTCATTTTTTGCTACTGCCATATAGTGCCAGTTTCTGACTGGTAATTCAAAGAATATATTGGGGTTACGTGCACCCACAATTTTTACTACTGGTATACAGTGCCATTGTCTGACTGGGAATTCAAAGAATATATTGGGAATACAAATACCCTCATTTCTTGCTACTGCCATATAGTGCCAGTTTCTGACTGGTAATTCAAAGAATATATTGGGGTTACGTGCACCCACAATTTTTACTACTGGTATACAGTGCCATTGTCTGACTGGGAATTCAAAGAATATACTGGGGTTATAAATACCCTCATTTCTTGCTACTGCCATATAGTGCCAGTTTCTGACTGGTAATTCAAAGAATATATTGGGGTTACGTGCAACCACAATTTTTACTACTGGTATACAGTGCCATTGTCTGACTGGGAATTCAAAGAATATATTGGGAATACAAATACCCTCATTTCTTGCTACTGCCATATAGTGCCAGTGTCTGACTGGGAATTCAAAGAATATATTGGGGTTACGTGCACCCACAATTTTTACTACTGGTACACAGTGCCATTGTCTGACTGGGAATTCAAAGAATATATTGGGAATACAAATACCCTCATTTCTTGCTACTGCCATATAGTGCCAGTTTCTGACTGGTAATTCAAAGAATATATTGGGGTTACGTGCACCCACAATTTTTACTACTGGTATACAGTGCCATTGTCTGACTGGGAATTCAAAGAATATATTGGGAATACAAATACCCTCATTTCTTGCTACTGCCATATAGTGCCAGTTTCTGACTGGTAATTCAAAGAATATATTGGGGTTACGTGCACCCACAATTTTTACTACTGGTATACAGTGCCAATTTCTAACTAGGAATTCAAAATGCGCAAGGCTCCCGGAAAGGGACGTGGACGAGGCCGTGGGCGAGGTCGGGGGAATGGTTCTGGGGAGCAAGGTAGCAGTGAAGCCACAGGGCGTCCCGTGCCTACTCCTGTGGGGCAGCAAGCATTGCGCCACTCCACAGTGCCAGGGTTGCTTGCCACATTAACTAAACTGCAGGGTACAAACCTTAGTAGGCCCGAGAACCAGGAACAGGTCTTGCAATGGCTGTCAGAGAACGCTTACAGCACATTGTCCAGCAGCCAGTCAGACTCTGCCTCCTCTCCTCCTATTACCCAACAGTCTTGTCTTCCTTCCTCCCAAAATTCCGAAGCTTTACAGAACAATAACCCAAACTGTCCCTGCTCCCCAGAGCTGTTCTCCGCTCCTTTCATTGTCCCTCAACCTGCCTCTCCACGTCACGATTCCACGAACCTAACAGAGGAGCATCTGTGTCCAGATGCTCAAACACTAGAGTCTCCTCCATCTCCGTTCGATTTGGTGGTGGATGACCAGCAACCCACCCTCATCGACGATGATGTGACGCAGTTGCCGTCAGGGCATCCAGTTGACCGGCGCATTGTGCGGGAGGAGGAGATGAGACAGGAGTTGGAAGAGGAAGTGGTGGATGATGAGGACACTGACCCGACCTGGACAGGGGGGATGTCAAGCGGGGAAAGTAGTGTGGATGTTGAGGCAGGTGCAGCACCAAAAAGGGTAGCTAGAGGCAGAGGCAGAGGTCAGCAGCTTAGGCGAAGCCAGGCCACACCCGGAATCTCCCAAGATGTTCCAGTTCGTACCCAGCCCCGAAAAACTCCCACCTCGAGGGCACGTTTCTCGAAGGTGTGGAGTTTTTTCAAGGAATGCGCCGAGGACAGATATAGTGTTGTCTGCACAATTTGCCTCTCGAAATTGATTAGGGGCTCTGAGAAGAGCAACCTGTCCACCACTTCAATGCGCCGTCATTTGGAATCCAAGCACTGGAATCAGTGGCAGGCAGCAACGGCAGGACAAAGGCCGCCTGCCGTTCACGCCACTGCCACTGCCTCTGCCACTGCCTCTGCCTCTGCCACTGCCACTGCTGACTGTGCTGGCGATGCACTCCAGAGGACGAGCCAGGACACCACTTCATCTGCCTCCGCCACTTTGTTGACTTCTACCTCATCCTCCCCTGGTCCTGTCTTATCTCCTTCTCCTGCACCATCAAAGGCACCATCAGGCGTTTCTTTACAACAACCCACCATCTCTCAGACATTGGAGCGGCGGCAGAAATACACTGCTAACCACCCACACGCGCAAGCCTTGAACGCCAACATCGCTAAACTGCTGGCCCAGGAGATGTTGGCGTTCCGGCTTGTTGAAACTCCCGCCTTCCTGGACCTGATGGCAACTGCGGCACCTCGCTATGCCGTCCCTAGCCGTCACTACTTCTCCCGGTGTGCCGTCCCCGCCTTGCACCAGCACGTGTCACTCAACATCAGGCGGGCCCTTAGTTCCGCGCTTTGCACAAAGGTCCACTTGACCACCGACGCGTGGACAAGTGCATGCGGACAGGGACGCTACATTTCACTGATGGCACACTGGGTGAATGTAGTTGAGGCTGGGACTGCTTCCCAAACTGGCCCGGTGTACCTCGTCTCCCCGCCTAACATTCCTGGCAGGGACACGAGAAGAACACCCCCCTCCTCCTCCTCCTCTACCGCCTCCTCCTCCGCCACCGCCTCCGCCACCGCCTCCTCCTCCGCTGTTAGATTGACCCCAGCTACGAGTTGGAAACGTTGCAGCACTGGCGTTGGTAGACGTCAGCAGGCTGTGCTGAAGCTGATCAGCTTGGAGGACAGACAGCACACTGCCTCCGAGGTGAGGGATGCCCTCCTCGATGAGACGGCAATATGGTTTGAGCCGCTGCACCTGGGCCCAGGCATGGTCGTTTGTGATAACGGCCGGAACCTGGTAGCAGCTCTGGAGCTTGCCGGACTCCAACATGTTCCATGCCTGGCCCACGTCTTCAACCTAATGGTGCAACGTTTCCTAAAGAGCTACCCCAATGTTCCAGAGCTACTGGTGAAAGTGCGGCGCATGTGCGCCCACTTTCGCAAGTCGACAGTAGCCGCTGCTAGCTTAAAATCTCTCCAGCAACGCCTGCATGTGCCACAACACCGGCTTTTGTGCGACGTCCCCACACGCTGGAACTCAACGTTTCAGATGTTGAATAGAGTGGTTGAGCAGCAGAGACCTTTGATGGAATACCAGCTACAAAACCCTAGGGTGCCACAAAGTCAGCTGCCTCAGTTTCACATCCATGAGTGGCCATGGATGAGAGACCTTTGTGACATCCTACGGGTCTTTGAGGAGTCCACAAGGAGGGTGAGCTCTGAGGATGCGATGGTGAGCCTTACAATCCCGCTCTTGTGTGTTCTGAGAGAATCCCTGATTGACATCAGGGATAACTCAGATCACACAGAGGAGTTAGGGATAGCATCCGGTCCGTCACAGCTGGAGAGTAGGTCCACACATCTGTCCGCTTCACTGCGTTTAATGGAGGAGGAGGAGGAGGAGGAGGAGGAGGAAGAAGAGTTGTCCGATGATGTGATGGTGATACAGGAGGCTTCCGGGCAACTTCGAATCGTCCCATTGTTGCAGCGCGGATGGGTAGACATGGAGGATGAGGAGGAAATGGAGATTGAACTTTCCGGTGGGGCCAGAGGAGTCATGCCAACTAACACTGTGGCAGACATGGCTGAGTTCATGTTGGGGTGCTTTACAACCGACAAGCGTATTGTCAAAATCATGGAGGACAACCAGTACTGGATCTTTGCTATCCTTGACCCCCGGTATAAAAACAACATCTCGTCTTTTATTCCGGTAGAGGGGAGGGCCAATCGCATCAATGCTTGCCACAGGCAATTGGTGCAGAATATGATGGAGATGTTTCCAGCATGTGACGTTGGCGGCAGGGAGGGCAGTTCCTCCAGTAGGCAACCAAGTTCTCACCGGTCCACACAAACGAGGGGCACACTGTCTAAGGTCTGGGACACCTTGATGGCACCCCCTCGCCAAAGTGCCGCCACGGAGGGTCCTAGTGTCACCAGGCGTGAGAAGTATAGGCGCATGTTGCGGGAATACCTTTCCGACCACAGCCCTGTCCTCTCCGACCCCTCTGCGCCCTACACGTATTGGGTGTCGAAGTTGGACCTGTGGCTTGAACTTGCCCTATATGCCTTGGAGGTGCTGTCCTGTCCTGCCGCCAGCGTCCTATCTGAGAGGGTGTTCAGTGCAGCCGGTGGCATCATCACTGACAAGCGCACCCGTCTGTCAGCTGAGAGTGCCGACCGGCTCACTTTGATAAAAATGAACCACCACTGGGTAGAGCCGTCATTTTTGTGCCCACCTGTGTAAAGCACCCCAACATGAAACTCCATGTCTGTACTCAACCTCTCCAATTCCTCCGCATCCTCATACTCATCCACCATAAGCGTTGCACAATTCTGCTAATACTAGGCTCCCTCCACCCTGATTTCCCCCAACTCTGCTGGTTAGAGGCTCCCTCCACCCTGATTTCCACCAACTCTGCTGGTTAGAGGCTCCCTCCACCATGAATTTGCCCAAACTGGGCTGTTTAGAGGCTCCCTCCACCATGAATTGGTCCAAACTGGGGTTTTTAGAGGCTCCCTCCACCATGAATTGGTCCAAACTGGGCTGTTTAGCGGCTCCCTCCACCATGAATTGGTCCAAACTGGGGTTTTTAGAGGCTCCCTCCACCATGAATTGGTCCAAACTTGGCTGTTTAGAGGCTCCCTCCACCATGAATTGGTCCAAACTGGGTTTTTTAGAGGCTCCCTCCACCATGAATTGGTCCAAACTGGGGTTTTTAGAGGCTCCCTCCACCATGAATTGGTCCAAACTGGGGTTTTTAGAGGCTCCCTCCACCATGAATTGGTCCAAACTGGGCTGTTTAGCGGCTCCCTCCACCATTAATTGGTCCAAACTGGGCTGTTTAGAGGCTCCCTCCACCATGAATTTGCCCAAACTGGGCTGGTTAGAGGCTCCCTCCACCATGAATTGGTCCAAACTGGGGTTTTTAGAGGCTCCCTCCACCATGAATTGGTCCAAACTTGGCTGTTTAGAGGCTCCCTCCACCATTAATTGGTCCAAACTGGGCTGGTTAGAGGCTCCCTCCACCATGAATTGGTCCAAACTGGGTTTTTTAGAGGCTCCCTCCACCATGAATTTGCCCAAACTGGGCTGTTTAGAGGCTCCCTCCACCATGAATTGGTCCAAACTGGGCTGGTTAGAGGCTCCCTCCACCATGAATTTCCCAAAACTTGGCTGTTTAGAGGCTCCCTCCACCATTAATTGGTCCAAACTGGGCTGGTTAGAGGCTCCCTCCACCATGAATTTGCCCAAACTGGGCTGTTTAGAGGCTCCCTCCACCATGAATTGGTCCAAACTGGGTTTTTTAGAGGCTCCCTCCACCATGAATTGGTCCAAACTGGGCTGTTTAGAGGCTCCCTCCACCATGAATTTGCCCAAACTGGGCTGGTTAGAGGCTCCCTCCACCATGAATTGGTCCAAACTGGGCTGGTTAGAGGCTCCCTCCACCATGAATTTGCCCAAACTGGGCTGTTTAGAGGCTCCCTCCACCATGAATTGGTCCAAACTGGGTTTTTTAGAGGCTCCCTCCACCATGAATTGGTCCAAACTGGGCTGTTTAGAAGCTCCCTCCACCATGAATTTGCCCAAACTGGGCTGGTTAGAGGCTCCCTCCACCATTAATTGGTCCAAACTGGGCTGGTTAGAGGCTCCCTCCACCATGAATTTGCCCAAACTGGGCTGTTTAGAGGCTCCCTCCACCATGAATTTGCCCAAACTGGGCTGTTTAGAGGCTCCCTCCACCATGAATTTGCCCAAACTGGGCTGGTTAGAGGCTCCCTCCACCATGAATTGGTCCAAACTGGGTTTTTTAGAGGCTCCCTCCACCATGAATTTGCCCAAACTGGGCTGGTTAGAGGCTCCCTCCACCATGAATTGGTCCAAACTGGGTTTTTTAGAGGCTCCCTCCACCATGAATTTGCCCAAACTGGGCTGGTTAGAGGCTCCCTCCACCATGAATTGGTCCAAACTGGGTTTTTTAGAGGCTCCCTCCACCATGAATTTGCCCACACTGGGCTGGTTAGAGGCTCCCTCCACCATGAATTGGTCCAAACTGGGGTTTTTAGAGGCTCCCTCCACCATGAATTTGCCCAAACTGGGGTGTTTAGAGGCTCCCTCCACCATGAATTTGCCCAAACTCTGCTGGTTAGAGGCTCAATCCACCCTGATTTTCAAAACAAATGTTGGTGCCAACCTCAACTTACTACAAGGGCCAAATTCACTGCTGGTGACAAGCTCTCCTCACTGCAAGTGCCAAATACACATGTTTCAAGGTGTTTTCCTACTGTCAGAGAGGTGGTATTGAGTGTGTAAAGTGTGTAGTTGTTAGGCTGTGATGTTGGGGTAATAGAGGGTCTTTGGTGTGTTAGATGCCCCCAGACATGCTTCCCCTGCTGTCCCAGTGTCATTCCAGAGGTGTTGGCATCATTTCCTGGGGTGTCATAGTGGACTTGGTGACCCTCCAGACACGGATTTGGGTTTCCCCCTTAACGAGTATCTGTTCCCCATAGACTATAATGGGGTTCGAAACCCATTCGAACACACGAACATTGAGCGGCTGTTCGAATCGAATTTCGAACCTCGAACATTTTAGTGTTCGCTCATCTCTAGTAATAACAGGACATGTCCTATATTCTGATGGTCCGTTATAACGGTCATGTGAATAGCCCCATTCAGATGAATGAATTTTAAAGCAGTTACGTGAGGACGATTATGATGTTCGTGTGAATATAGGGTACATTTTATAAATGGGATCAGGTGACTTAACCATGACACTTTTTTCAGTTTTTAATAATGTGTAAAAGTAATGTAAACAAAATATGTTAAAGCATTCTTCATGATGATCAGTTACTGCTTACCTTCAACCCTTCCAAAATTTGATATATATTTAGCTCCTGATACTGAAATTTAGACAATCATAGGAGTTCTGAGTATACATAGCTGTAGAAAGAAATGCTGTGTCCACCTTTATTCTTAACTTTTTAAGGGCTGAATGAGCTGAACATTCCCTAGGCAGCAGTAGAGTTAATGTATGCAAAATTCCACTGCCTCAGCTTGCTATTCCTTAGCCTTCATTTCATCCAACCCCCATTACAATCACAGCTGCTGACTGCAGCATACAACGCTCTCTGCATACCAATATGATCTGGTGCCGTCCTGATTGGTTGACTAGTGGGAGGGGGTGAGAGCATGAAGCAGGTGCTTCTATTCATGTCATATGTGTGTATTCATAAGACACACACACGCTTAGATATGCACACAAATATCATTTATGTTTGTGGATGTTTCCGAAGAAACAGTGTTATAGATCAGAAATAGAGGCAGCGAGATTTGCAGGTCTTTACTGATTTCAATTATAAGCTTGTTTAATCACTTATTGATGATTAGATTGTTTTAAACAAGGAAATAAAATGTGATACTACTAACATATAACTAAGTATCAAACGTCTAAAGTTTAAACAATAGGATTCATTTCACAGGTATCATTCTACCACAAGTGCTAATATTCTATATTAAGTGGGCTATATACTCATATTAGGTACTGCACATATTCTCAGTGCTGTAGATGTGCTTTGGATGGGTGCGTTTTACTGTACGTTTTACTGTTTATATGCTCTTTCAGAATAGCTGCAATATGAAAAGGATATGAAAAGAAAATTGAAAATACAGATTTAAAGGACTTTTAGCATAACATGTTTGGTTAAGGCATCTGGCTGCAACACAAAGAATCCCTATAGCTTTATACTTTATGAAACTGTAGGCACTGCATGTATTGCCATATGGTTCCTCAATATGCCACATTGTTACATACATAACGTGACATACAAAATGCTAACATGCCAAAACTTTCTACTATCAGATTCTGTATTAACAAAGTTAATAAAATTCTATATAGCTCCATTGGTGGAAATTGGTGATAAACAGCATTAAAATATGACCTCATTGACTGTAATTCCTCCATTATGACTCCATACATCTCAGAGCCATAATAAGGCCATGAGCAGAAGACCTTAGTTATAGAATTGACAGTCTGATACCGCTGCATTTGTGACAGCAGCTTTCAAAAAAGCTACTGAAATTTCATTACAGAAATTCGGTAAAGGAGCCATCCTGTATGGACATATACTAAAGGCTTTAAAATTGATAAATTACTTAGGACAAATTCTTATTTAACTCACCCAAAATGTCCAAAATTAGGCTGGGGCCCTACGAGTCAGAAATGCTGCGGGAATAATACAGTACTTTCAAAGCACATGAGATTCATGCTAATCACATGCCCACTTTGCATTTAAAACCGCGGCACAGTTTTGGAAATCGCAGCATGACAATTATATCTACAGAAACACTGGCGGCTTTCCTGTAGATAAAATGGTAACAGAAAGTCCGTAGAGGAAAACTCTGTGAACTTTCTGTTCAAAGCGCTGAGGGAAGAACCGGGATGCATTCCGCTGTGGTTGTTCCCGCAGAGCTTTTGCATGGCGTTTCCGGACCATGCGGCCTTAGCCTTAGGGCCCCTTCACACGGAGGATACGCTGGCTGATTTTGAACGTGTAAACGTTCCGAATCAGCAGCGTTTAAAACAGGTCCCATTGCTTTCTATGGGAGCCGGCATACATGCGCTCCCCATAGAAAACAATGGGCTGCTTTTTACACGTTCAAAATCAGCCAGCGTATCCTCCGTGTGAAGGGGCCCTTAAAAATGTAATTTTCCCTATACACTCTATAAAGAGCCGTTTGTAAACAATACACTTTGGAATGTAAAACGTGTTTCTACTTTACAAAAAGTTATGTCCCTAAATATTTCTTACAATTATCTATGATGCCATCTTTATGATACACCCAAAATACAGTAAGAGACTCATGCCAAATGTTCATGGATCCAAAAAGTGCTATACCTAAAGCATGCTGTTTTTTGTTTTTTTTTTCTTAATTAAAAAATACTTTTGACCCTAACGCTGCACATTGTGAAATGCAGCTAAAAAAAAAACTTTGGGAAAAAAGCAGGACAAAAGCAGCAAAAATGCATTTCCATAACAGCCAAAAATGCTGTGTTTCCACTGCTTAACCTAAAACTAATGAAGAAATAGACACTGTGGCAATATAATATTCCCTTAACATCAGAATTTTTTTCTAAAAAAGTTACAAATGGAGGGTTTGCATCTTTTTAAACAGTAATTGCACCAATTTTTTTAAATTTTTTTTACACATGGAATTTTACATCCCCTTATAAATTATTCTCCGCTGGCACAGGGCATATCTAGATCAGTAATTAATCGATAAACTAAAAATAAACTAAAATAAAAAAACTCAGCAAAATTCTGTGTATGACCTTAAGGTTACTTCGCAGATACACAATTTTATTCACAATTTTAAACATTTAGGTGGGGGGGAGGGAGAATAACTATTTTTTCCTTCCAATTTCCATTTTATTGACTTGTTTTAAATTTGTATTTCTAATGAGGCAATCCATTAATATTGCAGACCATCAAAATTTAAGTTCATGCTCTGTTTTTGTCGTTTTCAGAGATCCCTCCATAAACTCAAATGTATTGGATTCATGACAATTCATGACAACGGGCGTCCTTTGAATGTAAAATGGCCATGAAAAATTTGTGAACAGTCATGAAAATGTAGGTGTAGATTTTCTAAGTTTATGCTATTTTTTGGCTTACTATGGTTTTTTTACTTCAAAATTTTGGTGCAGTTTGCCACATTAAATAGTACCCCCCTTTCCCCATGAAACTATGTCCTATTTATCATGCTAAACGCCATTTTTTTGTAAGACAGAATTTGGTCTAAAACTAGAGGCATCAAAAATGCAAAGAGTAGGTAAAAAAAGAGCCATGATGCCATATTTTTTTCCGTTTGGCTGGTTTCATGCTACTTTTAGGAAACTTGCTTCCAGCATATTCAAAATACTCTGGTTCCTTCTTACTATATCGAGCAGCAGATTGTGTAAAGCGGTGCGGTCAAGATGATTTGGCTTGGGGCCAACTCTAATGGTGTATTCCAGCAGACTCCCCAGTTTTCACTCTTTAACCCCCATATGAGGGGACTCTACTGTTAATAGTCTGCCAAGCTTTTTGCTCCTCACTTGGTCCCAGTTTGGACAGATGCAACTGTGGTGAGAAGCAAACAGAAACAGAATAAAGGCATAAAAGTGCAGAATGTGTACACAGACCAAGGGCAAGATAGACAGGTAAAACAGGCTAAAAACTGACAGGGCACAGGGATAGCAGGAGGAACATGGCCATAGGTAAAAACAAACAGACAGACACAGGGATAAAATTTATACAAGGAACAGAACAAAGAACTAAACAATATACACATTGCTTAGACAAATACATAACACAACCAGACACATCCATGTGACTTAGCCACATTGCTGAGCATAGAGGGTACTATAATAGGTGGAGGTAATCGGAGATTGGCTGTGAATAGCTAAACAGTTGAACCCATTAGGCCTATGGGATGAACCAGGTGCCTCAACAAAAAAGGAACACACAGCAACCTGGAGAGTCAGGAACCGCACAGTGTGAACTAGAAAGCACGACAAAAGGGATAGACCAGTACACTTATACTTTGGATTTAAATTTAAATAGGAGAAAATTGTCCTAATGTGTTGTGAAACCAACTTGAACAGATCAGGAATACTTTTCTACTTTTACGGGATTCAAAACAGCTATTTCAGATCCAAAATAAGAACATGTCTGCCTTCTGGAGTTGGGTGCAAGAGAATAAAAAGAAAATCCATACAAACCTAGCCTCTGGCCTTACCATAACCCTTAGGCAGTGTGCCTGCAGCCTCAGGATGATGTTTGACCTTTCCTTCACTTCCCACATCCAATCACTTGCATGCTCATGTCATCTCCACCACGAAAACATCTCCATGATGTGTCCTTTCTTTACCATGGAAACATTAAAACCCCTTATTTTTGCCTTCATTCACTCTCAACTTGACTACTGTAATTCCCCTCTAATTGGTCTTCCCCTTACTAACCTCACCCCTCTACAATCTATTCTGAATGCAGCGGCCAAGCTCATCTATCAGTCTAGACGCTACAGCAATGCCTCCGGTCTGTGCCAGTCGCTACATTGGCTGAATATTCATTACAGAATACAATATAAAGTTATCATCCTCATCCACAAGGCTCTCCATAATGCTGCCCCTCCCTACATTTCCTCCCTCATCTCTGTCTTCCGCCCAACCTATACTCTCTTTTCAGTCAATGACCTAATACTAACATCCTCTATTATCAAAAACTCCCACTCCCGTATTCAAGACTTCTCCCGAGTTGCACCACTTCTGTGGAATGCTCTATCCTGGACAATCAGATTAACTCCCAATTTTTACAGCTTCAAAGTAATCCTAAAGACACATCTTTTAAGACAAGTCTATCACAATTACTAATCTAAACCCTTCCACAGTTGGAATCCCTAAAGCTAACCCTCCACTGCTCCTGCATTATCCTACAGGATACAATACCGTATTGGGTTGTAACTTTTTATGCCCAGGTACCATGTGCACATTTTAATGACACTGACTAGTGACTGCTCATACAGCATAATTTATATGCGTGATGAAAATAACCTTTATCACAAAAACGGCTGGACCTCTATATAAGCAATGCCACCTCCTTTGCTGTCCCTACTACCTCTTATGTCACCCCCTTTACCCATTTATAGTTTGTAAGCTCTTGTGAGCTGGGCCCTCAGCTCCATTGTGTGAACTGACTTACTACTCTCTAATGCCTCATTTTGTCAGTATGTGAACCTTACAAATTGTAAAGTGCTGCAGAAGATGATGGTGCTATATAAATATAATGTACTATTATTATTAGTCTTGATCAGTATATTTGAAGGGCTTTTTATTCTGTTTTTCAGTATTTAGCGATGATGAATAACTGAGCAAAATAAGCTGCATATGTCCAAATATCATGATTAGAGATGAGCGAGTAGTACTCGATCAAGTAGGTATTCGATCGAATACTAAGGTATTCGAAATACTCGTACTCGATCGAGTACCACTCGCTAGTCGAATGTAAAAGTTCGATGCAGAACCAGCATTGATTGGCTGAATGCTATACAGTCAGCCGGCTAATCAAGCTGGTTTTTCTCCTACCTTTAGAAGTCTTCTCCGTGCAGCTTCCCTGCGGCGTCTTACTGCTCTGAATTCACTCTGCCAGGCATCGGGCTTGGGCAGAGCTGACTGCGCATGTCCGCTTGTAGATCCAGCCTGACCCTCACTCGTGGACTTGGTAAGTATAATTTGATTGAAAGTTGCCTACCCCTGAAACGAGCATTAGACTATAGACCATAGACTATAGGGTTCGATATTCGATTCGAGTAGTCGAATATTGAGGGGCTACTCGAAACGAATATCGAACCTCGAATATTTTACTGTTCACTCATCTCTAATCATGATCAATAAGACATTATGTCCATAAACAGAACTTGTGCAAGTGGTTAATCTCATATAGCGTAAAAAAAAAAAAAAAAAAATTGACTTTCCAGTGTTTTTTGTTGTCTTCTATGATATATCATACTTCCACAGTTTAACCAATTGCAGAAGCTTAGTTTAACTCAGCTACATCTGTATATATAAGAGAATACAGTTGGAAACCTGGTTTCAATACTAAATACATAAACACAATGAATAGGGCATGTTTCAGTTTTCAAAAGCAAAATATATATGAATTTCTTTTCTACATCTCACACACACATGCGTTATGCAACAACTAAACACTGCTTCAAAAATGCTTCAGAACATGAAGTGTGAACCTGTGTGGGAAACATCCCAATGCTGTTCCTAAACCCTTCGTATGGGTACACCTTATTTCTAAGGGTGTGTGTAGTGAAGCAGTGGATTTGTAGCTCTGTTACAGAATATATAATGTACAGTATGTGTTCTTTTGGCTTTGTTTTTGGCTACATCTGCAGTATATATAACACAGTACTGAATTTGATGCACAGCACTGTCAAGATTAGGGTTTCATTATATAGCATAGTGGCTCAGTGGTTAGCACTGCAGCCTTGGGTTCAAATCCTGCCAAGGACAACATCTGCAAGGAGTTTGTATGTTCTCCCTGTGTTTGCGTGGGTTTCCTCCCACACTCCAAATACATACTGATAGGAGGAAAAAAAGATCAGGGCTTCATCAAAGTCTTGGCAAGAATATCACTTCTTTCAGGGCTATTCCTTCTGATAGAGCTGATACACAAATAAGAATATCACCAGTGACTTCTAGATATTCCATTTTCTGGAAGCCTGTTCATACATTTGAATCCACATCTGCTAACATCTATTTCCTTTTATAAGAGTGAGAATTTGATGTGTGATATGTTTTTGGAAGCACTAATAAATGAATCCTTTATTAATAAAGTGTATATTTGATGACAGATTACTTAAGTCTTCTCCAAACAAATGAAGAGACTGATAATCACTAGGCTGGAAGAGCTGAGCTATGCATACAGTGTGCGCACAAAATTAATGTGAGCCTAATCTGAATAAGCTATTCTTATCTAGGCATCGGTGAAAAGTCTTGTAGAAGGTGCTGCAAATGTTCTTTTTCTGAGAGTCTTGAGATAACAGCAATTCATGTATGTGAAATGAATTTGTTGCGGATTGCATCTAATAAAATCTTTGATACTTCCAGTGTCTGTTTAGGGTGACTGTGGTATAGATCCTGCACATTTCTAATCTCTTTGTATTGCAGTAAATGCACAATGACATGCACAGTTTGTACATAGGTATTCCCAACTCAGCGGCCTACTGCAGGATTTACCAACTCTCCAGTGGGTCAGTCTGACTCTAAATATCTCCTTGCAGCAGGTCTATAATAAAACTGAAAAATTAATTCTACTAAAAACACATTTTAAACACAAAAAAATATGACGGCCAAAAATACACATTTTAATTAGCATTTATTTTTAGTTGATCATCTTGTCAAATGTTAAACTCCTATATTGTTAGTCAATATTGAACTTTACACATATATTTATGCTTGTAGATTATTAATATTGCAAGCTGTGAGTTCAAAGACGTTACTATACATAAATAATGTAGAAGAAGAATACTAAGAATAATGGTAGGCATGCACTCTGTTTTATTCACATTGCTATCAGAGAGAGAGAGAAATTGTAATCTTCCATTCCTAGGAGTACCCATCACAGAAGAAAGCAATATCACATCATTACATTTCTCATTTGAACAGTTAATGTGGTTGTCTGGTTTATTGTAAATAAAGTTTATTGAAAAATGCACTCTGTGCACATATGCATTATAGTATAACCTCTACACAAATTAGGTTGTTAAAATGAGATACATAGTCCATGCCGCCTGTAGACACTGAAGTCTGGGGTCCATCTATAGGCAAATATCAATCTTGCATTAGTTCTCAAGGATGGAGTCAATGCTGATTGAATACTACAAAGTACAAGAAGGATATTAAATGTTTACAATAAACTAGACAACCTCTTTAAGTCACTGGAGCTCCCTACTTAAAGAGGACCTTTCATTGATTTGGGCACAGGCAGTTCTATATACTGCTGGAAAGCCGACCGTGTGCTGAATTCAGCGCAATGTCGGCTTTCCCGATCTGTGCCCCGGGTAAAGAGCTAGCGGTGCCGCTACCGTAGCTCTTTACAGTCAGAAGGGCGTTCCTGACAGTCTGTCCTTCTCCACAGCAGTGGAATGTCCTTCTCCACAGCAGTGCCTACCGTGCTGTACTGTGTGAGCAGGGAGGAACGCCCCCTCCCCTCCTGATAATACTCATCTATGGACGAGCACTGTGAGCAGAGGGAGGGGACGTTCCTCCCCGCTCACACTGTACAGCGCTATAGGCGCTGCTGTGGAGAAGGACGTTCCTGACAGACTATCAGGAACGCCCTTCTGACTGTAAAGAGCTATGGTACTGGCACCACTAGCTCTTTACCCGGGACACAGATTGGGAAAGCCGACAGTGTGCTGAATTCAATGCACTCTTGGCTTTCCAGCAGTATATAGAACTGCCTGTGCCCAAATCAATGAAAGGTCCTCTTTAAGTCTGACCTGTTGCCTCCACTTTGATCTAGATGCCAGATCCATCAGTCCCTAATGGGCTACATGGAACTTTTGCATCTCCATGGGATGGCCCTTTTTATTATGATCTCTTGAAAAGTGTGACTTAAACTTAGCTCAGTGAATTACCGATTTACTTCTGCTCTTCCATTATAGTTCATTAGGTATCCTTATTATTCATTTATGTTACATTGACTCACTTCCCCTTCCATTTATTGGAAAAGAATGGGAAAGTGGCAGCTGAGACAACATGAGTGAACTCTTAGAAGCTATTTGTATTGGCTTGTTATTACATCATAAACACAATAGCTTTATTGTAGCAATGCATGTTCAATGTATCCAAGTAATCTACCAGTGTGCAGCGGAAGAACGTATCACATATTGTTATATAAATGAATTAACAACATGGAGCCAGAACCTCCTCTTCTTTACTTATGGTAAATTCCTTGTGAATGAATGCATACATTATCAGAAAAACTTAAAATTCCTTTACGTTGGTCCCAGCAGTCTTTATGTAGTATTGATCTATACTTGTCAATATACTCATAAACACTACAATTAAAATATTAAGAATAAATTAAAGTCATTTATCAAAATATACCTATGGAAGCCCAAACCAGTTATCCTGCCACTATTTCTATACCAAGTCCAGAAAGACTCGGTGAAATTTATCAGACTACCGAGCATGTGCACACAGTATGATCTCTTACAGCCCACTCACAAAAAGCAGATGATCTACAGTAATTATATAATACATATATCATTTTTGAGGGTCATTCTTCTTAAATAGGAGGGGGGTTCTGTGCCTACATTAAGAGGATAACACCTAGATATATTGAACACAAACAAATATATTATATTAAAAGGCCATGCATGCCAGTGCTAGATTCAATTCTGGGGGAGATGCAGGCAGTGTTATGTCCATTCCAAGTGTGGGATGTGGAAACTAAATTTGTATATTGTCTTCAATCCAGGTTAACCATATGAATACACATCAACAATCCAGATTGCTAGGCATCCATTCTATAGGTTCACAATCAGGATCTAGAATCTGAGTCAGAATTCATTCATCTCTTCTTCAGAATACTGTGTGCCATTTAAAGATGACCTTGTTGCAGGCAGTAAATCAAGGACTTGGCTCTTTTTTTATTAGGTCTTGAAACACTGAACAACCCACACAAAATTAAAACTTCATCAGCTTTTCGCAAGTTCTAATTATAGTAAAATGCCAGGTCAGTGTCAGGTCCCAGAAGGAATGGATTCACTATTGCATCCTGGCCCCCTCACACAGCACGTTACAACACTGAGTGCTTTTCCAAGATGCAAGACTGGACGAAGGAGAAAATGAGGGTGTGGGCATAAACTGCCAATAAAGCCATTATCAAGGAGTATACCATGCTGACCAAAGGATTAGGGCTTGGAGAAAATGCCTTCTGCTCCTGATACACACCAAATGGTCACACCAAGGATATAGGAACTGGACTATGAGGATTAGTATGAACAAACTCTGGATTGATAAATGTGAATCCAGCAAATTCACTCTGGTCAATCCCAGCTAACACCAGCTGGTCTGGAGGTGTAAGGACTGGAGCAGCTCGAGTGAAGAATTTGTCAAAGTTCTCACCACTCTTTCCACACTAAAAAAGAAAAAAAAAAAAAAAAGAGAATCAGGGCCTAAGTATTACGGACCACCCAGTGTTCAAACATACTTGGATTTAATTCAAACACCTTTTCATTTATTTAAAAAAAAAAAAAAAAAAAACCAATCTCAGAATGGGTTAATAAACAATAAAGAAGCAGTACAGTACTGGACTGGGGCGCTTAGGGACCACTTGTGGAATTTATTCTGGGGCCCACTATACAGTTACATGCACATATTACCTGACACTTCTTCACAAGTTCCATAAATGTTGTCAATATAGATTTATTTTCCTGTACTGCCTTACTGACTAGCCCTTGCCCCTGATTAGTCCTTTCCTGAGGTCTTCTTAACAGCCTGATGACTGGCTCTTGTTTTGAACTAGGGTTGTCTAAGGCCAAATTCACACAGGGTTTTTTTGGTTCGGAAACCGAGCCAGAGGCCGCCTCAGTATCCAGACCAAAAAATGGGCAGCTGCGACTTGATGCCGGTGCAGTGCAACGGCATCCAGTCGCGCACTCCGTTCCGGATGAATGGACCTGGTCGGGAGGAGGAGATGAGCATGTGGCTCCATTGATTTAAAAAAACTACGTTTTCAAAAAACTACGTGTCAACTCAGCCTAAGCTCTGTGAACCATGGAAATGTTCCCACATAGCAGCAGGCCTCCCCTTGGCAGGGTAATCTGAAGTTCTTTATTCAGAAAGCTGGTACAGTATCAAACTATTGGAACATGATAGGTTTAAAATCTATGTCTATTTACTATATAGTGATGTCCTATGCCTATACAAATATTGAATAGCTTGCTCTATCCCTCCCTTCCTTTATCCTTCATCCCTTCTATCCCCTTTTTCAATAAACATATAATATATACAGACAGTGGCGTAACTACCGTGGTAGCAGCAGTAGCAGCTGCCACAGGGCCTGGGACATTAGGGGGCCCGGTGACAGCCGCTACCGTTGCGTGTTTTGTTTTTTTAATAGGCCGTTACCGGCTGGAATTACTCCAGCCGGTAACGGGCCCCATATACTTACCGATCCTGGCAGGGGCCGGGATCGGTAAGTGACACCGCGGGCCCCACAAGCACTGTCATACTCGGGGGTCTTTTCGGACCCCCGATTATAACGATCGGAGGCCCGGAGAGGTAAGAAACATAAAAAACACTGTTACTTACCTCTCCAGGCTCCACGCAGGCTTCGGCCTACTTGCGTGACGTCATATGACCCGCGACGCAGGGCCCTGTCACATGACGTCCCGGAAAATGGCCAACGGAGAGGAGGGGAGTCGGGAGAAAGGTAAGTAAGAGAGTTTTTTATGTTTGTATCCCCCCCTTGGGTCTCCGATTATTATACTCTGGGGTCTGAAAAGACCCCAGAGTATAATAATTGTTCATGGGTGTCCACTATAGGGACATAATACTGTGTGCAGGGGCCACTATAGGGACATAATACTGTGTACTGAGGCCACTATGGGGCATAATACTGTGTGCAGGGGCCACTATGGGACATAATACTGTGTACTGAGGCCACTATGGGGCATAATACTATGTGCAGGGGCCACTATGGGACATAATACTGTGTGCAGGGGCCACTATGGGGACACAATACTGTGTGCAGGGGCCAATATAGTGTGTGCAGAAATGCGCGGGGGGGTGGCGGCGGTGGTAGGGGTCAGTTGGTCGAGGTCTTCAGCGTCGGTCGGGGGGGGGGGGCCATGTCAAAAGTTCGCCACGGGGCCCCGCCATTCCTAGTTATGCCACTGTATACAGATGTTTCTTACCTTACATTTTTGTCTGCGCTGGTCATGTGATAATATTTCAAAACAAAATGATTTTGCAATATTGCATCACAAAGTGATAACCTGTGCATCTACGTACCACTACCCAGGGAAAAATTGGAGGCCTTAGGGTTGGTTCACACTAGCGCTTGTATTCCGTCCGCAAGGAGTCCGCATGGAGCCCCTCCCCCCCCAGACGCAATGTAATCGCAATTGCAAGCGATGTGCTTACAAAGCACATGGAACCCATAGACTATAATGGGCTCCGTGTGCTTAACTGCACAGCTCTTGCATTAGTGTTGGTATTCCGTTCGGGGGGGGTCTCCATGCGGACGGAATACAAGCGCTAGTGTGAACCAACCCTTAGCTAAAAGTGAGGTTAGACACTTCTGTAGTTAAACGGGTGCTCCCAGTCCCTTTTATTTTTTTTAAATTATAACCACTATATACTCACTTTTCCGTTTGGCTGGGGGAACAGTTGTGGTATTTATCACAGAGATCAAATACATTTTTCCATATACATGTATGTGAAAGAAGAAATTCAAGGGAAATCATTAACAGAGATTTGCTTCATGACTGACAACCCTGGGTCTTAGTGGGGGCTAACCTGTCTACTAATACTCCCGCATGTTTAGGTTTAAGAAAACTAGAAGACTATTATCGTATTTATAATATGTCATTGGTTTAAGACATATTTACAAGTTCCATTCCCATATATATACATAAACATATTTGCAAAATGTCTGAACTTACAGGGCGTGGTTTGAAAGGCGGCTGGATCTCTAGACGCTCTAAGCGTTCCCAGTCTATCCAACGGAAAAATGCATGGTCACGTATATCTCGCTCCCCATCACAGCCAGATCCAAGACGTTTCAGAGGATGTTTTGTAAGCAACTAATAAAATAAAAAGTCAGAGATATTAGCCTGTCTATATGGAAATGTGTTTTCAGAAAATTTCACGAATTCTGCAGTAAATTGAACCATCACAACACTCAGCAAATACATTTTCATCTAGTTGCTAGTTTTCATAGAAACTGCTTCTTGCTTTCATTTAACGGGAATTTTGAGAGAATATACCGTAGTTCTGACAGAAATCTATTAGGAATGAAGTGAATGATTTTTAGCTAAGCAAAATGACCTAAATTCAGCGTTTAACTGGTGCCTCATGTACTGTATGTATCAGTCTTAATGCGTATTAATAGGCTGATAAATTATATTGTATATATGGAGGATTATTAGTCAGTTTTCTTGGATTTTGCACCCATCTGCCTTTGTTTACATATACTGTATATGAGATCTAGGTATAGTAGCAGCTGGTTCCCCTTTGCAGGGATAAGAGTAGTCTGGATGTATATTGTCAACATGTGGTCTGGAAGCAGATAAAGGGGAGTTACAACTTATATTTTTAGCATTTAATGGTGCTGCTGAGAGACCTATAAACATAAAAAAAAACACTCACCTCTTTTTGGGCCTCTGTTTGCCACAGTGATAGCTCTGTTCTTCAGTTTAAAGGGGCTCTATCAGCAAAATTATGCTAATAAAGCCCCACATATGCGTGAATAGCCTTTAAAAAGTCCCGTTTTTAAATAAAAGTATTAAAACATATATGCAAAACTTACCTATTGTGCACCATCCCGTGCCTGTGTAGTAGCGCTTCCCTCCGAAGTGCTACTGCGCAGGCTCACTCGCGAACTGCCATTAAGTAAAATGGCGAGTGAGCCTGCGCAGTAGCGCTTCGGAGGGGATGCGCTACTACGCAGGCGCGGGATTTAAAGAGAAGAAGCCGGAAGACACGGAACCAGAGGGCGTTATTCCAAGAAGACAGAAGAGGCAGGCATGCCTGAAGCTGACGTCGCATCGTTTATCCCCGCCCATGGTGCACGATAGGTAAGTTTTGCATATATGTTTTAATACTTTTATTTAAAAACGGGACCGGGATTTAATGTAACATTTACAGTGCCTGAATAGCCTTTTTAAAGGCTATTCACGCATATGTGGGGCTCTATTAGCATAATTTTGCTGATAGAGCCCCTTTAAAGGTCTCATGGTTGTTTGTACAATGCAGCCAACCACAGGTCTCAGCAGTGACCTCTTCACAAATGGCATGTTACAGTGACTGACTAAGCAATTTTACACCTACAGTACACCAGTCTAAATTGCAAATCCACTGCTCATCATGCCTGAAATGTCCATCTCCCTATATTATAAAAATGAATTTCTGTCTGTCTGTCTGTCTGTCTGTCTGTCTGTCTGTCTGTGCTCTAATGCGAACCAAACGACTGGACCGATCTTCACCAAATTTGGTACAGAGATACTTCAGATACCCGGGAAGGTTTAAGACGAGACTCCAACTCGCTCGGACGTACCGTTGCTGAGATACAGCATTTCAAACACAGTGCCCCCCCCCCTTAGCCAATACAAACCTGCAAGACTTTCACTCATATTCCAACTGCAATACACACGGTCACTCCACATGCACAATACAACACTGATATCCAAACTGAGATACACGCATCAGAGGATTAGATACACAGATCAGCACACAGTATCACACACCAGAGGATTAGATACACGGGTCTGCACACAGTCCCACAAACCAGAGAATTAAATACGCGCTTCTGCACACAGTTCCACACACTGAAGGATTTGATATGTACGTCTGCACACGGTTCCACATACCGAAGGATTAGATACAGGCGTCTACACACAGTTCCACACTCCAGAGGATTAGATACGCGCCTCTGCACACAGTACCACAGTACCACATGGGGGAGGATTAGATACGCGCGTCTACACACAGTACCACATGCCATAGGATTATAGACGCACGTCTGCACACAGTACCACATGCCGGGGGATTGGATACATGCTTCTACACACAGTTCCACACACTGTAGGATTAGATACGCACCTCTTCACACAATACCACACAGGGGAGGATTAGATACACGTGTCTGCACACAGTACCACATGCCGTAGGATTAGATACGCGCGTCTACACACAGTACCACATGGGGGAGGATTAGATACGCGCGTCTGCACACAGTACCACATGCCGTAGAATTAGATACGCGCGTCTACACACAGTTCCACACTCCAGAGGATTAGATACGCGCGTCTGTACACAGTTGTACACGCCATAGAATTAGATACACACATCTGCACACAGTACCACATGCAGTAGGATTAGATACGCGCCTCTTCACACAGTACCACACAGGGGAGGATTAGATACGTGTGTGCACACAGTATCACACTTTGGAGGATTAGATACATGCCTCTGCACATAGTACCACAAGCCAGAGAATTAGATACGCGTCTCAGCACACAGTATCACACGGGGAGGATTAGATACGCGCGTCTACACACAGTACCACACGGGGGAGGATTAGATACGCGCGTCTACACACAGTACCACATGCCGGGGGATTGGACACGCGCGTCTACACACAGTTCCACACGCCGTAGGATTAGATACGCGCCTCTTCACACAATACCACACAGGGGAGGATTAGATACGTGCATCTGAACACAGTACCACACAGGGGAGGATTAGATACAGGCCTCTGCATACAGTACCACATGCCAGAGAATTAGATACGCGTCTCAGCACACAGTTCCACATGGGGGAGGATTAGATATGCGCATCTGCACACAGTACCACACGCCAGAGTCATTAGATACGCGCGTCTGCACACAGTTTCACTTACTGAAGGATTAGATACACGCCTCTTCACACAATATCACATGGGGAGGATTAGATATGTGCATCTGCACAAAGTACCACACCAACAAGGATTGGATACTTGCATCTAAACACAGTACTACACGGGGAAGGATTAGATACAGCTTTACTCCAGGTATCCATAACAACTGATCACAGGTTTTTCACTGACATCCAAAATGAGATACACATAATCACATGACGCTTATGGACATACACACAAACCACATACAAAATACACCAGTGCAAAATTGGACAATTCTTATGGGGCCAGTACACAAACATAAATTGTAATATACCCGTGCGAAGCCGGGTCCTCCCTCTAGTATTATATAAATGTCCTGTGGTGTAAATTTACTTTACACGCATCTGCTGATTTCTTTGGTTAAAAATGACAATGGTATAAATATCTTAATTTGTCAAAATAACTTTATACATATGTCTCGTAATTTAAGTATAAAAAATTACCCCTTTGCATATAGAGACCGCTTCTCTGGACAGAGATTTTGGATAAGATACAGTCTGCTCCATGATAGACTGGAATAACTCATCCTCATCTTCACCATCAAATGGGGGCTGTGGCAAACATAAATTTCAATTAATAGTCTTGGGTCACATAAATCATCTGGCATAAATTACAGATTAGATAATTATTAGGTATCCAGTGGTCTGAGGGCTACATGTTGTCCTTGTCTCCTCTATTTAATCTGTGAGCTGTACAATGTGTACAGTACACAGTTCCGTGCATACTATGTCACACATAGTAGTGTATGCACACAGGGTAACAGAACAAGTTGTGGGAAGGCAGGACATCAAAATACATGATCATTCTCCATTATATATTGAAAAGAAGCTTACTGGAAAAGTTTCCATATCTTTCATAGAAAATTGAAAGCCACCATGTGCATGCAGCTACCTTTCCATTACAAACAGAAGACATTGTAGATTAATGTATTAATCCAAGGGCCACATTTAAAGTCTGCAAAAGTACTTCAAGTTGATCAGTGAGCTGCAAAAAAGATATTATGCACACATCTAGCCATAATCAATGAGAATCTGGTAAGTCACTGCACCATGAAAACTCACAACATAAGCAATTGAAAGAAATAGAAAAAGGTGAGAAAGTGGTTAGCAGCTGTTTACATAACACTCTAAAAGTCACGTTGAACTTAGTTACAGCTGTATGTTTAGAGTGAAAACTTATTATAAAAATCCTAATAGGTATTCCAATTGCATTACTTTATTGCTTCCCATTAAAGACAGAGACTTATTATTATTATTATTAGAGATCAACTAAGAAAATACTGGTCCACCCCCCTTCTGATAGAGACAAAAATATATGATGTTATAATTAAAAATAACGTACCTGTCCTGCAAGCATTTCGTACAGTAAAACTCCATAAGACCACCAATCCACTGACTTTCCATAAGGTTGATAGGCAATAATCTGAAAAAATACACATTGCAGAATGATGAAATCAACACAAACTACTAAATAATGTAGAGATTTGACCTGATTTATTGCTAAGATATTACTTTATGTTATTATTAACGTGCACTCCCAGGAGAGGGAATATAAATATAAGATCCATTCTGTTATACCTGAGTACAGCCAACCGATTACCGTACATATGCAGTTACAATTTAAAACTTATAAGAAGTATTTTTTTGAAGTCCAATGAGTTTTTACACAGAAGTAAGGTCTTCTTTATTAGAAACCTAACAATTTATAGATTTATTTCTAACACATCAATTGGCAACTCTAATATGCTGACTAAACAGAGGCTTAAGATGCTTAAAAGTAAGGTGGAGTGACTTTAGAATCAGGAGACAGAAAATAAAAGGGTTTTTTTCTATTGAAAAGAGCTAAACAAACTATAGTACTAGTACATTCACCTCTACTATTTGGTTACAAAAAGTTGTTCTATAATTGAAAGTATGCATTAAGGGCCTAACTATAGGAGGTTGTAGTTACTATCAGTTGTATAAATGGATAGCCTCCGATTGGGCAGCATAAAAGTGACAGATACCTTTTATAAGCTCCATGTTGAACAAAAAAGTATTTTGTGGAGTAAATTATATTTAATGTAGCAAGAAAACAATGTAGTCACAGGACCAAACTTACTGGGTAAAAACTAGTCTCCCCACGTTGCATGATGGGGCCCCTTCTCCAATATGGGGCCAATCAGAGAAAAAGAAAAAAAAAAGTGTATTGCTATTTCCAATAAAAGAACATTTCCATCGATTTACAATTACATGGTGAATTTGACCTGTTATTTCTCCCTATATTATAAAAATGAATTTCTGTCTGTCTGTCTGTCTGTCTGTGCTCTAATGCGAACCAAACGACTGGACCGATCTTCACCAAATTTGGTACAGAGATACTTCAGATATCCGGGAAGGTTTAAGACAAGACTCCAACTCGCTCAGACGTAGCGTTGCTGAGATACAGCATTCCAAACACAGTGCCCCCCCCTTAGCCAATACAAACCTGCAAGACTTTCACTCATATTTCAACTGCAATACGCACGGTCACTCCACATGCACAATACAACACTGATATCCAAACTGAGATACACGCATCAGAGGATTAGATACACAGATCAGCACACAGTATCACACGCCACAGGATTAGATACACGCGTCTGCACACAGTCCCACAAACCAGAGGATTAAATACACACTTCTGCACACAGTTACACACACTGAAGGATTTGATACGTGCATCTGCACACTGTTCCACATGCCGAAGGATTAGATACAGGCGTCTACACACAGGCCCACACTCCAGAGGATTAGATACGCGTGTCTGCACACATTTGTACACGCCATAGGATTAGATACACGCGTCTGCACAGAGTACCACATGCCGTAGGATTAGATACACGCGTCTACACACAGTTCCACACTCCAGAGGATTAGATACGCACGTCTGCACACAGTACCACACGGGGGAGGATTAGATACGCGCGTCTACACACAGTACCACATGCCATAGGATTAGATAAGCGCGTCTGCACACAGGAACACATGCCGGGGGATTGGATACGCGCGTCTACACACAGTTCCACATGCCGTAGGATTAGATACGCGCCTCTTCACACAATACTACACAGGGGAGGATTAGATACACGTGTCTTCACATAGTTGTACACGCCATAGCATTAGATACACGCGTCTGCACACAGTACCACATGCCGTAGAATTAGATACACGGGTATGCACACAGTCCCACACACCAGAGGATTAAATACGCACTTCTGCACACAGTTCCATACACTGAAGGATTTTATACGTGCGTCTGTACACGGTTCCACATGCGTTAGGAGTAGATACACACGTCTACACACAGTTCCACACTCCAGAGGATTAGATACGCATGTCTGCACACAGTTGTACACGCCATAGGATTAGATACACGTGTCTGCACACAGTACCACATGCAGTAGGATTAGATACGCGCGTCTACACATAGTTCCACACGCCGAAGGATTAGATACGCACCTCTTCACACAATACCATACAGGGGAGGATTAGATACGTGTGTGTGCACACAGTGTCACACTTTGGAGGATTAGATACATGCCTCTGCACATAGTACCACAAGCCAGAGAATTAGATACGCGCCTCAGCACACAGTACCACACTGGGGAGGATTAGATACGCGCGTCTACACACAGTTCCACACGCCGTAGGATTAGATACGCGCCTCTTCACACAATACCACACAGGGGAGGATTAGATACACATGTCTTCACACAGTTGTACACGCCATAGGATTAGATACACACGTCTGCACACAGTACCACATGCTGTAGGATTAGATACGCGCATCTACACACAGTACCACATTCCATAGGATTAGATACGTGTGTCTGCACACAGTACCACATGCCGTAGGATTAGATACGTGCGTCTACACACAGTTCCACACGCCGTAGGATTAGATACGCGCCTCTTCACACAATACCACACAGGGGAGGATTAAATACGCGCATCTGCACACAGTACCACACACCAGAGTATTAGATAAGCGCGTCTGCACACAGTACCAAATTCCGTAGGATTACATACGCGCGTCTGCACACAGTACCACATGTCGTAGGATTAGATATCCACGTCTACACACAGTTCCACATGCCGTAGGGTTAGATACGCGCCTCTTCACACAATACCACACAGGGGAGGATTAGATACGTACATCTGCACACAGTACCACATGACCGAGGGTTAGATGTGCGTGTCTGCACACAGTTACACACGCTGAAGGATTAGATACGTGTGTCTGCTCTAAGTATCACACGGGGGAGGATTAGATACGCACATCTGCACACAGTTCAAAATGCTGGAGGATTAGATACGCATGTCTTCACATAGTACCACAGCCAGAGGATTAGATACACGTTTCTACACACAGTATCACACGGGGAAGGATTAGATGTGCGCATCTGCACACGGTACCACATGCCAGAGGGTTGGATATGCACATCTGCACACAGTTCCATACGCCGTAGGATTAGAAACGCACGTCTGCACACTGTACCACATACCGTAGTATTAGATATGTGCGTCTGCACACAGTTTCACACGCTGGAGGATTAGATACGCGCGTCTGCACACAGTACCATACGCCGGGGGATTGGATAAGCAGGTCTGCACACAATACCACATGCCAGAGGATTGGATAAGCAGGTCTGCACACAGAGGAATAAATACACGCATCTTCACACAGTTGAACACGCCATAGGATTAGATACACACGTCTGCATACAGTACCACATGCTGTAGGATTAGATACGTGCCTCTTAACACAATACCACACAGGGGAGGATTAGATACGTGCATCTGAACACAGTACCAGACTTTGGAGGATTAGATACAGGCCTCTGCACACAGTACCACAAGCCAGAGAAGTAGATACGCGTCTCAGAACACAGTTCCACATGCCAGAGTATTAGATACACGCATCTGCACACAGTACCACACGCCAGAGTCATTAGATACATGCATCTGAACACAGTTTCACTTACTGGAGGATTAGATACGCGCCTCTTCACACAATACCACACAGGGAAAAATATGCAAATCTATTCTCCTGGATGGAATTAGGAGAACAGAGTGCACTCTGTACACCACCCTATAGAGGGCAGCATCCTTAACATCATGAACGACTCAGTTATAAAGTCTTTTAATCATAATGTGGATTTAATTGCTAAATTCCATCCAGGAGAATAGATTTGCATATTTTTTACCCATAATCCCTAGCAGAGCAGGAATGACTTGTAAGTCTCCGTACTGCCTATGTAGGCAAACACTCTCCCTAATGTGGACGAGTGCCCCCATACCCATATGTGGATTTATATTGATATAAAAACATGTGCTCAACCTAAAATCCTATCCTAAGAACTCTGCCTAAGAACTGTTATATGGAAACTACTTTACCCTAACCTGGAAGCCAACATGCTGATTGGCTACTCATGCGTTGTAGTGAACAATGCTGCTGCTAACGTAGCGAAGAATAAAAAGAGAAGGATATACACATGAAGGGGCATGTAGAGGCCAGAGGAATCGGGATACTGGATATGACGGTGCTGTACTCGGAGCATAAGGCATAACGAAACGCCTGTGCTCCCTGCACAGAATTAGCATATAAGAATAAAGTCTGTATTTCAAAAACAGCATTGGATAAAAGATAAAGAAAGGTAGGGCTAGAATGCCCTTTCGAAAGGATATTGCAACATATCAATAGGCAAATTCGCCTGAATCTAATGATAGAATCCCTTTAATGGTACTATGCTATCTATATAGTACTTGACGCTGTTTCTTCTTTTTTTTTCTGTTCTACAGTTCTTCGTAAAGGTCTGGATCTTATTTTACTAGTGAATAATATATCTTGGGAAAAGTTGTGCTCTATACTTTACTAATTTACCATTTATCCTAATTCTACAAAAATATTTTCCTTCTGGAAGACTTCATATTGTCAATAACATCATTTGTTGTGCCATGAAATACAATTTTTATTGTAGAATTCCAAATCTCTATGCTCTTTAGATTCATGCAATGCCGTAAAAGGCAACCATTTCATCAAATGTTTTAAAAAGGGTTGTCTAGTCTATAGAACAGGCTCAGACTATATATACATATATATACAGTATATATATATATATATATATATATATATATATATATATATATATATATATATATATATATATCACATCCCAGTCCTGTTTGAGTCCACCAACAATCTCTACTTCTACAACTAGATTATAACTACTTAGTCAATCACTGGCTGAGATGGATCACTGCTGTGGCCAGTGACAGGCTAGGGTGTATTCACACTGACTTTATTGCAGATGGGTTTTGATTTGGAATCCACCTGAAAATCTTTTCAGCTAGGGGAAAAAACCATTGAAGTCTATGGGAGGCAGAAAAAAAGTGACACTTTTTTTTTATGTGGTTTCGGACGCGGTTTTAGTAAAAACCTCTAGGGCTTTTTTAAAGAGAAATTTCCAGGTCCATATTATGAGCTGGAGCAAAAAAAACTACAGCAAAAACCGTGACGAAAAATGCATCATGTAAAAAAAAAAAGTGTCAAAAAAAGTTCCCTGATTCCTGATGCAACTCTGTGTGAACATACCCTTAGTGTTCAGAGACACCAATCTAAGCCTCTTCTAAATCATTTTTAACCTAGTCCATATTTTCCATGCAATGTGATATCCGGTGGAATATATTTTGCATGTCTATATAAGCAGAACACAGTAATAATATGGAAGATCACATTGCTAGGCATTCTTAATGTAAGCAAAAATTTTATCAGCTCCACTTCAGCAACTCCATATACAATCATAAAGAACAAGTAATTAGATTCTTCCAGGGTTTTATTAGCAATCTATATAATGTAGAAGAGCCCATTGTATTATGAATTCCCATAATTAATCATAAACATAGAACTTATTTACTATCAATAAGAGGAAAGACTGCAATAATGCATCTGCTTTCTATTTTGTCCTTTAACGTCTTATTTTATTACTAAAGCACTTTATGAATTGTATTTAGTTAAATGGTACGAAGTCAAACTACTGTATGTATAGCAGTTTGTATTAGATCAAAATACTAAACCTAACAAAATCTCATTGGTATGTAAATTCAATCTTTAACAATAATGTACCTCTTTTATGATATACATTTGTTATATTAATCTACTATTTATATTGCATGAAATATATCATAAATAGTGAAGCTCATTTAAATAAAATAATGCTATATAAGACAAAGAAAACACTTTTCTCTGCACCTCAGTTTGACATCATTATAAAACAAAATATGAATAGGACACCTACAGTGTTCGGGAGAGTGTGTGGGTCTGAGCACATATGCCTACAGTAATTCATTATATTTCACTTCTACTGTAGAAGCATATCTGTCAGTATGTAGTGATAGCTAGAGAGCTTTAACCCCTTAAGGACACAACCTAAGACTACTTTAAGGACCAGGCCTCATTTTTCAAATTTGATTTGTCACTTTATGTGACAATAACTTTGAGATGCTTTAACTTATCAAAGAGATTCTGAGATTGTTTTTTTGTGACACAATTACTTTGTGTAAGTTGTAAATTCTGGTCTAGATTTTTTGTGTATAGTTATGAAAAATTAGAAAATTTGATGAAAATTTGAAACAAAAATGCAGTTTTGAAACTTTGAAATGGCATCCCTTTCAAATTACTTCATAAATATATTTTACGATATCTCTTCTTTATGTTAGCATCAAACTTTTTAATTTTGGAAGTTTTGGAAAATTCAATTTGGACGCTTCTCCGGATTTCCCAAGAAAGATTTGATTCTTTCTGAATTGATTTGTGATGAATACCATTAAAAAACAGTGATTTCCTGGCTGCAGAGATCCTATATAGTAGTGTAGAACACTGTGCCTTGCAGTAAGGGTGTGCTTGGCAATGTACATTGGCCATACAGTGACTGAGTGGCAGAATGTGGAGGTTGCAGTAACCTTATGAGGTTACTCTCTGGTAGCGAGGGTCTAACATTGTGGAGAGCCAGTAGTCATTCCAATTGCGATCAGCTGCAACGTCATCCAATAATGTCCGCAGGTAACTGATGTCCTCCTCAACGGTCTCTAAGCTAGGAGCCTGACCGCTCACAACACCAGCTCCTACACCTCTCTCCTCATTACTACTCTCGGGGGATCGCCAAATGTCTCCTCCAGATCTTGGCTGGGCACATGTTGCTGACTGTCCAGTAGTAGCTCATCTTTACAGTATAGTGGATCTGAGCCCATAGCATAGAGTTATTCTCTAGTTGAGGGAACATAAAAGGACAGAGGCAGGTTCAGGACACCTGAGGGCACAGGGCCTGCTCCTTGGCCATGCCAACTAAGGGTTGTGTCTGACGAACCTACCAACTCTCTGCTGGGGTGTTAAACTCTCTGCTTGGGATGAAGTGGATGACTGAGTTAACCAGTCTTCAACTGTTGAGTCTCTGGTCAAGACACAACTGCGACTTGATACTAGGAGCTCAAGCCTCTGGAAGTGATCCCTGCTGCCACACCTCCATACTTTGCTGCCAACTGTACCTGTGTCAGAAACATTTAGCCCTGTGGCCCTTCCCTGTACATGGCCTGTCGCCTATATGTCTGACATACTGAGAAATTACCTGTAATTTTATCCCGGGAATAAAATGGTAAATATGTCCATTATTTGTTTCCCCACTAATAAACACCTTTAAAATAAGAGTGAGAATAACTGGTAACTGTAGAGATTGGGGTCTAAGAATTCTTCATTTTTTGACACAACTGTATTGAGGAATGGCCTATAATTGTATATTCTGCACAATAGCTAATTTGTCCCTTATTTGTTTACTGAACTAAGACAGCCATAAAGATAAGAACCTGGGACCTGTGAATTATTTACATGTTGATACTAATTAGCCTCTTCTCCTCATCCCCCTCCCTCCTGAAATCCTTTCCCTATGTGTCCTGTTGTACATAAATATGCAGCCTTCAGAAATTGTTCTTACTTATATCTGAAGAAGAGGCCAAAGAGCTTCGAAACTTTATATTCTGTCATCATTATGAGTTAGCCATTAAAAAAGGTATCATCTACTGAAGACTCTCAAGTTTTTTGTTTTTTATATTTCATACCCACTGGTAGGGTTGAGCTGATCTTGACTTTTCAGGATCGATTTTGAAATCCAATTTCCGATCATTTTTCATTCGAACCCGATCTCGATCCCAATTCCAATTACTAATCGGAGATCGGATTTTAAAAACAATCAAACATGGAATATATGGAATCTAACAATTGATTGATTTAATTGTTAGAATCCACGCTGTGTAGTGATTTTCTTTAATCACTAAGTAGCCAGAGGATTATTTTTAATCCTCTGGCTACTTAGTCCCCCCCTGGTGTCCACTTACCTGCAGTGATGGCCGGTCCGGTGCCCGGTGCTCTCGTTCTTCTTCGCCTCGCTGCCCCCTGCCTCCCAGGTTAGGAGAGTATGGGCGAGTTAGGAGAGTGTGGGCGGGAAGTGGAAGGGGAGACGTCACTCTCCTAAGCCACAAGCCCTGCCTTCTTCCTAGCTCTTTAAACACTGACCAGGGAGGCGGGGGTTAAATACAAATCTATTTGGGCCCTTCATACTCCTTTACTAAAGATAAAAAATGGAAACATTTGTGGGTTTTTTCAATTGGCTGATATGGCCCTCATTGGTAAGGCATTCACCCTGTTGATAACCCTTATGACTTCTACTTTAAATTGAGAATCATAATTAGAGATGAGCGAACAGCGTTCGATCGAGTACATGTTCAATCGGATATCAGGCTGTTCGAGATGTTCGATTCGAGTTGAACACCGGGGGCAAACTCACTAAAAATTTGATTCCCCTCCCACCTTCCCTGGCACTTTTTTTGCACCAATAACTGCGCAGGGGAGATGGGACAGGAACTACAACAACGGAGGCATCGGAAAAAAAAAATCAGAAAAAGTAATTGGCTGGGTAATTCAAGTGACCTCCAATTTATACGAACAGTGGATTTAATATCTGGTTCTATCTGGATTCTATCTGGACTTATTGAGACTGTGAACTATGTGACAGTGAGACAGGGATAGATGTACTGGCAGGGTTAGCTAGGGATTACCTTTATTTAGGTGGGAATGTCACTCACACAGCTCTTTGGGGCTCTATCTGGTCGGAATCCCTGTCAGCTTGCGATATGCGCGAGCTGACTTTTTCCCATAGGAATGCATTGACCAGCGTTGATTGGCCGAATGCCATACAGAGTACAGCATTCGGCCAATCAACGCTGGTTCTGCCGGAGGCTCGTCTGTGAGGAGGCGGAGTCTAAGATCGGACCAGAATGGAGACTGCTGTGTGTCGCAAGCGGACAGGGATCCCAACATAATACAGTGACTTGGGCATGTTAGATGCCCCCAGGCATGCTTCCCCTGCTGTCCCAGTTGCATTCCAGGGTGTTGGCATCATTTCCTGGGGTGTCATAGTGGACTTGGTGACCCTCCTGAGTCGAATAGTGGTTTCCCCCTAAACGAGTATTTATTCCCCATAGACTATAATGGGGTTCGATGTTCGATCAAACAGTCGAGTATTGAGCGGCTACTCGAATCGAACTTCGAACATTTCACTGTTCGCTCATCTCTAATCATAATTTAATAGTTACTGTTCAACTCTGTTTAAGTGTTCAAACTCAACTTTCAAAATTACGTTTTACACCTTGATAATTCCTTGTACTTTGTTCTTTATTTCTACTGGATATCAATGTAACCTGTACTTGATGCACTGTTTGTACTCATTATCTTATTGACCTATAAAACCATTACAAAGATATTTGAATATAAGAAAAAAGGATTAGATGCATTTTTAGAGAAAAAAAGCATTGATGCTTATGAAAATTCATACAATGTAATGACTTTTCCCATTTCCTGGTTGAACTCAATGGACATATTTCTTTTTTATGCCATCAAAACTGTGTTACTATATATTACAGAATGGCTCTCATGTGTTTAATGTTACATAATTAATGATGCTAGAAATGTAACAGCATGCCATCTCTGACTAGGTGTGGTTAATACATTGCAATTCTAATTTTTTTATGCCATCTGCTGTCTTCAATTGGAATTTCAGCAGAAATTTCTCTTGTCGGATAATATGCATGCTAGTTATTCAGATAGAACATGACAAGTACAAGTTAGAGGAGCAAAGGAGAAACAAAGTGAAATAGGCTATAGCTTTTGTTTTACATATCCTGTGCTAATGAAACTCCCCGGTGGCTTCCTCCTGCCTCCGGTATTCCAAGTACAAAAGGCTTCATCATCTCCCAAAACAAGATACACGAATGGTCTAAAATACCCTTTGGCTTCAAAACCATTTGTATTACAAAACGGATTTTTATAGTAGCATGAAAATTTATACAGTAGCTTTATTTCCAAGTCTTTGTTACCTGTAACAGGCAAAACCTATTTACGGATCTATTACACTGTGCAGTAGTCTTTGGCTTACTATATATACATAAAGTAAAAGGAAAATGTTTGTTTTGGTACCGTGTTAGCCAGTGGTTATAAAATATAAAAAAACAAAAAAACTTTGCAAGTCTTCAGTAGATGATACCTTTTTTAATGGCTAACTCATAATGATGACAGAATATAACGTTTCGAAGCTTCCTCTGAGCTTCTTCTTCAGATATAACTAAAAACACCTTCTAGAGGCTGCATATTTATAACTGGACACAGGGGTAGGATTACAGGAGGGAGGGGGGAAGAGGCTTATTACTATATACTTATAAAAACAATCAATTGCCAGATCCCAGGTTCTTATCTTAATGGCTGTCTTAATGATTTGTATAAAAAGACATAAACCCACGTGAGATGTTCATTCCATTGTCCAACGTCTGGAATAGGGCATGGCCTTGTACTCATAAATCAGTCGCTGTTTCCTTGATTTAAAGTTCCCTTTTAAGATCAAGATTTTCATGTCATTGATGATGTTATGATCTTCCTGGCAAAAATGATTTGGCACGGGAAGATCAGTGGGTTTATGTCTTTTTATACAAATCATTAAGACAGCCATTAAGATAAGAACCTGGGATCTGGCAATTGATTGTTTTTATAAGTATATAGTAATAAGCCTCTTCCCCCCTCCCTCCTGTAATCCTACCCCTGTGTCCAGTTATAAATATGCAGCCTCTAGAAGGTGTTTTTAGTTATATCTGAAGAAGAAGCTCAGAGGAAGCTTCGAAACGTTATATTCTGTCATCATTATGAGTTAGCCATTAAAAAAGGTATCACCTACTGAAGACTTGCAAAGTTTTTTTGTTTTTTATATATATATACATAGGAACCATATCACTTTGCTATACGGTTTAAGCTCAAAGAATAAAATAATGACTAAAACAGTATTCTACTTGAAAAAATAAGGTTATACTACATACATCTTAACTTAAGTAAGCATAATAAACTTTACTGAAGAGACATCATACAGATTCCAAAGAAGGGGGCAATTTTTTCTTTATGCACTATTCTTCCCTCAAGCTACAAGATTTAATGTAAATCACAAATATAACATATGACCCCCTTTAGCACACCCAGAACTTATATAAATACAGTCCACACAGTCTCTAAACAAATACAGATAACACACCAAACCCTCTAAATAAAGATATAGACCTTGGGACAGAATCCCCTTTTTACACATCCTTGATCGAAGTCTCCTTGTATATTGATGCCAGGCAAGACAAACCCATACACAGATCCCAGACAAACACCCCGCTATATACAACCCTCAGATCATACTTCTGCAGAATCCCAGTGTGGAATGATAATAGGATAAGGGTATTTGTCCTCTGTTGGCTTGGTCACAGTAGCTGGGGTGGTCTCTTCGAAACATATGGTACTTCTCAGGTCTGGTACAGTGATGAAGGAACCTGCAGTGTCGATGTTGTTGTGGATATGATATTGTCTCCTGCTTGATGATGGCTGGGGTGCCCTTGATGGTGTGATGCAGGATGAAATAACCAGGTGACCGTGATAAATGGACACAACTCACAGTAAGCCATGTAAATCTTCAAATAGATTGAAAAACCATACAGAAACGTGTTGCCCCGCTTAAGTCTTGGTCTCTGTCCATCTAGTTTCTCTTTTACTTCACCTAAAGTGAGCTTTTTTTTTAAAATTCAAAGTTCCAAAAACTAACTACAATACCCAAGCTGCGGGGTGCAGGATTCTTAAAGAGTGATAAGTGAACAAGTCGTTGCTGTTAAATTTCTCCTCAAAGACAGATCTTGCACACAAGAAAATGAGGTTATAAAAAGGTTATATCACAAAAATTATTTATCTCCTATCCTAAGATAAAGGATAGACTGCTGAAAGGAGGGGTCTGACCACTGGAAATTTTACTCCCATTCAGAATGTAGCAGCGAATGGCGATTGCACCCTCTGCACCATTCATTTCAGTGGGAGCACCAAAGATAGGTAAGTGCTGTACTATTTCCATTGAAGTGGAATATGAGTGAAGGCAAATGTTCTGCATCCATCACTACATTATGAACAGGAGTAAAACTGTCCCGGGGGGGTTTCAGCAGTCAGAACCTAACTAAAAAGTAGTAAGGGGTCAGGAACGACTAACTCAGGCCCCTGTTAGAATGTTTTATGAATATACTAAATTGCTGGGAGGCTCTCTCTACAAAAGCTGCCAAGTTTAGAGACTTATTTGCTGCATCACCCCAGCGCTCCCAAAGCACCTCTGTAGTGGGTTAACTGGTTACAGCACAGCAACACTGAGGTAGGAAAGCAAGGACACCACCTAGCAACCCAAAGGAACCAAGTGCCACTTTGTTTGTGAAAGAATCTGATTTGAGGTCCTGTGAAGACCAATATTTATGGTTTGATTTATAAAAAGACCAGGAACATTCCTACACTATTACAAAAGTGTTATATTTTAGAAGGAAGGAATTGAAAAGACGTAAACGGACAGCAGGAATGCACGCCCAGTGAACACTATTAAAAGGGGCAATCTTAAAGGCAACTAACCTATGTGTCAGGCAAATTATCAAAATTAAATGGAGAAAAAGACTGCCAAGAGAAGTAGCATAGTAAAAGAAAAGAAGGCTTCCAGAGAATTGTACTAAACTGGACAGAAGGACAAATAAATTATTAACCCTTTCCCGCCAATGGCATTTTTTGATTTTCGTTTTTGACTCCCCTCCTTCTAAACCCCATAACTTTTTTATTTCTCCGCTCCCAGAGCCATATGAGGTCTTAATTTTTGCGAGACAAATTTTTCTTCATGATGCCACCATTATTTATTCTATATAATATACTGGGAAGCAGGAAAAAAATTCAGAATGGGGTGGATTTGAAGAAAAAATGCATTTCTGCGACTTTCTTACGGGCTTTGGTTTTACGGCGTTCACTGTGCAACCAAAATGACATGTCCCCTGTATTCTGTGTTTCGGTACGGTTCCAGGGATACCAAATTTGTATGGTTTTATTTACATTTTGACCCCTTAAAAAAAATCCAAAACTGTGTTAAAAAATTTTTTTTATAAAAGTCGCCATATTCCGACAGCCGTAACTTTTTTATACGTCAGTGTACGGGGATGCATGGGGCGTTGTTTTTTGGGTGGCTGGGTGTACTTTTTAGTTCTACCATTTTCGGGAAATGTTATTGCTTTGATCACTTTTTATTCAAATTTTTATCAGAATCAAAACAGTGAAAAAAAGGCGGTTTGGCACTTTTGACTATTTTTTTCGCTACGGCGTTTACCGAACAGGAAAAATATTTTTATAGATTTGTAGAGTGGGCAATTTCGGATGCGGGGATACCTAACATGTATGTGTTTCACAGTTTTTAACTACTTTTATATGTGTTCTAGGGAAAGAGGGGTGATTTGAATTTTTAATACTTTTTATTTTTTTTTATATTTTTTTTTACTTTTTTTTTTTACATTTTTTTTTTGCATTTATTAGACCCCCTAAGGGTGTTGAACCCCAGGGGGTCTGATCACTAATGCAATGTATTACAACGCTAATGCATTGCAATGCATTGCAAAAAATCATCCTTTCTTTTGCAGGCTGCATAGACCAGCCTGCAAAAGAGAGAATTTGCAGACAAGCCTGGGAGCCTTGTAAAGGCTCCTGGCTGTCATGCCAACGTGATGTCGGCCCTGGAGCATGCTCCAGGAGCCGGCGATCCCGGGCAAAATGGTGGCGCCCATGCGCCGCTGGGAAAATGGCGCCTCCAGCGCCTTTGACCGTGGCGCCGGAGGGGTTAATGCCTCCGATTGATCCGGGGACTGATCGGAGGCATCAGAGCCGGTTGTCTACTGCTTAAAGCAGTAGACACCCGGCGGCTATGGCGGCCGCCCGGCTCCCGGGCATGTCGGGAAGGGGTTAAAGGGTATTCCCATAAATAATACTCATAGGACATCCCAGTATATGCCATACATTTCTAATAGATACAGGGCCTGAACCTATGGAAAATGAACTCCACAGTCTCTGTCCTTTTTTACCCTACCGCAAACCTCCTAAGAATACTGCACTAAGTGGTTGGGCCTATGAAAACCGTGTAACTGTCTTAGGACGGGTCTCGCCTTGGTCTCTGCTTTGAGGGTTTCTGTCTTCTGCCCAAGAAACTTGACAGGAGACAGAAACCCGGCAGTTAGTGTCCGCACGTGAGCGTCTTCTGGTCACAACCGTTTTTTTTTTTTTAACCAGACACAAAGTTCTGCATGTCCGACTTTGTGTCCAGATGAAAAAAAAATTGGTTTCGCCATGGAGACCAGAAGATGCTCACAGGCGGTCATTATGCAAACCCATTCAAGTGAATGGGTTTCAAAACTGACTGCCGATTTCCATCTCCTGTCTAGTTTCTCGGGCAGAAGACGGAAACCTGCAAAGATGTAGGTATGAACCTGCAAAGACGTAGGTATGAACCTGCAAAGACGTAGGTATGAACCTGCAAAGACGTAGGTATGAACCGCCCTTAGCTGAGTGAATATGCTATGGAAACAACGAACATCGAGGACAGACTACTCAGCGAGTTCTCAATGAGTTCAATGCTGGGGCATGGAGGCTGGGGGATTCACTTTACACACATTCATCAGACACTTATGGCATAACCTGAGGAAATACAAAAAATTACTTTCATGAAAATCCCCTTGAACCCTTTGCACATCCTGATGCACGGAACCAATTATGTTGTCTTTGTCTGCAGTAGAGACCTAGCAGCATTGCCCAGATAACTCTAACCTCGGGCATTAAGCCACTTAGAGATGTCTCGTTCAACTGGTAACAGGATGATGACAGGAGCTGTCCTATTACCATGGCAGCCAAGACCCTTCTGAAGGATCCCAGGCCTGCCATAGTAATGTAACTACTGAAGTCTTCCTGTATTTCTTTCTTGAAATTAAGTGATGTAAAGTCAGACTAGACAGTCTAAGAGTACACCGATTTTCAAACAGCATTGGACACTTTGAAAAATCGGGCACAGTATAAAATATCTAGTCTACATTTGGACTGTATTAAACTGAGACAGTATTTGTTTCTCTCTCCGGCCCTTCTTTTTACGGAGGAAATAACATGCAAAAAAACAAACAAAACTGAAATTCTTTAAGAGGACACAAACTTTCCTGGCAGAAAGGAATGTGCAGGTACATGTTTTGAAAGAAGCTGGACAGTCTGTTATACAGTATCACCTTAGGACAGGGGTCTCAAACTTGCGGCCCACGGGCCAACTGCGGCCCTCGGGACGATAGTTTGTGGCCCCCGCGCAGCTCCCTGCATGTCCCAGTATGTCCCTTTAGTGTTTTACTTAAACTTTCCTCCGATCACTCCCCTGCTCTTATAACAGCAATAGAAAGTGATGGGTGATCGGTGGAAAGCTAGTACCACTGAAGTTTAAAACTCAAGGACCTGTGTGTGACGTCAGACATCACGTGACTAGGGAGGCGTGTCTTAGTGTGTCGGCCAGAAGATGAAGAGATGTAGTACTGAGAGGAATGTGATGTAGTACTGAGAGGAATGTGAGATGCAGAGTGGAGTGTGTGTGAGTAACCTAGGGGCAGAGATGGAGGGGGGACATGAAACTGGGGCCAAAGATGGAAGGGAAACATGAAACTGGAGGCAGAGATGAGAGGGAGCATGAAAATGGGGGCAGATGAAGGAGGGATATGAAATTGGAGCAGATGGAAAGGGCACATGAAACTGGGGACAGATGGAGGGGGGGATATAAAATGGGGAAAATGAAAGGGGATATCAAACTGGGGGAGAAATGGTGGGGGGAGATGAAACTGGGGGTAGATGAAGGGGGGCACTTAAACTGGGGACAACTAGAGGGGGAATTAAACCGTGGGAGTAACTGGAGGGGGACCTGCCCGGCTCTATTTGTCCCCAGTTTATTGTCACCGTCCAGCTACCCCTACGGTTTAATGTCTGCTTCTAGCGTCCCGAGTTTAATTTCCTCCTCTAGTTGCCTCCAGTTTAATGTCCCACTTCAGCTGTCATTAATTTATTGTCCCCTCCAACTACCCCCACTGTTTTATGTCCCCCTTCAGCTGCCCCAGTTTCATGCCCCCTCTAGTTTCCCCCAGTTTAAACTGGGGCTCCAGGAGAGGGACTTAATACTGTGGGACAGTTGGAAGGGAACATTATAATGTGGGAACATATAGTGTATGGCTGACTGTAGGAGGATTATACTGTGTGGGGGCACATGAAAAATGAATAAGAATGGGCAGAGACATCATAAAATTGGGGTAGCTAGATTTGCTGTGGCGCGCATAGCTTGTGGAAAACCTGATGCGGCCCACCCTCACTCTACCTCCAGCGGCCCCCGCGTAAATTGAGTTTGAAAACCTACCTTAGAAGCTTTAGTCATTCAGTGCACTTTGATAATGAATGAAAATCTTTACCAAATACATAGGTATGTGTTCCCTGCTTGCTAGAATCTCTTGTTCCTGTAGGAGTGGCTACTTGGCTTGAATTTGATTTTGCCCTTTAATATGGTGTTGTGTCCATATATACTGTTACCGTGGGTAAGATTAATTGTCTGAGTACATGGTCTGAAGGTGTTGCACTGCGACTATTGCTCACTTTTATGTAAGTCCACCATCCTGACATACAAAAATCCATGTCTGTTTTACTTAAATACTAACTGAAACAGACTAAGGAGCTAGATGTTTTGTGAGGACTTCTAATGACGCAAATAATTTGATGTTGACAGTTAATGAACACATTGGCTAATAACATGGGCTCTTTGCACTGCTTATGTATCACAGTTGTGGGCCCTGGACCTGTGTGAGCTAAGCGGGGCACCTCCAGTCAAAGAGTTTTTAATGCAAGCACCATATGGCCATTAAAACTGCAGAATATTTTTTATAATATGAGGCTGGTCAGCCATTAGGGTCAGGTCCTTGTATGATTGCATTGTTAGAAAAGCCAGGGCTAACTCCTCCCCAAAGGTAGGTCTTTCTAAGGTTGACATCTCCTCTGTGGTCAATGTGGGCATTTTAGAAACCCTTAGATAATACTGGATGGACCTCCAGCAAATGTATGGAGGTCGAGTGCACAGGGTCTGAAAGGAGATGATATAAATCTTGGTAATATCTAGCAAACTCAGACACAATGTGGGTATGTGGACTTGGGGCCTGCTCCAGAGGAGGCATGTGGCACTAAATTTTGGGATCTCTGCTCTCTCAGTGATCTAGTTAATATGTGGCTGCATTTTTTCCTGTATTAATAATAGACATAATCTCTCTAGTGATCAGAAATTTAGTCTGACCTAACTATGATGTTTAATAGAGATGAGCGAGTACTGTTCGGATCAGCCGATCCGAACAGCACACTCCATAGACATGAATGGATGCACCTGGTACTTCCGCTTTGACGGCGGCCGGCCGCTTAACACCCCGCGTGCCGGCTACGTCCATTCATTTCTATACAAGCGTGCTGTTCGGATCGGCTGATCCGAACAGTACTCGCTCATCTCTAATGTTTAAATGTAAGTGTTTATGGGCTTGGGGGAGTAACTGTTGGACCAACAAAGCATGCAAGTTTTTATACACTTGCTTTAAAGGGAGCAATTTCTGACATGATAACTGCAAGTTCACGAGATCTTTCTTTTTTAAAACAAGACCAATGTCGCACGAATTCCCCACAAAATACATATTTATGCGCAGCCAAGACTTTGAATGGAGAGATGTCCTCAAATAGGCATCTAGCATTATAAAATGTGCCTGGGAGCAGTGGTTTGGGGGCAAAACCAAACATTCCACAAGTCAAGTCTCCTGGTTTTGGGAAGAGAACTCGATGTGAAGATAAGTGGGGATGGGGGTATGTACAAGGGATAGAGTCAATTCTAGGAATTACGTCACATTATAAAGGATACTGTAGCTCTTGACTTAAGAGGACATTAAGGCATACCACCTTTCATGTGGAGAGGGGGGGGGATTCAGTACATCACCTCTTGTGTGATGTTTGATAGGGAATGCATCACCAGAGAGGGGAACGTCCAGGCAGTCAGCAAGATACATATCATGGAGGGAGCCTGATCTGAGGAGTGGAGAGGAAAAGTAGCCCTACTGCATCTAACTAAAAGGTAGTGTGGATGATCCCATCAGTACATAGCTTCTGTTCCCATGATAATATGAAGGGCCAGCATGAGAAGTCATTGCATCACCAGGGTAGGACATAAAACATCCAGTAGGAGTCAGATCTGTGTCCCCAGGTAGGCAGCAGGGCACCTTCACTAGGAAGAATGTCTTCTTTTTCTCTATAGAAATGTATCCTGTACAATACATTGCACAGTCCAGTGGCCTCTGGGTAAGGGGAGCCATTGGTTCTGTGAATTCAGTCGATGTTGATATTCTGTTGTGGAAATTTATGACCTGTAGCCTACAAGTCAGAAGCAGAACCGGGGAGAACCTGGCTGCTACATTGACTTATTGATCCCTGCTCGTCCTTGCAACCTCCTCTCTTCTCACTTCAGACTGCAATGGACCTTGTGCACTGCACATATTGGGATGTGATGTCATAATGTGTGGCGCAGGGAAAAGTATATACTGAAAGGCAGAGATTGTATCAAAACATTATGTATTTGTATTTTCGGAAAGTTAATTAAAATGAATTCTACAGCAAGAATGTGGATATTGGCTCATTCTTATATTTGCTAAAACTGACCTGTCAGGAGTAGAGACAGGTTCTCTATAAAATAGACTGAATCAAATGCAGCAGAGATCCTTCCCCAAAATTAAACTATAAAAATTGTGGGTGAGTAATTGTGTATGGATGAGTGTTTTACTGCAAATAGATTGTAAATTGAAGCAGTAATCAATATTATTATTATGTTATTATTATTATTATTATTATATAACACTTATATATTAAAAAGTGGTATAAATAGAGTACAGCTTTGCAAGCAGCACATACACTTATAGTTTAGTACTTGAAATAGTCTACAGAATGTCTAGGTATTGACTGCACACTTAGATGTTGCATGGTAAATAACATATACAATGTGCCATCTTGTGGCTGTAATTGAACATTACATGTGTAAAAATGTTTTTTGTAATGTCAGACTGAGGGTTCCTTATGCCAGAAAACTGGTGTAGATGAGTCAGTATGTTCACCCTTTATGTTTCATAAATGTGTAATAGATAGTGTGTCATTTGGGTCCAAATGTTTGTGCAGAATTTTCATAATTTAGCCTTTGTGTGCCAGTGAAACCAAGCTATGAAGATACAACTGAATAGTAGACTTACAGCTTTAATTCAAGGAGTTTTACAAAAATATTGTATTGCGTGTTTAGGAAATAGAATAATTTTTTCAATAGTTGTTTTTTACAGTCACTACATTTTAGGCTCAAAAGTAATTGAACAATTTGAGAATGTATCTCCTTGTTATTTTGTTATAACTTAGTATAAAATGTTTTCATTAACAAATATTACCTACTTTACAATTCATAGACACATAGGCAACTTAATTACACAAGTATGGCTTCAGGGTTGGAATGGTAGCGATTGAAGAATGCAATGGAATGCATTGGAGAACACTTGTCTATTGGTGTAAAAAAAAGTTATGTTTAAAATGGTTTTCATGTAGAAGTGCCAATGAATTTTCTTCTTGATTCAATTGTTGCAAAATTAATCTTCATTTATGTGGAGATTTCAGACCCTGTATATTAAATGTAGTAACAATTCAGCCACGGTTCGAGCGTTGTTAAAATACAGCAGTAATAGAATTGTAGTGTAGTGTCTGTGGAATAACTGAGCAAGGGGAAATAAAGCGGAGAGGTAAAACATATATAGCAAATTACGACATGTCTCTAAATACGAGACCAGATGACCTAAATATTGGAGGTTGCAAAGAAACATCTCTCATTATGAATGGGCCAGTCGCCAGATAGGTGTCAATCTGCGGGGGTGTCAAGAGGCGTAAAGAGTAGAGAAACATATGGCTTGCAACTATACCAGCCAGCAAGAATGCCATTAAAATATTAAGAGTCAAGAAGCTAAGTGGTAGAGCCACGCAAATCGTTATCAAAACTTTTATTGGACAGGGGACTTCAATTTTCCAACTGTCATCCAGAAGTGGAGTCAGGTAATGGAGGAGGTTCAAGCTCTGGGGCAGAGAGCAGCCAAGACAGTACATCCATGGGTGGGATCTTGAGAATGCCCGGAATCACATCCGAGTTCTGTAATAGTGAGTTGCTGAGACCTTTTAGTAATAGCTAATACTAAAGGAAATAGCCAATGCAAGGGTATCTTATGGGATCACAGACAATCAAACAATTGTCAGAACACTCTCCTTGTCATTAGCATGGGGTCTGAGATATCCTGAAATCATCCAGCTACTTACGGAAATATAGCTAATCTGCTCAAACAACTTAAAGATCTCAGTACTAAAAGTATGAAGGCATGGTTGACTCGGGCCACTATTGAACAATATTTGGCACAGAATTTGATTTTCAAAGGAATGCGGATATCCTTATTTCCTAGCTATGACCCCACTGCGCGCAAAGTGGGAGTCCTCACATAAATTAATGAGCATTCTGTTAGAGGATGAGAATGAAAGACTACATAATCTGGATGAGTTTCTGACAGACACTAAGAAATCTCTAGATGCACATAAAACACCCCCCCTGTTTGAGGAGAAAATAAATATTTTTCAACATGTGGATAACATTAAAAAAAAGCTTACAAATAGTAAAAAACACAAATGTCTAAGAGACCAGAGAGTTCATAAATTGGCAGTTTATATGACTGGTCTAAAAAATCCAGCAGGTATATGACAGGCAGTAATAAGGACAAACAGCCCAGAAAAGCGGTACCAGATTTATCATCACAAAAAGGAGGTATTGAGTCAGAGATCTCAGAATCTGACATTACTGACCAGTTGGAGTCAGATAACAACGATACTGGCCATAACAACTATAAACACTAATGTAATCAAAATCTGGTAACTAGCTCTGTCTCAAGTTATTTTTACAAGACAGACACAGATGGGGATATCCCAGTCACTATATAAGGAGAATGAATGCAAGATGTTGACGTCAGAGAACTCACAGCCCTTACGTATTAACCTGTCACATCAAACACTAAGAGGGACTCAAATTTCTATCCTTAAGAAAGGATTTCATTTTAGCATCACTCCATGAATAAATTAGAGATCATTAAAAATCTCCATCTGTTTGGCAGAAAATTAATTTATAAAATGATCCTTACAGAAAAAGAACGACAGAACCGATTACAGGACCGAATAATGAGCCGAACGATTCTGTCAGTATAAGAATTCTCAATAAGTAATAGCAATTGATACATTGGATTCCCTCATGTGAGAATCTGAAGACCCTAAGCTCCCTCGAGTGAGTAATAAAAACTAAATAGAAAAAAAATAATAATCCTAAAGCAACCAGCATACCTTCTCTGGACATGGTTACAGTGAACATACAAAAACTGGACAGGACAATTTTATTGTGCAGCAACTGGTGCACAGTGAGAATTGCAGTTTTGGAATCATATATGCCATTTCAGTGCCTGATATACTGTGCCCAGCATTTGTCACTGGAGACATAGACCCCATAAATGTGTGTTCTCCAGGAAATGGTAATTCCACACTTATGGCTGCTATGTGATACCTGGGCACATGGGGGAAAGAGAAGAGAAAGCATGTGGCAGGGGGATAAGCTGTGCGGAGTGGATCTGGGTATATTTAATATCAAGGGATGTATGATAAATGTGAAAACATTCGTTCATACAGAGCCCTGGTTTTTCAGGTCACGTATCACACTGGTATATGGTGTTCTTCCTTATCCCATACTTTGAGCAGACTCGGCACCTCTTTTGATTCTTTCCCTTCTCAGTAGTTTGGGGAACTTCTCCTGGAAAGTGTTGTTCTGGTACTATGCGTATGGCTTCGCTTCCAGATTTATTGGGTTCCCACCCTTCCTGGTCTCTACTCAGGAGGTTCATGATAACCACTTCTTGAAAAGCCATTTTTTTATACCACACCCTTGATTTGCCCATGGTGCTGTACGGCTTCAGGACTTGATCTGACAAGTCCATCCCCCCATGTATCTACAGTATTGTAGTCCAGGATGCAGTCTGGTATGGGGGTCTGTGTACTGTCCTCAAAGGTTTTTTTTTTATGTTGTGTAGAGATGAGCGAACACTAAAATGTTCGAGGTTCGAAATTCGATTCGAACAGCCGCTCACTGTTCGAGTGTTCGAATGGGTTTCGAACCCCATTATAGTCTATGGGGAACATAAACTCGTTAAGGGGGAAACCCAAATTCGTGTCTGGAGGGTCACCAAGTCCACTATGACACCCCAGGAAATGATACCAACACCCTGGAATGACACTGGGACAGCAGGGGAAGCATGTCTGGGGGCATAAAAGTCACTTTATTTCATGGAAATCCCTGTCAGTTTGCGATTTTCGCAAGCTAACTTTTCCCCATAGAAATGCATTGGCCAGTGCTGATTGGCCAGAGTACGGAACTCGACCAATCAGCGCTGGCTCTGCTGGAGGAGGCGGAGTCTAAGATAGCTCCACACCAGTCTCCATTCAGGTCCGACCTTAGACTCCGCCTCCTCCGGCAGAGCCAGCGCTGATTGGCCGAAGGCTGGCCAATGCATTCCTATGCGAATGCAGACTTAGCAGTGCTGAGTCAGTTTTGCTCAACTACACATCTGATGCACACTCGGCACTGCTACATCAGATGTAGCAATCTGATGTAGCAGAGCCGAGGGTGCACTAGAACCCCTGTGCAAACTCAGTTCACGCTAATAGAATGCATTGGCCAGCGCTGATTGGCCAATGCATTCTATTAGCCCGATGAAGTAGAGCTGAATGTGTGTGCTAAGCACACACATTCAGCACTGCTTCATCAAGCCAATACAATGCATTAGCCAGTGCTGATTGGCCAGAGTACGGAATTCGGCCAATCAGCGCTGGCCAATGCATTCTATTAGCCCGATGAAGTAGAGCTGAATGTGTGTGCTAAGCACACACATTCAGCACTGCTTCATCAAGCCAATACAATGCATTAGCCAGTGCTGATTGGCCAGAGTACGGAATTCGGCCAATCAGCGCTGGCTCTGCTGGAGGAGGCGGAGTCTAAGGTCGCTCCACACCAGTCTCCATTCAGGTCCGACCTTAGACTCCGCCTCCTCCGGCAGAGCCAGCGCTGATTGGCCGAAGGCTGGCCAATGCATTCCTATGCGAATGCAGACTTAGCAGTGCTGAGTCAGTTTTGCTCAACTACACATCTGATGCACACTCGGCACTGCTACATCAGATGTAGCAATCTGATGTAGCAGAGCCGAGGGTGCACTAGAACCCCTGTGCAAACTCAGTTCACGCTAATAGAATGCATTGGCCAGCGCTGATTGGCCAATGCATTCTATTAGCCCGATGAAGTAGAGCTGAATGTGTGTGCTAAGCACACACATTCAGCACTGCTTCATCAAGCCAATACAATGCATTAGCCAGTGCTGATTGGCCAGAGTACGGAATTCGGCCAATCAGCGCTGGCCAATGCATTCTATTAGCCCGATGAAGTAGAGCTGAATGTGTGTGCTAAGCACACACATTCAGCACTGCTTCATCAAGCCAATACAATGCATTAGCCAGTGCTGATTGGCCAGAGTACGGAATTCGGCCAATCAGCGCTGGCCAATGCATTCTATTAGCCCGATGAAGTAGAGCTGAATGTGTGTGCTAAGCACACACATTCAGCTCTACTTCATCGGGCTAATAGAATGCATTGGCCAGCGCTGATTGGCCAGAGTACGGAACTCGACCAATCAGCGCTGGCTCTGCTGGAGGAGGCGGAGTCTAAGGTCGGACCTGAATGGAGACTGGTGTGGAGCGATCTTAGACTCCGCCTCCTCCAGCAGAGCCAGCGCTGATTGGCCGAATTCCGTACTCTGGCCAATCAGCACTGGCTAATGCATTGTATTGGCGTGATGAAGCAGTGCTGAATGTGTGTGCTTAGCACACACATTCAGCTCTACTTCATCGGGCTAATAGAATGCATTGGCCAGCGCTGATTGGCCGAATTCCGTACTCTGGCCAATCAGTGCTGGCCAATGCATTCTATTAGCTTGATGAAGCAGAGTGTGCACAAGGGTTCAAGCGCACCCTCGGCTCTGATGTAGGAGAGCCGAGGGTGCACTTGAACCCTTGTGCACCCTCAGCTCTGCTACATCAGAGCCGAGGGTGCGCTTGAACCCTTGTGCACACTCTGCTTCATCAAGCTAATAGAATGCATTGGCCAGCGCTGATTGGCCAATGTATTCTATTAGCCTGATGAAGTAGAGCTGAATGTGTGTGCTAAGCACACACATTCAGCTCTACTTCATCGGGCTAATAGAATGCATTGGCCAGCGCTGATTGGCCAGAGTACGGAACTCGACCAATCAGCGCTGGCTCTGCTGGAGGAGGCGGAGTCTAAGATCGCTCCACACCAGTCTCCATTCAGGTCCGACCTTAGACTCCGCCTCCTCCAGCAGAGCCAGCGCTGATTGGCCGAATTCCGTACTCTGGCCAATCAGCACTGGCTAATGCATTGTATTGGCTTGATGAAGCAGTGCTGAATGTGTGTGCTTAGCACACACATTCAGCTCTACTTCATCGGGCTAATAGAATGCATTGGCCAATCAGCGCTGGCCAATGCATTCTATTAGCGTGAACTGAGTTTGCACAGGGGTTCTAGTGCACCCTCGGCTCTGCTACATCAGATTGCTACATCTGATGTAGCAGTGCCGAGTGTGCATCAGATGTGTAGTTGAGCAAAACTGACTCAGCACTGCTAAGTATGCATTCGCATAGGAATGCATTGGCCAGCCTTCGGCCAATCAGCGCTGGCTCTGCCGGAGGAGGCGGAGTCTAAGGTCGGACCTGAATGGAGACTGGTGTGGAGCGACCTTAGACTCCGCCTCCTCCAGCAGAGCCAGCGCTGATTGGCCGAATTCCGTACTCTGGCCAATCAGCACTGGCTAATGCATTGTATTGGCTTGATGAAGCAGTGCTGAATGTGTGTGCTTAGCACACACATTCAGCTCTACTTCATCGGGCTAATAGAATGCATTGGCCAATCAGCGCTGGCCAATGCATTCTATTAGCGTGAACTGAGTTTGCACAGGGGTTCTAGTGCACCCTCGGCTCTGCTACATCAGATTGCTACATCTGATGTAGCAGTGCCGAGTGTGCATCAGATGTGTAGTTGAGCAAAACTGACTCAGCACTGCTAAGTCTCTGCATTCGCATAGGAATGCATTGGCCAGCCTTCGGCCAATCAGCGCTGGCTCTGCCGGAGGAGGCGGAGTCTAAGGTCGGACCTGAATGGAGACTGGTGTGGAGCGATCTTAGACTCCGCCTCCTCCAGCAGAGCCAGCGCTGATTGGTCGAGTTCCGTACTCTGGCCAATCAGCGCTGGCCAATGCATTCTATTAGCCCGATGAAGTAGAGCTGAATGTGTGTGCTTAGCACACACATTCAGCTCTACTTCATCAGGCTAATAGAATACATTGGCCAATCAGCGCTGGCCAATGCATTCTATTAGCTTGATGAAGCAGAGTGTGCACAAGGGTTCAAGCGCACCCTCGGCTCTGATGTAGCAGAGCTGAGGGTGCACAAGGGTTCAAGTGCACCCTCGGCTCTCCTACATCAGAGCCGAGGGTGCGCTTGAACCCTTGTGCAGCCTCGGCTCTGCTACATCAGAGCCGAGGGTGCGCTTGAACCCTTGTGCACACTCTGCTTCATCAAGCTAATAGAATGCATTGGCCAGCACTGATTGGCCAGAGTACGGAATTCGGCCAATCAGCGCTGGCCAATGCATCCCTATGGGAAAAAGTTTATCTCACAAAAATCACAATTACACACCCGATAGAGCCCCAAAAAGTTATTTTTAATAACATTCCCCCCTAAATAAAGGTTATCCCTAGCTATCCCTGCCTGTACAGCTATCCCTGTCTCATAGTCACAAAGTTCACATTCTCATATGACCCGGATTTGAAATCCACTATTCGTCTAAAATGGAGGTCACCTGATTTCGGCAGCCAATGACTTTTTCCAATTTTTTTCAATGCCCCCAGTGTCGTAGTTCCTGTCCCACCTCCCCTGCGCTGTTATTGGTGCAAAAAAGGCGCCAGGGAAGGTGGGAGGGGAATCGAATTTTGGCGCACTTTACCACGTGGTGTTCGATTCGATTCGAACATGGCGAACACCCTGATATCCGATCGAACATGTGTTCGATAGAACACTGTTCGCTCATCTCTAATGTTGTGTTTTAGTGTTTTTTGCCCATAGTTGAGCTTTTTCACAGAGGCTGGTGTAGATCTGAACTACATTATAAATTAGTAATACTTGTTGCAGTAAAAATTTGTGTGCTAGACAATTCTTTAGGATGAATTTACTTGCAGACAGTTTGTGACTGTCCTATTCATATGAATGAGTATACAGAAATCAATGTTGTTGCTACATGCCTTTTTATATTGAATGGAACTGATATTCAGTCACAGAAATTTCTTCAACAATTTTCCTGTATATACCTCTCCCCTATGACTTCCTTCAAGACATCTCAGGCCTTGCTTATGCAACCCTACCCAAATTGCTTGTTTTCCCTGTTGTTTTTATACATGTACTACACTACTGCTCTTCAATAAAGGGTATATTATTCTAGGAATGACATGAAAGTATCTTCTTTTAGTAAAATACACCCAAGGAGAATAAGCATTATAACCATATAAAGCTAAAGTAGCTCAGACAGATTCATAGACCTAAAGTGAATTACCTCTGGAGCGATGTAGTCTGGAGTCCCACAGAACGTACGAGTAGTGGCACCACTGAAAATGTTCTCCTTACACATTCCAAAGTCAGTGATTTTAATGTGTCCCTCAGCGTCCAGCATGACATTATCAAGCTTCAAGTCTCTGCATAAAGAACAGACATATCATCAGGGATTTGAAATAAATGGCCCATGATATTTTAGCAGAACATGCTGGTATTTTAGAAAACCTCTGAAGGACACATAATATACAGAAACAATAATCTGCAGAAAATCATTGAATAGGGGGTTTACTGTAACATTTAGGTATACTGCGTCATGATTTATATCACATGCCAGATGATAAACATGCAAGGTGTTGTATAAGCTAGGAAGAATTAATACAATTATGGCAGAATAAAAAATACAGCACTTAAGCCCCAAAACTCAATTGAAACAGTTTTTCTCCAATGATAACTATAGCCCCTGCCAATCGCTAGAAAAAACATATTTGTAAGTTTTATTTGTTAAAGGTAGTAAAACAACAAAATATATAAATTCGGTTTTGTTGTCATTAGAAATTAGTATTACTACAGTTTTTCTATTTCCACCCCATTCTGAATGAGATTTGCAGTACTTTGTACAGAATATGAATTGTTCCCACTAGTAACATATTTGTCCCACAAATAACCTCATCCTTTTATCCAACAGTCACCCCGACGTTACATGCACACTAATACATTTCATATCTGCGGACAATTAATGACTGATGAATGTTCTCATGTGCTCTTAAGCGTACTACCTCATTTACTAGAAAATACATTGAAAGCATAGGGAAAAATGCCTCCCATTGATTTCAATGGGGAGCGCACGTATGCCGGCTCCCATTCAAGTCAATGGGAGCTGCTTTTTACGCGCTCATTCTGAACGTGTTTTTACGATCAGAATGAGCACACCGTAACTCCGTGTGACAGCTCCCTAATTAGATTGTAAGCTCTTGCACAGTAGGCTCTCACTTCAGTTGTCTGTATTGTAGAAAGGGTTTCTATTCTATGTCACATTTACCCTCCTATTTTGAAAGTGTTGACACTATGTAAGTCTAAATTATTATGTTACACATTAAAATTCATCCTGTATGTACCAGTAGTTTTGCTTTGTTTATTAGCAAAGTCATTCTTCTTCCTGAGAACTAGCAGCAGATGCTTCAGTCACACTTGTGCCTTGTATCCGTCAGCTTCCAAAACGTTTAAAAATAAAAAGCGGTTTGGTACAAATAGGATTCCAAATGGTTACACAGCAGACACCCGAATTCGTCTTTTTAAACGGATAGTCAATGGGTGTCTGTCAGAAAACGGACCGTTTTTGTCAGTTGGAATTAATTTTTGAGCTCACAACATTCAGCTGACACTCAGTGATTTCACCAGCAGGTACAGTTGTACCTAGAGTGCACCTATATTTCAGCTGATAACTGTGACTCTAGGGGACAATGGGTTAGACCAATGGAAGGAGCGGGCCCAGTTTGCCATGGGAGTTTTATCTGTCTGTTCTCAAGCATAATGGCCAAGGGGGTGTTCAGTGCTGCCGGTAGCATAAGGAGAACGAAAAACATGTTTATAGAGTGATGGATCACAGTCAATCTCTTCATTCCAAGCAAACGTTTCATCATACTATAACATTGTCCAAACAGTAAAACTAGAAATATTTTTACTATATTTTATTTTATTAATACCCCAAATATATTTGAAGATGGCTTTGTTCTAGTATCCAACTTTAAACTTTTTTCTTCCTTTTTTAAATTTGTTCAGACATGCACATCTGTGAGGCTTAATAAATACCTATAGATGATTCCCTTATTATGGAGAAAAAAGAGTCCAATAGCAATCTCAGCTGCATAAAACCTGCAAGTAGAAAAAACATTGTAAGAAATGGACAGTGCAAGAAACAAATGTATACAATAGCATATAATGTTTGAAAATATGCACAATATGGTGTTCTAAAAACTCATGTATGATCCTTTATGGTTAAGCATCTGGCATAGGTTTGAATTGCAGGAGTATGATCAGGTGCATGTGCATTCCCATAGTTTTTTTGTTTTTTTTGGCTACTGGGTCATAAAAAACTTTCTAGCTTGCATACTAGCAATGACTCCATGTTAGAGTTCTTCTGTATATTATTGTTATTACAGGCTATAATAATATCACATGTCTGCTATAATACAGATATTCTGTGGTATAATTAGTGAAAGGCCTCCCACATAGTACAGCGCTCCACAGTGGCCCCCAGGCAGGACAATTAGCTCTAAAGTGGCATTCAGACAGTATTATTCTCCAGAGTGGTCCCCACACAGTATTATATGCTTCAGAGTGGCCCCCACACAGTATTATATTGTTCACAGTGAGCCCCACACAGTAGTATATGCTCCACAGTGGCCCACACACAGTAGTATATGCTCCACAGTGGCCCACACACAGTAGTATATGCTCCACAGTAGACCTCCCACACAGTAGTTTATGCTATTTACCCAGTATGGCTGCTGTCACACGAAAAGGTCCTCCTTCTTCTGATCACAGGGGCTGATGACTTACGTCATTGCTCCTGCGTTGAGGCAGAGGTTACACTCTGCAGTAAGTGTAAGATGTGTTCCTGTGAACCGCAGCCTATAATGACAGCTTTTAGCTGTATGTGCATTTGCACATACACAGTTTTTAAACATACTTTTTACTGACAAAACAATCCTGTTTTTGATCACTTAAGAGATTTTTTGGGGCAAGTGTTTATTTTTTTAGCACTGGGGTGGTAGTGGCAGACATGTTTCTGTTGCTGCTGGTTGTGGCATCTCCTGTGTGAGAATTTATTTGTACATTGCCAAATGATAAATCCATGTTGGCCTGGCAGGAACAAATGTAAGAACATTTCTACATACATGAACTTTTTTTGGCAAAGGGCAGTGACACAGGTAGTGGAAAAGAGAAAGTCTTTTCTACTCCTTCGATCCATGATCCTTGTAGTCACGCCTAGCACGTGGTAAAGATGATCATCATCATAATGACAATCACGTGATTGTCATTATGATGATGATCATCTTTACCAAGTGTTTCTCCTACTCCTTCTTCTCTTCTTCTTCCACACTAATGTCAGCTGGGAAATCTGTTCCTTTTGGAAAAGATATCCTAGTTTGGCAATAATCCCACATCATGGCATTAGGCTTTCTGAAAAAGCAATGCTTGATGGCTGCCTGTCCTAACAGGCAGCCAGCAGAGGCATTGTTTTCCAAATTACATCCTGGGAAACAGATTTGCATATTCCCCAGACACTAATGTCAGTCATCCATAAGAAGTTGTGTGTCCAGGAAACAGCAGAATTTTCCTGCAACTTAACTCACACCTGGCCAAGCTGCTGGCAATGTAGTCACAGCCATACCACTTAGTGGATTCCACTGCATTTTGCTATCTGATAAGAACCTGCTTTGCTGTATCTTGCAGCAAGCATCCCTCTGGATGGGTTCTTGCTAACTCCAACTGGGCAGCATTGCTAGCAACAATGGCACCAATATTGTTGCCAGGTGCTTCAGTTAAGATCAACAAAAAAAGTATCTAAGGCCCCATGTAACAGTCTGCAGTGAAAAAGCGGCTTCTCACGGATATATCTAATTTTTTGTCTGTGTAGTGGCCCCATAAGAATTGTCCAGTTTTGCGCTGGTGTATTTTGTATATCGTTTGTGTGTTTCCATAAGCATCTCAATTCGGATATCAGTGAAAAGCCTGCGATCGGTTGTTATGGAGATCTGGAGTAAAACTGTGTGTATGTGACCTTGTGTAACAGTGTCATCCACAGCACCCTGGCCCTTTAAAGCTGACATAAGGCAGTGAAGAAAAATGGCTGGGTTGCTATGGAAACCTAGAGTAAAACTGTAATATGTGGTACTCTGTGCAGAGCCGTGTATCTAATCCTCCGGCGTGTGGTATTGTGTGCATTGGAGCGTATCTAATCCTCTGCCATGTGGTATTGTTTGCAGGGGTGCATATCTAATCCTCCATTGTGTGGTATTGTGTAACGATGTGCATATCTAATCCTCTGGCGTATGGAACTGTGCGCAGACGGGTGTATCTAATGCTGCTGCATGTGGAACTCTGTACAGATGTGCATATCTAATCCTGCAGCACGTGGTATTGTGTAAAGACGTACGTATCTAATCCTGCGGCATGTGTAACTGTGTATAGATGCACGTATCTAATCCTCTGGCGTCTAAAACTGTGTGAAGACGCGCATATCTAATCCTCTGGCATTGTGTGTACAGTACAGTACAGACCAAAAGTTTGGACACACCTTTTCATTCAAAGAGTATTCTGTATTTTCATAACTGTGAAAATTGTAGATTCACACTGAAGGCATCAAAACTATGAATTAACACATGTGGAATTATATACAGTGTTGGCCAAAAGTATTGGCACCCCTGCAATTCTGTCAGATAATACTCATTTTCTTCCAGAAAATGATTGCAAGCACAAACTGTTTGGTATTAATATCTTCATCTATTTTGCTTGCAATGAAAAGACACAAAAGAGAATGAAAAAAAAGTCAAATCATTGATCATTTTACACAAAACTCCAAAAATGGACGGACAAAAGTATTGGCACCCTCAGCCTAATACTTGGTAGCACAACCTTTAGACAAAATAACTGCAAACAACCACTTCCGGTTATCATCAATGAGTTTCTTACAATGCTCTGCTGGAATTTTAGACCATTCTTCTTTGGCAAACTGCTCCAGGTCCCTGAGATGTGAAGGGTGCCTTCTCCAAACTGCCATTTTGAGATCTCTCCACAGGTGTTCTATGGGATTCAGGTCTGGACTCATTGCTGGCCACTTTAGAAGTCTCCAGTGCTTTCTCTCAAACCATTTTCTAGTGCTTTTTGAAGTGTGTTTTGGGTCATTGTCCTGCTGGAAGACCCATGACCTCTGAGGGAGACCCAGCTTTCTCACACTGGGCCCTACATTATGCTACAAAATATTTTGGTAGTCTTCAGACTTCATAATGCCATGCACACGGTCAAGCAGTCCAGTGCCAGAGGCAGCAAAGCAACCCCAAAACATCAGGGAACCTCTGCCATGTTTGACTGTAGGGACTGTGTTCTTTTCTTTGAAGGCCTCTTTTTTTCCCCTGTAAACTCTATGTTGATGCCTTTTCCCAAAAAGCTCTACTTTTGTCTCATCTGACCAGAGAACATTCTTCCGAAACGTTTTTGGCTTTCTCAGGTACATTTTGGCAAACTCCAGCCTGGCTTTTTTATGTCTCTGGGTAAGAAGTGGGTCTTCCTGGGTATCCTACCATACAGTCCCTTTTCATTCAAATGCTTACGGAAAGTACAGGTTGACACTGATGTACCCTCGGACTGCAGGGCAGCTTGAACTTGTTTGGATGTTAGTAGAGGTTCTTTATCCACCATCCGCACAATCTTGTGTTGAAATCTCTTGTCAATTTTTCTTTTCCATCCACATCTAGGGAGGTTAGCCACAGTGCCATGGGCTTTAAAATTCTTGATGACTCTGTGTACGGTAGACACAGGAACATTCAGGTCTTTGGAGATGGACTTGTAGCCTTGAGATTGCTCATGCTTCCTCACAATTTTGCTTCTCAAGTCCTCAGACAGTTCTTTGGTCTTCTTTCTTTTCTCCATGCTCAATGTGGTACACACAAAGACACAGGACAGAGGTTGAGTCAACTTTAGTCCATTTCAACTGGCTGCAAGTGTAATTTAGTTATTGCCACCACCTGTTAGGTGCCTTAGTAACAGGTGCTGTTAATTAAACAAATTAGAGAAGCATCACATGATCGTTCAAACAGTGCCAATACTTTTGTCCACCCCCTTTTTTATGTTTGCTGTGGAATTATATCCAATATGGCTTTTTGACAATTCTTTTTGTGGTTTTCCATTGAAGACAAATTAAATGAAGATAATAATACCAAATAATTTGTGATTGCAATCATTTTCTAGAAGAAAATGAGTATTATCTGACAAAATTGCAGGGGTGCCAATACTTTTGGCCAACACTGTACTTAACAAAAAAGTGTGAAACAACTGAAAATATGTCTTATATTCTAGGTTCTTCAAAATAGCCACCTTTTGCTTTGATTACTGCTTTGCACACTCTTGGCATTCTCTTGATGAGCTTCAAGAGGTAGTCACCTGAAATGGTCTTCCAACAGTCTTGAAGGAGTTCCCAGAGATGCTTAGCACTTGATGGCCCTTTTGCCTTCACTCTGCGGTGCAGCTCACCCCAAACCATCTCAATTGGGTTCAGGTCTGGTGACTGTGGAGGCCAGGTCATCTGGCGTAGCACCCGCTCACTCTCCTTCTTGGTCAAATATCCCTTACACAGCCTGGAGGTGTGTTTGAGGTCATTGTCCTGTTGAAAAATGATGGTCCAACTAAATGCAAACCGGATGGAATAGCATGCCACTGCAAGATGCTGTGGTAGCCATGCTGGTTCAGTATGCCTTCAATTTTTAATAAATCCCCAACAGTGTCACCAGCAAAGCACTCCCACACCATCACACCTCCTCCTCCATGCTTCACGGTGGGAACCAGGCATGTAGAGTCCATCCGTTCACCTTTTCTGCGTCGCACAAATACACGGTGGTTGGACCCAAAGATCTCAAATTTGGACTCATCAGACCAAATCACAGATTTCCACTGGTCTAATGTCCATTCCTTGTGTTCTTTAGCCCAAACAAGTCTCTTCTGCTTGTTGCCTGTCCTTAGCAGTGGTTATCTAGCAGCTGTTTTACCATGAAGGCCTGCTGCACAAAGTCTCCTCCTAACAGTTGTTGTAGAGATGTGTCCGCTGCTAGAACTATGTGTGGCATTGACCTGGACTCTAATCTGAGCTGCTGTTAACCTGCGATTTCTGAGACTGGTGACTCGGATGAACTTATCCTCCTCAGCAGAGGTGACTCTTGGTCTTCCTTTCCTGGGGCGGTCCTCATGTGAGCCAGTTTCTTTGTAGCACTTGATGGTTTTTGCAACTGCACTTGGGGACACTTTCAAAGTTTTGTCAATTTTTTGGACTGACTGGTCTTCATTTCTTAAAGTAATGATGGCCACTCGTTTTTCTACACTTAGGTGCTTTTTTCTTGCTATAATACAAATTCTAACAGTCTATTCAGTAGGACTATCAGCTCTGTATCCACCTGACGTCTGCACAACACAACTGATGGTCCCAACCCCATTTATAAGGCAAGAAATCCCACTTATTAAACCTGATAGGGCACACCTGTGAAGGGAAAACCATTTCCGGTGACTACCTCTTGAAGCTCATCAAGAGAATGCCAAGAGTGTGCAAAGCAGGAATCAAAGCAAAAGGTGGCTGCTTTGAAGAACCTAGAATATAACACATATTTTCAGTAGAATATTATCCACTATGCAGGGACTGTAAAATACAAAAACTGTTTATGCTACAAAGGGGCCCCTTCCTAAAATGGGTTTTTGAACCGGACAACTCATATAACCTCCAATTACTTACATGGCATGTGGCTCCTTGAACTTGCCAAGTTGCTGTATGTGGTACATAAGGTCTCCACCATTTACATACTCCATAACAAAATAAAGCCGATCCTAGAATGACAGTAATTGTTTCACTAGGAGATTTTCAATACAATACTGTATTAGACATTTCTGAACCAGTGAATTAAACAACTTTATATAATTTTTTATCTATTGTTACATTATACTCTCTTATGTTTATTCCATAAAATCATGGTGCCATTTAAAGGGGCTCTATCATTGGATTTTTGCTATTTTAGATAAACATATGCCCGAATAGCCTTTAAAATTTTTTAAAAGACCCCCCTTTTTAATAAATTACCTTTTAAACATATATGTAAATGAGGCCTCCATGCACCATGGGCGTTCCCGTGCACCCCTCATGTCATACTCTGTTTACGCCCTCCTCACAGTTCTTCTATGTAAGTCTCTCCTCCTGCTTTTGACCCACAGCCTCTGTCTCTTCCCTGCAAGGTCCTTTATCCTCTAAGTAGTGATCTATACATTGCAGCGGCTACAGCTCCCTGTGTCTATCATAGCATAAATCTACAGTGCACATGGAGATCTATGATAGACACAGGGAGCTGCAGCCCCTGCAGTGTAAAGATCACTACTTAGACAACGAAGGACCTTGTAGTGACATCATCACTGGGACAATCTAATCACAGAGCAGTAGTGACGTCATCACAGGTCCTTTTCCAAAAGCAGGGAAGAGACAGTTGGAGGCAGTGAATCGAAAGCAGGGGAAGGGACTTACATAGAAGAACCACAGAGGAGGGCGTGAACAGAGCGGTGCATGGGAACGCCCACGGTGCCTGGAAGGGCTCATTTACATATATGTTTAAAAGGTAATTCATTAAAATGGGGGGTTCTTTTAACAGATGACTAGCAGGACTTGAATAGCCTTTTTAAACGCTATTCAGGTATATGTTTATCTAAAATAGTGAAAATCCAGTGATCAGTGGCGTAACTACCACTATAGCAGCGGTAGCAGCTGCCACAGGGCCCGGGACATTAGGGGCCCGGCGACAGCTGCTACCGCTGCTATCATTATTCTTGGAGGTCTTTTCGGACCCCCGAGTATAATGATCGGGGCCCCCTGTTGGTGGAATACTTTCCACCAACAGGGGGCCCCGAAGCTGCAGCAACACACAGGTGAGACACAGGAGCTGCAGCTCTGGCTCCTGTCAGCGCTGCAGGACGTTCCCCCTCTCTCCCCCCTCCCTTTCTCTGCTGTCCTCTGCCCACCAATGAGAGGAGGAGGCGGGGCTTATCCCTGCCGAGCTCCTGCCGTCCGTCCTGCACTGGAGGAAGAAAGGAAGAAGGAAAGTGAAACTAAAGCTACACAGGTACGTACTGGGGTTACTTATTAATGTCAGGCATATGGGGGGATTACTTGTGTTTTAGTAACTCCATGTGCCTCATATTAATAGCAGTTAACCCCATCATCTCCCTCACATTAACCCCTGTTTGCCTCACCATAAGAGTTACTGATATGGGAGGGAGGGAGATGATGGGGTTAACTGCTATTAATATGAGGCACATGGAGTTACTAAATTGTAATGCACAGGGCCAGATTTTTTATCCACAATTTGTCCTGGTATAGCAGTCAGCGGGTGACGTGACAGTATTTAGTCCTGTAGGGGCCACTAAGGGACATAATACTGTGTGCAGTGGCCACTATTGGGTATAATACTGTGTGCAGGGGCCACTATTGGGTATAATACTGTGTGCAGGGGCCACTATTGGGTATAATACTGTGTGCAGGGGCCACTATGGGGGATAATACTGTGTTCAGGGGCCACTATGGGACATAATACTGTGTGCAGGGGCCACTATGGAACATAATAGAGCGCGCATGAATGCGTAGGAGGGACTCGGTCGAGATCTTCGGTGTCGGGGGGGCCCCATGTCAAAAGTTCGCCACGGGGCCCCGCCATTCCTAGTTACGCCACTGCCAGTGATAGAGCCCCTTTAAATATAGGCATTAGTAAAGGTGTTTCCTATTTCTAAATTAGTCTAGGGTAAAGCCAGTTGTAGACGACTGTGCTGCAACTGACTGGCTGCGAACTAAAAGCATGGATGGAACACGAGATACATGGGGATGCACAGACGTGCTTCGGCAGTTCCTTTAATTAAATAAATAGAAGCCACTGAAGAAAGGGCCGCAAAATAGGACAGGAATAGGACTTGTTCTATAATTCGTGGCCCGGACTGTCGGCCCACACAGGGGACCAGAAAATTTACAGAAAAGAATGGGTCAGTGTGCTATCTGTGAAATACACAGAGAGCAGGTGGAAGGTGAGAGTTAGGCGTCCTGCACACAGCCGTATACAGTTTCTCAAACACGGTCTACATGAAGGTCATATTTTCCAGACTGAACATGGTCATGTGTATGGTACTCAGATCATTATAGTGAAATATGATGCAGAGCACTCCTGAACATCCCAATGGTTACTGTACTAGATTAACAGCTTTATATCAGTCTATTAGTGATCGGACTGTTCAGGGTCTCACTGCATCATATCACAATATAATACAGTAAGTTACATGCACATGGCTGTGTTCAGTCTGGGAAATATGGCTTTCATACAGACCATATTTGCAGAACTGAATGCGTTCATGTGCCAGGAAGCTTTAACCAAAGGCTCCACAATGTACAAAAGCAGCATTTTTTGTTGCAGATTTTGCTACTTTTTTTTTTGTTAGCCTAAGTCAAAAGTGGCTTGAAAAGCAATGGGACAAATATAGGAAGTACTTATACTTTTACCTTCTGTTATATCCACTCCTGGCTTTGGCTCAAAAAAAAATGCAGAAAAATCTGCAACAGAAAAAGGAGCATTTCAGCAATGTGGGGCTTTAGACTTAAACCTCAGTAACTGTGCGGAGCACCTTAAATGACAGACCAGTCAACAATTAGTAGATAGAGCAATCTGTGATACACACTCTAATAACCATTGACAGAACAGACCCCATTATGCACATTCATGGGTGTAAAGTGAAGTTACAGTTGCAAAATAGAAAGTGCTTTTAAATTCTTATCAAATAGATATTTACATGCTTTGTATTTTGGCTAGTGTTACACTCAGCTATAACCTATAACTGCAGCTTTGCTACTTGGTACTGTATTCTGAACTGCAAATGAAAGCAATCTGGAACATTATGTTGTAATTCATCAGTGGCTTCGGCTGCATCTTTATCTCTCCCTCATGCATTACACTGCATGGCTGAGTAATACAATTGTATCTTTGATAACTTTCTATAACTTTGCAAAAAAAATAAAAAATTGATAAATCATACCACTGTCTGGAATGTGGAATGAAGCTGTGTAAGAAAGTGAGGTCGGTCAGATAATGCTAAGACTCGTTTCTCAACCATAGTGCACTCCACATCATCATCCTGAATTATCACATCCTTCTTGAGAATTTTAATGGCGTATAGTTCATCAGATCCACGTCTCTCAGCCAGCATAACCTGAGAAATAGGAAACAAAATAAAAATTTCACAAGATAAAAAAGTTTATCAGTTAAAACCAATATTTATCTCTCTTCTAGATCAGCAGGGTTTGGGATCCATGTACTGGCATTCTCCTCTGTTGCTTTGGTAGTTTCACAGAATTTTAGAAATACTACCACAAAAGTAGCACCTGACACTACAGCCATAAAAACAGCCCAAAATAATAGTTTTGTTCCACTTCATCCAAAATAAAAAGAAACAACTTTGTAAATAATGTTGATGAAAAATCTCTTATGATGAGGCCCCACGTTGCGGAAATGCAGCTCTTTTTGTTTCCAGGAGCAGATTAAACAGAATGTAGATACCTCTGATCTATTTCACATTCCTTTTGTAGCTATTTTTGGCTTTGGCTCAAAAAAAAAAAAAAAAAAACCCGGCAAAATCTGCAACAAAAAAGCTGTTTTTCCACAACGTGAGGACTCAAACTTATACTAAGAGAAAATATGCAGAAGAAAACACAATTCCAATAATTCTTGCATTTTTCAGTGCGTTTCATCTGTGTTTTACATTTTTGTTTCTTCCACATAATTCTATTCACAAGTAAAATTAGCACGCTGCATTTTGAATATTTTTGAAAATGCTGCTTTTTCAAAAGATTTTTTTTCCCTGCAATGTGGGTATATGGTTAAATAATGTGTCATACACTTTATTGAAACTATAAGACACAACTTTTTTTGAACTTCTATTAACGTTTTGCAATGGCCAAAAACACAGTTAGGGTGCATGCACACTGAGTAACGCCGGGCGTGTATGAGAGCCGTACACGCCGGCATTACAGCAGACTGCCGAACACTTCCCATTCACTTCAATGGGAGCGCTCGTAACAGCGGCGTTTATGAGCGCTCCCATTGAAGTGAATGGGAAGTGTTCGGCAGCCCTGCTGTAACGCCGGCGTGTACAGCTCTCATACACGCCCGGCGTTACGTAGTGTGCATGCACCCATAGGGAGATTTATCAATCTATGGCAGTTTTCTGGTGTAGAAGAATTATATTGTATTGATAAGTTTGGCACAAGTCTCATTTTTGCACCAAATATGTGCCATAACTAGAGATGAGCGAACAGTAAATTATTCGATATTCGTTTCGATTAGCCCCTCAATATTCGACTATTCGAACGAATATAGAATTCCATTATAGTCTATGGGGAAAAAAACGTTTGTTTCAGGGGAAACCACTATTCGACTCAGGAGGGTCACCAAGTCCTCTATGACACCTCTCAGCAAATGATGACTTTGTGTGTCCTGATGCCCAAATACTGGAGCATCCGCCATTTCCTGCCAATTTTGTGGCTGTGGACCCTCAACCAGCGTTTCTCAGCCTCAGTGATGATGACAAGACACAGTTGCCACCAGGGCAAGCTGTGGTTATATGTGGTTTACAATAAGAAGAGAGTGAGCAATTGGAAGAGGAATTGGTGGACGATGAGGCCACGGACCCGACATGGACAGGTGTGATGTCTAGTGGGGAAAGCAGTGTAGAAGAGTAGGCAAGCTAAGCAGGAAAAAAGGTGGCTAGAAGCAGAAGCATGGACAGGGGTGATGTCTAGGGGGGAAAGGCAGTGTAGATGTGGAGGCAAGCGCAGCATCAAAAAAGGTGGCTAGAGGCAGAGGCATGTCCAGGGGCACAGGACAGCTGCTTCACAGAAGCCAGGCCAGAGGCAGCAAGGCCAAAGATTTTCCGTGTACTAGCCACTCGCCCAAAACTTGCCCATATTGGCAACCTCCCTCGATTGTGTGGAGATTTTTCAGTGTATGCATGGAGGACAAACTGAGTGCGTTTTACACACTGTGCAACTCTAAACTAAATAGGGGCTCAGAGAAAAGCAACCTGACCACCTAAGCCATGCGCCGTCATTTTGAAGGCAAGCACTGGGCTCAGTGAGAGACAGCAAACGCAGGACAATCGTTGCCCGGTGTTGCCGACACTGCCTCTTCCACTGTTTACAATGCTAGTGCTGCAGTCCAGACCACCAGCCTGGACACCTACACATCTGTCTCTGACACTTTGGGGAGTTCACCCTCATCCGCCCTTTTTGCCTGCCCAGACACTCCCCATCTCCCAGGCGTTTCATTGCAGGCAGAAGTACAGCGCAAGCCACCCACATGCCCAAGCCTTCAACGGCCTCTTCTAAAAACTGTTGGCCCTGGAAATGTGGGCGTTTATGCTTCTGGATAGTCAGGCCTTCCGTCACCTGATGGCAGCTGTGGCATCTCGCTATGCTGAGCCTAGCCGTTACTACTTCTCTTGGTGTGCCGTCCCCGCCTTGCGCCTGCATGTGTCCCATAACATCAGTTGGGCCCAGAGTTCCGTGCTTTGCTGCAAGGTCCACTTGACCATCGACGCATGGACAAGCACCTGCGGTCAGGGATGCTGCTTCTCTGTAATGACAGGCTGGGTGAATGCTGGGGTGCAAACTGGGGTGGCCTATCTCCTCTCCCAGCCCAAAATTCATGGCATGGGTTCTCTGAAAGCCTACTCCTCCGCTGCAACCTCGACCACACCTGCGACCTGTAAATGCTTCATCACTGAAAATGCTTGGCCGATAGAAAACACACTTCCCCCGAGGTTAGTGATGCCATCCTCAATGTGATGGCAATGTGGTTTTCCCCGATGCACCTGGGCCCAGGCATGTTGGCGTATGTGATAATGGCCGGAACCTGGTAGCAGATCTGGAGCTTGCCAGACTCAAACACAGTCGACACATGGCCCACGTTTTTAACTTGTTGGTGCAAAGGTTCTTTGAAACCTACACCATTGTGCCTGATATACTCGTGAAAGTGCAACCATTTTCCGAAGTGAAGAGTAGCTTCTGCTAGGCTGAAACATTCAGAGCACACTTCTGTCATCTTCGCACCGTTGGCTGACGGAGGAAGACGAGGGGGATGAAGTGGCATTTCATGTCACTGTCGCACACAAGGCTTGAGGGTGAAGTTCAGTGCATCCCATTGCTTCAGAACAGATGCTGTGAAGGGGAGTGGAAAATGGAGGAAATGGAGAGTGACCCTTAAAGTTGGGGGCAGCAAAGTCATGCCAAGTAACACACTGGCACACATGGCTGACTTCATGTTGGGTTGCTTTTCAAGAAACAAAGGCATAGTTCACATCATGGGGAGCAAACAATACTGGATTTTTGCAATCCTTGACCCCTGGTATAAGTAAAAAATCTCATCCTTTGTTCTGGTAGGAGAGAGGAAAAAAATTGCAAAAATGATTGCCAAAAGCAACTGGTGCAGAATATGATGGAAATGTTTCCGTAAACCCTCGCGGGTGGCAGATAGGAGATTTCCTCCATGAGGCTAACAACTGCCATCCGGTCCACAACCACCAGGGAAACACTCTCCAATGTGTGGGACACGTTAATGTCCCCCCCGCCCAAACTACCGCCACTGAGGGGCCTAGTGTCATCAGAAGGGAAAAGTATAGGCATATGTTGCGTGAGTACCTGGCCAGCCACAGCCCAGTCCTCTTCGATCCGTCTGCGCCTTACACGTATTGGGTGTAGAAGTTGGACCTGTGGTCCTTGGGGTGAGTGGAGGCTTCCCCCAGCTGAGGTTTGGGTGAGTTTGGCTAGGGGGTGCAAGTACACCCCACAGTTAGCCTTGAGAGCTGCCAAATGTACAGTATGTATGTGTAAAGGGATTTCATTTAGTTTATTGTAGGACGTGCTCCGTGCTTGGCGTTATTATGTAAGGTTGTGTTACATAGAATGACTTGTAGGATAAGTTAATTTTGTAACCCGGTTTAGAGCAGTGCACCTGTATAATTTTGACACAGGGTCCGATAGCAATATAAGCAAGCCATAAAGTGCTTGAATTTATACCTTATGTTAAGTAATGGCCAAAAAATTGAAAAGATAAGGGATCAGCAGTTTTGACCCTTTGCACTGTACACTATATAGAGAACGTGGAGAGTGGTGTAATTGTACTTGGACTGATTGTCACGTAGGGAGCATGACCAAGATAGCCACGTGTTTTACACAACCAGGAAAGCTGGATTCAGTGTAAATATACTATACACAGATTTTCTGTATACAACTTAGGTGTTTGGGGGTATACACCATGGAAAGCTGGGTTGAGCGTATATAGCCTGACAATTGCTGTGTATCCCACTTAGGTTTTAGGGGGTACACACCGTGGAAAGCTGGGTTAAGCATATATAGCCTGACAATTGCTGTGTAGCCCAGTTAGGTTTTGGTGGTACACACTGTGGAAAGCTGGGTTGAGCGTATATAGCCTGACAATTGCTGTGTATCTAGTTAGGTTTTGGGGGTACACACCGTGGAAAGCTGGGTTGAGCGTTATATAGCCTGACAATTGCTGTGTATCCCAGTTAGGTTCTGGGGGTACACACCATGGAAAGCTGGGTTGAGCGTATATAGCCTGACAATTGCTGTGTATCCCACTTAGGTTTTGGGGGTACACACCGTTAAAAACTGGATTGAGCATATATAGCCTGATTTAATTGCTGTGTATCCAACTTAGCTTTTGTACACACCGTTAAAAACTGGATTGAACGTATATAGACTGATTTAATTGCTGTGTATCCCACTTAGGTTTTGGGGGGTACACACCGTTAAAAACTGGATTGAGCGTACATAGCCTGACAATTGCTGTGTATCCCAGTTAGGTTTTGGGGGTACACACCGTGGAAAGCTGGGTTGAGCGTATATAGCCTGACAATTGCTGTGCAGCCCAGTTAGGTTTTGGGGGTACACAGTGTGGAAAGCTGGGTTGAGCGTATATAGCCTGACAATTGCTGTGTATCTAGTTAGGTTTTGGGGGCACACACCGTGGATAGCTGGATTGAGCGTATATAGCCTGACTAAATTGCTGTGTATCCCAGTTAGGTTTTGGGGGTACACACCATGGAAAGCTGGGTTGAGCGTATATAGCCTGACAATTGCTGTGTATCCCCCTTTGGCGTTTGGGGGTACACACCGTGCAAAGCTGAATTGAGCGTCTATCGACTCCTCTCACTGCTGTATAGCTCTGAAAAGAGCTGTTGTTCTTCTTCAGATTTCCTGCCTAGCAGAAGCTAATCCCTATCTAGCCCTCAGCAGATCTCTGTCCCTATCTCTCACCGCAAATGAGACGAAGATGGTGGCTACTATTCTTATAAATCCGAGGTCACCAGATTTCGGCAGCCAATGGCTTTTTCCAATTTTTTTTCAATTCCTACATTGTCATAGTTCCTGTCCCACCTCCCCTGCACAGTTATTGGTGCAAAAAAAGTGCCAGGGAAGGTGGGAGGGGATACAAATTTTTACTGCATTTGCCGCGTGTTATTCGATTGGAATCGAATATCTCGAACAGCCTGATATTTGATCGAATACCTATTCGATCGTACGCCATTCGCTCATCTCTAGCCAAAATGGCTTGGATGGGCTGAGACATATTAATTTTATCTCACTCCAGTTTTCTGATGAAAGTTATAATGGCAATTTATGCTAGATCCTAACTAGTGCAGATCTCCATTTTGGCATGTCTCTGGTATATAAATAGGCCACAACCTTTTCATAAATCACTCATTTCCTGTGCCACTGGGGGCCTTTAAGATTATTTATGTATGATAAGTCAGTCTTTTTATCTAATTGAAATTTTCATAGCAGTTTTTCCAACAAAGAGAAGGTACAAACAAAATAAACAGTCTCACGACAATTGAACCACATAAGACAAATAAGAAAACATAAAGAATGAGGAAAAAGTACAAGAGCAGGGGGGACACAGGACACAAAACAGGAGAAAGAAGGGGGAAAAGAAAACTAGTCTCATCTCCAAATCACAGTCATATCAATAACAGAGCTGAGAGGGTGGAGGGCCCCATTTCTAAGGTTAAAGGTGATAAGAGAAACCTAAAAGGTATCCCAGGGGTTTCAGATCCTATCTGATTTCTCCTTCTTATTGTGAATAAGGACCATCAAGTGTTATAGAGTTCTAATTTCTTGAATCCGTAAGTATAAATCTTCTAAGGATGGGTAGAGGAACACGTCCAATACTTAGCAATGAGACAAGGAGCGGGCATGAGAATGAAGATAAGGTGCCAAAGAGGCAACCGAAGTGCCACAACTGGAGTGTAGGTTATGGAGGGTGATATGGTGATTGGTGAGGTTGAGGAATATATCATCTGCAAACAGAGACAGCTTACATTCCTTATCTATAACCTTAATATGGTTATATGCAGATTCAATCGAAAAGTCACCGCTAAGGGCTCAATGCAGAGGGAACAGCCCTGTCGTATCCCATAATGCAATGAGAAGGAGAGGAAGCATGAGAGAGAATGATAGTTGTGGAGGGATTTGGGAAGAGACCCGGGATTGCAGTAAGGAAAGGACCCCTGAGACTAAATCTCCTCAGGGTAGAAAACATGAAAAGCTACCCCAGGCAGTCAAAGGCTTTTTCCCTCATAAAAATTTGAGCACCAAGAGCTTGGAGTCAGATCTGGAGACAACATCAATGAGGCCAGTTTTTCTCCTAGTGTTATCAATCCCTTGCTGGCAGGGAACAAAGCTAACCTGATCTTTATGTATCAGGTGTGGGAGGCACATATTTAATCTAGAAGCAAATATCTTGGTGAATAGCTGAAGACTTGTATTTACAATATGGCTATATTTGGAAAGGGGATGTTTAAAGGCATTCTGTTGGCCATCTAGATAATGCTACTCTCATGTTAATATGAGGGTGGTGGTCATTATGACTTTGTTGTCCAGAGCCTTAACATAGACTTTACCCTAAAGATTTGCGAATGGCTCAGTACTGTAGCTTGCCAAACAGAATGCCAAAATACCCCATCTCTAAAATTAAAGGGGTTGTCCGATCACAAGGATCCTATCTATACCTCTTGTTAATGTGGATGTAAGACTTTTCCTAAATACATTGCTTCAGCAAAACTGCTTTGTTTGTCCACTATCTTACTTTATTCAATTCATTGTTGACACAGCCCTTGACTTATCTGCTCAAAAGTCAAGTGATGTATCTGCCTGCTATCAGGGGGGAGGGGCTAAGTGCACGGCAGCCAGCCTGTGTATCTAGCTATTCCTGTGTCTACACCACATGACCTAGGTCCTGCACTCAGATAGGGGAGAGGAGCTGCTTTCATTTCTTCTGTTCTCCCAGTTATCAGGCTAGCTAATTCAATTGTGTTCATTATGGCAGAGACAGGCAGTCTCTGTATGTAACACAGAATGGAGTTGCTGCTGCCTGTACTTCATAGTCCAATGTGGGTGGGCGGAGCTACATGCGAATTTGGGGGCAGAGCTAAATGGCAGGTTGCATGTGAAACCCCGCCCACCACATGATGCAAGAAACCAGGAAGAAAGAAGATTTTACAGGAGTGAAGACTAGTGAGTATGCGACGTGGGAATACCCCTTTAAGAAACACAAGTAAGAGATGAAGGTTGAAGGAAGAATAGTATAATTTCTAACTCAAACTAATGTTTGTTATGTATTTGACTGTGGCTATACATATACATGTACGCACATAAGAAAGTAGCCTTGTCACCATAAGATTTCATAGTGTTATCATAAAGGTGCCAAGTGCCAAGCATGTCTTTGAGGTAGAGATAAATTAATTTCTGCAAGATCTGTAGAATTCTTCTTTTGGGTTAAACAATGTACAATACAATGTCTTCTGCTTAATCTATTTTTATATTCTGGTAGTTTTTTTTTTTTTTTTTATTGCCATGTCATATATTTGACACTGTGATATCTAAAAAGCCTTTCTAGTATTGTTAATTATCAAGTATCTGAAGATAGCCTGTAATTTTATGCAATAACACATTTCCCTTTTATTGTCTCGCTTCCTAACTCCTTTAAACTATTTAATGTTGAGCTCTTTTCCTGCAAGATCTAGCACCATGCTATTAGCATAATAAAAGTGTCAACTCTCATTGTGCTGTCCTGTATTTTTAACAGTAGGAAATGTATGAAGATGAGAAGAATTTCTCCCATATGTGGTATACTATTGTTACTCATGTAGCAATACGGGGGAAGGTGGCTTAGCGCTCTGGTAGACAAATGCCTCAAGTTTGAGTCCTGTTCCTGACAAACAGATGGAAAACCTTGCTAAGTATGGATAAAACTCAAGTGAAACAGACTCCCCTGGGGTTACAAAAATCTCCTGCCTCAGATATCTTTATCTCAAACTACTTTCAATCCCTTCAGAATGCTACCCTCTCTTCTGGGAGCAAATCAGGCTCTGAAAGCCTGCCACCGCCATTACATCCTCTTAGTACAAACATCTTTCTTTAGCTCAGAATACAAATGGATAGACAACAATGAGATGGTGCTACACTGGACCTCTTCTGCTTTTTCACCCAGTGGTAATGGCTTAGAAGATGTCAGAACAGCCCTCTTGAAACCACAATCCAACGCTCCCATCATGACCAAACCATACCAACTATAGTGCCACATACACAACTCTCCAGGTGTCTCTTTCAATGCAAATGGATACTAGGAGATTCTGAATGGGGTGCTAGCTACCCAACAACAAAATTCACTCTTTCATTTCCCTATAGCACTCCCCAAATACCCTACTATTCATACTAGTGTATTGAAGGAAGAAGCATGATCTAATGAAGACAACACTGTACCTGCTATGTGTAAATCCTGTCACCATTTATACATGGGACCTAAATCCTACTTCCAAAGTCAACTAAAACAGCCAAGTGACTTTGCTCCTATTGTGGCTCCACCAGCAGAGTCCCTGAAAAATCACCAATAACTGCAGGCCCTTCTTGCTTTCCACTCCACTAAGGGTGACATGAACAATCTTGCTACTGACTTGAAAGAGCGTGGAGACATGATCTTAAAGGGATTGTCTTGGATAAATATAAATCCCTACACTAATCTAAACACTCTCCCCCTCCTACTTTCTAAATAACATAATGTATATTTTTGGCAGCACCTCCTACCTCAATACCAAAGGGATGGAGAACGGTGCTAGATCCTAAAGCTTGAACTTTTATAGGTAAAGCACGTTGTTATATTTAAAGGGATCCTATCATACAACCCCTTTTTTTTCTGGGTAACACGTCGGAATAGCCTTAAGAAAGGCTATTCTTCTCCTACCTTTCGTTGTCTTCTCCACGCCGGCGTTCTGTAGGAATTCCGGTTCTTGTCGGTAAAGTTCTCTCACAGTACTGGGGCGAGCCCCAGTGCTCAAACAGCACTGGAGGCATCCCCAATGCTGCAAGAGAACTCTCTCCAGCGCCACCTCGATCTTCTTGAGCAGCTTCCTCTTCATCCTCTTCTTCCGGCGGTGGCTTGTAACTTCTAGGCCTCAGGCCTTGGGCAGAGCAGACTGCGCATGCCCATAGGCCACGAGAAAATGGCCGCTTACAAAACTGTGCAAGCGCCCATTTTCTCGTGGCCTGTGGGCATGCGCAGTCTGCTCTGCCCAAGGCCTAGAAGTTACAAGCCTCCGCTGGAAGAAGAGGCTGAAGAGGATGCTGATGACGAATTTGGAGGTGGCGCTGGAGAGAGTTCTCTCGCAGCACTGGGGATGGGCCCCATCGCTCAAACTGCACTGGGGCAGTTGCATACTGACAAGAAGCGGGATTCCTATGGAATGGCGGCACGGAGAAGACAGCGAAAGGTAGGAGAAGAATAGCCTTTCTTAAGGCTATTCCAATGTGTTACTCAGTAAAAAAAAGTTTGTATGATAGGATGCCCTTAACTGTTTATACATATAGGACACTTTGATTACCTGTTAGAGTCCTATATACTCTCAGTTGCATTACATTGTTTGACACATGTTGTTATCTCTCCCTATCCTTGTTATTCAGTGGATTTTAGCACTAAGTTCAATGTGTAATGCTTATATTTGCTTTGGTTCATGCTTGTAACATCTTTACCTATGGCCATCCGTGGGCCTCTATACCATCCTCCAGTCGTGCTCTTCAGTGCAGGAGGCATGTTCATTTTTCATCCTTTGCACTTATTGTAGCACAGCTGAGGATTTGTTGTTCTAGTTCCTTTGGTCATTTTGGAGATAACTTAGTTGATTTTGATTGATATTCCGCCTGGGCAATCTAGTCTAGGGCAGATTCCTTTATATAATTTTCCAGCCCACTCCCTAATGCTTGCTATTGCCTTTTTGTGCATGCTGGTTCTATCCTGTTTATATTTCTAATCTTTGGCTTTTTCTTGTGACTATTTTCTTAGATTCTGATTCTTTACTTGGCTGTTCAACTGTTTCCGACCCCCTTGGCTAGCCTGACCACCTATTTGTTGTTGTTTGTCACGTCTGTGTTCTCATTCGCATCATAGGAAGGGACTGTCACCCAGTTGTCTTCTACCACCTAGGATAGTTGAAGCAAATAGGCAGGAACTAGGATGGGTTCAGTATTAGGCCTCACTGTCTCTGTCCTTCCCCTTCCTTCCGGGCTCCAGCAGCAGTTACTGGGGAATTGCTCATTTCTCAATTCCCTAACCATGCTATTATTTTACTGGTCTACTCATGGTTGCAACATTACCACACTTAATAGATCACATAATCTTACAGTTTTGCTAAATTTTAGGACACACTTCAACTGTTATGGACTACCCTTTAAGGGTATGCTCAGCACTTTCCTTTCCTATTCAATATGATGATCCACATACATTCGTTGAATACTAGAGGGCTCATCAGCCCATTTAAACTGATTTTATTGTGGTCAGATTGTAAAATATGGAATTGTGATGTTCTTAAGGTACAAGAAACACATTTTCATCTAAATAAGACTCCTGTATATTTACATAAAGTTTTCCTGCAAATCTTCCTAGCATCCTGTCAAGCGAAGAGAAAAGGAGTATTTTTTGCAATTAGATATAGGGTAATATAGCTATAGTATATTGTATAGTAACAATGATACTTATACTTTTTTCATGGCATATTACTCTAACAAACACCAGAGGTCATACCGGTCTTCTCTTTTCCCTTATATTAAAACACTCTCTGAGAAATCTTTAAATGTGTACTTGTTACAAGTCTAGATCAACCCCCATACTGACTTCGTCTTTATGAAATCTGGAGATGTCAGCATGGCAGAGAGATTACAGCTACTTTTCACCCTTGCATTCTTCAGAATGGAATTTTTCTTGGTTAATAAATTAGGGCTTTTTCAATCAAAGTTCTCTTGGATAAGCAGTGTTACCTGGGCAAGTCATGCCTTTATCTCCTTTGTAAAACAGGAACAATTTAAAGATCATAAAAGTTAACGGAAGAACTATCATTTTACTTTTCTATAAACGCTCCTTCAACAACTGATACCTATATATTGAGTAAGGCATACATGTGAGGAATTCTCATTCAAGTACCGTATATACTCGAGTATAAGCCGAGTTTTTCAGCACAATTTTTGTGCTGAAAAAGTCCCCCTCGACTTATACTCGAGTCAAGCGCAGGGGGGGATATTGTTATATACACTCCAGACACTGTATTGTTTGCACGGTGTAGGTTGCACTCCAGCCAGAAGGTCCACGGGGAGTGCAGCGGGACTATCCGGCTCCTGCAGCAGCTCCTCTCTCTCCGACTTCAGCTGCGGCCGGTCCGGACCCGCGGGGAGCGCCAGCATTGTCACTAACCGCAGAGAGTCATCAGTTTCGGCGTCCACAGGAAGATGGCGCTCCCCGCGGGTCCGTACCGGCGGCAGCTGAAGTCAGAGAGTGAGGAGCAGCTGCACCTGAACAATCACCAGCCTGGAGCTGCCGCAGGAGCCAGACAGTGAGGGGATCCTGATTCTGCGCAGTGTGGGGTTCACAGGAAGATGATGCTTCGCGCGGGTCCGTACCATGCCGCCAAAACTGCTGACGCTCTGCGCAGTTAAGGGACGAAGATTGCCGGGGTCCACAGGAAGATGGCGCTCCCCGCGGGTCTGGGCCGGCGGGAGTTGAAGGCAGAGAGCGACGAGCAGCTGCACTTGAACCATCACCTGGAGCTTTCGCAGAAGCCGGACAGTGAGGGCATCCTGCTGCACTCCCCCTGGACCTTCTGGCTGGACAACCTTCTCTCCCTGGAACAACTGCAGCAGAATGTGAGTACACCGTGCAAACAATACAGTGTCTGGAGTGTATATAACAATATCCCCTTCCACCCCCACCCCCCTTGAAATGAATAAGTAAGAGTTATCTTTCAACTATTTATCCCCTATCCATAGGATAGGAGATAAATACTAGATTGATGTTGATGGAGGGTCAGGGTTTGGGGTGCAGTAGGTGCTGGGGAAGGGGGGGTTTGGTTGTCTGTCTGCCCCTTCCCTGAGCTTAAAGGGGCAGACCCCCACCACCACCACCACCACTTGGAATTCAGTCTGACTACAGCCAGGCTGAATATAGGGTATCTGCAGTGCTCCTATTCTGTCGGGAATGGGTTAATAGGAGCACTACAGATACCCTACATTCAGCCAGGCTGAATTCCAAGTGAGGGAAAAAAAAAAACAGTCCTCAAGCTCAGGGAAGGGGCAGACAGACAACCAAAACACCCCCTCCCCTTCCTCAGCACCCAGCACCTACTGCACCCAAAAACTCCGACCATTTTAATTTTTGAAATTTTCCAGTAGCTGCCACATTTCCCCCCTAGGCTTATACTCGAGTCAATAAGATTTTCCAGTTTTTTGTAGTAAAATTAGGGGGGTCGGCTTATATTCGGGTCGGCTTATACTCGAGTATATACGGTATGTATGCAGGAAGAAAATAAAAAGGAAATAAAGAATTAATGGACTTTACAGCCAAGTTGACACTTTTAGAATCCCACAGTAAAACAAACAAGCCTCCCATCCTTTTTCAAAGATTACACACCATTAGACTAAAACTCCAACAAGCATTAGCATTAGAGATGAACGAACAGCGTTCGATCGAGTACATGTTTGATCGGATATAAGGCTGTTCGAGATGTTCGATTCGAGTCGAACACCAGGTGGCAAATTCACTAAAAATTCGATTCCCCTCCCACGTTCCCTGGTGCTTTTTTGCACCAACAGCTGAGCAGGGGAGGTGGGACAGGAACTACGACAATGGAGGCATTGAAAAAAAAATTGGAAAAAGTAATTGGCTGGCTAATTCAGGTGACATCCAATTTATACGAATTATCCGGTTCATATGAGACTGTGAACTATGTGATTGTGAGACAGGGACAGATGTACCGGTAGGGTTAGCTAGGGATTACCTTTATTTAGGAATGTTACTCACCCAGCTCTTTCGGGCTCTATCTGGTTGGGATCCCTGGTTCGAGCTGATAGAAAGGCAACAGTGACTGAAATAGCCACCCGTTACAACCAAGGTAGCCAGAAGAGCATCTCTGAACGCACAGTACGTCGAACTTTGAGGCAGATGGGCTACAGCAGCAGAAGACCACACCGGGTGCCACTCCTTTCAGCTAAGAACAGGAAACTGAGGCTACAATTTGCACAAGCTCATCGAAATTGGACAATTGAAGATTGGAAAAACGTTGCCTGGTCTGATGAGTCTCGATTTCTGCTGCGACATTCGGATGGTAGGGTCAGAATTTGGCGTCAACAACATGAAAGCATGGATCCATCCTGCCTTGTATCAACGGTTCAGGCTGGTGGTGGTGGTGTCATGGTGTGGGGAATATTTTCTTGGCACTCTTTGGGCCCCTTGGTACCAATTGAGCGTCGTTGCAACGCCAAAGCCTACCTGAGTATTGTTGCTGACCATGTCCATCCCTTTATGACCACAATGTACCCAACATCTGATGGCTACTTTCAGCAGGATAATGCGCCATGTCATAAAGCTGGAATCATCTCAGACTGGTTTCTTGAACATGACAATGAGTTCACTGTACTCCAATGGCCTCCACAGTCACCAGATCTCAATCCAATAGAGCATCTTTGGGATGTGGTGGAACGGGAGATTCGCATCATGGATGTGCAGCCAACAAATCTGCGGCAACTGTGTGATGCCATCATGTCCATATCTCTGAGGAATGCTTCCAGCACCTTGATGAATCTATGCCACGAAGAATTGAGGCAGTTCTGAAGGCAAAAGGGGGTCCAACCCGTTACTAGCATGGTGTACCTAATAAAGTGGCCGGTGAGTGTATATTTTATTTATTACTAATGATAAGACCTGTAGCTCCTTTATTTTGTTTTATGGAATGAAAAAAATCATAAGCAGTTTATATTATTTATAGTACTTACTGCAGCAGAAGTACATTCACCAAGGGATCCTTTGTTCATGCAGTGAGAATTCTGATTGCCAATGCATAAACAAATCAATTTTTCATCAACAAAATGCATGATATTCAATTCCATTAATAGGTCACACAATATGATTTCAATAAGTAGCCAGAGGAAAGTGGAAACTTTTAATATTTACAAATAATTTCAATCAGCTTAGCATTGTCAGATTGATTGATTAAAGTGGGAGTGATTGAAATACTTACCAACTGACTGTATAATAATAATAGACTTTACACAGGAAATTAAAAGAACGAAACTGAAGGCACAGCCACATTTACCAGATACAGTATGTAACAGTTGAAAATGCAGGGTAAAACATAGAATAATTTGTTGGAAAATCAACAGAACATTTTTTTATTACACTTACAGATGGATAGATGTATAAATAGATCTTGCATCTATCTATATAGCTATGCATCGTCTGTCCATGTAGCTAATAATAATAATAATAATAATAATAACTTTATTTATATAGCGCCAACATATTCCATAGAAATTTAAAAATCAGAGGACATATGAACAGACAATATGAAATATTATAATGTGACAAAGAAATAAACTAATCAAACTATAGAAGTGAAGACTCTACTCAGAAGAGCTTACATTCTATGACGAGATAGGGGGACACAAGAAGTCAGAGGGCTTGTTTGCTACAATGGTCCAGCCATCTTTTAATAGAAAAGGTTATGTAACTGAAGCTGTATGAATCTGTCACCAGCTGGTATCTGTGAATAAAAAGATATTAAGTGCAAGGAGTGCAGTGTAACTTCTAGATGGAGAGGACAGGATCTGAGGAGGAAGGATAACAAGTGTTATTGTTCTACACTTCCAAGCTATATTCTATGATCAGGTCATATGATAAGCCTGACCAAATAGATGTGATTTTAGGGCAGTTTTGAAGCAGCTGTAGTTGGGGATTAACTGGATTTTTCGGGGTAAAGCATTCCAGAGAACCAATGCAGCTCAAGAAAAGTCTTGGAGATGGGAGTGGGATGTTCGGATAACAGAGGATACAAGTCTAAGGTAGAACAGGGAGGATGGTTAGGGCAGTAGACAGTGACGAGAGAGGAGATATAGAGGGGCGTAGTGTTATGGATGAATTATTCAGTGAGTGTGATAATTTTATATTGTATTCTGTGATGGATGGGCAACCAATACATCGACTAGCACAAGGTAGATGCATCTGTGTACTAGTTTGACAGAAAGATGAGTCTGTCGGCTGCATTCAGGACAGATTGTAGAGGGTAGAGTTTAGTAAGAGGAAGCCCAATTAGAAGAGAATTGCAATAGTGAAGACATGACAAAATCAGAGCGACAATGAGGGTTTTCAATGTTTCCATGGTGAGAAAAGGGCGAAATGTGGAGATGCTTTTGTGCAAATGGAAAAAGCATGCAAATGTAAATATGTGGGGTAAAGGTGTAAAGGTAATTTTAAATAAAGAGAAGACATTATGTTAGACACAGCAGAGAGGCAGTCATTGGTGTTCTGTAGTAGTGATGTCAGGGGATGAGGTGCATAGTTAAGCATCATCAGCATAAAGATGGTACTGAAAGCCAAAGCTGCTGATGGTTTGTCCAATTTGGACTGAGTACAGAAAGAAAAGAAGAGGGCCTAGGACTGAGCCTTGAGGAACTCCAACCACAATGGTCAGGGTAGTTGGTCAGGAGTTGGTGGTCTCCAGAAGAATAAATAGTGAATAGTTCCCTTTAGATTAGCTGTCAAGAGATCATTGGAGATTTTTGTAAGGGCTATTTCTATAGAGTGTAGTGGATGAAAACCTGATTGTAAGGGGTCCAGAAGAGAGTTAGACCAGGAGTAGACCTAGTCAGGAATAGACTAGGAGTTTGGATATGAAGGGGAGGTTAGAGACAGATCTGTAGTTAGTAGCACAGGATGGGATGAGGGACAACATTTTCAGGAGTGGAGTTATGACAGCATGTTTGAAGGAGGAGGGAATGATTCCAGCACAAAGAGAAAGGTTAAAAATTTTAGTAATGTGAGCTGTAACAGCAGGGGACAAAGACTGGAGGAGGTGCGAATACGTGGTTCAGGGCGGATCTTGAATAAGCTGCAGCTCAGGTGTGGGTCATAGGCTCGTTTCTAGGCCATAAAAGGCTGCAGAGCCGGCACTTCATGGCAGATCCTGGGAGGAGAGGAAGTAGCTGGGTCTGTCCTGACACTGAGAGCCTTGTGTTATGGTACAGTGTTATTTTAGTTGATTCCTGTGACTGGTAGTAAACCACATGTACAGTTAGTATTTTATGTTTAGTTAGTGCTCAGATGAGCAGGTTTTGTTTTGCCTTTTTTCCTGAAGTAAGGCTATATTTTATTTTGCTTATACTGTGCCTGACGTAAAGGTTTATTTATTTTGCTTTTATTTATTTATTTATTTTTGTAAATAAACCGTTTTTTGCTGCAAGATTTGTGTCCCTGTCTCCGACTGGTTGGGTCCGCACCACTGCTTCTACCGAGTTACCTTCCCCATATGAGGGAAAGGGACTGATGCTGCTTTTAGATTTGGTTATTTCCTGACAGATGTTGTTGATTTTGTGTTTAAAGTACGTGAGCACTGAGGTCTATGACAGGTACCAGCACCTTTTGCGTGAGGAAGGTGTGAAAGGTGTTAAAGAGTCGTTTAGGTTTATATGAGAGAGAAGAGATGAGAGAGGTGAAGTAGGCTTGTTTGACAAGGTGAAGGGCAGAGTTATAGGTTTTGAGCATAAACTTGAAGTGAAGAAAATATGCAATTGTGTGATTTTCGTCATAGATGTTCAGCACATCTTGAGCATCGCAGAACAAAACGTGTTTTAGGAGTGTGCCAAGGTTGTTGGTGTCTGCAGAGACGCAAACCTGGAAGCAGAGCATATCTGGGCTCTGTAACTCCCCCCCTCCCCCAAATAAAGCAAATGAAGACGGATGCTTGTGAGGCATATGCTTAGTTCACACATCAGTATGCCATCCGTCCATTTGGGGATAAGGGGATTAAAAGTAGCAATTGTAAACAGAGCAGAGATAAGGATATATAATAAATGTCCTTATCTCTACTCTGTTTACAATTTTCGATAGTAGTGTTATTGGAGTTTGTAGGCCTTCCTGAATAGGTGAGTCTTAGGGCCTTCTTGAAGCCTGTGATTGTGGGGGTCAGTCTTATGTGTCTTGGTGAGGGGTTCCAGAGTATGTGGTATGCATGAGAGAAGTCTTGGAGACAGTTGTGTGAGGAGTCTGTCTGCATTCCTATTAGAATAGATACTACTTTTAAGTCACCCCAAATACTCCAGTTGTACTCGCTAAACCATATTTTTCCCAGAAGTAGAGACATGCTTTTGTACGCCACTTTCATGTTGGCAGAATATTTCATGTGGGCGCAATTCATAACGCAACTGCCGACTAAACCATAAAATCTTACATCAGCTCTTAATAGATAATTATAATGCAATATTCATATATATATATATATATATAGAGAGAGAGAGAGAGAGAGAGAGAGAGAGAGAGAGAGAGAGAGATAATGTATATACAGTATATATATAATTTTGTATGCTGTCAGAAGCATGTAGTCCTATTTAAGCAAAATAAAAACATTTATTTGACAATATCTTAACAATTTGACCTGATAGAGCAAAACGGTTTTCAGATTTGACATCAGCATAAAAAACTACTTAAGAAACACTTAATGACATTTAAGATATCCACAGTGTGTTTTCCAGTGTTATTATTACAGTACAGTACAGTACAGTACAATTTAAAGAGTTTGCTTTGAATCTCAACAACTGCAATACATGAATACGAGATTCACTTCTAAATTTGGTGATACAAGTTTGAATTTCTTAAATGCTTTGGTCACCAGTTATGATGGTAATTTGATTACAACTGGCAGTGAATGAGGCATTATATTGTGATGGCTACAATAAAGGGTGTATTACACTGTAGAGGGTAAAAGGGGACCACAAGGAGCGTACCATGTTAGGGCCACTAAAGGAACATTCTACTTTGTGAGGGCACAAAGGGATATGGTTGGGAATGAGCAGAGCTAACATGGGGATGAGCAGGCTGAAAGTGAAGCTCATGATACCTAATTTCTCTGCAGTGCAGATTTTGTCCCTCTTTCAGTTGTTTGAAAGCTGGAAGGTATGGTATGATGAGAATCTGCATGAAGTGCAGTGACCAAAAACATAACTTGAAGCTCCTGAGCGCCAATGAAAATCTGTAATGGGGCCCCTACCTTTCTTATATATGCTATATAATGCTATATTTTAGGTAGCACAGGAACCTTTGGGGCACCCCCAGGGCCCATGGTCTGGTAGCAACTGCTACCATTGTACTGTAAAAATGGAAGGGAAAACTGTGGGCCCACCATGGCTCAGGGGCACATAAGGGGATTAAACTGTTCACCAGCAGGCCAGTCTGAGCTGGGATTCTACTGTATTTAAGTATCACAATTTGTTGCCTTAATACTCTCTTCCATGAACATTTTAAGTCCTCACATAATAGAACATCTCAGATGTTTTAAATTTTTTGAGGTCCTCAGGACTGTCCAGTTTTCACAAACTAGTGACCACATAATTAAATTGCAAAGACAGGCAAGATAGATTATAAAAACAGATGTCTTAAGATAAAAACAATCTGAGGGTGCATTCACACTGAGTAAACGCTAGCTTATTTTGTAGAGTAAAATTACACTTGTAAATTTTGCTATTCCATTGACTTCAATGACATTTTACAGGCGTATTTTTACAGGCGTATTTTTTACAGGCGTATTTTTTACAGGCGTATTTTTACAGTTGTAAAAAAATATCATTGAAGTCAATGGGATAGCAAAATTTACAAGTGTAATTTTACTCTACAAAATAAGCTAGTGTTTACTCAGTGTGAATGCACCCTTAGTGTTATTCTGTGCTGTTTTAAAATCACCTAATGTTATTGCCTTTGTATGTGTATATGCACTTCAAATGTTAGTGTAGGTTAGTATGGAGATGAGTTGAAATGCAATCAAATATGAAATCATGGCACCATTTATCACATAGGCCTGAAGAAGCAACTCTGATACACAAAATGGCAATACCTTTCTTGCATTCGCACACTTTCTTCTCTGTATTTATCACTGGATATGAATAATGAATGAATAATTTACAGATTAATAGTATTATCTCCATTCTTCTGTTGTTTATGTAACTTTGTCTATTTTAGGCCACAATAAATCAAGGAATATCCCAGGACAGTTATGGCCTCAAATCCCAACCAGACATGAAAACAACTTAAGAAATGCCTTTAAGGGTGGTTGTATTGACATGATTTGCTTTTATATAATATTTCTCAGCGTCTTGAACTAATTATACACAAATCCCATTACTCCACAACCTGCCCATATAGTAAGTGTGTCAATTCTACACGGTATGGCGCCAACAGAAAATGAGTGAGATAAACATTTCTCAAACCCATGCCAAAAGTTACTAACCTTTCCAAAACTTCCTTTTCCAAGCACCATGAGGAAGTTGAAATCCGAGATGTGAAAGCGACTAGTACCAAAAAAGCTGACACGTTTGGAATCTGTCGGGCTCGGACTTGGACCTGGACCTCGTCTTACTTTCTGCACAACAGAAGTGAAATAAAAATTATTGATCACTCAAATACATAGCGTTCATAAAGGGAAAGAATGTTTAAACCAAATACAGTATGTGGCATAAAAAATATGTTCCTGTAGAGATGATCATTCCATTTTTTTTGTTACAGTACAGTATTTACATCAGATTGCATGGTAAATACACAAAGGTGGTAAAATGTATAATCTTGTAATACTGCAAATGTGCTGTGCAATATAATAAATCGCTGCACTGGAAATCATAAAGACAGCAAACACCTATTGCAAATATCTTAGTGTTGTGTGCAAGTTCAAAATGTATAAGTCTATTTAAAGAGGTTGAACAGGCAAAAATGGACAACCCTTTTAAAATTTAAATAAGCTGGGGGCCGTTAAAAAAAAGAAAAAGTATACTCAACCATCCTCGTTGCTCCGATGTCTTCCCGTGCCTCCCAGCTCTTCGCTAAGGACTTCAGCACAACGCCAGTATACGCTACTGGAGCAGATTAACCTGGGAGGTGCAGGAGGACACCGGAGCAACAGGGACAGGTGGGTATGTGGTTTTTTTTCACTGCCCCCAGCTTTAAGAGGGTTGTCCATTTTTGCCAGGACAACCCCTTTAAGTTTAACCTACTGTACTGTATGGATGCTGGAGTGTTGTGCTGGAAATAATTTTGAAAAGTTATTTAGGGACCCCTCAGTGTTCAGGGCAGGTAGGGACTGCTAATACTGCATCCATTATAACTATCCCACTGGTTGAGATTATATAGTAATGTAGTTACCTTTCGTACATAGCATACTGCACTTGTGTTTAGAAATATGGAAAGGTCGACTTTTCCTTATACAAAAGACTTTTTAATTTCTATTTGTAAAAGGGGACATGGTCTTTAATCTACTAAACATTCTCATCATCTTTTCACCTTGACTGATTTCATAATGATGTTGGCTTACTTTAACTATTCATATTGTTTATTATCTATTATACATTTTGTGTAGGCAGTTGTGTGTCAGCACCTAAATATGTGAAAAAATGAAATAAAAAAACAAAACAAAAACCTTTGTCTAGCAGCAGGAGCTACAATCAATTAGTAACTAGACTCCATCTCCATGGTCCTAGAAAAGTGATAAATGTGGTTGTTGGACAGAAATGTCTCTCATTAATTATTCATCACCAGTACGTTTAGGCATATGGATGGTGTAAGGAGGGGACAGGGCCATGAGAAATAGGTGTAGATAATAATATGTACTAGTAACTTAACTAGAAGTGTAAAACTAACTCTTCTAATGTGCAATAAGAAGGCTCCCATATATTTTGTATTTCATACAACACATGATATTCAATACATTAAGCATACATTCAACTTGTAGCATAAGAATTTCCTACATGTGCAATATCCAGGGCACATTGAACAATATGACACTGTAAACACGTCAACAGATCAGACAAGAACTGTGGCATTTATTACACAGTGAGACGAGTTCACAAACCATGTTATTGATGACACAACCAAAGAAGACAACATTACAAACCTGCAGAAATGTTTTACAGCCAAACATCTATTCAAACTTCAGGGATTCTTAGTCTCTGCTGTTTTTTTGTGAATAAATACCATACCATCCCGTATGTGAAATTATGCAGGGGAGAAAATGGTTAACTAAATAATCATAAGCATAATGAATAACTAAATAAATAAATCATAAAATATTTAAGGGTCGGATAACAAAGATAGTTTGAGTGTAAAGGCTAATCTCTAAGATTGATTTGGTGGAAGGAAATCCATTAACCTGATTTTTTTATCGGACTTATTTTCTTATATCAGACACGTTGACCATTACTGTATTATACAACTGATTTGAAACATATTGGCACTTGTTACATCTAGTTTTGAGCTTTTTTGCCCAAACAGTTGCCAGTGTATGCAAGAAACTTCACCAAACATCAACGACTGTGATAAAATTCTGGCTGCTTACAGACACCAATAGGAAGCAACACACACTACAAAGTAGTTTAAGGTATAAATGAAGTAAGGTTCTATGTTGTTCATAGTGTTAGCTGCAGGAATTTTGCCATGCAAGGTTAAAGGCCAAACGTAGGGAGCCACATAAAAAAACAATGCTGAAAAGATAGCGATGGAAACGCATTGTGTTTTTTTTTTTTTTGTGCAGCGTTTTTCACGGAAAGTTTTTCTGCCTCTATTATACCTGTATGTAAAATGCCAGCATTTCTGTAGGTATAATTGACATGCTGTGATTTACAATAACCCAAGCGTTTTTGAAATTGCAGCAATTCCGCATTTCAGCATTTAGCCAGAATCCCATCCACTTTGCAGGTAATGTAAAACGCTGCATTTTTGCAACATGGAGCCCCGGCCTAACTCTAAATTACATGCTTACTAATAGTTAAAAAGTGTAAACTTAGGCAGTCTGAAAATGTACCAGATCTATCGCACTGGCTCATGTTGGATGATAAATCTGGTACATCTTTAGAAGGTCTATTCTAATTCTATCCCACTTATTATTTGGCTTACTTTAGACCAGAAATAAAAAAAAAATTGGCACAATTTAGCACATTTTGTCATATTTAAGTCACACCATCTTTTCCCACAAATCATAATTCTTTTTTTTTTTTTTTTTAAACATTAAAGTTTATTAAAGTTTTTCAAAACATTTTACAATACGGGAGGGGTGGAAATGGGGAGGGGAGGGAAGGAGGGACAACAAAAGCAACACATCTGATGTCAAAAAATTCAACGAGAAAAAGGGGGAGGCGGTAGGGGAAGGAAAGGGGAGGGGGAACACAAGCTCTGGCGCAGCACAAATCATAATTCTAAGCTATAACAATAGTCATTAAAATTTTATCTGAGGTTAGTTTCATCTCTGCCCCAGGTGAAACCAAATTACCAAGAGCCCGACCGCAAAAACAGCAGTTACCCGCAGACCCCATAGACTATAATGTCTGACGTTTTTTAACCCCTTCCCGCCGATGGCATTTTTTGATTTTCGTTTTTCGTTTTTGACTCCCCTCCTTCTAAACCTCATAACTTTTTTATTTCTCTGCTCCCAGAGCCATATGAGGTCTTAATTTTTGCGGGACAAATTTTTCTTCAAGATGCTACCATTAATTATTCTATATAATGTACTGGGAAGCAGGAAAAAAATTCAGAATGGGGTGGATTTGAAGAAAAAATGCATTTCTGCGACTTTCTTACGGGCTTTGGTTTTACGGCGTTCACTGTGCAGCCAAAATGACATATCCCCTATATTCTGTGTTTTGGTACGGTTCCAGGGATACCAAATTTATATGGTTTTATTTACATTTTGACCCCTAAAAAAAATTCCAAAACTGTGTTAAAATATTTATTTTCTAAAAGTCGCCATATTCCGACGGCCGTAACTTTTTTATACGTAAGTGTATGGGGATGCATAGGGCGTCTTTTTTTGCGGGGCCGGGTGTACTTTTTAGTTCTACCATTTTCGGGAAATGTTATTGCTTTGACCACTTTTTATTAAAATTTTTATCAGAATCAAAACAGTGAAAAAACGGCGGTTTGGCACTTTTTACTATTTTTCCCGCTACAGCGTTTACCGAACAGGAAAAATATTTTTATAGATTTGTAGAGGAGGCGATTTCGGACGCGGGGATACCTAACATGTATATGTTTCACAGTTTTTAACTACTTTTATATGTGTTCTAGGGAAAGGGGGGTGATTTGAACTTTTAATTCTTTTTATATTTTTTTATATTTTTTTTAACTTTTTTTTTATTTATTTTTTTTTTTTGCATTTCTTAGACCCCCTAGGGGTGTTGAACCCCAAGGGGTCTGATCACTAATGCAATGCATTATCAATGCTAATGCATTGCAATGCATTGCAAAAAAGCATCCTTTCTTTTGCAGGCTGCATAGACCAGCCTGCAAAAGAGAGGATTTGCAGACAAGCCTGGGAGCCTGTACAAGGCTGTCATGGCAATGGGACGTCAGCCCTGAAGCATGCTCCAGGAGCCGGCGATCCCAGCCAAAATGGCGGTGCCCATGCGCCGCCGGGAAAATGGCGCCTCCGGCGCCTTTGACCGCGGCGCCGGAGGGGTTAATGCCTCCGATCGGTCTGGGGACCGATCGGAGGCATTAGAGCCGGTTGTCTACTGCTTAAAGCAATAGACACCCGGCGGCTATGGCGGCCGCCCGGCTCCCGGGCGGTCGCCATAGTTACAGACCCGGCATGCGCCGTACTATTACGGCGCATGTCGGGAAGGGGTTAAACTGAAACCGGCAGAGAAAAGTCCTCCATACAGGACTTTTCTCTCTGCTGATTTCTGGCAGTTTTTGAAGTTCACAACTCTGTGCAGATGTGAACTTCACCTCAAACTACAGTAGGAGCACCAAAATTCACTAAATTGTGCCACTTTTTTGCTACATTTTATGCCAGTGTCATAACCACAATAGTAAATCCGCACCTGCCTGTCTATGGAGTTAGAGTTCTGTATCAGAAGTGGAACTCTGTCTACTATTAAGATACATGTAAAACTAAATCAACACATACTTTGGACCTATTTACTGTAGATGATGATGAAAATGACTGATATTTATTAAAGGTGATCAATTTGTGCAAATTTTTAAGAAACGTTAAAAAATTGGTTTAGCTAAGTGAAATAATTTGTGCCTGTAAGCTAATAGGCAAAATGTAGGCTACCAATTACAGCAGCTCATAAACTGTCAAAGGACTACAATTTATAAGGGTATACAAGTTACAAGTTTCCCCTATCTAAAGCATAAGTGGTAACTTGTTGATTAATGGTGTCCTATCATTAGAACCCCTAATAATCTTGAGAACTGCACCCCAGTTTTGACCAGGTCGTACCGCATGCGCCACTAAATGGAATTTACAACTTTTACAGTTGTAATAAAATAGCATATATCTGCAGAAGGTCAGCAGGAAAATAAAAGTGAGCACTGGCCACATGTCGTATGTCCGTCTCACAGCGGGGCGAGGTAGGACATAGTATATATGAGTTCTTGGATATTAGAGAGCTTAGACGAAGGGACAATCCCAGACAGCAGTTGTTGTTAAGGTTTTACTTCTCTTCTCTTCACACAGTCTCCACAGCTATCACATACAGTGCATGAGTCTTTCATAACAGATATCACTGTATACTGGCAGTTGTACTTATCACTGGGAAAAGATGGATGTCTCTATCAGTTCTGGCCTTCAGCTGCTCAGCTAAACTCCCTTCTGTTCTCACTGTTCTATTCTACAGTCCAGAGTTTCTAGCTTTGCTTCAAGACCAACATGGTGTCTCTTCCCTTTTCCCTATTTGCTCTCCTGGGTCACTGTCTCCCTCCCGGCACACGCTGCTGTGTCAGTGACCACTTCCTGTGTCTCTTGTTAGAGCTTTAACTCCACAGGTGCTGGATGATTTTACATCATGGCTGCAGTCTGTCTCTACCTGTCACACTCTCCCCCGCTAATTTCATGTCGTCCCTGACATTGGCTCAAAAATATGGCCTCCCAATTGGAACTGTCCTTACTCAAAGGTCAACACCCCTTTTACCCGATTGTAGGACGTCTCCCACATCCAGGATCCCAGTATCTAACTGGTAGATGTCTCCATTGTCCCTTCTACTGTCCTTAATGAAGAGATGTGAGACAGTGTCCATAGTACTTCCTTTAACATTAACACATCAATGATAACCATAACCTGACTAAACATAACATTAACAATAACCTTTTTTCCATTCTTCAGCTGGAGCTCTTCCTCCGTCTTCAACCAGCTCTGAATAACTATCCTCAAAGTAGGTTGACTCTAATCACGATAACCAAACCAGTCTATTCATCACAGTTAAAGTCCTCGGTAAAGTAGATTGTGGGTAGATACCACTCTGGTTGGTTTACCTGATCCTTAGGTGTCCACACCTGTCTGAACTGGACAGTTCTTGGTACTTCTCTTGGTTCTCCTAGAGTGTCATACGTCAGGATCACCGGTTTTCTTACTTCTCTACTTGATACTTTCCTGCTGGGTAGTTCTCTTGATGATTCAGTCCTAGTAGCTTCAATGGACTCTGCTTCCATGTCGCTTGTTAGTTCATTCTCTGATGTGTTCGGAACTGCATCTGTAGGTCCTTGCTCTTCCATTGGACAACCTATTTCTGCATCCTCTAGGGGTTCCTCTGCTCTAACCTCTTCAACCGTTTCTTCAGTAACTGGTGACTGATCATCTGAGACCAAACAATTATTGGGTGCATTTCGAGGTACAAACTCAGGAGCCTCAGGACATAACTCACTTTGTTGAGGAATGTTGGTTCCGCATCTGTTCGGTATACAGAATACAAGGGTTTGATTTTCCTCATCTGAACTCTCACTGTCATCACTTCCATCAATAACTTCCTTCCTACGTCGTTGTCTGAGAGGTTTTGATCGACGTTTTTTTTTTTTTTTTCTTTTGTTTTTAATGTAGGTTGTGAGCCCCACATAGAGCTCACAATGTACATTTTTCCCTATCAGTATGTCTTTTTTTTGGAATATGGGATGGAAATCCATGCAAACACGGGGAGAACATACAAACTCCTTGCAGATGGTTTTTTGTCCTTGGCGGGATTTGAACACCAGGACTCCAGCGCTGCAAGGCTGCAGTGCTAACCACTGAGCCACCGTGTGGCCCCAGGTTTTGATCGATGTTTATCAACTTCCTGAATAGCTTGCTGTGGTGGCAGGTAATCACATGGTAGGAGTAGATTTCGGTGCAATATTCTTGTTTTATTATCTCCTATTTCTGTTCTTACTTCATAAACAGGGCTGTCATCAGATTTTCTCCTCACAACCACATAAACCTTCTCTTCCCAATATGATCGAAGTTTTCCTGGACCCCCTTTCTCTCGTAGGTTTCTGACTAACACACGACTTCCCGGTGTCAATTCCGCTCCATGACATCTTCTGTCATAGTATTCTTTGCTCTTTTTCTGCTCTTCCGCATTCACTTTTGATGCTATGTTGTATGCTTCAGTCATACGTTCCTTCCATACCCGGACAAACTCAGGATACGTCTTGTATGTTTCTGAAACTGGGGTATCGAACATAATATCAATGGGTAGCCTTGGGGATCGACCAAACGAAAGGAAGAATGGCGAGTAACCTGTTGCTTCACTCTTGGTGCAGTTATAGGCATGTACCATTTTTGTTAAGGAATTCTTCCAATCTCTTTTCTCAGCAGTTGCCAGAGTCCTCAACATTGACAGTAATGTCCTATTGAAGCGTTCTACTTGTCCGTTTCCTTCTGGGTGATAGGGCGTAGTGTGCGATCTTTGGATTCGACAGTATTTCCCTAACTTGGCAAAGAGTTGGTTCTCAAACTCTCTTCCTTGGTCATGATGTAGCTTGGTAGGAAATCCAAACTTCAGAGCAAAATCATTGAAGATCTTTTCTGCTGCTGTCCTGCCTGATTTATTAGTAGTGGCATACGCTTGAGCAAATCGAGTAAAATGGTCCATTACCACTAGGATGTATTCATATCCACCCTTGCACTGCTCCAGGTGTAGGAAGTCTATTGAAACCATTTCAAACGGGTAAGTAGTTTGGATGTGGCCCATGGGCGCTCTGGTCGCCTTGTTAGGATGTTTGTCTTTCAAACACCCACATTTTCTGGTCACAAAACTTTCGATATCTCTTTGCATATAGGGCCAGAAGAACCGTTCACGAATTAGGTTCACTGTTCTTTCTACTCCCAGGTGTCCCATCTCCTCATGAAGTTCTTTGAAAGCCAATCTGTGGTATACTCTGGGTAACACTAACTGTTGGTTCGGTCCTCTCTGACGGTATAAGATACCATCTGAGCTGAAGTATAGCTTTGACCATTCTCTCAGTAAAGTAGTTACTTCTGGTGATTCCGACTCCCTCTCTCGTCTTCCTGGAACCCTGTTCTGGTCCATATACTGGAGGACTCTTCCAATTGTTTCATCTTCTTGTTGTGCTTTCCTGATAGATTCTTTTGACAGTTGTTGGAGGGACATGGGGGTATAATCTTGTTCCCTCACTTCCATAGCGCTTGCTACTGTCAATGGACACCACAGTGGTGTATATTCCTGCTTCTGGATTTCTATCGCCTGAATGGTGCTCATAATGGTTCCCAGGCAGATTTCCTCTGAGCACGCTTGCATAAACTCTTCAGGCTCTAACGGCATCCTAGACAATCCATCTGCGTCAGCATTGCATCTTCCTGGCATGTACTTAATACTGAAGTTGAAGTCAGCCAGTTCTGCTACCCACCTCTGACCAGTCGCGTTCAGTTTTGCTGTCGTGAGGACATAGGTCAAAGGATTATTATCAGTGTAGACCTCAAACTCTTGACTGTAATACAGATAATCCCTAAATCGTTCGCAGATCGCCCACTTCATTGCAAGGAACTCGAGTTTCCCAGAATGTAGATGATAGTTTTTCTCAGCGGCTGTCAGTGTTCTGGAACCATAGCCAATGACTCTTAGCTTGCCATTCTGTCGTTGATACAGAGCAGCTCCAAGCCCCACCTGAGAAGCATCACAGTGAAGGACGAAAGGGTGGTTAAAATCTGGATATCCCATGATGGGCGGTTTCACAAGATAATTCACTAGTTCTTCTAGTACTTCCTGGTGTCCTGCAGTCCAACTGATTGGTTGCTGCGCAGAAACAGTGTTTCTTTCCTTCGGCTGTGACCCGCCTCTGGTCTTTTTTCTATTTAATAATGTGGGTGAGCTGATTGGCGTGCCCAAGAGGGTATACAGTGGAGCTGCAATCCGGGAAAAGTTCTTGATATATGTTCTGTAGTAGGAGAGGAATCCCAAGATCTTCCTCAACTCCCCCACTGTAGATGGAGGCTTGTCTTTCAATGACATTACTGGAGCGATCTCTGCTGGGTCCATGGTATAACCATCTCCAGACACGATTTTTCCCAGAAATCGAACCTGTCTCTTAAACAGTTCACACTTCTTTGGTGTCAACTTTACTCCATGTTGCTGGTAACGTTGGAGTACTGATCTCACATGTTCGACATGTTCAGCAAAGGTCTTGCTGTGTACCACCGTATCGTCTAAGTAAGGCTGGCAAATGTCATCTCTTAATCCTTCTAAACATGTTTCCATACTTCTCTGGAATTCTGCAGGAGCAGAACTAAGTCCAAACGGTATACGGATCCACTCATACAGTCCCCATGGTGTGATGAAGGCTGTTAAATGTCGGCTGGACTCTTCCACAAAACCTTGGTGATAGGCCTTCCCTTGGTCAAGAACAGAGAACCAGGTACTTCCTGATAAGTTATCCAGCATGTCTTGAATTTTAGGGATTGGGTGCCGGTCAGGGATTGACTTCCTATTCAGTTCCCTGTAGTCACAACAGAGTCTCAATGTACCATCTTTCTTCCTGACACATACAATCGGGGAGGAATAGGATGATTTAGACTTTTGGATCCATCCCCTGTTGATTAGATCCTGCAGGTATTCTTTCACTTCTTGGTGTAATGGTTTAGGTACAGACATATAACTTTTAGTTACTGGGGTAGTGGCTCTCAAATTGATCTTCAGGTTCAATGAGGGTATACAGCCTATGTCAGAGTCATCTTTAGAGAATGCATGGCATTCTTCCCTCAGCATCTGTTTCACTATCGGCAGTTCTTCAGCACTCAGCTGTTCCAGAGGTACTGGGGGATCCCACAGTTCTGGTGTAGTTTGTACAGGTCTTTCGACTGGACAACCATTGTTACTGGATTGTACCACCGAATTCATGGAAGAGAACTGCGCTGGTCTCACATTGGCAGGATACACAGTCTTAATGGTTTCTAGATGGCCTAACACAGTCTTGGGGTTCAGCCTCACTTCATGCTTTGTCGCATTTCTCACTAACACAGCCACCCGAGCAAAACCACCAGTAGGTATAGTCAATATGGTCTCACCTTGGATAATGCCCTCAGGAAGATCTGAAGAGTCTTTTGGTACGAACAGTCTCTCTTGTGGTTTTCTTCCTGGTTCCATTCGTACACCACACTTCACTCTCACTGTTCTATTTGCAGGAATGATGGTTGGACGCGAGCCGAGTTTGACTTCCTTCAACCTCACTGTGTTCTGTGCTTCCTTTATCCTGCTGACCACCTTCTCCGCTTCCCTGCTAGATATGGTAAACGAGGTGGCTATGGCATCAATTAACGGTGAGAAGGAATTAGTTTGCTGAATGACCTCATTGATCACATTGTACCCAAGGATCGGTTCTTCAGCCACCTTTGGATCACTTGTGACTAGAAAGGGTACGAGTAACTCAATAGCGTTGTTCCTCTTAGCTTTCAGCTGAAACATCACTTCCACCCAACCTAGAAAAGGAATTTCAGTTTGGTTCACGGCTCGACCACAGAGTTCTACCGGACCCATGAGTTCTGCAACTGGATGAAGACAAGTTTGCGGCAAATGACTCCTTCTCCAGTCTTCATTTATAATGCTGGCTTGAGCTCCTGTGTCCCACAAAGCTTTCACTAGGAGTCCATTTAGCTTACATTGAATCAAGCACTTCTCGCCAATTAGGCTAATGAGTCTGTCTTCACTACCCGAGAACTGTCCTTGTTCCTGGGGATGCCTAATCAGACTATCACACTGATCTCCGAGTGGTTGATGCCCCTGTCCGCCTTTCTGTAACTGTTGAAGACGATCACACACCTGGGGATAAGACTGATACAAATTCTGTATATCTGAAGCTGTTCTGGGGAGGGGTGGTGTTTGTGTTTGGGACTTCATCTGCTTAGAGGTTACCAGCCGCTCCGCACCAGCAACGCTTTTGTATTTTAAACTCTGGGATCGTGACTTTGGACATCCACTGGCATAATGCCCTTCTTCACCACACCCCCAACAATGGACACAGGCGGCATTTCGATTTGACACTCAACATGCTTCACAAGTAGGTCGTCTTCTGTTCTGAAAACCCCCTCCAGATCTGATTGGTCTTGGCTCTGGTTTAGCGCAAATCAACTTTTTCACTTCCGCCAATTCAGCTCGCAGTTCCCCAAATGCTTTCTCCCAATTAGTGTCGGCTGTTTTCTCTGTCAAAGATGATTTGGTGTGCACAGCAAGTGTAGGAGAATCTTCTCGCCTACCTTCCGGCTGATCGCTAGGCATATTCATTTTCAGCTGGCCCAGCTTGGTCATTTTAGTTATAGAGCCCTTCTTTAATTTTTGTTCACTCTCAGACTCCAAACTAGCTGCCTCATTCATCTTCTCAATTAGGGTTTCATCTGGAATGTTAGGATCTTCCAGGTACTGCTTCATTTGCAACTTTATGTCTTTACTTATTAACCCGGTTCCTAAAGATCTCAAAAACTTCTTCTGTACTAGTCCTGCATCAAACCTTTCCTCTGCATCTACTTTGCTGGATGCAAACAACAGTTTGTCTTTGAGTTCTATGGCTCTGAACAAGAAACTTTGAGGAGATTCCTTGGCATCTTGAGAGATGTTGATGAGTCTATGGAACAGCTCTGAGGTGTTTTCTTCTTTGTAGTGCCCCTTTAAGACCATCTTTAGTTGTGGTAAGGTCAAGTGACTTTTCATTTCTAGCATGTTCCGCAAATTCAGTCCTGGGCTGATAGCTTTTACCACTGCCTCGATAATTTCTTCCGGCAGATAGCCTTTATGCAACCCTGCCTCTATCTGGTGCATCAGGTTTGTGTAAGACAGTTTCTCTTTTTGTTCACGTTCTCCAATCTGTCCCAGGATCTTGAAATCTTTCCTGATGGTGATTTGTGATGCTAGAGAGGTCTGTTGTCTTGACTTCCCTAACCTGGGTGGGCTAAGAGTTCTACTGGGTTCTGCTGCTTGTTCAGGGGTTTTGGTTGATTCTTGCACAGCTCTCTTTAATGCTACCAATTGCTCTTTCAATTCCTGCAGCTCAGTCTGTGGGAGGGATTTCTCACTCTCAGTGTCTTGCACTGTCTCTTTACACCCCAGTCTCAAGCTGGTAATGAACTTCATTAAATCATTAAGGAATGTGCACAAGACATCCTCCTCCTCACTATCCCCTAGCTCATCCATCTGCTTGTTGATGGCTGTTAAGAGCTGTCTGTGGTTGCATGTCTTAGAGACCTGTTCTTCTGACACCTTCACATGTGCAGCTACAGCACCCAGTTCCTCATAAGTCAATTGAAGTAGCAACTTACTGATGCTGTTAAGCCGTGTCTCAACATCCATAGCTGTCTGTTTGATACTGTGTCTTTAATTGTTGTGGCAGTCTTTACCCAGAATCCCACCGCTGGCAGTCTGATCTTGTCTCTAAATATCCCCGTACGGGCCACCAATGTCGTATGTCCGTCTCACAGTGGGGCGAGGTAGGACATAGTATATATGAGTTCTTGGATATTAGAGAGCTTAGACGAAGGGACAATCCCAGACAGCAGTTGTTGTTAAGGTTTTACTTCTCTTCACACAGTCTCCACAGCTATCACATACAGTACATGAGTCTTTCATAACAGATATCACTGTATATTGCCAGTTGTACTTATCACTGGGAAAAGATGGATGTCTCTATCAGTTCTGGCCTTCAGCTGCTCAGCTAAACTCCCTTCTGTTCTCACTGTTCTGTTCTACAGTCCAGAGTTTCTAGCTTTGCTTCAGGACCAACATGGTGTCTCTTCCCTTTTCCCTATTTGCTCTCCTGGGTCACTGTCTCCCTCCCGGCACACGCTGCTGTGTCAGTGACCACTTCCTGTGTCTCTTGTTAGAGCTTTAACTCCACAGGTGCTGGATGATTTTACATCATGGCTGCAGTCTGTCTCTACCTGTCACACATCTAATCACTTTTTCAGTACGTTGCTTCCACAGCAGAGGGCACTTTTTTTTTTTTTTTTTTAATAATAATAATAATAATAATAATAAAATTTTATAGGGAATTTCTTACCTATACAATTCCACAGCTAAAAAGGTGAATATTCATATTCATTTATGTCTTCCTGTAGTGATTGCCTCCTATTATAACAGCTATAGAACTAAAAATTTGTAAAAGGGGAAGCAAAGATCAAAGGGTTTTTTCCCGTCTCATACACATCCATATGATATGCCATAAAACACTTATATGTGTGGGTATCATTTCTAAAATTCATACTAAGTGCGTTCAGTGATTGTGAATGGAGAGATGGCTGTGAGTGCAGAGCTGTCTACATTCACGTTTTTGGAAGTTTTGAAAACATTCCAGTATTCATACTTGGCTATTCTCGAAACTCCATTACAAAAGTCTGTGCACATGCTCAGCCACATGACATGTGGCTACATGTGTAAGACATTTATGGCACATCTTGGGAATATGCGATAAATGTCTAAGCTGGGAAAACCCATTTAAGGGATTAAAAACACCTTCACTAGTCCTCCAGAGATTTACAAATTAACCCTTTTACTACTGTACACAACTATCCTAGACTATTTGAGATATTTTTATTAACTTTTTCTGAATGAACCTTTAATAGGCTATTGCTCAAATTATATATTTGTGCAGTAAGACAAGGGCTTCACTGACCTGCACAGGGAACCCCTAACTGCTTGTTTCCCTGACTGCTGTCACTTTTCTGTTGAGGTGCCCATACTTTTGCACCGGTCAAATTTTGGTTTAATGCATATTGAACATTTTCTGTTAGTACAATAAACCTCATTTCAATCCTGAAATATTACTGTGTCCATCAGTTATTAGATATATCAAACTGAAATGGCTGCTGCAAACACCAAAATATTTAGAACTAAAAATGATTAAGATTAATAGGGGTGCCCAAACTTTTTCATAGGACTGTAAATGAGTTGCCTATGCATCATATGAGTGGGCATTGGACTGAGGAACAAGAGTAGAGTAGCTCAGGTATGGTCCTGATATTTTTAGCCATGGGGAACATACCCTCATGAAATGATTTTGTCTTTTGTTGACCCATCTCATCATTTCTTCAAATCTTGCTATCTGGATCACTTTCTGCTTCCATACTTGTATGGGTGGAGGAGTTATTTGGAGCCAATAAAATGGTACAGTTGCTCTCACTGCCTCTACAAGGTGGGTGCAAAGGTTTTTTTTTGGACGTGTTATAATAGAGTTGTAGCTAAAATAAAGTGGGTACAGAAAGTATTCAAATCCCTTTAAATGATTTGGTCTTTGTTTCATTGCAGCCATTTGCTAAACTAAAAAAAAAGTTCATTTTATTTCTCATTAATGTACACCCCAGTTTGACATAGAAAAACAGAAATGTAGATATTTTTGCAAATTTATTAAAAAAGAAAAAACGAAATATCACATGGTCATAAGTATTCAGACCCTTTGCTGTGACACTCATATTTAACTTACATGTTGTCCATTTCCTTCTGATCCTCCTTGAGATCATTCTACTGCTTCACTGGAGTCCAGCTATGCTTAATTAAACTGATTGGACTTGATTAGGAAAGGCACACACCTGTCTATATAAGACCTCATAGCTCACAGTGCATGTCAGAGCAAATGAGAATCATGAGGTCAAAGGAACTGACCAAGGAGCTCAGAGACAGAATTGTGGCAAGGCACTGATCTGGCTAAAGTTCCTAAGAGCACAGTGGCCACCAAAATCCTTAAATGGAAGAAGTTTGGGATGACCAGAACTCTTCCTAGACCTGGCTGCCCAGCTAAACTGAGTAATTGTGGGAAAAGAGCCTTGGTGAGAGAGGTAAATAAGAACCCAAAGATCACTGCGGCTGAGCTCCAGAGATGCAGTAGGGAGATGGGAGAAAGTTCCACAAAGTCAACTATCACTGCAGCCCTCTAGCAGTTGAGGCTTTATGGCAGAGTGGCCTGAAGTAAGCCTTTCCTCAGTGCAAGACATATGAAAACCCGCATAGATTATACCAAAAAACACGCAAAGGACTCCCAGACAATCAGAAATAAGAGTTTCTGGTCTGATGAGATGAAAATTTAACAGGTCGTGCTGAAGCTCATCAGCTTGGCCGACAGAAAACACACTTCCCCCGAGGTTAGGGATGCCATCCTCGATGCAACGGCAATGTGGTTTTCGCCGCCGCACCTGGGATCAGGCATGTTTGTGTATGTGATAATGGCTGGAACCTGGTATCAGATCTGGAGATTGCCAGACTCAAACACGGTCTACACATGGTCCACGTTTTCAACTAGTTGGTGCAATGGTTCTTTGAAACCTACATCATTGTGCCTGATATACTGGTGAAAGTATGGTCATTTTCCTAAGTGAAAAGTATCCTCTGCTAGGCTGCAAACATTCAGAACACACTCCTGTCATCTTCGCACCGTTGGCTGACGGAGGAAGATGAGGGGGATGAAGTGGCATTTCATGACACTGTCCCACCCAAGGCTTGAGGGTGAAGTTCAGTGTATCCCATTGCTCCCATTGGATGGTGTAAAGGGGAGTGTAAAATGGAGGAATTGGAGAGTGACCCTTACAGTTGGGGACAGCAAAGTCATGCCAAGTAACACTGGCACACATGGCTGACTTCATATTGGGTTGCTTTTCAAGAGACAAAGGCATACTTCACATCATGGAGAGCAAACAATACTGGATTTTTGCAATCCTCGACCCCCAGTATAAGTAAACAATCTGGTCCTTCGTTCTGGTAGCAGAGAGGAAAAAAAAAAAGATTGGCACAAGCAACTGGTGCAGAATATGATGGAAATGTTTCCGTAAACCATCACGGGCGGCAGAGAGGAGAATTCCCCCATGAGGCTAACAACTGCCATCCGGTCCACAACCAGCAGGGGAACACTCTCCAAGGTCTGGTGCCCGTTAATGCACCCTACCCCCCCTTTCCCAAACTACTGCCACTAAGGGTCCTAGTGTCATCAGGAGGGAAAAGTATAGGCACATGTTGCGCGAGTACCTGACCAACCACAGCCCTGTCCTTTCTGATCCCTCTTCACCTTACACGTATTGGGTGTAGAAGTTGGACCTGTGGCCTTTGGGGTGAGCATACATAGCCTGACAATTGCTGTGTATCCCAGTTAGGTTTTGGGGGTACACAGCATGGAAAGCTGGGTTGAGCGTACATAGCCTGACAATTTCAGTGTATCCCACTTAGTTTTGGTTGGGTACACACTATTTAAACATGGATTAAGCGTATATAGGGTATGTAGGCTGACAATTTCAGTGTATCCCACTTAAGTTTTGGTGGGGTACATACCCTTGAAACCTGGATTATGCGTATATAGGGTATATAGGCTGACAATTTCAGTGTATCCCACTTAGTTTTGGTGGGGTACACACCGTTACAACCTGGATTAAGCGTATATAGGGTACATATGCTGACAATTTAAGTGTATCCCACTTAGTTTTTGGGGGGCACACACTGTTGAAACCTGGATTAAGCGTATATAGGGCATATAGCCTGACAATTTAAGTGTATCCCACTTAGTTTTGGAGGGTACACACTGTTTAAACCTGGATTAAGTGTATATAGGGTATATAGGCTGACAATTTAAGTGCATCCCACTTAGTTTTTTGGGGGTACACACTGTTGAAACCTTTATTAAGCGTATATAGGGTATATAGGCGGACAATTTAAGTGTATCCCACTTAGTTTTGGGGGGTACACACTTTTGAAACCTAGATTAAGCGTATATAGGGTATATAGGCTGACAATTTCAGTGTATCCACATAGTTTTAGTGGTGTACACACTGTTGAAACCTGTATTAAGCATATATAGGGTATATAGGCCGACAATTTAAGTGTATCCCACTTAGTTTTTGGGGGTACACACTGTTAAAACCTGGATTAAGCGTATATAGGCTGACAATTTCAGTGAATCCCACTTAAGTTTTGGTGGGGTACACACTGGTGAAACCTGGATTATGCGTATATAGGGTATATAGGCTGACAATTTCAGTTTATCCCACTTAAGTTTTGGGGGGTACACATTGTCACTTAGTTTTGGTGGGGTACACACCGTTACAACCTGGATTAAGCGTATGTAGGGTATATAGGCTGACAATTTCAGTGTATCCCACTTAAGTTTTTGGGGGTACACATTGTTACAACCTGGATTAAGTGTATATAGGGTATATAGGCTAACAATTTCAGTATATCCACTTAGTTTTAGTGGTGTACACACTGTTGAAACCTGTATTAAGCATATATAGGGTATATAGGCCGACAATTTAAGTGTATCCTACTTAGTTTTGGTGGGGTACACACCATTACAACCTGGATTAAGCGTATATAGGGTATATAGGCAGACAATTTAAGTGCATCCCACTTAGTTTTTTGGGGGTACACACTGTTGAAACCTGGATTAAGCATATATAGGGTATATAGGCTGACAATTTCAGAGTATCCCACTAAGTTTTGATGGAGTACACATTGTTGAAACCTGGATTAAGCATATGTAGGGTATATAGCCTGACAATTTAAGTGTATCCCACTTAGTTTTGGGGGGTACACACTGTTTAAACCTGGATTAAGTGTATATAGGGTATATAGGCTGACAATTTCAGTGTATCCCACTTAGTTTATTCCACACTGTGGAAAGCTGGGTTGATATAGCCTGGCTTAATTGCTGTGTATCCCACTTTGGCGTTTGTGGCTACACAAAGCTGGATTGAGCGTCTCCCTGCAGTGTAGCTCTTAAAAGAGCTGTTGTTCTTCTTCTTCTTTTGATTTCCTGCCTAGCAGAATCTAAAACCTATGTAGCCCTAAGCAAATGTCTCTCTCTAAGTGCAAATCGCAAATGAATCGGAGATGATGCCACCTGTTCTTTTGAATCAGAGGTCACATGTCCTCAGCAGCCAATGGCTTTTTCCTAGTTTTTTTTTTTATTTATTTATTTTTTTTTTTAATGTAGATTGTGAGCCCCACATAGAGCTCACAATGTACATTTTTTCCCTATCAGTATGTCTTTTTTTTTTGGAATACGGGATGGAAATCCATGCAAACATGGGGAGAACATACAAACTCCTTGCAGATGTTTTTTTGCCCTTGGTGGGATTTGAACACCAGGACTCCAGCGCTGCAAGGCTACAGTGCTAACCACTGAGCCACCATGTGGCCCCTCTTTTTCCTGTTTTTTTTCATGGCCTTCATTGTCGTAGTTCCTGTCCCACCTCCCCTGGGCTGTTATTGGTGCAGAAAAAGCACCAAGGAAGGTGGGAGGGAATCGAATTTTAAGTGCATTTGCCAAGCAGTGTTCGTATCAAATCGAACATGGCGAACAGCATGATTTCTACTTGATAGAACGCTGTACACTCATCTCTACATACATGTTTTGGGGTTTTTTTTTCATGGGGTGCTGAGTGTATATTAATGAGAAATAAAATGATCTTTTTTTGATTTTAGCAAATGACTGCAATGAAACAAAGAGTGAAACATTTAAAGGGGTCTGAATACTTTCCATACCTACTGTAACTATTTCTTATCTGCTGTTAGACTTATTTCCAGAACTGTTCTATGCTTCAGCAGTACTAGCAAATATGAGCCAAGGAACCTCTTTGCTTGTGATATTGTCAACATAAATTCGAGTCTGAGCTTGTAGGCATGAAACCAATCCAGAGATTTGTACCATCTGGACAGTAGCTTATAATGTGATTCTTGGAGGCTCACCAAAGTGTAGAATACTTGTGAATTGCACAGAATAGACTTTTTATCTTCCTCAGGTAGCGAGATGTTTAAATCAGTCTCCCAAGATTGGAGATATGAAGTCAGTAACAATTTAAAATAGAAGAAACCTCTCACAGAAAAAGGAAGTGAAAGGCTCCTGGATTCTGAGGCGGATTCCACGTCAAAATCCGGTCCAGAAAAGCCTGTGTGGACCCAGCCTAAGGTCATTAGAACCTCATCTGCAAAGGCTACAGAGTGAAGTTTGTGCTTTACTATCTTAAAGTCTTGAATGATTGGGATTTGATGGACCACATCAGCAAAGTTTCTAGGATGAGGATGAAGAGGGTGGGTGATAGGAATCAACCCTGACGGGTGCCATTTAATATAGAGAAATACTGTGAAAGTGTGCCATAGACCTTTAAACAGGCATGTGGTTGAGAATAAAGGGAAATATGGTATTTATGAAGGAGTATGGGATGCCCAAAGCAGAAAGAGTGGCTTTTATAAAGAACAAGTCCACTCTATTAAACTCCTTTTCAGCATCTACTTCGAGAAAAAACAGAGGGGACTGTTTGTTTGTTTTTGTGCTAAGGCAGTTGTGCATAAAAGTTTGTCAGTGTTGTCTTTTCCCTTCCTGTCATTACAAAATCTGCTTACGCTGGGTTCGCACCTGCGTTCAGGGTCTCCGTACTATGGTTTCCGTCTTCTGTATGGCAGAAGACGGAAACCATAGACCGGGTCCGGCCGTGCGCGGCAGTGAGCGTTTTATGCTCTCCGCCGCGAAACCGGATTTTTTTATCCGGACACAGAGTAGTGCATGTCCGACTCTGTGTCCGGATTATAAAACCCGGTTTCGCGGCGGAGAGCGCAAAACGCTCACTGCCGCGCACGGCCGGACAGCTTTCTCACCCATTCAAATGAATGGGTGAGAAAGTCTCCTGCAGGCTTCCGTCTCCTGCATCTGTTTTATGCAGGAAACGGAAACCTGCAATAAGGACCCTACAACGCAGATGTGAACGAGCCCTTATTCATCATGGACTAAATTAGGAACCAGGTTCAGCAGCCTATGTGCTAATATTTTGGACAAATATACAAATCAAGGTAGCAGCAAGATGGGTCTGTAGCTTCTTGTAGTATATAAGGGGAAATCCATCAGGCCCTAGGCTTTTCCCCACTGGCAATTTGTTGACTATTTTTGTAATTTCTGCAATTGAGATGGGTGCCTGTAAATTCTCTGCCTCATTCGTGTTTAAGTTCAGTAGACAAGGCTTTTAAGGAAGTCTAGCATTTGATTTGCCTTCTATTAGGGTGAAGGAGTGGGCTCTGGTGTGTTTAGGTTAAAAGATGTTATACGGACATGACTCTATATATGTTCAACTGTGATGATCTTATGAAAATAAAAGGGACTTTAAACCATGGAGCAGCTGATGGGGGAAATCATGCAGTGAAAAACTGGAGGGGGACTTTAAACTGTGGGGATAGCTGGAGAGGGACATTATACTATGGATGCACTTGGAGGGAGATATCATGTTGTGGGGAAGATGGACTGAGATATTATGCTGTGTGAGCAGATTGGCAGGCACATTAAACTTTAGTTATAGCTAGAGGGGGATATTATATTGTGGCTGCACTTGGAGAGAAACATTATGCTGGAGAGGGACAATAAAATGTAGGGGTAGCTGGAGGGAGATATTATATGGTATAGGGCCACTAGGGAAAGATTATACTATGTGAGAGCCACTAAGTGGGCGTTATCGATTGCAAGTCAGGTATTTCTAAGTAGTGGTGATGGGGAGGGGGGGCACTTATGAAACCTTTGCACTGGGACCACCAATCTGATTCTTCTCATGTCTAGAATTTGGCACCACTTTTTGTGCTTCGGTTGGTGAGTGAAAGCTTTTCTTCTTCAAGAAGTGTTGCAAATAGCCTTGTCGTCTCTTCACTCTCTACGTTCCAGGAAGGTCACCACACTTTTCTTTACCCATTTTGACCATAGTTGCCACTTAGTGTGGCATTAGAAGCAGTCAGGCTCTGCCTCCTGTGACTGGTGATGTTTGCAGTTTGTTTCTTACAGTTTTTGCAGTGATGATTGGGAGACATATCCTGACAGCACCTCCTTTCAACAAGCATTAACCTGAAATAGTGTGCCATAAACAACTCCTATAGTATGATAGCTGTAGCAGGACAATGGTGTGGAAACAGCAGCCTTAAGGTTTATTTTCAGATCTCTGGTTTAGTTGCTTCCATGATCCATTTGCAGAATGATCCTGGCACTGGTGCTCCTTCAAGAAGGTTGCTTAGCTAATGGAAAACTTATTTAACAGGTTTGAATAGACCTTTTCTTATAAAACCTGAAGCTGAGAGGTTGCACATTTAACTAGAGATTCAGGTGCTGATTATTAGGCATTAAATGGCAACTACGGGCTTGCATAACAATGTATTGTATATTTATTTTATCTTCTCCACACTGTATCTAGAATCCGTTTCCACGCCGCAGGCTGGTAGTTGCATAGCAACCGTAGTTGACTTAAAGAGATAATATATTTTGTCCATGGAGATTAAATTGTCAGCCTTGTCATAACTGCTATGCTTTTAGGAAGAATTTCAAAAGATGTGAAACTGGAGAACCAAAGAACCACCAAAAATGAAGAGAAATAATCTAATCACTGAACTATTGATAAATGGTTCACTGTTCTACAGAAAAGTGTTCCTGAAAAACACTATAGGTTTCAAGAACATAACTTTAGTATATTGTCTACAGATTCTATAGCATCATCAAGTTGGCATGCCTCACAAGATTGGGACTCAGCGTAACAATTTCTTATGCTGTTGCATCTCCACTGGGCCTTATCTGGGGTCTGGGTTTAAAAGTTTTGAAAATTCAGGTAAATTTTCATTTGATCCAAACTAGTTCTCTCAACTCTATTAATTTTTATCAGTCACAGGAGACACACAGGTCTGATTATAATGGGGGATTGCTTTTTTCCATTGGCCCCTTGCAGCCTCATAGTTTTTTTTATCTGTTACTATTTTGCCATCTTTTGAAAGGCATAACATTTTTATGTATCAGGGCTTATTTTTTGCAGGGTGAGCTGTGCTTTTTATTGGTACTACTTTGGAGTACATATGACTTTTTGATCACTTTTTAAACCATGTATTATGAGACCAGAAGGCAAAAAATCATTACTTCCAGCATATTTTTTGCCTTTAGTTTTGTTTAACAACATTGATCTTGCAGGTTAAATAATATTTTAGTTTCATTGTATAGGTTCTGCCGCAGAATCCGCGGCAAGAAAGGGCAGGTCGCTTCTTTTTTTCTGCCAGTGGCACAAAACCGCTAGCAGAAGAAGTGAATGGCTCCCATTGAAGTCAATGGAAGGAGTTTTTTGGAGCTGGATTCTGACACAGATTCCACGTCAAAATCCAGCCCATAAACCCCTATGCGAGCTAAGTGATTTATGGATCAAGGTGTTAGCTGTTAGACAGGCGACCAAGGATGCAATAGTACATCCTCTGTCATTAAGACGTGACAGCGAGTATTTACAATTACGTCCTGGGTTGCTAAAGGGTTAAATAGCACATCTGACATCAAAACTATTTGCTCTTGTTGCTCGGGAATGGTAGAGGCTTGAGAAAAAAATCCAACTATGCTGAATTCAGTGGAGCAGTGACTATTAAGGTGTTTATGTAATGTAAAGCCCCGGCCTTACAGATGCTAAGAACTTAAATTAGTGAAGTTGTTGAAAGGTCCGCTTTAATCTCTCCCCACAATATGGATAACTGAGCTTTTTATAATGACTATGAGTCATTAGTTATCTGTGTCCTATAGGCCCTCAGAGTTGACTGCCACTATCATGCAAGATATTATGGAGAATCCTGAGGTCATGCAAGTTTTGGTTTTTATGCTCTCACATGATAGCCACCACTTTAACAGTTTCCTGTGAATTGATCCTAAAAAAGTTTTGAGTGTGTTTGGGAATTTTAGAAAATTCTGCTTAACCTGGTTCATTACAAACTGGTTTTCTCATCTCAAGTTCTGAGATGTTAGAAATAGATTGGGTAATATATGTGGTGGGATAAGAGTGCTAAATAGAGATGAGCCAGTACTATTAGAAACAGCAGTTTCAAATAGCACGCACACATAGGAATGAATGGACGCAGCCGGCACGCAGGGGTTAAGCGTGCTATTCGAAACTGCCATTTCTAATAGTAATCGCTCATCTCTAGTGCTAAACATTCAGCATTAGATGTTATGTACAGTATTTGTAGGTGTACAAGGTTTTCTAATTCTGTTGTATCAAACCCTGAACACTATCTGTGACACTTACATTTGTATGTTTTATGTATTTTGGGGTTATGGCTGCAATTGTGCAAATTATTAACTTATAATTAACAAAATATTCATTTAATGCTACATACTCGTGTAAACATTTGTTCTAATATGTTTATATTTGCAGAGACTGGAAAAGCTTGCAAATAACATTTCAGCAAAATCTATGATAGCTGCGATGTAACAGTTTGTAAAAATATTGTTTTACGTAGATAATGTAACTCCAAGAAATTTAGCAGCATTGCAAAATATTATTTTACTTTTGACATTGCTATAATATAACTGCATTGTAAATATCAATTACCAACATTATTGTAAATGGTATAGGATAAATCAATGGTACAAGCATATAATCTCTAAGTGTAAGGTTTAAATGTTGAATTTTATGGTTTGCTACTGAAGAATGTAGATAGAACAAAATAAAATAGTGGAGCTAACATGCCCTCTAGTGGCATTAGCAGTGCATAGTCAATGACATGGGGCACTGCAGTAACTATATCAAAGCTTATTACAATTAATTAATACCAATTTATTTTAATTGACGGTATGTATTTCTATAGCAAATTTATGTGGGCAAGACTCTATATTTATTAGATTGATTTTGTACTAAATGTTTTATAACTTAACATTTATAAATGTATATTGTGTTCTTTGTATTTTGTGGGAGTGCCACATTCTCTGCTAGCTATTTGTATTGCAGTGACCTTCCTCCTGTACCTGGCTGTATTTTTAAAGAGTCAAAAAACTGTTAAACATCTCTTTATGGCAGCATTTGTGACATTAATAATTATTGTTATATGCATTTTAACAGCTTTTGACTCCCTGTAAAATCCTGCACTGCAATCCACTTCTGTCCTTTCTGCATTCTTTGCCTTGTTTTTCCCCACAAAAAATTGCAATAGCACTCTGCTAGCACCAACAGCATTACTGCTATTCTGTATATAATATGCCCATCTGCCAGCTACTGTACATGGTGACATCTTTATATAGACGAGGCATTGTAGTGTAAGGTCTATCTCTAGGCCCAGTTCTCCAATGAATTTCAAGTGTATTTCAGCCATGTTATTCTTATCATACACTGCAAATAGCCTCCTTTCTATTGATCTGGACCTCCAAATGAACTAAGGGCAAGTGTAGTTAGGGTCACAACTGCCATGAGATGACCTAAGGTGATAACTGCAGATGACACCTCTAGATACAAACTAAGGTGTGGTATTTTTTTTCAATTGCCCTCTACCTATTGCTTTATTGCAACAGATAGCAGCCTCTATTGCTTCTTCCTCCAGAGGGCACTGCAGTGTTCTTCATTGTTTGTGCCCTGGAAGCGGAAGCAGAGGCCAGATGTGGCAAAACAGGGATCGGTGAGTAAAATCTTTGCCACTATTTGTGTTGCACCAGTGCACATAAGTAAAAACAACAGTTATATTCACCTCTCCTGAGCATCCAGCGGTCCCCCAGAGTCCTTTTCAGGCCTCTTCTGGTCTGCATCTGACATCACACACTTCAGGGTCACTGCTGAGAACTGTGATTGGGCTTTATTGGTTATCTAAGGCGCACATAGTATCATGACGGCCTCTGCGGTGACCCCTTTGGTACTTGATGTCAGGTGACGGCCTGAGGAGAACACTGGATGCTGCAGGACGTCATGAAACTGTCCAAGAAAGGTGAGACAAGGAAAAGCATGCGTTTATTTTTCCTTATTCCCTGGGCCTCGTATTATACGATAGGGTCTCAGGAGACCTCAGAGAATAATTATGGGCGATGAACCCCAAAAGTTTCAGGTTCGGACTGAGTCTAAAACTTTTGGTGAATTTGGGTCAAATTGAAGACTGACATAACTTTGAGGGGCAGTATACTTCGTGGGAACCAATAAGTATTGGTTTTGATGTATTTATATATAAAATAGGTAGAGCAATAATGCTCTTGCAATGAGCCTCTCCGTCTCCAGTTTTGCTGCTTTTATCTGATATTCGTATAATTTATTTTATTTTATTGGCTTTAGTGCTTCTTCATGTAGGAGTACCTGGGGTGCACCAGTACACCAACGGAACTGGCTTCACACTCATTATCATCATAGAAAATAATAAGATCAGAAACATTACGCATCAGGCACACAATATGCCACAGTTATACAAGACACATACAGGACGCGGTTTGTGTTCACAACAAATAACATAGAAATTACCTCATAAAGTTCAAGAGGAAAATTGCACGCCTGAAATAAAGAGGAAAATAAAAAGGTGTGGGAATGGCAAAGAAAGTAAAGGTAAATCAGAATATAAAGAAAGAAAATGATATATATATATATGTCTGAAAGAGAAGAAGAAATATAATATATAAACTAATATATCAAACTTTTAACTAAAAAAACTCAAACAAATAAATAAATAATTGTGGATTGCAAACGTTAATGGTTGTATACAAAGATTTTTCATTTATAAATATACACACATAACCTATTTCTGGCACAGCTTCCAAAGATGCTTATCATTTAATTAATATTAACTACTATTACTAATACTGCATTAGTTTTAATAACGTTGTCACTGCAATATAAGCTTGCTTGTATAACTATGAATACAATATTAAATTAGGAGTGCTCTTTCCTCCGATTGGGATAGATGCTTCCTGTTTGCATATAAGCCTCCATTGCCCTGCAGTGCGCAAGAAAAGAATTTCACCATCCTGTCTCGGTGGTATCGGTGCCCTGATTTTCTCCACAGAATTTATCCTACTATGATTGACTGGTGTTGGCGCTATGGTGCTGAAAAGGGTACTCTATACCACGTTTAGTGGGAATGCAACGTTCTTAGGCCCTTCTGGGATGTGATGTTTGCCCTGTATGCCAAGGTATGCGGTCACTCTGTGACAGTGACTCCCCAACTTGTAGACTGTGTGTGAGCAAAGAGGGTGATGTGGGGTGTCGGCTGTGTGAGAGAAAGAAGGGAGACTGAGGGGTTCCCCGCTCCACATCACCCTCTTGCTCGCACAAGTTTGTACCCCCATTCCCCCCTCTTCTTCATACATACCCTGCACCCCACGTCACCCTCTTGTTCACCTACAGCCTGCACGCCCACATACCCCTCTTGGGGGGAAGAAGCCTCACGTCAAAAGTGAGGTCTCAGTTGCAGGTCATGGGTCATGCAACAGTATAATGACCCAAAATACATAGCTAAAAACACCCAAGAATGGCTAAGGGGAAAACATTAGACTATTCTGAAGTGGCCTTCTATGAGCCCTGGCCTAAATCCTATAGAGCATCTTTGGAAGGAGCTGAAACATGCTGTCTGGAAAAGGAACCCTTCAAACCCGAGACAACTGGAGCAGTTTGCTCATGAGGAGTCAGCCAAAAATACTTGCTGAGAGGTGCAGAAGTCTCACTGACAGTTATAGGAATAGTTTGATTGCAACGATTGCCTCAAAAGGTTGTGAAGCAAAATATTAAGTTAAGGGAACCATCATTTCTGTCCAGGCCTGTGTCATGAGTTTTATTTTATTCTTTTTAATTCTGTTGAAGCATGGTTGGAAAGCAAAGTCTGACTTTCATTTGTTCATTTTCATGAAATTTTTATTTATTACTTTTGTCAGATTCAAGTTATTTCTGTGACCATTGTGGGTTTTTCTTTCATTAAAAGAGGAGTACCAACAATGTTTAAGTGTTTAAGTCAAAAGTGCTGACATGGGTATAGCTCCAAAAATTTTTTGCTCAACGTACAGCACGTATAATTTCAATTATCTTTGGATAGTAAATGAGGTATTGCATATGCTATTCACAGTACTTATTCCTTTAACCCTTTCACTGTCAGAGGTCTCCAGAAATTTAATACCTCTGGTAGCTAGAGCAATTTTTAGAATGACAAATAAAACCTAAATTGCAACATTAAAAAAACAATGCTACCCCCCATACCTATGTGTTTTCTTAAAGTAGACACCTGCAGCTTTGTCAGAATGCCACTTACGAACAGGCACCTTCATGAAATTTTGATTTAATGTGAATGTTTTCCAAAAAAAACTGTAAATAAATGTATATTAGTTGTTAAAAGTGGAAACCAAACAAAAAATTATATGCACCAAACCTGTGTAGATTTTATTCATATCACTAAGGCCTACATCCACATGCACTTGTCTTTAGAAAATCACTAGAAATGGAATGAACAAAAATCTACTTTGAAGCTGGAAATGTTAAAAAAAATTATCATCCTATAAAATGTAGGAATTACACACTGTGGAAAGCAATTGAACCCCCTAAACCCTATATATTTTTTGAAAGTAGACAATCTGAAGATTACATGTGTCTCAATGGGTTATCAATAGCCACATCCGGGGTACCAGTACCAAAGAAACCCACCCCAATGGGCTACAATCACTACCAACCTGTAGCACTGACATCCCACCTGATGAAGGTTCTAGAGAGACTGCTCCTGACACACCTACACCCTCTAGTGTGCTTCGCTCTGGACCCCCTCCAGTTTGCCTATCGGCTGGGCATTGGGGTAGAGGACGTCATCATCCACCTTCTTCACAGAGCTCTCTCTCACCTGGAGACACCCGGGAACACTGTGAGAATAATGTTCTTTAATTTGTCCAGTGCGTTCAACACCATTCAGCTAGGGCTATTGAGGGAGAAGCTGAACCTTGGTGGAGTAGAACATCACCTGTCCAACTGGATCCTAGACTACCTCACAAACCGCCCTCAGTATGTGAGAGCTCGGGACTGTGTGTCTGACACTGTGATCTGTAGTACGGGAGCACCACAAGGTACAGTTCTTGAACCATTTCTCTTCTCACTGCACAATGCTGACTTTAGGCACAACTCATCCAGCTGTTACTTACAGAAGTACTCTGATGATTCTGCTATAGTAGCCCTTATCACTGATGGTGACGATAGGGAATACAGAGACTTAAACCGGGATTTTGTTGAATGGTGTCAGCTGAACCAACTCAGGATTAATGCTGGGAAGACCAAGGAGATGGTGGTGGACTTTAGTAAATGGAGAAGTGCTCCGACCCCGGTGGAGATCCAAGGGACATGCATTGAGATAGTCAAGACCTATAAGTACCTGGGTGTGCTCCTCAATAATAAACTAGACTGGGCTGATCATCTGGAGGCGCTGCACAGAAAGGGTCACAACAGACTCTACCTGCTCAGAAGGCTGAGAGCCTTCAGAGTCCAGGGGTCACTTCTTAGCGCCTTTTTCAACTCTGTGGTTGTTTCAGCCATCTTTGTCAGTGTGGCCTGCTGGGGGAGCAATATCTCAACCAAAGACAGAAATAGACTTGACTGGCTGATCAGAAGGGCCAGCTCTGTCCTGGGGAGCCCCCTGGACCCAGTACAGACGGTGGGTAACAGAAGAATACTGTGGTGACCTCAATGTGGGAGAACAAATCCCACCCCATGTATGGGACCTTGATGGCACTTGGCAGCACAGTAAATGACCGTCTGCTTCACCCCAAGGAGCGCTATCGCAGGTCCTTCCTTCCAACCGCGTTCAGGCTACATAATCTACATAAGACCAAGCGAAGATCACCCTGCACAGAAAACTAAATGTCTATGAAGTCTTCCTTCTTTCTTTCTTCTCTTCCTTGCTGCTATGGACTCCTAGTATATTTTCTCTTCTCAGCATATGTGTGTCTACTTCTGTAATATATTACTGTGTATTATCCTGTATCTGTATTACTATGCTGCTGTAACATACTGAAATTTCCCCACTGTGGGACTATTAAAGGATTATCTTATCTTATCTACATGTAAGTTTGTGACAAACATGGGTGAAATGTAAACTTTATTCATGGCTTTGTGTATTTGTTGTGTAAGTGTCTGGTGTGGCTCTTTTGGTGCAATGGTAAACATCTGGATCACAGCGCCAATAAACTTCATGATTATGCTCAGAGGGGTATTACATAAGAATACCTCTCTAATAAGATTCAGAGGGGTTCATCTCTTCCCTGGGCATCCCTGGTTCAGAGTGGTTCCACTATCAACAGATTGCACATTTTCTATGTGCTATGTTTAGGGGCCTGCGGATCTCCGTCCGCAATGGTTTTAAGAGGCTGTGCCATGCGGGAACCTCTACTAAAGGTCTGATTTCAGACATTTACCAGCTGTTATCCTCTCCAGAGGGACGGTCTCCCCTGATCCACATATATATGACCCGTTGGTCCTCTGATTTGCATGCAGGGTTTTTCTGTCCGCTTGAGAAGTCGGACATCTTCACTTGCGGACAGGGAAGGACAGGCACGGAGTGCAAAAGAACGCACCCGATGCCCATTTAAATAAATGACAGGTGTCACGGACACAGCTAGTGTCCACTCCTAATGTCCGTGCCAGATTTTGAGCGGACACTAGGAGCGGACACTACCTGTCGGGCACCGACGGTAGTGTGAACGCCCCCTAAGGCTAATTGCACACAACCGTGTGCCCAGCGCTGGCCATGACTGAACGATATGGCCGATACTTGGAGCGCACACAAGTGACATCTGTTTGACACCCATGCTCCTGTCATGCTTACACAGTCCTACTTATTCAATGAATAGGAGTCATGGAGGCACAGCTACAAAACTGGACAGGAATAGGACCCGTGCTGAGTTTTGCGGCCTGGGCTGTCAGCCTCCAAACTACTGACTATTACACAGTCATCTGCAAGGAGCCTAAAAGTGGACTAAAATCAAAGGCAAAAAAAACAGCTTTTTCATTCATGTTGAGATTTGATTAACAAATATAAACAGCAAAAATTTGCTACTAGCTATTCGCAGTAAATATTCGATTCAAAACCAGCGTTGATTGGCCGAATGCTATACAGTGTATAGCATTCGGCAAATCAACACTGGTTCTGCAGCAGGCTCGTCCTTGCTAGTCGGGAGAGCTGGCAGCTTGCTGTTACGAGAGAGCTAACTTTTTCTAATAGGAATGCATTGACCAGCGTTGTTTGGCCAGTGTACAGCATTCGGCCAATCATCGCTGGTTCTGCCAGAGGCTCGTCTGTGAGGAGGCAGAGTCTAAGTTCGGACCACAGCATTCTCCATTGTGGTCTGATCTTAGACTCTGCCTCCTCACAGACAAGCCTCCGGCAGAACCAGCGTTGATTGGCCGAATGCTGAACACTGGCCAATCGATGCTGGTCAATGCATTCCTATGACAAAAAAGTCAGCTCCCTCATAACAGCAAGCTACCAGCTCTCCCAACTAGCAAGGACAAGCCTGCTGCAAACCAGCGTTGATTTGACGCAGGCTTGTATTGCTAGTCGGGAGAGCTGGCAGCTTACAGTTACGAGGGAGCTTACTTTTTATCAGCACAAATGCAAGCACTGTGCAGTTAAAGCGCATGGACCCCATAGACTATAATGGGGTCCATGCACTTTAACTGCACAGCGCTCCTCCTAAACACTCTCCTCCTGCTACTCGTGGACTTGGTGACTCTACTTTAATCGAATAGTGGTTTCTCCTGAAATGAGCATTTTTTCCCAAAGACTATAATGGGATTTGATATTCGATCGAGTAGTTGAATTTTGAGGCTCTACTCGTAACGAATCTCGAATATTTCACTGTTCGCTCATCTCTAATAAAGAACATAATCATATTTATATTTGTAGATAATTAAGATTTAAGCATTTTTGCAAATACAAGTAGTTTAAAATTCTGTAACGGTGTAAAGATTTTCTATAAATATTTTAATGGTGATCTACTGTAAGTTGTCTTGATCGGTTGCCATTGGATATGACCATGAATGCAGAAACTTTCTATGGTCTTGGACCTGTCAGGAACTCAGCAATGATTTTCTTATAGTAGCTGGGTTATTTGGAAGAGACACCACATAGATCAGAAGATATCTCGACCACAACAAGGAAATCATGACTGAGTTTCAAACCCTAGGAAGGTCCTGCATTCATGGTCGTATCCACTGGCAACCAATCAAGACAACAACTTTTGACCACAGAATATTTAGTAAAGATCTTAAACTCTACAAAATGTTTAATTGCTTATATTAGCAAAAATGATTAACTTTTTATTATTTACAAATTTAAAAATAGTTCTGTTTGTGGGAATACCCCTTTAAGTAAGAACTTATATGACCTTTTTCTGAATAGTTTATGTTCCTGAGACTAACATTTGCAAATTATAAATTATGGAACATACCAAATGGTTTGTTGCATTGTGTCCTTATAGTACAATGATTCAGATTTTTATATATGATTTGATTATGGCACGGTAAGATGAAATGAAGCACAGTGTTCTCTACTGTAACTGCTATACCAATAACATTCATAATATAACACTGTGTTCATCAAAGAATTGTATGCATCTTTAAAACATGAATGTCACCAATTTGGTCTTAATAGTTATTCAAAACACACATTGCAATTTCCTAAAAGATGCTTTGATGTAATAAAAGGTATGTCCCGTAAAGCTAAGTATATACAAAGTAGAAGATTTGTTTTTCTGCAGTATTTACAGTTCACTTAAAATGTGGGTCACCTCTAGGCTATTTTAGGTATATACAGAGGTGTAATTTTATGCTTGTGGGCCCCAGTGCAAAATTTGCAATAGGGCCCCTTTCCTACATTGTGCCATTTAGAATAGTATTATATTTTATGTGGCAAGGATCTTTGGGGCACTCTAAGGGTGCATTCACACTACGTTTCCTGAAGCTTATTCTGAACGTAAATCACGTTCAGAATAAGCGGCGTATAAAGCAGCTCCATTCATTTCTATGGGAGCCGGCATACGAGCGCTCCCCATAGAAATGAATGGGCTGCTTCTTTCACTGCGAGCAGTCCCATTGAAGTGAATGGGAAGTGCCGGCGTGTACGGCTCGGCATGAGCAGAGCTTGCCGTATACGCACATTTACGTTCAGAATAAGCTTCACGTAGTGTGCATTCACACTGAGTAAACGCTAGCTTATTTTGTAGAGTAAAATTATACTTGTAAATTTTGCTATCCCATTGACTTCAATGACATTTTACAGGCGTATTTTTACAGGTGTATTTTTTACAGGCGTATTTTTATACTTGTAAAAAAATATCATTGAAGTCAATGGGATAGCAAAATTTACAAGTGTAATTTTACTCTACAAAATAAGCTAGCGTTTACTCAGTGTGAATGCACCCTAATGTTCAGGGTCGGGATAGACTACTACTTCTGCATCCCCTATAGCAGTGATGGTGAACCTTTAGGAGACTGATTGTGCAAACTTCAACCTAAGACCCACTAATTTATTGTAAAGTGCCAAAACAGCAATTTAACCTTATTACTGAGATTTTATCTTGGAAAACAACAACTCATAAATTAAGATCTTTTGTCTTAAAAGGAAAACACACCGTCACCCCAATACAGTATAATATACTTCAGATTTATATGCTCCACAGTGGGCCCCCACACAGTATCAAATTTTCCACAGTGGCCCCACACAGTATTATATACTCCACAGTGTGCCATCAGAAAGTATTATATGCTCTATAGTTGCCCCCCACAAAGTATTACAGTATATCCTCCAGACTGTCCCTCCACACAGTATTATATCTTCCACAGTCGCCCCCTCATAGTGTTATATGCTCCTCAATTGGCCCCCACAAAGCATAATATGCTACTTACCTTGCTTGCCACAAAGAGCAGCGGACGACCTCCTCCTTTGACTACGGTGCAGGTGCAGATGAATGACGTCATCGCGCCTGTGTTGGGGCAGAGATCACACTCTTCTGTGAGTGTAAGCTGTGGTCCCTACACTGACAGTTTCCAGATGTATATGTATTTGCACAAACAACTGAAAGAAGTTCTTTCTCACTAACTAAAGAGTAATCCTGTACTGGATTCCCAGTTAGTGAGCCACTGGAAAGCCTTGATGGGGTAAAGGTGCGTGTGCCAACAGAGAGGGCTCTGAGTCCCCCCTCTGGCACGTGTGTCATTAGTTAACCACCACAGCCCCATAGCTACCCCACTGGAAATCAGAAAGGAGATAAAAAAAGGTTATTCAACCTTATTGTTGTGAGAATAACTAGTAGATCCCCTTGACTTATGGGCCAGGTGGTAGCTGCAATCTCAGTAGTGTTGCCAGTGCTTATGGGTCTCCTACAGCCTCTGCAACGACTCAAGTTACGACCCTGGTGTTATATATATATATATATATATATATATATATATATATATATATATATATATATATATACGGTACAGACCAAAAGTTTGGACACACCTCATTCAAAGAGTTTTCTGTATTTTCATAACTATGAAAATTGTAGATTCACACTGAAGGCATCAAAACTATGAATTAACACATGTGGAATTATATACTTAACAAAAAAGTGTGAAACAATTGTGTGCAAATCAGTAATCAAAGCAAAAGGAGGCTATTTTGAAGAACCTAGAATATAAGACGTATTTTCTGTTGTTTCACACATGTTTGTTAATTCACAGTTTTGATGCCTTCAGTGTGAATCTACAATTTTCATAGTTATGAAAATGCAGAAAACTCTTTGAATGAGAAGATGTGTCCAAACTTTTGGTCTGTACTATATATATATATCGGTGTATATAACATATCTGCTGCTACTACGGGGCCTTATCTTCTTCTCTAAAATCTTTGGAGGCTTGGCAATCAATGGTAGATTAGGGAGAACATGTTCAAGATCCATGTAATTCTATTCTTCAAAATAGGATAGTAAAATAAGAAGATAGCTACTCCACTATGAAGACCCCAGTCAAAAATCAATTTAAAAATTATTTTATTTATATGAATGATAAAAAAAACCCAGGTATTGGAACCTGAACGATAACCCTAATGTGAGTACGGGCAAAGCCTATACCTCGAACTTTTGTCGAAGTCCAAAGTCATCTGCGTCATCAGCTACAGGCACATTGTAATACTCGCCTTCTTCTTGATTCAATAGCTTGTACCTAAGAGAGACACGGGGCAGACAAACAACCAGGACCAAAGGGACACAGGAAAAATGGCAGTATGAAAGCGATTGAGTAGACCAGCAAGTAAAAAATGATTGAATGAGTGAGACCACAGTAAAAAGCATTGCATATGGTAAGATGAAGGTGTAAGAAAATATATTTAATAAAGTAAATTACAAAACCCAAGTGAAATTAAGGTGGTAAATGATGGCAACACCGAGTGAACAAGTATAAAAAAGAGAAAGAAGGATAAGAAAAAAAAAAAGAAAGGAAAGTAAGGTAGGTATTTTCAGGAAGGTTTGTTGGTGTCTGATATTCCAAATATCTTTTATATTCTGTCTGTACTGAATATCACAAGGCAAGGATCACAGATATCATATATTTATTTACCATATTAACTGACTAACCCTGAATGTACCCCATCTGTAAATCACACTTACACTATAAATGGATATAACAAACTAATGTGCAGTAGAATTAAAATAATTACCATCCATCCACAGCATTCTTCATGATTTCTGAGACACCAAATGACATGGAGCCCATAAAGTCATTCCTTGATGTGCGATCCCAGTCCCAGACTTCTACTGAAAGTCGTCTGTCTTCATCCCCTGGCTTTAGGGAGCTTAGAAATAAAGAAAAAATAAAGTTATTATGCATAATAGTAAAATATAATGAATGTATTAGAAATATATTAATTCTATACGAAGATATTGTGTGAAATGACTAACACTCTGTAATGTATCTTTTTGTCTGTACTTGAATCTTACAATTTGTAATGTACTACGGAATATGTTGGCACTATGTAAATAAAATGTATTATTATTATTATTATTACTACTACTACTATATGTAACTTGCTAATTTATAGAGTTGGACTAAGGTTCTTTGATGATTAAATAAAACATTTCTTTAAGTACATATTTAAAATTCTGCCAGCAAAACTTGTTTCTCGTATTAATAAAGTAGATTTTTTTGCACAAAGGAATGATATAGCCCATGTATCATGGCAATATGAAGCATCCTTTGGCTACATGTGAGGATAGTTATACATATTTAGTTGTGCCTTATATGTGCTTAACACACAGGACACATACATGGTATAACTATATAAGACTAATAGTGGAAACATTTTTATTCTTTTAATTAACACAATTATTACTATGTGTGATTTACTTGTATAGCATAATTCCATGTCTTTAGGTGAATTATGACATTCCTGCCTGTCTCTGGGTGACTTGTAACATGCCAAAAAAAGCGTAAGAGCCAGCACTTTCTTCTTGAATAAAAACTTTACTTTATTGTATCCACATGTTTAAAGATATGCATAGGGAAGATTAGATATAGATGATAGTACACATAGTAGTTGTTGTCAAAGGGCTGACGCGTTTCGCACTAACCGTTCTTATTCGTAGCCTGAACAACAACTAAAATGTGTACTATCATCTATATTTAATCTTCCCTATGGAAGAATATTTTTAAACATGTGGATACAATAAATTAAAGTTTTCATTCAAGAAGAAAGTGCTGGATCTTCCGCTTTTTTTGTCAAGTTTTCCCACAAGGACACATTCCTAGGTCGGAAGAAGTTTGGGCGATTTCTTCTACAAGAGGGACGTGAGTTTTTTCCTTTGGACATTTTACAAGTGTCATGTTGTGCTGTGTTTTTCCCTTCCCTTCTTTCCCCTCGTCTAATTTTTCAATATGAATTGTAACATGGCTAACGTGGCTGACTGTAAGTGACGTACAAAATGACTGCCTGTTTTATAGAGGACCTTTCACCTGTTCTTCCAATTCCAGTTATTTTCTGTTCAACTGATTTTGGAACATTTGCAATTTTAACTCTAGTCCCTACCAATCCCCAGCAATCAGTGCATTTAGTTTTGATATTTCATGAATTAATTAGGTTACTACTGTCAAGTGGGTGGTATGAGCCAAAACAAAAAAAGAAGGCATAAACTCTAACACTGTCTGCCTCTAATTTGACAGTGTCAGAGAGTTCTGAATCATGTTGTACAGACTAATTATCATATCAGATACCAAAACAAACTGCAATGGTGGAGAATGGTGGGAGCTAGAAAAAAAAATCCAACTGTGTTGGATTCAGTGAGCAACACCTCAAATGAGATGCAAAGTGATGTAATTATTGGGGTGGTGAAAGGTTCTATTTAACAGCACTGCCTTTTCATAAATCTGTTGAACATCTCAGCAAAAGAATGGAAATCTTCGGCAGATAGGAACTGGCTTAGATTTACATTCTAACTCACACCAGAAAACTGGTGTGAGTTCTAATAAATCAGTTGCAGATTGTGGCAGGTCAGGTGTGGCTTGGGGCTTGAGGAGCATGTTTGTGTCAAGAAAGGGCCTTGTACCAAACATGCACCTGAATATCATCCTGAATGATGAATTCCCCCAATTGTGTTTGAAATGCTAAACTTTGTCCTTAATAATGCAGTCATGCTCAGTTTCGGCTCCACTATTCCAATTGTTTGGTAGTTCTTTCTGACATGATTACACTGCATCACCAGCCTGTGGAGGTGGTCACATATGTATGGTGACATCATAAGGTCAGTTGGAGAGTTCACAAGAAAGCTTTCATGAAGGTTGCAAGGCCAGGCAGCCAAAGGCACTGCAGCAGTACTCTTATCAATCAAGTCATTTAATCAAGCTATGCCTCTAAAACCGCCACTTAAGGAGGTGTACAAGGAGTGACCCTGAGGTAACCAATGGGGTCACATCAGCACTGCGACATCACATGTAACACATTCATTTAACTTTTCAGGATGAGCTTCCATGGGTGTGTACATGGGTGGTAACACTATTTATTGTCATTACATGACTTATATCCTGTAGATTTTAGCAGTCTCTCCCACAACATGTTATATGTGGTACGTGCAGTCCTCTCTGAGCTGGGTGGAAACTATCCGCCCTACACTGCAGACACTGGGTAGACAAAAATCTGTTTTACAACTGACTCTCGCTCACTGACAGGGCAAACAGAGATTACTGATGTGAATAAAGTGCTTTGGTTGTGATAGAAAGCCCTAGTGTCAGACTAAACACTATCTTTCTTAGTTTATGTCCCCTCTCTTTATGCTCACCCTTCCCCTCTCCTCTCCATAGACTTCATTAGAGGTGAATCATGTGAGATATGTGCCAGCAGTCTGTCTCAAGATGGATAGAGCAAGTTTTTCCACAATGAAAGTCAGTTTAGCAAAGGGAGGTGAAGCAGAGAAACAGCCTGATAAGAGAATAAAGAAGTAATTCTCTCTAAGATTCATTACAAAGTTTCTTAAGATCACACTTATGCAAAGTTTGTTGAAATTACAGGATCTATTTACATAAAGTCATTACCAAAGAAAAGGCCAGAGAGAGCAGCCACCATTTTGGGAATCCCACTCCTGCCAAGCCTCTTATCCCATGATCCTCCCCCCCCCCCCCACCTCAGACTGTGGTGAACTTGATTTCCTGCTTCGAGGTAATGTGTAGCATGGATTCCCGGCTCTGTGTGATGTATGACACAGTTGCTTGTGATTAGAAACATGGCTGGCTGTCTATGGAATATGTGAAATTTAATACTGTAGCTAGTTGTCGCTATGTGATTTGTAACAAGACTGCCTATGTTTAGGTGTACCCTATAACATGGCTGCTATTTTTTTTTTTGCTGCTGGATTCTGCATAGAAGGAGAAAGCCCCTCTGATATCCCCAAATGTCTCTGTCACATTGTTATCAAGCCTGTTTCCATGTTTATGCAAATGATAATATGGTGCGGGTGGAAGCGCCAAGCTGCCCATTTTCATAAAAGTGCCAAAACGTTTTTGAAATCTTTTCTGAACTCTGTTTTGCTAAAACTAGCTCACAGAGGTGTCAAAGTATGGCTCAAGTATTTCTCTATGGTGTCCAATATGATCCTGCCGCTGCTTCTGAGTGAAAGTGAGAGAGGGAATATATTATTCTCTACTTTCTATGTTGTTCATAGGAGATATCACAACAGCAAGTTTCTATCCATCAAATCTGAAATAACTGAAAACTAGAGATGGCTAATGCAGGGGGTGGGGAACCTCCAAATGTAAAATATAAGTCACATAATGGCTAGAAATTGTGCTATTCCTCATGTACACACATTGTACTAATAATTTATGCTGTTTGTTAAAGCGTTAGGTATACTAACTAGTCTACATGGAAGAATGTTATTCTGTTTGCAACCAAAATGGAAATAAATAAGGCAGAACTGTAGAATGTCATAAAAATGGAATTTAATATCACCCAAGGAGTTTGCAGGTATACAGGAATGATAGTTCAGTGAACATCAATAACAAGGTATGATGGATGCATACTGTTTAAGAGAAGGGATACATGCTTGATATTATTTTACTATATTTTGCATGATTAAATATTAATTGTATTTCTTGATATATTGCTACTAGAGATGAGTGAACAGTGAAACATTCGAGATTCAATATTCGTTTTGAATAGCCCCTCTATATTGAACTATTCGAACGAATATCGAACCCCATTATAGTCTATGGGGAAAAATGCTTTGTTTCAGGGGAAGCCACACTTCAACTCAGGAGAGTCACCAAGTCCACTATGACACCCCAGGAAATGACGCCAACACCCTGAAATACAACTGGGACAGCAGGGGAAGCATGCCTGGGGGAATCTAACATGCCCAAGTTCCTGTATTATGCCACTATCCTGTCGGGATCCCTGTCAGCTTGCGATATGCGGGAGCTGACTTTTTCCCATAGGAATGCATTGACCAGCGTTGATTGACCGAATGCCATACAGATTACAGCATTCGGCCGATCAACGCTTGTTCTGCCGGAGGCTCATCTGTGTGGAGGCGGAGTCTAAGATCGGTCTACAGCAGTCTCCATTGTGGTCCGATCTCAGATGTAGCAGAGCTGGCCGTGAGCAGCCTCTACACTCTGCGCTACACCCAACCATCCCTCCAACTACTCCTCCTGTCACACACAGCTCTGCCCTACACCCAACCATCCCTCCATCTACTCCTCCTGTCACACACACAGCTCTGCACTACACCCAACCATCCCTCCATCTACTCCTCCTGTCACATACAGCTCTGCACTACACCCAACCATCCGTCCATCTACTCCTCCTGTCACACACAGCTCTGTACTACACCCAACCATCCCTCCATCTACTCCTCCTGTCATACACACAAGTCTGCACTACACCCAACCATCCCTCCATCTACTCCTCCTGTCACACACACAGCTCTGCACTACACCCAACCATCCCTCCATCTACTCCTCCTGTCACACACAGCTCTGCACTATGCCCAACCATCCCTCTATCTACTACTCCTGTCACACACACAGCTCTGCATTACCCCCAACCATCCCTCTATCTACTCCTCCTGTCACACACAGCTTTTCACTACACCCAACCATCCCTCTATCTACTCCTCCTGTCACACACACAGCTCTGCATTACTCCAACCATCCCTCTATCTACTCCTCCTGTCACACACAGCTTTTCACTACACCCAACCATCCCTCCATCTACTCCTCCTGTCACACATATCTCTGGTGTAGCAGAGCTCAGCGCACACTCAGGTCTGCTACATCATGCCCAAGTACCTGTATTACGCCATTATCTCGTTGGGATCCCTGTCAGCTTGCGATATGTGGGAGCTGATTTTTTCCCATAGGAATGCATTGACCAGCATTGATTGGCCGAATGCCATACAGAGTACAGCATTTGGCCAATCAACGCTGGTTCTGCCGGAGGAGGTGGAGTCTAAGATCGGACCACAATGGAGACTGCTGTAGACCGATCTTAGACTCCGCCTCCTCACAGATGAGCCTTCGACAGAACCAGTGTTGATTGACCGAAAGCTGTACTCTGTATGGCATTTGGCCATTCAACGCTGGTCAATGCATTTCTATGGGAAAAAGTCAGCTCCTGCATATCGCAAGCTGACAGGGATCCCGACGAGATAGAGCCCCAAAGAGCTTTGTGAGTAACATTCCCCCCTAAACAAAGGTAATCCCTAGCTAACCCTGCCAGTACATCTACCCCTGTCTCACAGTCACATAGTTCACAGTCTCATATTACCCAAATCTGTAATCGACCATTCGTATAAAGTGGAGGTCACCTGATTTAGCCAGCCAATTACTTTTTCCGATTTTTTTTTTTTTTATGCCTCCGTTGTCGTAGTTCCTGTCCCACCTCCCCTGCACAGTTATTGGTGCAAAAAAAGCGCCAGGGAAGGTGGGAGGGGAATCAAATTTTTTGTGCATATGCCGTGTGGTATTTGATTGGAATCGAATACCTCGAATGGCCTGATGTTCGATCGAATATCAATTCAATCAAACGCCGTTCACTCATCTCTAATTGCTACATTTTATTTAATCTTTACTCCTATTCTCAGTCAACTAAAGCTACAAGTTCATGTACACAGTAAATGTAAAAAAATATGTTTACGTACAAAATAAAAGCCTCAGTCCACACTGGATTAAGAGTAGATTTGACAGTTCTCGTTTTCTGTTTGGTCAAGTTCTTTGGGTCAGGTATAAGCTTCAGCTTTACATAAGGATCTGACAAGCCATTAGGATCCATAGGGATAAGATTTCGAGCTTCTCCAACTAAACACAAAAGTAGCAAAAAAAATAAAGATATAACTGTTAATAAGATATGTCTGTTACTATGGATAAGACTCTGCACAACTTAAAGAATTACTCCTAATAACACTAAAATATTTAGATTATGTATGATGTAGCATTAATTGTCCCTTCAGTATGCTCCCCAGACACTATGCCATGTATCTCCTTGTTGAAGGGTCCATGACTATGATATTGATTGCTGTGGTCTTTTCACTAGTTACCAGGCACAACAGTGTACATTGTATAGCCATGATCAGATTACTGTTCTAAGAAGAGGAAGTGAAGCTCAATATCATAGTACTGGAAAACCCTTTTAATGGCACATATTTTGGAGACCTGGGAACAAACAATATTGCCTTTGGTAATTTTCCAATTGAAAATAAGAAACATGTTTTGTTCCTCAGATTATACACTGTTCAGCTCTAACAATAATCACTTAGGCTAAACCTCATGTTGCGGAAACACAGCAGTTTTCACACTGCGGAGATGTCACAGAAAAAAACATTGCATTTTACAGTACCAGAAAAGTGAATGAGATTCTGGCCAATCCCATCCACATATTGCACAAAAAAAAGCTGCGAAAAGCTGTGTTTTCAAAAATGAGTGGCAGACAAGCCTGGGAGCCTTCATTAGGCTCCCAGCTGTTATGGTTATGGTCATGGGATGTCAGCCCCAGATCTCGAACCAGGCATTCCTGGCAAAATAGTGGTGGCACTGCTGGCAAAATAACACCTCGACAGAAGAGACCCAGCAGCTATGGCAGATTTTCAGAAGTTGAATAATATTTAAATACCCAATATTTATGTCGTACTATTGCAGCATATGTTGGAAAAGACATACTTGCCTTTCTCAGGTGCTCCAGTGTACCCCAACTCAGTCCGGTTCTGCTGTTCTGGTGTTTTCTTCCAGCTAAAGTCCCATGTCCTTTTCCTTAGGCGAATGACCGGTGGATGCGAAGAAAGCTGCGCTACTCTCTTGGGATAAACAACACACGCACTTTATTCTGCTTTTCTTAAAAACACGACGCTACGCACAGCGTTTCGGGGATTCCCCTTTTTCAAGTGTAACAGAAACACAATGTATCCAAACAGGGAGCAGGAGTCAAGGGCAGAAGCTTCCTTGCAGGAATCAAGTGTGAAGCACAGCGTGGAGTGCCACTCCACGCTGTGCTTCACACTTGATTCCTGCAAGGAAGCTTCTGCCCTTGACTCCTGCTCCCTGTTTGGATACATTGTGTTTCTGTTACACTTGAAAAAGGGGAATCCCCGAAACGCTGTGCGTAGTGTCGTGTTTTTAAGAAAAGCAGAATAAAGTGCGTGTGTTGTTTATCCCAAGAGAGTAGCGCAGCTTTCTTCGCATCCACCGGTCATTCGTCTGAATCTTTTGTCCCCCAAGGGGTCTCTGGATGAAACTGCTGCTGCTGTAAATCTCCCTTGTACCTGTATACACGTTCAATTTGTGTGTATTTCCTGTGGTTGCTCGGTATTACTTTTTTCAATGTCCTTTTCCTTAGGCCGCTGATTGTCCTCAGCGGTCACGCAGCCTTAGGAAAGAACATGGGAGGCCACTACCTGAATTTCCTGGTGTTCTTCAGTGCTGTGACACAACATGCAGGACTTGGTCCCCGGGCCTTGTGCTTGATACCTGTGATCTAGACCAGTGATTCTCAGCCAGTGGTATGTGTACCCTAGGAAGTACACCCCACGATCCCCAGGGGTATGTATTGCAGAGAGAGCTACCCCCTCATTATGGATCAATTATAGACCCTTGCGAGACTAGAAGAGGCCAAAAAGGACTGCAACCCATGCCATGGCCCAGGTAAGGTTAGTAAACATAGTAAACAGTATTACTGAGACTCTGGTAATTATACTCTAGTATGAAGAGTAGTCCAAAATTGTCCTGATGTAAGCACAGAAATCCTCCTTTAGATGACAAAATGGTGAGTATGGCAGAAAATGAGAACCATGAAAGCCCTCCAGCTCTATCATTGGGAAAAGTAATTTTTAACTAAGCACATGCTTGCATAGCCTTTAGAAAGGCTATCCCACACATACCTTTTGCCTCAGTGGTTTTTGAATGACCCTGCTTTTATTCATATGCTAATTAGTCTCTTGGTGCACCCCGGAAGTCTCATAATGCACCCTCTGTGCTATTCTTTCCTATGTATGTGTATAGCACACGCTGCTGCTGATGATGACGACGACTTCCTGCTTCCTGTTTGCACACACAGATAGGAGAGAGTAGTAGAGAGGAGTGCTACTGGGAACTTCCTGTGCTGGCTGGAAGCTGATTAGCATATGAGTAAAAACGGTTTCATTCAAAATCCACTGAGGCAATTTACATACAAAAGGTACATGTGGAATAGCATTTCTAAAAGCTATGCATGTATGTGCTTAGCTAAAAATGACTTTTCCCAATGATAGAACCCCTTAATTATTCCATGTTCCTGACCTTGAAAGGCAACAAAAACAAGAACTACATTTGAGACTCCACAGACCTCATTTAGCATGTTAAATTGGACCAATGTGGAGATGTTTGGCCATAATGTACAATGCCACTTTTCGCAAAAACTAAACAGAGTATATCAGCACAAGCACCTCATAAAAAACTGCCAAACATGGTAATGGAGGGGTAAAGATTTAGGTTTGTTTTGCAGTCACAGGACCTGGATAACTTGCAGTCATTTAGTTAACTATGATCCTCAGCAGAGCAGCAAATCTACAGAAGAACGAAGACTGTAAATTAAAAAACAGTGTGTTAAAATGGTCCAACCAAAGTCCACATGTAAACCCAAATGAAATTCTGTGGCAGGCCCATAAAAGAGCTATGTATAAACAAATGTACAGACATTTCAATGCCCTGTAGCAGGGTTGTAAAAAGGAGCAGGCCAAATTCTTCCACAACAATCTGAGGGACTGAAAAAGTCATACAGAAAACAATGCTTCAGGTTGATGGTGCTAAAGGCTCTATCAGCCATTGATTCATGGGTATACTAGTTTGTTTCACACATTGCTTTACCATTTTGTCCTAGTTTTTGATATATGAGTAAGAATGATACAGAGTAATATGTCATGTGTGATACCGCTGTTATAGTAGGACCTAACAGGGGTAGTAGTCCCTCTGATAGCTGAGCTACTGAAATGCTCATGGTAGCTGTAGTGGTGGTCCAAACTATGGGGCACCTCTCATGGGACACACAGCAAGTCGATTTTCAAAAGTAGAATAGCAGAAGACACAGTTCTTTCTTACTCAAAAGTTTCTTTACTGAGGAGAACTTCAATAAAGTGCAGCCATACCTCACAGTGATACAGTCTATTATGTACAATACAGCGGGGTGCATGTGAGGAGGATTACCATAAAGTGCAGCCATACCTCACAGTGATACAGTCTATTATGTACAATATAGTGGGGTGCATGTGAGGAGGATTACCATAAAGTGCAGCCATACCTCACAGTGATACAGTCTATTATGTACAATACAGCGGGGTGCATGTGAGGAGGATTACCATAAAGTGCAGCAATACCTCACAGTGATACAGTCTCTTATGTACAATACAGCGGGGTGCATGTGAGGAGGATTACCATAAAGTGCAGCCATACCTCACAGTGATACAGTCTATTATGTACAATGCAGTGGGGTGTATGTGAGGAGGATTACCATAAAGTGCAGCCATACCTCACAGTGATACAGTCTATTATGTACAATACAGTGGGGTGCATGTGAGGAGGATTACCATAAAGTGCAGCCATACCTCACAGTGATACAGTCTATTATGTACAATACAGTGGGGTGCATGTGAGGAGAATTACCATAAAGTGCAGCAATACCTCACAGTGATACAATCTCTTATGTACAATACAGCGGGGTGCATGTGAGGAGGATTACCATAAAGTGCAGCAATACCTCACAGTGATACAGTCTCTTATGTACAATACAGCGGGGTGCATGTGAGGAGGATTACCATAAAGTGCAGCCATACCTCACAGTGATACAGTCTATTATGTACAATACAACGGGGTGCATCTGAGGAGAATTACCATAAAGTGCAGCAATACCTCACAGTGATACAGTTTCTTATGTACAATACAGCGGGGTGCATGTGAGGAGGATTACCATAAAGTGCAGCCATACCTCACAGTGATACAGTCTATTATGTACAATACAGTGGGGTGCATGTGAGGAGGATTACCATAAAGTGCAGTCATACCTCACAGTGATACAGTCTATTATGTACAATACAGTGGGGTGCATGTGAGGAGGATTACCATAAAGTGCAGCCATACCTCACAGTGATACAGTCTATTATGTACAATATAGTGGGGTGCATGTGAGGAGGATTACCATAAAGTGCAGCAATACCTCACAGTGATACAGTCTCTTATGTACAATACAGCGGGGTGCATGTGAGGAGGATTACCATAAAGTGCAGCCATACCTCACAGTGATACAGTCTATTATGTACAATACAGTGGGGTGCATCTGAGGAGAATTACCATAAAGTGCAGCCATACCTCACAGTGATACAGTCTATTATGTACAATACAGTGGGGTGCATGTGAGGAGGATTACCATAAAGTGCAGCCATACCTCACAGTGATACAGTCTCTTATGTACAATACAGCTTGGTGCATGTGAGGAGGATTACCATAAAGTGCAGCCATACCTCACAGTGATACAGTCTATTATGTACAATACAACGGGGTGCATCTGAGGAGAATTACCATAAAGTGCAGCAATACCTCACAGTGATACAGTTTCTTATGTACAATACAGCGGGGTGCATGTGAGGAGGATTACCATAAAGTGCAGCCATACCTCACAGTGATACAGTCTATTATGTACAATACAGTGGGGTGCATGTGAGGAGGATTACCATAAAGTGCAGTCATACCTCACAGTGATACAGTCTATTATGTACAATACAGTGGGGTGCATGTGAGGAGGATTACCATAAAGTGCAGCCATACCTCACAGTGATACAGTCTATTATGTACAATATAGTGGGGTGCATGTGAGGAGGATTACCATAAAGTGCAGCAATACCTCACAGTGATACAGTCTATTATGTACAATACAGTGGGGTGCATGTGAGGAGGATTACCATAAAGTGCAGCCATACCTCACAGTGATACAGTTTCTTATGTACAATACAGCGGGGTGCATGTGAGGAGGATTACCATAAAGTGCAGCCATACCTCACAGTGATACAGTCTATTATGTACAATACAGTGGGGTGCATGTGAGGAGGATTACCATAAAGTGCAGTCATACCTCACAGTGATACAGTCTATTATGTACAATACAGTGGGGTGCATGTGAGGAGGATTACCATAAAGTGCAGCCATACCTCACAGTGATACAGTCTATTATGTACAATATAGTGGGGTGCATGTGAGGAGGATTACCATAAAGTGCAGCAATACCTCACAGTGATACAGTCTCTTATGTACAATACAGCGGGGTGCATGTGAGGAGGATTACCATAAAGTGCAGCCATACCTCACAGTGATACAGTCTATTATGTACAATACAGTGGGGTGCATCTGAGGAGAATTACCATAAAGTGCAGCCATACCTCACAGTGATACAGTCTATTATGTACAATACAGTGGGGTGCATGTGAGGAGGATTACCATAAAGTGCAGCCATACCTCACAGTGATACAGTCTCTTATGTACAATACAGCTTGGTGCATGTGAGGAGGATTACCATAAAGTGCAGCCATACCTCACAGTGATACAGTCTATTATGTACAATACAACGGGGTGCATCTGAGGAGAATTACCATAAAGTGCAGCAATACCTCACAGTGATACAGTTTCTTATGTACAATACAGCGGGGTGCATGTGAGGAGGATTACCATAAAGTGCAGCCATACCTCACAGTGATACAGTCTATTATGTACAATACAGTGGGGTGCATGTGAGGAGGATTACCATAAAGTGCAGTCATACCTCACAGTGATACAGTCTATTATGTACAATACAGTGGGGTGCATGTGAGGAGGATTACCATAAAGTGCAGCCATACCTCACAGTGATACAGTCTATTATGTACAATATAGTGGGGTGCATGTGAGGAGGATTACCATAAAGTGCAGCAATACCTCACAGTGATACAGTCTATTATGTACAATACAGTGGGGTGCATGTGAGGAGGATTACCATAAAGTGCAGCCATACCTCACAGTGATACAGTCTATTATGTACAATACAGTGGGGTGCATGTGAGGAGGATTACCATAAAGTGCAGCAATACCTCACAGTGATACAGTCTATTATGTACAATACAACGGGGTGCATCTGAGGAGAATTACCATAAAGTGCAGCAATACCTCACAGTGATACAGTCTCTTATGTACAATACAGCGGGGTGCATGTGAGGAGGATTACCATAAAGTGCAGCCATACCTCACAGTGATACAGTCTATTATGTACAATACAGTGGGGTGCATGTGAGGAGGATTACCATAAAGTGCAGTCATACCTCACAGTGATACAGTCTATTATGTACAATACAGTGGGGTGCATGTGAGGAGGATTACCATAAAGTGCAGCCATACCTCACAGTGATACAGTCTATTATGTACAATACAGTGGGGTGCATGTGAGGAGGATTACCATAAAGTGCAGTCATACCTCACAGTGATACAGTCTATTATGTACAATACAGTGGGGTGCATGTGAGGAGGATTACCATAAAGTGCAGCCATACCTCACAGTGATACAGTCTATTATGTACAATACAGTGGGGTGCATGTGAGGAGGATTACCATAAAGTGCAGCCATACCTCACAGTGATACAGTCTATTATGTACAATATAGTGGGGTGCATGTGAGGAGGATTACCATAAAGTGCAGCAATACCTCACAGTGATACAGTCTATTATGTACAATACAGTGGGGTGCATGTGAGGAGGATTACCATAAAGTGCAGCCATACCTCACAGTGATACAGTCTATTATGTACAATACAACGGGGTGCATCTGAGGAGAATTACCATAAAGTGCAGCAATACCTCACAGTGATACAGTCTCTTATGTACAATACAGCGGGGTGCATGTGAGGAGGATTACCATAAAGTGCAGCAATACCTCACAGTGATACAGTCTCCTATGTACAATACAGCTTGGTGCATGTGAGGAGGATTACCATAAAGTGCATGCATACCTCACAGTGATACAGTCTATTATGTACAATACAACGGGGTGCATGTGAGGAGGATTACCATAAACTGCAGCAATACCTCACAGTGATACAGTCTCTTATGTACAATACAGCTTGGTGCATGTGAGGAGGATTACCATAAAGTGCATCCATACCTCACAGTGATACAGTCTATTATGTACAATACAACGGGGTGCATCTGAGGAGAATTACCATAAAGTGCAGCCATACCTCACAGTGATACAGTCTATTATGTACAATACAGCGGGGTGCATGTGAGGAGGATTACCATAAAGTGCAGCCATACCTCACAGTGATACAGTCTATTATGTACAATACAGTGGGGTGCATCTGAGGAGAATTACCATAAAGTGCAGCAGTACCTCACAGTGATACAGTCTCTTATGTATGCAGTGTCCCGGAACCAGATGTTAATGTTTTGTTTAAAAAGTCAGTTTGTCACCATATTACCTCTTATATTGTCAGGTGGTAATCTCTAATGTCAGCCATTCTATTTGTATGCTGTATATTGTATTGTATTGCATTACTTAGCATACAGTTAGCATTGTCTTCAGCAGTGTAGAGGTTAACTAGCTTTGCACCTTGTTTTATCTTTGCAAATCCACATGTTTTGCAAACCCCACATGTTTTAGCATCTTGCAACTTCAGTCACATGTTTTGCTCTCAGCCTATAGGAGCACAAGCAGCTTCCAGGGCAAGCTGAGACTTGTCCCCAGTCTAGCCCCTGTGTTCACAGAGAGAGGACTGGAGAAGAGAGCCTAAGTCTGGCTTCCAGCCAGTCCACATGTCTGCCAGCATTGCTCCAGGCTGGTCATAACCTCACATGGGCTACATACAGCTACCAGTCCATCCCAACTACTGAATTCCTGCCAGTCCACACCTGGGAGATCATCCAAAAGTCTATTCCTGTTCTATTGGCCTAAGTCAGAGGAGTTACCTGTTGGATAAAGAAGTCCTCTGCCTGGATCCACACTTCTCATGGGTTCCCCAGCTGGATCTAACCTAAGCGGCTTCCACGTCGTTGATTCACCGCTTTAGCACCCTGCTATAGGGCATTGCTCTAGCACCTATTCTGTAAGTACTCTCTTGCATCACATTGCACAGTATAGCCAAGCTGTGACACATCTCCCAAGGTAGAGCTAAAACTGCACTGGACTGTATATCTATTAACTATTTCCTACCCCAAATCTGCATACCTGCTATTGCAGTGGATATGGGACTGTGACTGAAGTGCTGCAATTACATGTGATAAGTGTAAAAGCTATACTGCTATTTGCTACTAAAGAGACTGTGATATCTGTACATTGCATGCACAAGTGATCGTTCAAGTAAAGTTCTGCAAAACCGTTGTTACTGGACTCTTTGTCACAGAAGTCATTCCAGCCTGTACACTGTAGAAAAGTAACGGCTAAAGTGAAAGAAAAGGTACATGTATGTGACAGGGGAACAGGGTTGTATACCACTTAGGCCTGTGACATAACCGTGACTACTACCCCCATCAGCCCTTGACTACCACCACCAGCGTGCACCCCCTTGTTCACTACATGTACAATACAGCGGGTTGCATGTGAGGAGAATTACCTTGTAAGCTGAATACTAAGGCCTGATGCTGACACACAACTTTTCTCAGTCTTTTCTTAGTCTAAAGTTTTAAGGAGACGCAGTCCAAATTATAGCTACAGAAGAGGGGTCTTCACCCATTGGTCTGGTGAAGGGTCCTAGGAGAATCTGTACCATACATGCGCCATAAGATTCCCCAGGCAGCATCTAGATTTGGCAGGATACATTGAAAATCCTGCTTGGAGGTGGCCTTGCAGGAGGTGCTGTTACCTCACATACTAGACTCCCCAGAACATGGCTGGACTGGATTCCTGTCCCCTGCTAAGAGGAAGGCGTGGCTAAAGTCTCCACCCACAGTCTGCCAGAAGCTTCTCTGTAAAAGCTCATGCGGTGTATGGAGTGATTGGGATCCTACCATCACATGAACCTACATAGAGTGAACCATAGGTGGCAGCAGAGTAGTAAATGGAAATGTACACAGGAATATGCACACAGGAAATATAGATTATACAATGGACATAGTGACACCCAGTATTGGTACATTGTGAGAAACTTTCTACCATATGACAACTACTCCTATCATGGTAGAAAGTAGTGTACTGGGACACTGCATAAGAAACAGATGGGTTTTTTTATGTCCCAATATATAGAATTCAAATAATTGTCCCCCCATAATTGTTAGTTTCCTGTTCCCCATTTATGCAGTGCAATGCAAACCAGAAACTTATTCCATCCATGTTCAACTCTACCCGTCTGCTCCTGTGTGACACTTTGTGAATACTTGCCTGTGTGGTATCCCAGAGGATGCAGACAGTGGTGTAACTACCACGGTAGCAGTTGCCACAAAGCCCGACACCTTAGGGCGCCCGGGCCCCCTCACTAGTTAATATGACAAAAAAAAGAAAAAATAAAGTTTATTTTTTGAGGCCCGAGGCTACTTAAGGTGTCGGGTTCCGGACAGGGGGAAGCCTCAGCGTGCATCCTGACAATGAGGGAGGGGCAGAGACATAAATCAAGAAGAAGATAGTGCTGGGGGATTCATCTTGTGGAGTGAGCAGAGCAGCAGCGCTGAGTCCTTTTAGAGAGTGAAGACTGGTGAGGTTAACCCATGCATGCAGGGCAGACTGTACAGCACACAGTACTGTGCTGGCAGTTGCCTGCTGCAATTTCTCTTTTCCAACAATTATAAGTGTGCTGTCTGGGGAAGAAGGGGTTACAAGTGCCACATTCAGTGTCTGTGAAGAGTGTTTTAACTGAGAACACTCTTTACTGACACTGAATGTGGCACTTGTAACCCCTTCTTCCCCAGGCAGAAAACTTATTACAGTATTATGTATTTCAGTACATAATACTGTGTGCAGGGGCCACTATAGGGTATAATACTGTGTGCAGGGGCCACTATAGGGTATAATACTGTGTGCAGGGGCCACTATAGGGCATAATACTGTGTGCAGAGGCCACTATGGGGCATAATACTGTGTGAAGGGGCCACTATTGGACATAATACTGTATGCAGGGGCCACTATGGGGCATAATACTGTGTACAGGGGCCACTATGGGAATAATAGTGTGTGCAGGGATGCGGGGGGGAAGGGGAAGTCGGTCAGGGTCTTTGGGGGGGCCATGTCAAAAGTTTGCCACAGGGCCCTGCCATTCCTAGTTACGCCACTGGATGCAGCTGTTATAGTAGGACCTAATGGGAGTAGTAGTCCCTCTGATAGCTGAGCTACTGAACTGGTCACAGTACCTGTAGTGGTGGTCAAAACTGGGGGGGGGAGGGACCTATCATGGGACACACAGCAAGTTGATTTTCAAAAGTGGAACAGCAAAAGAGACCATCTTTTGTCCAGTATAAACTGAAATTTAACCCCCTAAACTAAACTCCGTCCCCCTACCTAACTTCTAATTTACTTCAATTAAAATAAATCTATAATTACCCATATCCCAGGAGCGTTCATGTGACCTCCCCAGGGACACTTTCTGATAATCAGGTGATGTTCCGTTTCACTGCTTCCACAACAGAACGTCACAATTACTCTTCCCCCTCCCTTATCTACATCAATACTTACCAAGCCTTCCTGTGTCCAGTGAATGGCTCCTCCCTATTCCTGGGCTGAATAGGTTAGCTAGGGAGATGGGGTGGTTGGGAGGGGCTAGTAATGGGCAGAGTAGCTAGGCTTAGCGGAACAAGGAGGGCTAATAATGCGCAAGATCGCTAGTTTTAGTGAGAGTGGGAGAGTCTAGGATTAGTGAGACAGGGAGGGTGGGAGGGGCTAGGGTTAGTGAGACCGGGAGGGGATAGACAAGTGAGACAGGGAGGGTTTTGTAACAGAGTGAGAGGGGGGGATGAGTGAGAGGGAACTAGTGTAGCAGCTACAAAATAAGCTGCTCAGCAGGAAGCTAACAACTGTAAACAAAGACAGAGGATGATAGCACCTGCCAGAGACACCCAGAAATAACTCCAAAACACTGCTAAAGGTATATGCCTTTACTTGTTAACCCATTACTAGAACTAACACACCTTTCTTAATTAAAAAAAAAAAAAAAAAGATTTTCTGCATGGAAAACCCCTTTAACTAAAAGTCTCTTTAACTGAAGAGAACTTCCATAAAGTGCAGCCATATCTCACAGCAATACAGTATAAGCTGACTGGTAATGACGCTGACACACAACTTTCCTCAGATCTTGTAGTCTATGGTTTGGGGGAGATACAATCCAGATTATAGCAGAACAGGTATCTTCACTGGATGGCTCCTGGCGGGTGACTAATTTGTGGTAAATGTAATTATGGTTACTGGGCTGTGGTATCCGTAGCCAGACATGGACCGGTTCATGTCTGCACAGATCCCATTACAGTCCATGGGGTTCGCTTTTTAATGTGTATAGGTTTCCATTTGGGGACCCCAAGCGGACTCTCCGAATGAAAACCTGAACACAGATGTGAATAGGGCTTAAGAGACACTTGGCCTTAAAACTGTGGAACACTGGACTTGACCGGAGGCTTACTTTAAGGTCCAGGAATGTAGAAAGGCTCCTTGATAGCTGCTTCTTTCTGTCAGGTTCACTACTTCTTAGAGGCAATAGAAGTAAGCTTCTTATCCCCTGTGTATGTGGAACCACCCTGGGAGAACCGTGCAGGAAGCTGGACTGTCACGGTGACCTTATAGGCACCAAAACTCCCAGGAGAGGTGCACAGGGTAATAGGTAGAGTCAGTTAGATGTGACGCCAGTTGGAGTATTGAGACACCCACCGGTCCCTGGGCTGAGATGGTGATGTGGGTGCCAGTGCTCCACTCCAACAAAGAGCTTTTGCCCAGGGCTTATCTGCAAGGAAGGCAATGCCCAGGGCAGGATCAGTGAAGTGCTCACTGCTTTATTGTAACAGGCATCTGCTGGTTCACTTGTCCTGTAGTAGTGAGCTGTGGCACAGTGGCTTGTAGCTGGCTGACACCTTCCCATGCATTAGCAGAGCGTTTAAGATGTCTGCAGGTTCAGCTTCTGGAACTTCTGCAGGAGTTAAGTTACCTTGTAGAGGTAGGTGCAGGCTGCCAGGGTTATAGCTCTGCTTAGCCTGATATAATCCTCTCCTCTTACTGATGGTGATGCAGGGCACAGTCACACAGCTTCTCTGCCCTGCTGCTGCTGTGGCAATCCTCACAGCACTCAGTGTCTGAAACACAAGATGGCCACTGCCACACTTCTCCTTGCTTCTTCTTCCCTGGCTGCTTACAGGATATTACTTCCTCTCTCTGCTATGACTATTTCCTGTTCCAGCCAGTGATCCACCCACTATAGTGTGTGTTGCTATGGAGACCATGGAGAGGGGTTACATATGGACTGGTGAATGGTTCTAGGAGAATCTGTACCTTAAATGCGCCATGGGATTCACAGGCAGCTCCTAAAGGCTAAAGGCTCCACCCACAGATTGTAAGAAGCTTCTCTGTAAAAGTTCGTACTGTGCATACCTCCCAACTTTTGAACAACAGAAAGAGGGACAAAATGGCAAATTTAGCTCCACCCACTTTTCAGTTGACTCCGCCCATTCTCATTCATTTTTCATGTCCCCCAACACAGTATAATCCTCCTACCGTCACCCATACATTATATGCCCCCCCCATTATAATGTTCTCTTCCAACTGCCCCACAGTATTAAGTCCCTCTCCTTGTGCCCCAGTTTAAACATTAAATTGGAGAAGCTGGAGGGGGACATTAGCAATGGGGGTAGTTGGAGGGGGCAATAAATAAATGGCAGATGAAGTGGGACATTAAACTGGGGGCAACTAGAAGCAGATAGGTCCCCCTCCAGCTATTCCCACAGTTTAATACTCCTCTCCAGTTGTCCCCAGTTTAATGTACCCCAGTTTAAGTGCCCCCCTTCATCTGCTCCATTTCATGTCCCCTCCTCCATCTCTGTCCCCAGTTTCATCTCCACCCCTCCATTTCTCCCTCAGTTTCATATCCCCTTTCATCTGCCCCCAGTTTCATGTCTCTCCTCCATCTTTGCCCCCAATATAATGACAAACACAAACAGACAGACACACACAGAGAAAGACACACACACACACACACTCTCTCTCTCTCCATCCTGCATTTCACATGCACCCTTTCCCCTCCCTTCTCAGTACCTTACACAGATCTCTTCATTTCTTCACTGCATGGGACACTGACACGCCCACCTAGTCATGTGACCGTGTAATGTTACACAAGGTCCTTGAACCATAGTCAAGCGTTCCTCCGATCACCGCAGCCTCTTATCTGTTAAAAGAGCAGGCGGTGATCTGAGGAATGATTGACCAGTAAATCATTAAAGGGACATAGCGGGACATGTAGGGAGCTGCGCGGGACAGGGGTAGGAAAGCGTGAGTGTCCCGCGGAAATCGGGATGGTTGTGAGGTATGGTACTGTGTTAGTGTATACACACAGGAAATACAGATTATACAATAGACATAGTGATACCCAGTATTGGTACATTGTGAGAAACTTTCTACCATACGACAACTACTTCTATCATGGCAGTAAGGAGTGTACTGGGACACTGCACCATCAGCACTGATTATCCAAGAGCCATCACTTTTTCATTTTTCAGTTGACAGACTCACATGATGGCTTACTATTTTCAAAACAAATTGCTCTTTGTAATGCCGCCATTTTGTATAATGTACCGGGAAGCTGGAAAAAAATCCAGAATGAGATGGAATGGGAGAAAAAATGCATTTGCACCAATTTCATTACTATGTGGCAAGAATGACATGTTACCTGTATTCTGGGGGTGTGTATGGTATCACGGTGATTGCAAATTTATATAGTATTTGTAATGTTTTGATACCTTTAAAAAAAAAATGAAAACCTTTGCAAAATAAAAAATGTGTTGGTATCTTTTGTTTTGATGCAGGACACAATGACGCTTTTACTGATACCATAATGTGAAAGAGTCAAAGTGTTGAAGAACAGTATTTGGGCCAGTTCACACTTTTTGTAATTTTACACGTGTAAAATAAGACTCCCATTGACGTCATGTAAAAAAAACACTCCAAAATACACGTCAAAATACACGTGTAAAATGTCATTGAAGTCAATGGGAGTCTTATTTTACACGTTTAAAATTACACTCCAAAATACATGCAATTTTACTCCGTGTGACTGGCCCTTAGGCTGCTTTTATTTTTTTCATTGTATGGGATAAATATTTTAATATTAGAATAGTTTGGGCATTTTGGAGCGCGGGGAGACCTAATGTGTTTTATATTTACTTTTGTTTATTTACTTTTATATCTGATCTAGGGAAACGGGATTTATACTTTTAAACACTTTTTTTTTTCTTCTTTTATATCTATGATCAAACCCACCGTTTAATCTATGCATTTATTATATTGCATTTATTATTGTTTTTTGTGATCATTTATGAATTTGTAATTAATTACATTTATTTTTTTGGCTAAATATTGTAAGTGGTCTCTGGTTTTTGTAACTTGATATTTCATCGTTGGAGCCCACCGATCTTTTATGAGGCATATAGGCTTGGTAAAGGGGCACTCTCTCCATATGGAAAAAAAAAAAAAGCTCCTGGTCACAGGAGCAACAGCTGACAACTTCAAAAAAGGGTTAGATGCCTTTTTAGAGCAAAATAGCATTGATGGTTATAGAAATCTATGGACTGTCATGACGTTTCCTATCCCCTGGTTGAACTTGATGGACCTATATCTTTTCTCAACCATAACTAGGGCTTTTGCCCCTAACTGTTTAAGACTGTAGCAAAAAAGCCTCCCAGAAGAACTCTTGGGAGGCTTTTTTTGGAGGATGATTTTGAGGCGGATTCAGCATAGAGTTGTGTCCTAGGGCTCAAAGAGTGTGGGTATAATGAGACATATGAATGTCGGTTGAGGTAAGATTTTCCCTATGTACAAGGGATGAATAAATACTCCTTCTTGTAACCAGAGGATAGGAGAACTAGAGATTGTCAATCCCTAGAGGTTGTCAATGCTGAAACAATAGCATGTCTTGCAACTATTGATGTTATTGTATGTTGTACTGTAAGTGTAGTTGGATGTAGTAAGCCTTTGAGAAAGGAGAGGGAGTTTCTTTATTCAAAGGTGTACTACTGAAGAAGGGGTATTTCAGTGGAGTTATTCCACCTGCTGAACTATTTTGATAAAGTGAAATTTTTGTTTGCCTTTTATCTGTAATATACAATAAAATATGGAGGGGAAGAAGGATCAAATTATTTTCATGACCTAGGTGGCTTTCTGGCATCACCTGAAAATCTCTCAGCCGATCATGAGTGGTAGTTGGTAACAATACATTGCTGATGTCACTGCAGAAGACAGCCATTTTGTGATACTCAAACTATGGGCAGAAGTGTTATCATCACTGCATGATCCAAAGCAAGTGCTGCTGCTAATACATTGCTAGTGGAAAACAAAACCAACATTACAACAGGACCCAGATCAACTCTATAGTAATGTACAGGTACAGATCAGATTTCCCCAAAGATCTATCATGATCTTATGAGGACACAGAGTAATATATATATATATATATATATATATATATATATATATATATATATATATATATATATGAAAAAAAAAGTAAATAAAATAAATGAAATACATAAAATAATATGTCAATAAAATACCTTTATTACAAGTTCTAAACCCACACCCAACAACACCATAAAAATTACCGTAACAGACAGGAAAAACTATATAATTTTTTTTTTTTAGTAGCGCTGTGCTATTAAATAAAAAAAAAATTAAAAGTGAAAAAACAGACACGTTTTTCCTCCTCTTGTGTTTATATTTTCCTGGATATTAAAAAAATGAAAACACATGCATAATTAAAAAAACATAAAAATAAAGCCCTATATGTCACCGAAAAAAGACACAGAAATTAGTTGAATAACCCAAATGATAAAAATGTTACAGCCCTCAAAAACCGCACATACAGAACACCCAAAAATGAGTCTGTTTCTGAACCATAAATTGGTTCAGTACTGAAGTGTTTAAAAAAATAAAAATTGGACACCTATCATAACAGATACTAACTGATGTTAATGTGTACGTTATTTTTTTACCTGATCCATTTTTTTGCTTTTTTTTTGTTTCTGCTTTCTGAACATGTTCAGGAAAAAAACAGACATTAATGGATTCACGTCCGTTACTATCCGATATGCATAGACTTGTTAAAAAATAACAGACGTTTGCCGACCATCATGAAACCATTATTTTTAACAGAAACAAAATTCCTGCATGAAGGATTTTTTTGTCCGAGAAAAAAAACAGACGTGACAGATTAGGTGTATAACAGACACTAATAGTCACTTAGAGCTTGTTCACACTGGGAAATAGGTGGCGGATTTTGGCGCTGAATCCTCCTCAAAATCCGCCCCCTCACAATAGAATTCTTTTTTCCACTAGTGGTTTGTTCCCACTAGTGGAAAAAAGAAGTGAGCTGTCCTTTCTTCAGGCCTACATCCTCCGGACTAGGCTCATTCATTTGGGCCTACTCTGGAGCGGGAAGCCGCGACTGTTGGAAGCCACGACAGTCATGACAGGTGCATTTTGGTCCCATTCTGACGCGGCTTCACGCGTCAAAATCAGGACCAAAATACGCCATCCCGTGCCCCGTGTGAACGGGGCCTTATGTACACTAGATAAAATCCCACTGAAATGAATGGAAATTTTAATGGATTTGGGATGGTTCCGCTACTGATGGTCACCAGTGGTAGTATGAACACTCTCTTAGATTATTTTTACTGACAAAGTCAGTCCGTTTAGTGACAAATATTTTGGCACATAGCGTATTACTGTATTTCTACACAGTGTCGACAAAGATGAGATAGAGTGAGAAAGAGTGCACTCCAAGCAGATACTGGTGGGTCTTATTAAAGATATAATTGCAGACCAATACTAAAGGACTATGTACAAGAAGTGCAGCAGTAAGCTGGTAGATGTTAGATTGACCTCTCACCTGGTGTAGTTGTGAACAGTCACAGATACTTATTGCGCTTGTCATACCAATAGTTAGAAGCTGCAGGGCTTCTCAATGTCAGGACATGATCCCAGGCAATGAATTGTTCTCATATAACTAATTAAAATGAGAGCATAGAGGAAGTCTTGGACTTCGAGAAATATCTATTGCAGCAGATGCCACATGACTATTTGGAAGGGGAGTGGCAAAATCCAGCAGTGAGTCAAGCCGCACAGCTGCAGTTCAGTGGGCGCAAGTGGCTATGGTACGCATGCGTAGGATCCCTCCTGGACTTGGACTTCGGGAAGGGAGACTGCACATATGCACTGACATTCTCCACAAGCCGCACAAGCGATGCATAACTTAAGACCATTGTCAGCAGTTGTTTGTCATATAAATGCACTCCAGTTTAGACCCCTCCCACTAACGGCAGACCTTGCCAGGGCATTACCTTTATATTGTGTAACTATGTGTGTGGCACTTGTTTTGTCTCATCAACACTTAAAAAAGGAGATATTTTCTTCGAAGCACATTGTGTGTTTGAGCCTTCGATAAAGTTATAGATCTTCCTGAAGAAGAGCAGATTCCCCTCTTCATTGGAGTTTCCAACTCCCCTTCCAAATAGTCATGTGGCATCTGCTGCGATAGATGTTTCTCGAAGCCCAAAACTTCCTCTTCATTCTCACCTTAATTAGTTGTATGAGAACAGTGTTTTTTTTGGATGTAGAGGAGGTGGTGGTGGAAACAGTAATGAAGGGATCTGCTACAGGTAATCTGGTAGGAGCACTAAAGAAAATTCTGTTGAGAATTGTGAGGTTATAGAAGAATTCCATTGATATGATGTATCAATAAAGTGGAGAAGATGATAACATTACTGAATGCAATGATGATTCTATTACGAATAGAGAACTGGCAGCTTTGTCAAGGTGACAGAGTTACTTCAGGGGATGGAGGCAGATGACAGAATTGTGGCAAGACACAGATCTGGCCAAGGCTATAAAATAATTTCTGCAGCACTTAATGTTCCTAAGAGCACAGTGGCTTCCATAATCCTTAAATCTAAGACGTTTGGGATGACCAGAACTCATCCTGGACCTGGTCATCCAGCCAAACTGAGCAACTGTGGGAGAAGAGCCTCGGTGAAGAGGTAAAGAAGAACACAAAGATCACTGTGGCTAAGCTCCAGAGATGCAGTAGGGAGATGGGAGAAGGTTCCACAAAGTCAACTATCACTGCAGACTTCCACCAATTGGGGCTTTATGGCAGAATGGCCCAATGGAAGCCTCAACTCAGTGCAAGACATATGAAAGCCTGCATAGAGAGTGCCAAAAACATATGAAGAACTCCCAGACTATGAGAAATTCTCAGATTCTCTGGTCTAATAAGACAAAGATTGAACTATTTGGCGTTAATTCTAAGTGGTATGTGTGGAGAAAACCAGGCACTACTCATCACCTGTCCAATACAATTCCAACAGTGAAACATGGTGATGGCAGCATCATGCTATGGGGATGTTATTCAACTGCAGGGAAATGATGACTGATTACAATTGAGGGAAAGATAAATGCGGCCAAGTACAGAGATATGCTGAAAGAAAACTTCCCCCAGAGTGCTCTGTACCTCAGGCTGGGCCAAAGATTCACCATCCAACAAAACAATGACCCAAAGCACAAAGGTAAAATAACAAAGGAGTGGCTTCGGAAAAACTCAGTGACCATTCTTCTCTGGCCCAGCCAGAGACCTGACCTAAACCCAATTGAGTATCTCTGAAGAAACCTGAAAATGGCTGCCCACCAGCGTTCACCATCCAACCTGATGGAACTGGAGATTCTCTGCAGGGAAGAATGGCAGAAGATCCCTAAATCCAGATGTGAAAAACTTGTTGCATCATTCCCAAGAAGACTCATGGCTATACTAGCTCAAAAGGATGCTTCTACTTAATACTGAGCAAAGGGTCTGAATACTTATGACCATGTGATATTTCAGTTTTTCTTTTTTAATAAATTAGTAAAAATACAGGGGCAACATGGTGGCTCAGTGATTAGCACTGCGCTTTGCCATGCTGGAGTCCTAGGTTCAAATCCTGCCAGGAGCAACATCTGCAAGGAGTTTGTATGTTCTCCACATGTTTGCATGGATTTCCTCCCATACTCCAAAGACATACTAATAGGGAAAAATGCACATTGTGAGCCCTATATGGGACTCACATTCTGCATTAAAATAAATAAATAAATTAGCAAAAATATCTAAATATCTATTTTTTTTCTGTGAAGATGGGATGTTGAATGTACATTATTGAGAATTAAAATGAACTTTTTTACTTTTAGCAAATGGCTGCAATGAAACAAAGAGTGAAAAATTTAAAGGGGTCTGAATACTCTCCGTACCCACTGTACGTAACCTTTACTTTGACATAACTTGGCTGTGTCTGCCTTAGAAAGCTATACATTGATAAGATAAGTTCCTGGGAGCCATGAGTATGGATTACACTATGTTTTAAGTAAATTTAAGCTGTGGTTTATACCAAACTTGTTCAAACCAAAACAAGTCTTGGCCCTAAACCATCCAATACCATAATGAATCTTGAGAGGTTCATCCATACTTACATTCCCAGTCATAGAAAATCAGTACTCTGCTATTGTACCTGATCTTCCACCATCACCAATCTTTGAGCCTATACCTGTCCTTAAAGTAAAAATGTAGAATTCATTATAGGCCTCTCATTTCCTCTCAAAATAGATGATCTGTTCTTGATATGTTAGCATCTCTGTCCCTTAAGCCAGAAACAAGCGGTGGTACTCTTACCTTTGTTTTTGGAACCAATCTATTTACCTACCCATCTATTTCTCCATCTATCTTATGATATTGTGTAGTGCTGTTTTCCATAGCATATTTGATGCAAGTCTCTATGCTGTAATTAGAACACAAGTGTTAATGTCTATTACCTCTCACACCTTATTACAGATACTAAAAATGCATTCACAAGATCGTAGTACTGCTAGGCTCAGGGGACAGATTGAATGCTGTTTTAAAGTGCACAAACAACAGGCAAGACTTCCAAGTATAGCTCATAAAGGTTATTTTTAACTGTAGCTTGTTGCTAAGGAGTTTCTTGACTCTTAGGTGAGAAGAGTGTCTATAATGAGTATTTTCCACGAGATGGTGCTAAAGACATGAGTAGAAGACAAGGAAACGGATGCACTTGTGATGAAATCATTAACTATGCACCAACACTGTTTTCATAGATTGGAACGTTTCTTGGTTCTTAAATATAAAACAGGAAATGTCTTATGTTTAGAATATTTTAGGATTTTCTTAAATTGAGCATCTTTAGGATTTCTGCCATGAGTAAGGGGCTAAAGCCCTGAAACGCGTAGGCTACTAACGCTGGTTCATCTATGCTTTGAGCACGTCTATTTTTTCATCATGCTGTAAGTGTTGTTTTCGTATTTTTCAAGTTTTTGCACTGGTCTTCTGTTTTTGTCAATTCATTTTAATCATGGACATTAAAAGTATATTTTAATTTTTGGATATTAATTGGAGTGCCGACTTCCATTTTTTGTTTTCCTGTTTATATGGCCTGGACCGGGAGGTATGAAGCCTTGAGCACCCAAGGAGAGTATTTCTAAAGTATCGCACACTATACAAGCACTTTTTACGGGGGCTGTGTTCACTTTCCATATGTTTCATCTTTAGGATATGGTTATGTTCAGCCTTGGGTAATATGGCTCATTCTGTGTCTGACAGTCACATTCTTACTATTCAGTACAGAAAAAGCATATGGAGTTAATTTTACACATTATATGCATATTGCTATTGGTCTAAAATCTAGTATTTACTGTAGAATTATCTATAATGATTACCAGTAGCTATGGTTACAATAGGATTCTCCATGAAGAATCATCCTCCCTTTAGCAGTGAAAGATTATCTTGCCTATTTATATGAGTATGAAGCACAGTAAAAGCACACAAGATAAAAAAAGAAAGGATCAAATATATCTCTTCTTTTATCTAGGCTAGAGTTGACCCAACACGATACTAGAACTGCCTTTTAATTGTACAGATTTTTCTGATAAACGTATGTTTTTGCTCTAATATTGTAATCACATATATTATCACTACGTTCGCAGCAGGGGCATAACTAGCAAAGTCTGCCCCCCCCCCCCCAGCAAAATTTTGACTTGGTTCCCCCACACACACGGCATAGAGTCCCCCCTTTCTTGGCCTCCACACAATATAACGTCCTATTAACACACACTATAATGTCCCAATGTGACCTCCAGACAGTATAATGTCTCACAGAGGCCCCTATACACAGTATAATGTCCAACAGCGGCCCATGCAGCCAGTTTAATGTTATATTAGCAATTAAGAAAAATGACTGAAAATAAAAAAGACAGGGAACAGGCTAAAGGAGACAGAAGATGAATCCTTTGTGCTACTGACACCATCCATGACTGCAACTACTAACAATAAGAATGTGGGTGACAACAGGCGCACTACTTGTGGTTTTGGTGGCAATGCCAGTAGTCGCAGGATTGTTGTGTTTCCTGGGAAATATGATGAAGGTTATCTCAGTCACAGGAGTGTGATGTGATCTTAAGTAAGGCTTCAGCGTGGGGGAGCTGATAGATTCCATTTAACATTCATGCCTTGTGTAATAACTCAACCTGCTGCTTTGTATCCAGCAGGGATCTCTAAAGCCTAGATAGCCACAATTCAATACAAAGCAAACAAGTGACCCACGTGTCAAACTAACTCTATTCAGTACTTTCTGACAGGTCACATATAAAGATTTTAACCCCTAAGGGACACCTCACGCGTTTCCTTGCTAGAGTAGCCCCCTAGCCGTTCATCAGCTCCCCCAGGGCTAAACAAATGCTGGAGAAGCGGGAACGCTATCAGTTTGCTGCTAGAAACAATGTAAACAGAAACTAATGTGCTTAATTAGTTTTAGATAGAATGAATGGGAATTTACACTTCTTGAGTTATATAATTATTCAAGTTTACAATGTAGCTGAAGTTAAGCATATCTCTGAACCTCAGGCAAGTTGGCCGCCCCATTGTCATGTACAAAAATGCAGTTTAAAAAAATTTAAAAAAGGGGAAACACAGTGGCTCAGTGATTAGCACTCCCACCAGGAGCAACATCTGCAAGGAGTTTGTATGTTCTCCCTGTGTTTGTGACTATTTTATCCCATTCTACAAAGACATACAGATAGAAAAAAAAAATCCCTATATGGGGCTCACAATCTACATTTAAAAAAAAAAAAATTAAAAACAAAAATTAAAAACATTATCAAAAATCTATCATTAGTTTTACTTAGTGAAAAAAATAGGTTGTTCATTCCCCTTAATGGGGCTCTATCAGCAAAATCCTGCAGATAGAGCCCCACATATGCGTGCATAGCCTTTAAAAAGGCTATTCAGGCACCGTAAATGTTAAATTAAACTACCCCCCCCATTTGAAAATAATAACTTAAAAAAGAATGTTCTCTACTTACGGAATGTGCACCCTGGGCGGGCATTCAGGGTGTGTCTTCATCTTCTTCCCCGCCTCTTCTTCATCTGACGTCTTCGGGTCCCGTCCTCCTCCGGCGCTTGCTCGCGGACACTGATAAAAAAAAAAATAGCCCGGGCGCATGCGCAGTAGCACGCGGCCTCTACTACGGCTATTGCGCATGCGCCCGGGCTATTTTTTTTTATCAGTGTCCGCGAGCAAGCGCCGGAGGAGGACGGGACCCGAAGACGTCAGAGGAAGAAGAGGCGTGGAAGAAGAAGTCGGCGCACCCTGAATGCCCGCCCAGGGTGCACGTTCCGTAAGTAGAGAACATTCTTTTTTAAGTTATTATTTTAAAACGGGGGGGGGGGGGGGGGTAGTTTAATTTAACATTTACGGTGCCTGAATAGCCTTTATAAAGGCTATGCATGCATATGTGGGGCTCTATCAGCATGATTTTGCTGATAGAGCTCCTTTAACCCCTTCCCGACATGCGCCGTAATAGTACGGCTCGTGTCGGGAGCCGGGCGGCCGTCATAGCCGCCGGGTGTCTACTGCTTTAAGCAGTAGACAACCGGCTCTAATGCCTCCAATTGGTCCCCGGACCGATCGGAGGCATTAACCCCTCTGGCGCTGCTGTCAAAGGCGCTGGAGGCGCCATTTTCCCGGCGGCGCGTGGGCGCCGCCATTTTGGCAGGGATCGCCGGCTCCTGGAGCATGCTCCAGGGCCGACCCCCTGTTGCCATGACAGCCGGGAGCCTTGTTAAAGGCTCCCAGCCGGTCTGCAAATTCTCTCTTTTGCAGGCTGGTGTATACAGCCTGCAAAAGAGATGATGATTTTTTGCAATGCATTGCAATGCATTAGCATTGTAATGCATTGCATTAGTGATCAGACCCCCTGGGGTTCAACACCCCTAGGGGGTCTAATAAATGCAAAAAAAAAATTAAAAAAAAGTAAAAAAAAATATAAAAAAATATAAAAAGTATTAAAAGTTCAAATCACCCCCCTTTCCCTAGAACAAATATAAAAGTAGTTAAAAACTGTGAAACATATACATGTTAGGTATCCCTGCGTCCGAAATTGGCCGCTCTACAAATCTATAAAAATATTTTTCCTGTTCGGTAAATGCCGTAGCAGGAAAAATAGTCAAAAGTGCCAAACCGCCGTTTTTTCACTGTTTTAATTCTGATAAAAATTTGAATAAAAAGTGATCAAAGCAATAACATTTCCCGAAAATGGTAGAACTAAAAAGTACACCTGGCCCCGCAAAAAAAGACGCCCTATGCATCCCTGTACACCTATGTATAAAAAAGTTACGGCCGTCGGAATATGGCGACTTTTAGAAAAAAAATTTTTAACACCGTTTTGGAATTTTTTTTAGGGGTCAAAATGTAAATAAAACCATATAAATTTGGTATCCCTGGAACCGTACCGAAACACAGAATATAGGGGACATGTCATTTTGGCTGCACAGTGAACACCGTAAAACCAAAGCCCGTAAGAAAGTCGCAGAAATGCATTTTTTCTTCAAATCCACCCCATTCTGAATTTTTTTCCTGCTTCCCAGTACATTATATAGAATAATTAATGGTGGCATCATGAAGAAAAAATTGTCCCGCAAAAATTAAGACCTCATATGACTCTGGGAGCGGAGAAATAAAAAAGTTATGGGGTTTAGAAGGAGGGGAGTCAAAAACGAAAAACGAAAATCAAAAAATGCCATCGGCGGGAAGGGGTTAAATAAAAGTTAGCAGCATGCCTGTAGGGCAAATATAGGTCCTCATATGTTACACACTGATCGTTAAATTATTTATAAATGATAATTTGCTGAATCCATTTTCTGACAGCAATTGTTTCCTTTTGCATTTTTTAATTTTATTTAAATGTATTATTATATGGCACAACAGATGGTTGCTGAACATTTCTGCATTCATAATGTGACACATATTTGTAATACACAGGTGTTATACAGTTCTAACATCTGTTTCCATACTTCCTTTTACTATGCTCATTACTATTAAAGTTTATATTGATTCATTTAATGTTTTATATTTACAGTGAAAAAGCAGGACAAATAACTTATACTAATAGTCTTCTGCATTCTTTTACATGTATTGAACTGTAAACATTATGTTGTATTCTATAGCAGTGGTTGGGCCTGCAGGGATTGTAACAGCTGGAGAGCCACAGGATGTACCCCACTGATATACTGTAGAACATAAAATATATTACTTAAACATTACAACAACAGGGCAGAGAAATAAAGACAGGCCTCACATTTCACTTTGGGCAAATAATGTTCATTTTTATAGGAGCAAGAACTTCAAAAGTAACTCAACATTACAAAAATGGCACCCACTGCAGTTCAAGAACGAGATCAAACAAATGTAATTTGCAACTTTTTATATCATTTCCAAAAAAGAAACTCTTTTTGAGGAAGCACAGCAGAAAAAAATAATGCATTTTACAGTGACAGAAAAGTGATTGAGAGTTTATTAATCTCATCCAGACATTGTAAAAATTTACTTATACTAGAGTCATTACGGAAATTTTCTGCTAGCAGGCCAGTAATGCAGATCCCACCACCACCACTCTATTACACGCCACGTTACGTGGCCACGTAAGCTCAGGCCCACACCGGTGTGTGTCTGTTTCCTGGTGTGCTAGCAGAAGTACCGTAAGTACTTCTGCAGTTTGAGATGTTCAGCATCGCCATGCTCCTGCCAGAGTGCTATTTGTATGCCAGGTCCGGAACTAAATGCCTACAATCAGAGTTTGCAGGCATGAGCTCCGGCAAGAGTTACAGCAGAGATGCCATCCGGAGATGTCCTCCCCCATCCCCCCCCCCCCCCTTCAAGTTACAATTAGTCCCGGGGCCGGTCACCATCGGCCCCATACCTTTAAAGTTGCAGGCCGGCTCCTGCGCAGCGAGCTCGCAGGAGCTGACCTGTTCCGATGACAGCCGGGAGCGTAATGAAGGCTCCCAAGTCTGTCATCGCTATATTACTATGGCGGCTGGTCTATGACCATCTGTAATAGTAATGTATAGAATCTCCCATAGATAGCAATACACTTGTATTGCCGTCTATGGGACTTGCAATCAAATGATTGCAGGTTCAAGTCCCCTGGGGGGGGCCAACAAAATAGTGAAAAAAAAAAAAAGTTTAAAAAAAATATAATAAAAAAATAAAATAAATAAAAGTTGTAAATCACTCCTTTCCCTAGAATACATATAAGGGCGGGTTCACAGCAATCAATCTCTGTTATGCAAGTTTCCGTTTTCTGTCAGCAGAAGACAGAAACTGACATTCAGTCTCCGCCGGTAAGCGCCCATGAGTGTCTTCTGCTCTCTGCGACAAAACAGTTTTGTTTTTTTTATCGGACACAAAGTCCTGCATGTCCAACTTTGTGTCCGGTTTAAAAAAAATGGTTTAGCTGCGGAGAGCAGAAGACCCTCAACGGCGGACACTTTTCAAACCCATGAATGAGTTTATAACTGCCTGCCAGTTTCCATCTCCTGCCCAGTTTCTCGGGCAGAAAACGGAAACCTGCATAACTGAGATCGGGCGCTGGTGTGAACCTGCCCTCAAAGTAGAAAATTACTGTGAAACATATACAAATTAGGTATCCCTGTGTTTGAAAGTGCCCGGTCTACTGAATATAGGGTATCTGCAGATATGCTATATTCAGCCAGGCTGAGTTCCAAGTGGGGGGAAAAAACAGTCCTCAAGCTCAGGGAAGGGGCAGACAGACAACCAAAACACCCCCTCCCCTTCCCCAGCACCGAACATCTACTGCACCCAAAAATTCCAGCCATTTTAATTTTTGAAATTTTCCAGTAGCTGCTGCATTCCCCCCCCCCTTCCCCCGGCTTATACTCGAGTCAAGTTTTCCCAGTTTTTTTGTGGTAAAATTAGGGGTCTTGGCTTATATTTGGGTCAGCTTATACTCAAGTATATACAGTACATACCTGTTACTTGAAATTCTTCGTCATTAATTGCTTCTACCCTGATGCGCATCCGTCCTCGGCGTTCAGTGTGATCCACACCACAAAGGCTAGGCACGCTCTGAACACAACGTTTGTGTACATTCATCTCACAGCCTGCAGGAAGATGATATATTGTAAGTGTCTTTCCAGCATATAAACATCAATGTTATTTTAGTAAAAAGTGATACAATTGTCCAATATGCTTTGTGAATCAATGCCTAAGAATTTTTAAGATTTAGTTTTCGTAATTCTGATATAGTCATGTACACAGAAGCTGCACCACGGAATTAATGATGCGCTATACATACATAACAATAATATACCTACTGTAACTGATCAATGAATGACAAGGATAGGTTTTCAATGCACAATGAAGAAGCAGACGTGTGATAATTAACATGTACTGGTCATTGTCATATTTAGTGCAAGGTATACAAAGCAAGAACCTGTATGTAGGAATTCTACAGTGTTACTGACTAGAGATGAGCGAGTAGTATTCGATCGAGTAGATATTTGATCGAATACTACGGTATTCGAAATACTCATACTCGATCGAGTACCACTCGCTGTTCGAATGTAAAAGTTCGATGCAGAACCAGCATTGATTGGCCGAATGCTATACAGTCGGCCAATCAACGCTGGTTCTTCTCCTACCTTTAGAAGTCATCTCCGTGCAGCTTCCCCGCGGCGTCTTCCGGCTCTTCATTCACTCTGCCAGGCATCAGGCCTGGGCAGAGCCGACTGCGCATGTCCGCTTGTGTGCTCATTTTTAGCTGTGTGCGACGTTTTACTGGCGCTGGGTTCACACCTGCGTTTGGGGTCTCCGTTCTATGGTTTCCGTCTTCTGCATGCCAGAAGACGGAAACCATAGACCGGGTCCGGCCGTGCGCGGCGGTGAGCGTTTTAGGCTCTCCGCCGCGTAACCGGATTTTTTTTATCCGGACACAGAGTACTGCATGTCCGACTCTGTGTCCGGATTATAAAACCCGGTTTCGCGGCGGAGAGCCTAAAACGCTCACCGCCACGCACGGCCGGACATCTCTCTCACCCATTCAAATTAATGGGTGAGAGAGACTCCTGCAGGTTTCCGTATCCTGCCTGTGTTTTAGGCAGGAAACGGAAACCTAAGTACGGAGTGCCGGGCCGCAGATGTGAACGAGCCCTGAGGTGTATTTTCAAGTGCCTAATTTACTAAAGAGCTGTAAGATACATAGAAAACCTTGTGCAAATTCATCTCAACTAAGTTGGGATTTTACTGTTCAAATATTTTATTTTATTTTTTACACTGCCCATGTCCTTGAGTGCAGTTTATGATTTTTGTGCCTTTATAATCTTACCCACACAGTGTAAAAACTTTTTAGGGCCGAGACCCCACATAGTGAACTGCAGCAAAAAAGTGCTGCAGGAAAAACTGCTGCAGAAACGCATTGCATTTTTTCACACAGCGCTTTTCACAAAAAGTCCACAGTTCCCCTCTGCAGACTTTATGCTTCAATAATACCTATGCAAACCAGTTAGTGTGTCCATAGGATTAATGGTCATGCTGAGCTTTCCAAAAACACAATGATTTTGGAAATTGCAGCATTTCTGCTGTGGATATTTTTCTACAATGTGTGGATGGGATCCAAGAATTCCATCCGTTTTGCAAGGGCTGTAAACTGCCGCAGCCAAATGGCGTGTTTATGCCATGTGAGGCCTCGGCCTAAAATGGCAGAATTAGAGGAAAATTGGCACAAAAACCGCTCTCCCAATTGTATTATATATTTAGCAAGTTTTTTCTGCTGATATTTGCTATCTATTAAAGAGTTTTCTGAGCCAATATCAAATTTTCATTCTGATGACCTATCCACAGGACAGTCTGTATTGCCCACCAGAGTGTGCTAACCACAGGCCATGAATGAAAGGCATGGCACCATACATTTAATGAATAGGAGTTGTGGAAGCACAGCCGCAAATCGGACTGGAATTGGACCTGTTCCATAATTTGTGGCTGTCTGCCTGCACACGGGAGTGTGTAGTTCATGCTCATGGGCCCATAGAATGAATGGATCAGTGTGCTTTCTGGGAAAAACCCAGATAGCACACTGACCTCTCATACAATTGTGTACAATGGGCTTAAGTCTTGAGTATGTGCTTTGTTGGTGTCTAAACACCCCAAACCTACACAGATCATTTGTTCTAGCAGAATCTGGTTGCCGGAAGCTGCACTTCATCTGAACTTAGCATCAGAATCTGTCTCAACAACCGATCTTTGTAGGGTCTGGGCATCGGACCCCAACAGATCATATACTGATCACCTGGTAGCTTATTTGCAATTCCAGCTGTATTTTCAACTGGTTATATCTCTGGATACAATACAGATAGAAGTGTATAACTGTTTGAAGTGCCCCCTCGGTCTCAGCCTTATACAATAGCCCCTCCCTCCTTACTTGTGAAAGCAGTGCACATATTTCAGCTTTCCATATACAAATAAGGCAAATAATAAGGAATTGCAAGATTTCACAACAAAGAGCAAAATATATTAATAAAGTATATTACAAAATGTATTAATGACAAAGGCTGCCAGAAAATGAAAAGTTAAAGTTGTCTGAAAGTTTGGTTATTATTTAAGGCTATAAAGGCGCAATACTAATGCACAACTATTAATAAACAGTACTTACATGCACATTTCATTCCCTGGTGAACCAATCCATAAAGCAGAGAACCGCAGTGATCACAGAATGTCGGGCTGCTGTAGCTGTGAACCTTGAACTTGTGACGACTACGAGGATCCTGCAAGTGAGACAGATGAGTATAAAATCATATTACCAGAAGTCACATTGGATAGTTTCAGTGAAAAAGATGTAATCATTTTCAGGTCAATAGTTAACCCAGAGGCAATGTCACCTTATCCCCAAGAGGAAAGTCATAGCATCATAGCATTAAATCTAGCACAAGAATGCCACTGGGTAATTCTGCACAGCTTTACACATTCACACTTCTACTTGAATGTTACAGCATAACATATGGAGGTGTCAATATGTTATTAGGCGAAAGTCAAGTTAACCTATAGATTGCCTTTTTTTTTTTTTTACCATGAAGACCTAATAGGACTAGCATAGTTATTATACTTCTGTTATTAATTTTGGGCTCATCTATGCATGTCATTAGGATATCACATCATTAGTAAGTGCACAAGCAAGTGCTAGAGTTCAAACCCCTTAGGTTTGTAAAAGAAAAAAAAGTTAATAAAAAGGCTTAAATAATTTCATTCCTTAGAAAATCAGAATATCTAATTGAGATATGTTAGAAAATAACTTATGTGTGGTCATCAATAAGTTAAAAGTCAGCTTGGGTTGAAAATGCCATACAGTCCCTGACAAACGTCCTGTCGCTTATCCATGTTGTGGAATCAAAAGCTTATAACCTGACTTTAAATTCATCTATTGGTTTAAGAAATGACTCATATAAAAGCTGAAACCCTCCCAAATGTGTTTTTTATTAAGAAAATACACTGGCTTCAATGGCGAAATATTGATCATTTAATGAACACAGAAAGGTCAGATTTTGGCAAGACAAAAGTTTTGTCGCCTTGTCATGTGATGCCCCCAATCCTAGCGTACAGCCTCGCCGATGCTCACGAATTGATCGGTTAATTAGTGGGTGTGTATAAGAAGAACTCCAGCACCCCAAACCTTCACTTGAACTGCAACTTCACCTGTGACAACATGCCAAAACTCAACCCTGCGACCAAAGCCTTGATTCTCAAGAAGCTGAAGACCAGATCCACTGCAGAGGTGGCGGGCACCTTTAATGTGTCTCAGCGTCAAGTACAAAGAATTAAAAAAAAAATTTGAACAGACTGGAGAAGTTTTTGACAAGCCCAGGTCCGGCAGACCCCGCAAGACAACAGCTCAGGAGGAACGTTTGTTGGTTAGAAAATCAAAACCAGCCTCTCTTCCACTGCAGCAGAGCTCCAACAGGCCTGGTCACCGAATGTCCCTGTGTCAATTAGAACAGTTTGTAGAATTCTGCCTCGAAATGTCCTCCATGATCGATTAGTGCCCAGAAGCCATCACTAAACAAAAAGCAATTAAAGCTCCACAGCCTACTAAATGGATGGACGCTGGAAAAGTGGCAGAAGGTGGATTTCTCAGATGAATCTTCAGTTGAATTACACCACAGCCATCACAAATACTGCAGGAGATCTACTGGAGCCTGTATGGATCCAAGATTCCACCACCAAACTTAACTGTTTTCTGGGTGTAAGATCATGGTCTTGAGTTACATTCAGTATGGGGGTATGCGAAACATTTGCAAGTTGGAAGGCAATATCAATAGCCTAAAATATCAATAAGTATTAGCTTCCTCTTACATTCCCAATCATAAAAGGGGTCAAATTTTGCTGCAGGATGGTGCTCCATCTCATACATCAATCTCTACATTAAAGTTCCTCAAGGCAAAGAAGATGAAGGTGCTCCAGAACTGGCCAGCCCAGTCACCAGACATGAACATCATTGAGCATGTATGGAGTAGGATGAAAGAAGAAGCTTGGCAGACAACTCTGGGAGGCATGTAAGACTGCATTCTGTGCTATTACTGATGACTTCATCAATAAATTGTATGAATCATTGTTGAAACGCATGGATGCCGTCCTTCAAGTTCATGGAAGTCACACAAAATATTAAATATGGCTCTAATAGCACCACAACTTCATTCACCAATGTTAGGAAACATATCTTTGTGTTTGAACTGAATTATTGGTTTGATTTTCACATTACTTTATGTGGGCGACAAAACTTTTGTCTTGCCAAAATCTGGCCTTTCTGTGTTCATTAAATGATCAATATTTCAGCAGTGAAGCCAATTAATTTTCTTAATAAAAAAAACACATTTGGGAGGGTTTCAGCTTTTATATGAGTCATCTCTTAAACCAATAGATGAATTTAAAGTTAGTTTATAAGCTTTTCATTTCACAACATGGAAAAGAGACAGAACTTTTGTCAGGGACTGTAGTATTAAACAGTGCCCTAAATGTAGAGAATCTAGTTATCAATAGCCAGTCCTAGCTCTTCCATACACTTTAGGAAATTGGTTTCTTTCTATAGTTCTCTATTAATCCAACATTCTCTTAATACAGCAACATCCTTATCTGTGTGTACAGTCACAATGTCACAAGGGCACTGTCTCATTAGAGGATAAAATAATAATGTAATAATTATCCCATATCCTTCATAACTTCAGAATCAGTAGTGACTAAGTCAGTGTACAATAAATAACATGTATTATTATACGTTAATTCACTCATTTTACCAACAGTCTGCCGACCCCTGTAGGAATAAAAGATTGTGTACAGTAACTACAACAGTATGGATTCTGCATTATTGACTACATATATAGAAAATGAGAATTGTCCCAGAGAAGAGACCGACCCTTCTGGGAGAAGAGAGCAAGAAAAAAACGAGTACTGCAAGTTTGATTCCACCAAACCTCAGGCAAATGTTTATTAGCTTCTGTTATGCAAATGAACTCAATGTAGTCATAGGGGAGGTCCTTCAGTTAGTCTTGTTGTGACCACTCTTGGTCATGACCATGTGAAGTGTGATTAACATAAATCTGATGTCCATGAGGGACATGTCAATCACACCCCACAGAATGGGACATTACTTTACTTTTCTGTAAAAGAAAGCTTAGTGTGGAGCAGCATCGGGAATGTGGGAACATAAGGGTAAGTTCACACGGAGATTTTTGGTTAGGATTTGGAGCCCGTATCCGCCTCAAAATCCTGACCAAAAATATGGCTCCCATTAAAGCCGCACAGGAGTTTTTTCTGGGAAGCGAGATGCTCATTCTTCAGGCCGTTTCACCTCGCGATTCAGCCTGAAGACACCCTCCTCCGGACTAGGCCCATTTATTGGGCCTAATCCGGAGCGGAGTGTGCGGCTGCATGCCAGTGCAGTGCACTGGCTTTCAGTCGCAGCTACCTGGTTTTTGGACTGGAACCTGATGCGGCTTACCCTTAGGGAGTTTTTTGGCACTGATTTTGACTCTGAATCCGCTTCAAAATCAGCCTTCAAAAAAAAGTCTCCCAATAGAACTCTATTGGGAGGCTTTTTTTGTGTGCACTGACCCTAATGCTATCAATGCTGTCTTATGTTTAGGGTGATAGAATGTGCAGAATGACATTATTCCTGGAATTTCTCCATTTTCTGCATGGATGCCTATCCTATACTTGGCAATACTGGGGTAAATGTGCTTGTTAATAATTTCCAGGAATCACAATCCACTAGCTACTTCAATAATTTTTCCTTTCCTCGCCAGTAAACCAAGAGAAATCATAGTCTAAAACTCCAGTAAATTCAATGCAAGCTAAATCCTAACAGCAATGTCACTGACACTGCAAACTTTCTGAATCCTAATCGCTTTTCTGATTTTTTTTTAATTGCTTGTGTGCATTGAAAGTAGGGATTTTTAACTGCAGACGAGTCTAGTGCATAGACTACAGTTACCCTGTAATAATGGCTTCTTTGTCTTTAGATATGTATTGTCAGACTATAATGTATCGTGAGTAAAGAGTAATCCACTAATGATCTCTTACGATTTGACATTTAACCATGGCCTGCTAGAACATCCAGTTATATTTTATTACATTAATTTTCTCTTGCACATTAAAATAATTTGTCAGTGTTGTTTCCCTTCTAATATTTTATGCAGTTTATGGCCTTTTCAATGATTCTAGTCCTGCCCTTATCACTGAACCATTTGCCAGTCACATTGCCTTTTTAGTTTGCTGACTAGAAGTAAACATCTGGCCTTTCCTCTGGGTCACTGATCTAGGAATAGTTTGGTCTGGGCCAGAACAGTGATTTCAGATGCTGGGAGGCTGCAGATGGCTCTGTCAACCTCTCAGTCACACATGGTGCTAGAGGACATGTAAAGGAATTACACTGGAATTATTTATAAATCTGATCAAGGTTTTAAGGAGATGCAGGCAAAGATAACATGCATCTTAAATAAAAACATTGACCGTGACATTGGTGACAGTGACATTGGTGTGCTTAATCCACAGTATAAGTTGAATTAGTACACTGTATTTCAAAACTTAGAAAATATTCAGTAAAAAAATCATATTTTTTAAAAAATAGAAGGATTCTTACAAGGTTTTTTGGTTCACTAACCAATCAAAAGCCCTTAATGTCATAGCCCTGTCCTTTGCTGCAATGAAAAACGAAAACCTTTTATGCTTACCTAAGGGTACATTTGATGAACCTCATCAGAATCATCTCTGTTGCTTCCAAAACCAGAGAAGTAAACATCAGCCCAATCCTACCTCTGACGGCATAGGTTAGTCAGGGCTGCCAGCCTATGCGTTTAGGCTCACAGCTAGTATATATATAATATTAATAGCAGGAGTACCTGGCTTCGCACGGGTATATTTCATTTTTTGTTTGTGTAGTCGCCCCATAAGAATTGTCCAGTTTGGCACTGCTGTATTTTGAATATCATTTGTGTATATGTCCACAAGCATCTCATTTTGGATATCAATGAAAACCTGTGATCAGTTGTTATGGAGACCTGGAGTAAAGCTGTGTGTATGTGACCTTGTGTAACAGTGTCATCCACAGCGCCCTGCCCCTATAAAGCTGACATAAATCAGTGAAGAAAAATGGCTGGGTTGCTATAGAAACCTGGAGTAAAACTCTAATATGTGGTACTCTGTACAGAGCCGTGTATCTAATCCTCCAGCATGTGGTACTGTGTGCTGAGGCACGTATCTAATCCTCTGGCGTGTGGTACTGTGTGCAGTGGCACATAGCTAACCATTCGGTGTGTGGTACTGTGTGCAGAGGCACGTATTTAATCCTCCAGCTTGTGGTACTGTGTACAGACATGCGTATTTAATCCTTTGGTGTGTGGTACTTTGTGCTGACTTGTATATCTAATCCTCCAACATGTAGTACTGTATGTAGACACACATATCTAACCCCTTAGCGTGTGACACTGTGTGCTGACTTGTGTATCTAATCCTCCAGCATGTGGTATTGTGTGCAGACACGCGTATCTAATACTCCAGTGTGTGGTACTGTGTGAAGACATGCGTATCTAATCCTTTGACGTATGGTACTGTGTGCAGACGCATGTATCTAACCCTCATGTGGTAATGTGCACAGACGTGCATATCTAATCCTTCGGCATGTGTAACTGTGTATAGGCACACGTATGTAATCCTCTGGCATGTGGTAATGTGTGCTAACATGTATATTTAATCATCTGGCATGTGGTACTGTGTGTAGACACGTGTATCTAACCCTCCCCATGTGGTATTGTTTGCAGTAGCGCGTATCTAATCCTCCATTGTGTGGTATTGTGTAAAGACATGCGTATCTAATACTCCGGCATGCAAAACTGTGCACAGACATGCGTATCTAATCCTGCGGCATGTGGAGCTGTGTGCAGATGTGTGTATCTAATCCTACAGCATGTGGTATTGTGTAAATATGTGCGTATCTAATCCTACGGCATGTGTATAGATGCACGTATCTCATCTTCTGGTGTGTGGAACTGTGTGAAGACACACGTATCTAATCCTCTGGTGTATGGTACTATGAGTTGAGGTGCATATCTAATCCTCCAGCGTGTGGAACTGTGAGCATACTCACGTATCTAATCCTCTGGCATGTGGAATTGTGTGTAGATATGTGCATCTACACAGCGTGTGTAACTGTGTGCATTGGCGAGTATGCAATCCTCTGGCATGTGGTACTGTGTGCAGTGGCACGTATCTAATCTTGCGGCGTGTGGAACTATGTGCAGACATGCGTATCTAATCCTACAGCATGTGGTATTGTTTGCAGTGGCGCGTATCTAATCCTCTGGCCTGTGGTATTGTTTGCAGTGGCGCATATCTAATCCTCCGGCGTGTGGTATTATGTGCAGTGGCACGTATCTAATCCTCTAGCATGTGACATTGTGTGAAGATGTGCGTATCTGATCCTCCGGCTTGTGGTACTGTGTGCAGATGGGCATATCTAATCCTCCGGCTGGCATGTGGTACTGTGGGAAGACGCGCGTATCTAATCCTATGGCGTGTGATACTATGTGCTGACTTGTGTATCTAATCCTTTGGCATGTGGAACTGTGTGCAGACGCATGTATCTAATCCTCTGGTACGTGGAACTGTGTGCAGACGCACGTATCTAATCTTTTGGCGTGTGGTACTTTGTGCAGGCGCACGCATCTAATCCTCCAGTGTGATCTGTGTGCAGATGTACGCATCTAATCCTTTGCCATGTGATTCTGTGTGCTGACCTGTGTATCTAATCTTCCAGCATGTGGAACTTTGTGAAGATGCATGTATCTAATCCTCTGGCATGTGGAACTGTGTGCAGACGTGCATATCTAATCTTTAGCCATGTGGTACTTTTTGCAGATGCGCGTATCTAATCCTCTGGCATATGATATGGTATGCTGACCTGTGTATCTAATCCTCTGGCACGTGATACTGTGTGCTGACCTGTGTATGTAATCCTCCGGCATGTGGTATTGTGTGTAGACGCACGTATCTAATCCTGCGGTGTGTGCAACTGTGGGCAGACTGCATATCTAATCCTCTGGCGTGTGGTATTGTGTTAAGATGTGTGTATCTAATCCTTCGGCATGTGGATCTGTGTGCAGACGTGCATATCTAATCCTCTGGCGTGTGGTACTGTGTGAAGACATGCGTATCTAATCCTCTGGCGTGTGATACTTTGTGATAACCTGTGTATCTAATCCTCTGGCATGTGGTACTTTGTGAAGATGCGTGTATCTAATCCTCTAGCATGTGGAAGTGTGTGCAGACGTGCGTATCTAAGAAAGACAGAAAGAGAAAGAAGAGAGAAAGAAAGAAGAGAGGAGCATGTGGTACTTTGTGCAGACGCACATATCTAATCCAGTGGCATGTAGAACTGTGTAGATGCACATATCTAATCCTTCTGCGTGTGTAACTGCGTGTATCCAATCCTCGGGTGAGTGATAATGTGTGCAGTGGTGCATATCTAATTCTGTGGAATGTGGAACTGTGTGCAGACGTGCGTATCTAATCCTCTGGTGTGTGGTATTGGGTTAAGTCGTTCGTATCTAATCTCCAGCTTGTGGTACTGTGTGCAGACATATGGATCTAATCCTCTGGCGTGTGGTACTGTGTGAAGATGCTTGTATCTAATCCTCTGGCGTGTGATACTGTGTGCTGACCTGCGTATCTAATCCTCTGGTGTGTGGTACTTTGTGCAGACGCGCGTATCTAATCCTTTAGCATGTGAAACTGTGTGCAGACACTTGTATCTAATCCTCTGGCGTGTGATACTGTGTACTGACCTGTGTATCTAATCCTCTAGCCTGTGGAACTGTGTACGTATCTAATCCTTCGGCGTGTGGTACTTTTTGCAGATGCGCGTATCTAATCCTCTGGTATGTGGTACTTTGTGAAGATGTGCATATCTAATCCTCTGGCATGTGATACTGTGTGCAGATGCGCGTATCTAATCCTCTGGCATGGGGTACTGTGTGCAGACGCACGTATCTAGTCTTTAGCCATGTGGTACTTTGTGCAGACATGCATATCTAATCCTCTGGCATGTGATACTGTGTGCTGACCTGTGTATCTAATCCTCCGGCGTGTGGTATTGTGTGTAGACGCGTGTATCTAATCCGGCGGACCTTTGTATCTAATCCTTCAGCTTGTGGTACTTTGTGCAGACGTGCGTATCTAATCCTCTGGCGTGTGGAACTGTGTGCAGACGCATGTATCTAATCCTCTGGCATGTGGAACTGTGTGCAGACACGCGTATCTAATCCTTTGGCTTGTGGAACTGTGTGCAGACGAGCATATTTAATCCTCTGGCGTGTGGAACTGTGTGCAGACTCGCGTATCTAATCCTCTGGCATATGATACTGGGAGCTTACCTGTGTATCTAATCCTCTGATGTGTGTATCTCAGCTTGGATATCAGTGTTGGATTGTAGATGTGTAGTGATCGTGTGTATTGCAGTTGGAATATGAGTGAAAGACTTGCAGGTTTGTATTGGCTAATGGGGGGTCAGGGTGTTGGGAAAGCTGTATCTCCAGAACGGTACGTCCGAGTGAGTTGGGTTCTCATCTTAAACCTTCCTGGACCCCTGAAGTATCTGTGTGCCAAATTTGGTGAAGATCGGTCCAGTCGTTTGGTCACGCATAGAGAACAAACAAACAGACAGACAGACAGACAAGAATTCATTTTTATAATAGAGATTATTATTATTATTTGTATATCGTGAAGATGGTGCTGGCTCAGGAGACACACAGTTGACATTCTTCTGTAATCCTTCCCGACATCCACTATAATAATACAGTGGATATAGGGTGTTTAAATATGGTGGCCGCTCAGGAACTGTTGCTGTTTTAGCATTCCGTTTGTCCATGGACAGATGTGAATATATCGTGATTAGACAGCCGAATTCGCAGTGGCTCAAATTGGCCGTTATATTGGGCACTGACAAGACATATATCTCGAAATAAGTAATAATAAATTGTATTACTATTCTGGGCAGTAAAAACATGGAGTATATCCCCTGGTCTGAAATGTGGTCACTTTTTTCCATTAGTACTTTAGGGATTCTGCAAAGGCGACATAGCACAAAAAAACTATTCTAGCAGATACTGTATATCCCTACACATATGCCACAACTGTGTCCGATTAACAAAATTAATAAATAGACTCAATTATATTAAACATAATTTATTCATTGATTATTAAACTGACAAATTCATCAATTAAAAAAATAAATATACGAAGGTACAGTACAAAGAACTTTCTAATCTTTTTACTCCTAGGCCAGTGACAGTGACAAGGGGACACCCTCTACATCTGAAAGAGAGAAAGTTTCACCAGCAACATAGAAGGGGATTCTTCACAGTATGAACAGCGAGGCAATGGAAGTCTCTGCCCCAGGAAGCGGTGATGGTGGATTCATTAAACAAGTTAAAAGAGGGCCTGGATGCCTTTCTTGAACAGAAAAATATCATGGATTATGGGTTCTAGATTTTAGTAACTCGTAGATCCAGCTTTTTATACTGACTGCCAGATTGGAGTTGGGAAGGAATTTTTTTCCCCCTGAAATGTGGCAATTGTCAAAAGCCTCATGCAGTTCCTCTGGATCAATACTGTAGAGGACTGTAGGTTATAGGTTGGACTTGATGGACTCATGTCTTCATCCAACATCAGTTATAACTGTAGTGCCTTGTGTGAAGCATTAGAAGTGTAAAGGGAGTATTTAACACTTGGAGAAGAACCTCTGACACTGTTGGTTGAGTTAGCATAGCCAAGAATCCTTTAATCTATAACTGAGAATGCTGATGCACTAGAGCATCGGACCTAAGATTATGGTTTGAATAGTATTTACCAAACATAATTCTACCTATATCTACAGATATTGGATTTCCTCATTTCATTCTTCGTCAATCTTGGTTTTAGCAGACTGTTTTTGACTCTGTTAATAAGGCTCAATCTCTGTAGAATTGTAGAATTCTTGACTCTACACTTCCTCATATTGAATCTGAATGTATGAAGTAGTAGAAAGGGTAATTTGGTTCTCAGTTGGGTTAAGCGGCTGGTCCTCATAGTTGGAAGGACCAATTTGTTAATATTTTCCAATTTACATATTTTATAATATGAAGTTAATTTCTCTCTCTTTCTTCTCTTTCTTTTTATATGCTGCAAGTTTCAAACATGTTGAGTCTATGTGTGGCCACTGATGTCAACTATGGAAAATTTCAGAGGAGGAGGGGAGAACCCAAAAGATAATACCTATAGTACCGATAGTACAGGCTGATAAGCAAACACAATTGACTATAAAATGGTCCCATTCATTATCCTAGTGATACATCAATATGGCATAATATCAACATGGCATAATATCAACATGGCATAATATCAATATGGCATAATAGGATTTTCCACAACTCAGTTCAATTATGTTTGGACAGAAAAGATGGGTCTATATCTCATGAGATGGGAGCGTTAAAATCTCCACTCATACAATAACTTTTCCTGAGACTTGTGCTCTATGTTTCTTTAAGAGCATTGAAATTGAGCATAAAAATAAAAAAATTAAAAAACTGCGACTGGTTGGGTGCATATAAATTCACCACAATAAACATTTAACCATTTATCCACTTTAGAACTGTGCCAATTTCCTTGGTTCATGGGGATTTTCAGTTTTTTGCAGTTTTGAGAGCTATAACATATTTTCAGTCATTTCAATAATCAATAATGTTTGCATTTTTTATGATGAATAGGGTATTATTTTATTTAGTTTTTATTTTTCCATGTTTTTTTCTTTATTTTACTAACTGAGAGAATGCAAGGGAAATTGTAAACCACAGAGTTTATTTCTGCTGTGTTTTTGCAACAGTCTAAAATGCTGTTTCCACAACATGGGGACTTAGCCTAAGGGTCAGTTCACACGTCCACGCCCGCGTCACGCGTCCACGCCCGCGCGGGTTTTGACACCGAGAGAGACGCGTCGAGCCGCGTCTCTCTCTTGTCAAAACCCGCCTGCCGCGACCATCGCGGTCGCGGCTTTCCCCTCCGCTGTCGGCTCAAATGAGCCGCTGTTACGAGCGCTCCCATTGAAGTGATTGGGAAGTGTTCGGCAGTCTGCCGTAACGCCGGCGTGTACGGCTGTGATACACGCCCGGCGTTACTCCGTGTGAATGCCCCCTGAGTCTATGTAGACTGCTAGCTTTTTTTTCCTGCTAGCAGATTTTTCTGCTAGCAGAGAAAAAGAAGCGACATGACCTTTCTTCAGGCGTTTTCCGCCTGAAGAAAGCAATAGAATTGAATGGGAAGCGTTTTTTACCACACAGTTTTTTACAAAAACCACGACACGTTTTTTGTGGCCCGTTCTCTTATAGGATGGGAAAACCGCCTGGAAGCGTTTTTTTTTTTGTTTTTTTTTTACAAAAAAACGCTTCACAAAAAGTGTGCCAAGGTAAAAAAAAACACTTCCTAATTAGGAAGCGTTCTTTTCCAGTGCCAAAATAAGCCACACATTATTTACGTGTGAACTAAGCATAAGTCCCCACATTGCGGAAATGGGGCAGAAAAAAAACACTGTATTTTACAGCACCAGCAAAGAGATTGTGACTTTGGTTAATATCATCTACACATTACGGAGCAATGTGTTTTTTTTCTGCAGTGTTTTTTTTAAGCTGCAGTTTGCTATGGGGGGCTTTAACCGAAAGTAGATTTTCCCTAGTAGTTTTTTTTGTTGGTTGTTACATAGTTGAGACTCATTGTTGTTTCTCTGAAGGAAGGACTAAAACCTGTGATGGGAGTAGTGACATTTTTTTTTTCACTTTTTATTTTGCTGATTTTCTTTGTACCTGGGGCTGATATAGTAGTCCCAGTTATAGGAGTAATGCAGCTCGCTATCATTTTGCTGCAAAGCTGATCTGGGTCTTCCAGGTCCCAGGAGCTCATACAATTTCCAAGCCTCAGCAGAAAAGTATGGCGGCTCCCATAGCCATATACACAGTGTGTGGGATGACAAAAACCCAACAGGTGGAATGGAAGCTGTTAAAGCATAAACTTTCAAACAACTTTTGATTCTCTAGCATAATTTGTGGCATTAACAATTTTTTTCTCCTTTTTGAGAAAACCTGCAATTTTTTAAAATTATTTTCCTTGCTTCTCTATTAAGAATTGTATACTTCTTCTCACTGTGTACAGTGTACTGGCTTGGTGTGTAATGTGTAAAATGGAAGATTGAGATTGGTGAGGGTCACTTCAAACAGTTATGTCTCGGGCACTAAGAAATGTATAAACTTGTTTCTTCTCTACGGTTTCAGTCGTGTCTGCATTATTGGCATGATCAGTTAAAACACAGTCAGGATTTGGATCAGCTGCAGCTGCTTATAAATATAGCAATCGTGACTGTGTTTTCTACTGATGATATCCCTGCAAATAATACAGCTGTGCAACAACCCATTGTAGAACGCAGTGAAACAGCTTCACAAATGGAGGTACACTTCTTTATCACTATGAGTTGGAGTTGAGTTGGCAGGTGGTACACCCAGAGGGCAGTCTGTACTCTTTTTGCTAAGTTTGACTATACTGAGCTATCTGCCACATTTTCTCTCATACAAAAAAATCCCAAAATGTCTTTATAAGAACCATCTCTGGGATAAAGGTCTAACATTTTGAGCAGTCTGTCCAGTGGCACAGGCAGGGTTGTTGCTCTGACGACCACATTACACTTTTCCTCAGATATCAGGGAGCCTTCACACGGAGTATACGCTCCGCTCATTCTGAATGTAAAACTCGTTCAGAATGAGCGTGTAAAAACCAGCTCCCATGGATTTAAATGCGTGCTGGCTAGAGATGAACAAGTAGTATTTGATTGTTTGATTGAGTAGGTATTCAATCGAATACTACAGTATTCGAAATATTCGTACTCGATCGAGTACCACTCGCTATTCGAATGGAAAAATTCGATGCAGAACCAGCGTTGATTGGCCGAATGCTTTGACTGTAAGCGGCCATTTTCTTGTAGCGCGGGCATGCACAGTCGTCTCTACCCAGGCCCGATGCCTAGCAGAGTGAATTCATTGCCGGATGACGACGCGGGGACGCTGCGCGGAGAAGACTTCTCGGACAATCCAGCCTCACTTGTGGACTTGGTAAGTTCAGTTTGATCGAATGATGTCTACACCTGAAATGAGCATTTTTCCCCCATATAGTATAATAGGATTCGATATTTGATTTGAGTAGTCGAATATTGAGGGGCTACTCGAAATGAATATCGAATATCGAGTATTTAACTACTCGCTCATCTCTAGTGCTGGCATATGAGCGCTACGCATTGAAATCAATGGGAGGCTTTTTTCCCTATTGCTTTAAATGTGATACGAGTGTAGTTTTACGAGTTTTACGTTCAGAATGAGCGGAGCGTATACTCCGTGTGAAGGCTCCCTCAGACTGTCTCTCTCGTCTCTACATTTTTCTCAGCATAAACAAGGGTGAATTTATTTGTCCTGTTTGTTTCAAGCACAGCCTAGAGTTGCTGGATAGTCTCTAGGACAGTGAGGGACCTAACTTATGTTCTGTGCTCTTACTCTCTGCTTTCTTACTCTCCAAAGGCTAGGAGAAGACTTTAGGTCTTCAAAGAGAATACATACAATACACAATATACATGGAGATTTGAAGGTAAATCTAAGAACAAATGTCTTCTTTCAAGTGACATCAAAATCACATTTCTATAATGCAGACTTTGTGGTGATGATGGTTGCTGCACCACATCCAGTAGAGTAGATATCCACTATATAGAGATTGATGTGAGCTCACTAGTGGACTTAGACACATCATTCAGCATATATAACAAGCCCAAATGAACTTCATGTTAATTTTTACAGATTTTGCTGAGAAGCATAATGTTAAATATTGGGGTGTGTGGTCCATGTTTTTCTTTTTTTTTTTTTCCTCTCTGAAATGATTCCTAAGATATACTCTTAACTGTAATGTTCCTTTCTCAGACTATTCTAGTCTTTTTTGTACTTCTCATCATATGTGACATATTTTTGACTTTCTCATAGATACACTGCTCTCTAAGGCTTTTATACTCTGGTAACAATGCCATAATTAAATCCACCAATGACATATGAAGATCTATGATTGTTACGTGTTTGCATTTCAGGTTATGTGTGCATTTTATTTGTTACATTTTGGAACAGTGGGTTTTTCAGCTACTCGACCATGGAGGAGGTTGAAAGGAGACTATGTTGCTAGTTCACTATTATTTCAGAGGAGAGTTGCTTATGTATTTGAATTCACTCTGAGTCCTTCCACAGAGTGCATCGACTTGCCTGTAATGTCTGGGGCCTTACCTCTAGCACTTGGAGTTCTTGACAGTTTCCCCATAACTCCACTTAACCTTAATCTATGTTGTTCCTCTTCCTTGGCTTGTCTGCTGTACTTTTTCAAATGTATCTTCTGTAAAACCTGATGTCTACTGTTTTCTATTACCCTTATAGTAATTTCTATACTTTTGAAATAATTAAATAAAAAGTTTACCAAAAAGGGAGATAGGCTTCCGATGGCACAAGGAGGATAATGAATCTCATGGCCGAAATAGAATCCTCATGAATGCCTTCTCTGCTCCTCATCCTAAATGCAGAGAATGCATTCGACAGGATACATTGGGGTTTCACTTTCACCACACTGGCCAAGTTTGGATATGCAGACATTATGAATGGAATTTGCGCCCTGTACATTGTACTATTGGCTAAGGTCATAGCTAACAACCAGCTTTCAGAAGCTTTTTACATACTTAATGGTCCCCTCTCACCACTATCATTTACTTTAGGAACTGCTGGCTGAATCTATTAGGGAGCGTTCACACTACCGTCGGTGTCCGACATGTAGTGTCCGCTCCTAGTGTCCACTCAAAATCTGTCACGGACACTAGGAGCGGACACTAGATGTGTCCGTGACACCTGTCATTCACTTGAATGGGCATCGGGTGCGTTCTTTTGCACTCCGTGCCCGTCCTTCCCTGTCCGCAAGAGAAGATGTCCGACTTCTCAAACTGACAGAGGAACCCTGCATGCAGGGTTACCCAGCTTTTGGACCGAAACCTGAACTTAGCCTAAATCCTAGGTGTGTATTATGGTCCAGTGCGTCTTATAGCCTATTATAGCCTATTATATATGCAAGTTCACAAACACTGAAAGGATTCTCATGAACTCAAGTTTCTAGACTAAAACTTAAAGGTCCATAGTAAAGCCAACCAACAACAGTAAAATACTTCTTATACCCACAGATATATAAAGAACATACTTTTGTTTAAAGGTGTACAGGTTCTTTTCTTCATTGTTTCTGACTTTAATTTACATTTACAGGCAAATCCTTTGTGTAAATCCTTTATAGCTCACAGATTACTGTAAATTCATATGACAATTCCTTCATTGTCACAGACTAGTTCCTTTTTTACATACAAATGGATAATCTCCACTTATAGTGACCTAAATATTCCCCCTTCATGACTTATCATGATGGCAAGGTAGGCAGCTGCAATGGTGCCCCTGGTGGGAGATCCCTCTTATAACTCTTTTAACATCTAGCAGTTTTAGTACCCTAAATCTTTCCTCCCTGTTCTATTTACTGAGATTGATGATATTTAGTCGGGCAGACCATCTACACTGTCAGGAGATCATTAGCCTTTTAATGTCAACAGACAATAGAAGTTTGCCAGTATGTAGTCATATGAGGGAGAGTGTGGAGAATGTAACTGCATGGGTTAAACTGTCCTGCAATTTACCTGGACTAGTGGAAGCTGTAGGCAGAGCCAGTAGCATCAACAGCAATTTTCTAGTCTCACATAAATCTTTTTTATAGACTGAAGCCAAAGCAACGTTCATTGATCGCTGCTGGTCTGGGTTTAGTGGATGGCTATCTATGTAATATATACCTTAACAAGTCATATGAAAAGGGGTTGTTTTAAGACACTAGCTCAGTCTTCCTGATTCTATGGATCTAAATTTCCATCAAATTTGTAGTTGTTACCCAATATTTCACTTACTGTGCCCCAGAATTGCTGAAGGAGGTAATGGTATTTCCTCTATGAAAATTTAGTCTACTGCCAAAATAATATATGTCTTATATATTATATATCCTCATTCAGAAGTGAATGGAGTACTGGTCGTGGATGTGTGCCAGCACATTATTTGCATGGGGTATTTGTAAGGTGCAAGAAGAGTAAGAATCTGGTAAGAGCTATATTTGGATTATGAGCGAAGTAGAACAGAACATACTTGAAAGGGGTACAATAACAAACAAGATAACAAGAGTAGTGAGACACCTGGCCTTTGCAAAGGTAGTCTCCCCTTCTCTCACATAATGTTTGTTCTGCTGCTTCTGTGGCATTCTCGTCTTCATGGTTGCTGCCATCCTTCTGCCAGACAACAATCTACCATTGTCTTCACACTCAGACCTCTCTTCCTTATAAGACTTTCTGGATGCCAAAGTTTGATCTCCAGATCGGCCACTGTGAACCAAAGTTTGGGCCATAACATATCCATTGTATCTGACTGGTGGTTTGCTTAAAGTGCTAGTAGTGTCACAAGGAGCAGGTGCTTTCAAGCAGCTTCCTTGCATCCTTTGGAGAAGCTTCCAAGAACTCTCCTCTCTGGAGATGCCAACTTCTGTGTTAGTATCTGCTAGACCTTCCATCATCCCTGCATCTTACCAGTGCAGGTGCTGGTCCAAGCCTCATTCCAGAGAGCATCTCTCAAAGGTGAATTGTTGTAGCGTGTACCAATGCACCTTCTTGGCAGCTCCAGACCTCTTCTCTGGCCTCACTTCAAAAATAGGCATACAGAGTTTAACCTGATTGATGACAATAAAACCATAATATACCGAGCAATCTAAATGTGAAATTGCTTCATTTAAAAGCGATCAGAGAAATATAGGAGATTCACAGCAGCAGCGATTGTATCCGAACCCCTTGGGGAACAATAGTATTGGAAGAAGACCGATGGATAGGAAGAACACTGCGCTACTCCACTGAAGTTAACATCCCACGCTGTTGAACAACACTTACCTTTACTGAGAGGCTCCTGCTCCTGACTCCTGTACGGGTATATTGTGTATTTCAGTTATACACTTGAAAAAGGGGTAATCCCCGAAACGCTGTGTATAGCGTCGTGTGTTTTAAGGAAACGAAATAAAGTGCGTGTGATGTTAACTTCAGTGGAGTAGCGCAGTGTTCTTCCTAACCTGATTGATGATCACATAAGGGATCTTCTCCCACTTCCACAGCAGTTCCCCAAATTGCCATGTGTATAAGTGGATGTAAAATTAGGGTATCTCTTATTTATCTTCAAGAATCTAGATCAATTCTTAGTCACTACATCTCTAACTTTTAATTATGGATTTGGACAGCAGGCTCAAAATGTGCACTGTGCATCCAGATGGGGAGAGAGGTCTGTAAGTGAGTTTAGGTTAAAGAGGTTGTCCAAGATGACCACTGAGGCCAATCAGTGGCCTCAGCAGACTTCAGGAAGAGACCTGTGATGTCACAGGTAGTGACATCAGATGCCCTTCACCAAGACCGCTGATTGGCCTCAGTGGTCACATGTGGGTGGGACTTCAGCCACACGTAAACACTGGACCAAGAAGACCGGACCACGCTGGGAAGCACCAGAGCACTATGGATAGGCGAGTATGAAATTTTTTTCATTGCCCCCCACTGATTTAAAAAATAAACAGGTTATCTATTTTTGACTGGACGACCCCTTTAAGTTTACACTGTGTAAGAATCAGAAAGATTAGTAATCTGCCCAGTTTAACAATACCAGGCTGTAGAAATCAGAATATACTTTTATTCACCATATGATAAATTATCTCCAGCCTTATTGGAAAAAGAACGTTCTCTACTTCAGCTAAACAAAGTTACATAGGTCGATTGTCTATCAAATATCCAGCAAATTAAACCTCATCCTCCTCTATTTGTTCAAGGGGAAAGCGAAGCAAAATCCTTTCTGCCTCCCACAAGAACAAAAAAATCCCTATTTGACTCTGCAAGGTCAGTTGAATCAGTTTTCTGAATGCGATTATCTCTATACCACATTTTTAATCAAATTTTTAACTCTCAATATCATATGTCATAAGACAAGTCCTTTTTCAATTCTGTGCTCTAAAAAGTATCCTTTTATTTCTTATTTCCATTATTTCCCTACAGACAAAACATAGGAAGTGTTACAGTAATAGTAAAAGCACAAAACGGAGACATAAAGCTTCCCTCTGCTCCACTGTTGTTATAGTCACAATAGATACTAAGTCACCTTTTGGTTTTTAATGAGAGACATGTAATGCAGTGTTCTCTCTGCATAGTGGGAGGTGGAGGCTTTGAAATATTATTACAAATCACCATCCAAGTGAAACAGCTCATCCAATTTAATCTGCTTAACTGTAAAATGGTCTGTTATACCTCGCCATGGGCTGCTCTGTGGGTCACTTTTTCAACCAACATCATAAGTACAAACATTAAGGATGATTCTATAAATTCATGGTTTATGAGAGCACAGTAGTTCACATACAGTATAAGCAGCAGCCAGCACTGCTGCCATCATTCCATCATCTACACAATCTATTACAGATAGATGATATATTCGTCTCTGTTCACATCATATTTGGACCATTCAATGGAAAGTCAAGCTGTTTTTTTGTTGAAGAAAAAGATGTTACAAAACAATGGACCAGAGCCATAACTCATACCTCCTGGACCTCAATGCAAATCTGTAATTGGGTCCCCACCTACCTTGTGCTATGGCAACCTTTTTGGCTCCTCATGATCCAGGGATGGTAATGACTGCTACAGCTGCACCCCTAAGTGACACAATGTATGCTGTGAGAAGGTGACAGGCAGGGTGCTGAAATGTCGGTATATCCACCGCCTGATGAGGTGAAGCACACTCTAAATGCCCACCCTGAATTGCAGGCGCTCCCAGCTCTACATCCCAGCAAGTTGGATATGGACAATCTAGCCACTGATCTAAAAAAAAAAAAAAAAGCATGGCACCAAGACCTAACGGTATTTAAACATGATATATCCTCTGCAACAAAGAGTGGAAGACCTGAAAATGTTCCAGACCTCAGTCACTGTTTCCATCCAGTCCCTGCAACATTCTGCCTCATTTAACACAGCTCAGTACTGTAAATTAATGTCCCATGTTGACAGAATTGAGAATCCAAATAGATGAAATAGCATCCGAAACTAAGGTCTCCCACAGGCTATTCAAATCTCTGATCTCATCCCCACACTTGCTGGCATTTTCTACATGCTTCTTGAACGCCTGATACCCACATTGAAGTAGATCAAGCTCACTGTGCACTTCGAACCTCTAAGTGGGGACCTGGTAAAACCTTGAAATGTTATTCATAGGGTCCATTACTACATCCTTAAAGAAGAATTCATGTAAAAGCCCAGGGAGTACAAACTCATTGACTTTGACAGAGTGGCCATCTCTTTGTTCCCAGATCTCTCAGATCACACTCAGAGAGCCACTCTGAAACCTCTACTCTCCATGCTACAGGAATGAGGAACTCATACTGCTGGGGATTCGCTTTCTCCCTTCAAAAGACAAAAAATAAGCATCAATAGGCACATATTGTAATCGTTTATTGGGTGAATGGGTAAAACTTATTAAACCAATAGTTAAAATGACCAGATGACCTCTCACCTTGAGTGGTCAACAACCAAAGCCTGTAATTCACAGAGATGAAGTTAGCAGCAGAGGTATCCATGTTAGGGGGCGTTCACACTACCGTCGGTGTCCGACATGTAGTGTCCGCTCCTAGTTTTCCCATCAAAATCTGTCACCATGCAGGGTTCTTCTGTCCGCTTGAGAAGTCGGACATCTTCTCTTGCGGACAGGAAAGGACGGGCACGGAGTGCAAAAGAACGCACCCGATGCCCATTCAAGTGAATGACAGGTGTCACGGATACATCTAGTGTCTGCTCCTAGTGTCCGTGACAGATTTTGAGCGGACACTACATGTCGGACACCGACGGTAGTGTGAACGCTCCCTTACAGGTTCCAATTCCAAACGTCAGTAAAACAAATCAGTGATGAAAAAATGGCTCATTTGCATGAAAAGAAAACTCTGCGCTCACAAGCTGCTCCAATGAAATTCCCTTTATTTGATTCCAAAAATAAAACTTATCCAGAAATCACAAATGTGTTCTGGGGACATGATTCCCTTTTTTAAATGTAAAAAAATTAGAAGGATTATATAAGTGGTTTCCCCAAAGTATATATACACAACCTGATGACCCTGGTCACTACTGCTAGGGAAGGTCAGGGTCAGCACACAGTAACTCACAATAAAAGTGTTAAAATCACTTAAACCCCAACTAAAACATAAGTACAATCATTATTAATTGTATACCCGGTGTTTCTTAACGTGTCACAAATGTTAACAGTTAGAGATGAGCAAACGGCGTTCGATCGAATATCAGGCCGTTCGAGGTATTCAATTACAATCGAATACCACGAGGCAAACACACTAAAACTTTGTATCCTCTCCCACCTTCCCTGGCGCTTTTTTTGCACCAATAACTGTGCAGGGGAGGTGGGTCAGGAACTACGACAACGGAGACATCGAAAAAATATCGGTAAAAGTAATTGGCTGGCTAAATCAGGTGACCTCCACTTTATACGAATGGTCGATTTCAGATTCGGGTCATATGAGACTGTGAATATGTGCCTGTGAGACAGGGATAGATGTACAGGCAGGGTTAGCTAGGGATTACCTTTATTTAGGTGGGAATGTTACTCAAACAGCTCTTGGGGCTCTATCTCATCGGGATCCCGACGATCCACTCTCACCGAAACGCGCGTCAGGCACTGGGGGGCGAGTGCTTGTCTCTGATAGAGTCTATCTACATCTCCAGAATGGGTAAGCTGTAATGTCATTGTACTTACAAGGCTATTTATGGTATGGGTAATTACATCCCCACCTAGTGAGAGTCCCATGCTGTGTGTTTACTATACAAGTGGTTACTAAATACTGAATACTTGTAGTGTGTTGGTTGATACTCAGCCTTGGGCTGATTTGTACACCTTCAACATTGTATATTTGTTGTTATGTGAGATAAAAGGACTCTATAGGGACAGTTTTCCATCTTTGCACGTCACTCGACCCAGTTTTCTTTGTACATGTGGATTTTTCCTTCTATGTCCAAATTTTTAAACACTGTTTGTAATTTAATAAAATATGATTTAATGTATTTAAATAATATGTGTGAAATAAAAAAACTTTTTTACATACATATTAGGTGTCATACTTACTTTCTCTTTTTTGCTTGTTGGTACTTTGTGAGGCCCTAAATGATCAATGTCCTTACCATGTACAGAGTTGATAGGAGACTTATGCATTCCTTTATACATTTTCGGTTGCTTATCTATGTGTTCTGTTTTTTGTTTGTTTAAACCAGAGATGTAGCAGAGCTGAGTGCTGGAGGAGGCGGAGTCTAATATCAGTCCACAGTCCGATCTCAGTGTTGAGCGAACAACTCTGCTACACCAGAGATGTAGCAGAGCTGGCCGTGCGCTGAGCTGTGCTACACCAGAGATGTAGCAGAGCTGAGTGTGCGCTGAGCTCTACTACACCAGAGATGTAGAAGAGCTGAGAGTGTGCTGAGCTCTGCTACACCAGAGATGTAGCAGAGCTGGCCGTGCGCTGAGCTCTGCTACACCAGAGATGTAGCAGAGCTGAGTGTGCGCTGAGCTCTACTACACCAGAGATGTTCGCCCTTCCCCCTCCCAGCAGAGTCCGAAGACCACATGCCCTTGTGTTATGCACACAAACTGCTAGCGTGCTGCCTCAGCCCTGCTACATGTGCTAATTTTGAATACAGGGCTTGTGTTCTTTGAGAGTGTCTGAGCAGCTTGTGTGTTAGACACGGCTGAACGGATCTTGCTGAAATGTACAACAGTTCTTCCCCCTCCCCCATCCGAGGCTGAACAACAGATTCCCCAACCTACTTACTGAAACTCTACAGCCGATATACTCCTTTTGTCCAGCCTGTATGTTCTGTAGTCTCCTGATCTTCTATGAGACTCCATTTTCTTCAGCTTTCACACTGTCTGGCTCCCTCTTGTTTAGCTCCACCACCAAATTAGCGTGTAGCTCCACCCACCACATAGCGTGATCCTATGGGTTGGCTGAAGGGCCTGTGATGATGTCATCAAAGGTCCTCAAATGTAGTGTGTGTCTGAATTCGTGCTTAACAGTCACGTAGTGATGTCATTTACCGGGATGAAAAGTAGCCTATGTGTTAATCGAGGTTACAATCTATCTATGTGCCAAATTTCATTCAAATCTGTTCAGCCGTTTTTGCGTGATTGACACACAAACATACAAACATCCAAACATCCAATATTAGTAGGATGTATATATAATTTAAAAATCTATTATGTGAACAATCACCATAATAATAATAGGTCACACAATCCTAATATAAAACATGCACTGACAACAAGAGAACCCCACTAACCATCAAGTATTAATATTTGGATACATCCTCTAAGACCTGTGGTTATCAAAGTATTCAGTTTGAATATACTTTTTTGTTTGTTTCTTTTTAAATCTCAAAATGGATATGGATAGAAACTGAAATGTGATCTATAGGGGTGGTGGAAAAACCCTCAAAATTGCAGTTATGGTATGCATATGCATGTTGTGACACACTATGCTTGGAATAGCTTTTTTGAATATTTGTCTAGGAGATATATTAATTACATAAATGGAAGAACAATTAAGAAAGTGTTTTATAGAAATGGTTTCCCTTGTAGAATGACTGGTAACCTGGTCTTTACAATGATTAATTGAGATACAGCACTTGCATCTCTTGTGATTGCATCGGAAACTTCCTGTGATACAATCTTTTACAATATATAGTGACTGTTTTTTTTGTTTTTTTAGGTCTCAGCCTACGTGAAGCCAAAAAATGATTTAACGTTTTTGCCCACTTAAATGTACTGTCAGGTCTAATTGGTCATGATTTCTTAAAGGGATTCAATCATTAAAATGGAATTTTTTCTCCCTAACACATACAGTGTTGGCCAAAAGTATTGGCACCCCTGCAATTCTGTCAGATAATATTCAGTTTCTTCCAGAAAATGATTGCAAGCACAAACTCTTTGGTATTAATATCTTCATTTATTTTGCTTGCAATGAAAAAACACAAAAGAGATTAAAAAAAAAGTCAAATCATTGATCTTTTTACAAAAACTCCAAAAATGGTCCGGACAAAAGTATTGGCACCCTCAGCCTAATACTTGGTAGCACAACCTTTAGACAAAATAACTGCGAACAACCGCTTCCGGTAACCATCAATGAGTTTCTTACAATGCTCTGCTGGAATTTTAGACCATTCTTCTTTGGCAAACTGCTCCAGGTCCCCCCTGAGATGTGAAGGGTGCCTTCTCCAAACTGCCATTTTGAGATCTCTCCACAGGTGTTCTATGGGATTCAGGTCTGGACTCATTGCTGGCCACTTTAGAAGTCTCCAGTGCTTTCTCTCAAATCATTTTCTAGTGCTTTTTGAAATGTGTTTTGGGTCATTGTCCTGCTGGAAGACCCATGACCTCTGAGGGAGACCCAGCTTTCTCACACTGGGCCCTACATTATGCTGCAAAATTTGTTGGTGTTGGTAGTCTTCAGACTTCATAATGCCATGCACATGGTCAAGCAGTCCAGTGCTAGAGGCAGCAAAGTAACCCCAAAACATCAGGGAATCTCCGCCATGTTTGACTGTAGGGACGGTGTTCTTTTCTTTGAAGGCCTCTTTTTTCCCCCTGTAAACTCTATGTTGATGCCTTTTCCCAAAAAGCTCTACTTTTGTCTCATCTGACCAGAGAACATTCTTCAAAAACGTTTTTGGCTTTCTCAGGTAAGTTTTGGCAAACTCCAGCCTGGCTTTTTATGTCTCTGGGTAAGACATACCATACAGTCCCTTTTCATTCAGACGCTAACGGATAGTACGGGTTGACACTGCTGTACCCTCGGACTGCAGGGCAGCTTGAACTTGTTTGGATGTTAGTCGAGGTTCTTTATCCACCATCCGAACAATCTTGCGTTGAAATCTCTCGTCAATTTTTCTTTTCCGTCCACATCTCGGGAGGTTATCCACAGTGCCATGGGCTTTAAACTTCTTGACACTGCGCACGGTAGACACAGGAACATTCAGGTCTTTGGAGATGGACTTGTAGCCTTGAGATTGCTCATGCTTGAACACAATTTTGCCTCTCAAGTCCTCAGACAGTTTTCTTTGATACGCTAATGAATTTTCTTGTAGCACTTGGGGCGGTCCTCAGCGCTCAAACAACACTGGGAGCGTCCCCCATCCCATAGATGTAGTAGATGTACTACTTTGTTTGATGTACATCTGTACATGATGTAACCTATTTCTATGACTCAAAAAAGTTTAAGAGTATTACTAAAGCTTATGAGGCAAAAACTCATGCTACTGTCACGCCAACCACAGCAGCAAGTTCTAACAATGGTGGGTGGCAATAGCAACACTACTTCTGGTTTTGGCAGCATTGTCAGTAGACACATTTTTGTACTTCCTAACATGGAACATTGAATATTAGCTCGGTCACCTCAGTCACAGGAGGACATTATACAGTCCTATGAAAAAGTTTGGGCACCCCTATTAATCTTAATCATTTTTAGTTCTAAATATTTTGGTGTTTGCAACAGCCATTTCAGTTTGATATATCTAATAACTGATGGACACAGTAATATTTCAGGATTGAAATGAGGTTTATTGTACTAACAGAAAATGTGCAATATGCATTAAACCTAAATTTGACCGGTGCAAAAGTATGGGCACCTCAACAGAAAAGTGACATTAATATTTAGTAGATCCTCCTTTTGCAAAGATAACAGCCTCTAGTCGCTTCCTGTAGCTTTTAATCAGTTCCTGGATCCTGGATAAAGGTATTTTGGACAAACAATTCAAGTTCAGTTAAGTTAGATGGTCGCCGAGCATGGACAGCCCGCTTCAAATCATCCCACAGATGTTCAATGATATTCAGGTCTGGGGACTGGGATGGCCATTCCAGAACATTGTAATTGTTCCTCTGCATGAATGCCTGAGGATTTGGAGCGGTGTTTTGGATCATTGTCTTGCTGTAACTTCAACTTCGTCACTGATTCTTGAACATTATTCTCAAGAATCTGCTGATACTGAGTGGAATCCATGCGACTCTCAACTTTAACAAGATTCCCGATGCCGGCATTGGCCACACAGCCCCAAAGCATGATGGAACCTCCACCAAATTTTACAGTGGGTAGCATGTGTTTTTCTTGGAATGCTGTTTCTTTTTGGACGCCATGCATAACGCCTTTTTTTATAACCAAACAACTCAATTTTTGTTTCCAAAATGAAGCTGCCTTGTCCAAATGTGCTTTTTCATACCTCAGGCAACTCTATTTGTGGCGTACGTGCAGAAACGGCTTCTTTCTCATCACTCTCCCATACAGCTTCTATTTGTGCAAAGTGCGCTGTATAGTTGACCGATGCACAGTGACACCATCTGCAGCAAGATGATGCTGCAGCTCTTTGGAGGTGGTCTGTGGATTGTCCTTGACTGTTCTCACCATTCTTCTTCTCTGCCTTTCTGATATTTTTCTTGGCCTGCCACTTCTGGGCTTAACAAGAACTGTCCCTGTGGTCTTCCATTTCCTTACTATGTTCCTCACAGTGGAAACTGACAGGTTAAATCTCTGAGACAACTTTTTGTATCCTTCCCCTGAACAACTATGTTGAACAATCTTTGTTTTCAGATCATTTGAGAGTTGTTTTGAGTAGCCCATGATGCCACTCTTCAGAGGAGATTCAAATAGGAGATCAACTTGCAATTGGCCACCTTAAATACCTTTTCTTATGATTGGATACATCTGGCTATGAAGTTCAAAGCTCACTGAGGTTACAAAACCAATTTTGTGCTTCAGTAAGTCAGTAAAAAGTAGTTAGGGGAATTCAAATCAATAAAATGAAAGGGGGCCCATACTTTTGCACCGGTCAAATTTTGGTTTAATGCATATTGCACATTTTCTGTTAGTACAATAAACCTCATTTCAATCCTGAAATATTACTGTGTCCATCAGTTATTAGATATATCAAACTGAAATGGCTGTTGCAAACACCAAAATATTTAGAACAAAAAATGATTAAGATTAATAGGGGTGCCCAAACTTTTTCATAGGACTGTAATTGTGTATGAGTCAGTCCTATCCATCTACTGATTTTTTTTTTTTTAAATGTAGATTGTGAGCCCACATAGAGATCACAATGTACATTTTCCCTATCAGTATGTCTTTGGAATATGGGATGGAAATCCATGCAAACACGGGGAGAACATACAAACTCTTTGCAGATGGTTTTTTGCCCTTGGTGGGATTTGAACACCAGGACTCCAGCGCTGCAGGGCTGCAGTGCTAACCACTGAGCCACCGTGTGGCCCCCATCTATTGATTTTTTTTTACAGACTCCCCACATGTGCATTTGTACTTTATTTATGTATTTGAGATGTCATATGAATTTGCATATTTATTGGCTATGAATTAGGACAGTTTATGTGTTGTTCCCTGGAGTTTTCTGTGATCCTGTGTCTGTACCAGATAAGTTTTCTTGTCCTTCCATTATTTGTACTATTGTATGGATTTATATTTAACTAGTGCTGCTTGTTTTGGCAGTAGCAACTACATGCAGTTATCCACGTGGGCATTTATTTTGTGCATTGCCAGATAACAAATCGATGGAAATGTGCAAGTTCTTTAAACAGAGAGTTAGACATGGCCATGCAGGAACAACTGCAGGAATTATGGCTCACTGAGTTCAGCAGTTTTGTTTTGACCAAAGATGTCCTAAACAGAACCGCTATTATTATACTCTGGGGTCTTTTCAGACCCTAGAATATAATGAGTGGACGCCCAGGGGAGGTGAGCCAGCATAACAAATAGTGTTGCTTAATTCTCCTTGGCCCCAGCACCAATCTTCAGGCCTCTTCTGGTCTCATAGACGTCATGAATGATGTCAGAGACCATTGTAACACAAATGACTAATCACAGGTTTCATCACTGAGTCACTATTCTTTGATCTACTGATCACGTGATGGCTGCAGATTGGCCTCAGTGGTTCCTGGAGAGGGACTAGTGATGTCATTCACATAAGTCTCTCTCTAAATACCACTGATGCCACTGTTTAGCCTGAGTGGTCACATGGAGCCCAGCCGCCCAGACATGGCATGAGTGACCAGATGGGCTACAGCAGACTCTGGACTGCCAGGGACAGGTGAGTTTTTTCTTGCACACCTGACCAGGGCCCCTCCAGAGTTTGTTCAATTCCTGTTAACCGCTTCAAGCTGAGCCATGAGGCTAGGTGTATTTCCACAGCTTCTTTCAAACATTTTGTGGGTGCCAGGAGCTCAGTGACATATCTCATTCAATTGACTTTAGTATTTAGTAGTGCACATGGACAAGAGTAGGCAAGCCTACTTATTTAACTTCTAAGGGGGGAGGGCATAACAATTTTAGGAACACTTAAGTAAGCCAAAAGGCTATTGGAACATAGTTTTGTGCATGCATGAGACATAAATAATGATTTTTGGTTTAAATGAGAAGTGTTATGTTTCGAGAAAGAAAAACACTTCATTCCACCAGAAAAATGGGATATCACATGTAAAACACATCAGAGGTAGTAACGTAGTTTGGGCCTGTTTTGCTACACCTGGACCAGCATGACTTGCCATCATTGAGGAAACAAATAACTCTGAATTATACCAGCAAATTTTGAAGAAAAATGTCAGGACATCAAAAAAAGGTTAAAGAAGAAATAAGTTAATGTTTTGGAATCACCAAGTGAAAGTTCCAGACCTTATTCCGATAGAAATGCTTGGAAGGGCCTGAAGCAAGTTGTAAGGGAATTGCTAAGACAGCAATTCCCAGAACTGTTAAACCCTGGGAGGGGCACAAGAGACAGTGAGCCCTAAGCTGAAGCCCCCCGCTTTCCCTTCCTATTGCCAGACCCTATCCTAGGTAATAGGCGACAACCACGAGGACAGTCCCTCCCTGAATATGTGAAACACAAAACGCAGACAAGACGAACAACAACAAAGGGAGGTCAGCTAGCCAGGGTTCTGTAACAGGAGAGCGATGCAGTGCCAAATCGGAGTCAAGAGAATAGTCAATGAGGAAAGCCAAAGGTCAAGTATAATAGGGTAATCAAAACAGAGACAGTAAGAGCAGGTATGCGCACGGCAATAACAAGCACTGGTGTGAATGGGAACCAAGGCTAAATAGGGAGGAAGAACCCGCCCATGGAGTTCACAGGAAGGCAGGCTGTCAATCAAAGGGCAAGGCCAGATTAACCACTTAATGGACAGAGGCAACCTTGGCAGAAGACGGGTGTGGTGCAAATCCAATTAAGGACTAGAGCCGTGTTCACACAGTGCAACTAAAAACTTTAAGCAGATTATCAAACTGCACACGCCTCCTGCGCCGCAGCACGCGAGCAGAGGGTGGCGCAGGGGCCCGAACAGGTAGAGATGTTACACAAGTACAGTTAAATTGGCTAAGAAAAGTTTTCAGTTACATTTATGCAAATATAGAAATTCTGAAGGTTTCACAAACTTTCAGGCACCTTTACAGATGTTAACCGACTGCTCATTCGACTGACCACACGATAATCTAGTTCCTCATATACATAGACACTTTGTCAAGAAGTGCAAGTGTCCTAAACTGGGAGAGGGGAACAAGCCTTGCTAGGCTCCTCATCAGTGACTTTCCCCAACATCTGTCACTGGGGAACAGTCAGGAAGCCTCCATTCACATTAGTTGGTTGGTCTTCCACTGATTTTGTTTCAAAGTTGACTTCCAGGACTCTAAAGGGGATGTCTTTCACTACATCTGTGTAAACATTGAAAACAACAAGCACCACAACCTCCTAAAAATTTAGCATTTTTGCATAAAGAAATTTCGGAGACTGGAAACCAGTCCCTTTCACCTTGTTTTGACCGCATTCACTTGGATTTCTGCAACACAATGTCTATATATAGATTCATCTTTATTTGATCCTATTTACATCTATACCAAAGAGCAAGGCTATTCAAGGTTCAGTTTTATAATAAAAAAAACATTGCATCCATTGTAGATTCTCTGTTAGTAATATTTGAGCTCAGCAGAGCCTTTCTCCAGCATTACAACACTACATATACTATGTGAACTGACATAGAGAGAAGCACTTAAAGTTTACATAATCTTTCAACAAATGTTGCATAAATCAACAGCACAGTGTGCACTGTGTGATAATACTATCTCTGACACTTGCAATAAGGAGTTTGAGCAGTTCTTCCCTCTGTAGGCTCCATTTTCACTTGTGAGTAGGCGGAGAGTTACTGTCAGTTTGTCCACCATAGACTACACACAGAAAGTAGAGGAGAATATGTTCATCTACTTCAAGCCTCTCTGTGAGTGTCAATCTGAAGCATCAGCAGAATCATACAGTACATTATACAGAAGTCTTGACATGTACTACTAAATAAATAATTTGGTGATGTAAAGTTTACTTTTATCTGCAACTCCTCTTTCTCACTCTACTTTTGTTCACTTCTCCCCCTCTTCCCATAGAGTTCTGTTGTGAGCTGTGATCAGACATCTCTGTGACCTTCTGACCATTTTGCATTAGTAAGATGGTATTTATAAGGGTTAATTAATTGGAACAAATGTTTCTGAAGGGTGACTTAATGTCTACATATACTGTATATATAGTGAGAACAAAGATCTTTCCAATGTAGGGACATAGCTATAAGTGACACAGCAGTAGTAGCCACTAGTAGGCCCTGAACTCTGAAGTGGTCGTTCTGACACATAAAATGACATAATGTGAGTAGGGGTCTCATTACAGATTCTGCATTGTGGCCCACAAGCCCAAGTTATGCTATTCCTCCCATGATTTATTTATACCCAGGACTGTTACTATAACAAAGGAAATACTCTATACTTAAAAGAAGTAAGATTTCTATACCTACAAAGAAGAGGACTCTTTACTGTAAGAGCAGTAAAAATACTGGAATGTTGTCATGGGGAATTCACTAAAAGAGTTCAAAAAGATATTCTGAGAAAATATATTATCTGTGTTTTATTAGTAGAAATGTCTTAGACAGCGCCACACCTCTAATGAGGAAAGGTGAGGCGACAGCCTCAGGCGGTGCTCTGGAGGGGGCAGCAGCTGCAACAATTTTTCTTTTTTTTTTTTTTTTTTACTAAACTAACGCAGGAGAGCGGCCACTCTTAAAACAACCCGAGCGGCCTTTTCCTGTCCTGACCTCTGCATCTCAGCGCAGGCGGAGTCATCATGCCGCCAGTGCTGAGACGCAGACGTCTTACTGTCAGGTGAAGAGCAGGTAGCAGCGGCAAGGTCAGTAAGTTAAATACATTTTTGTTTGTTTTATTATAGGCCACTACCTGCTGGAGTATCCCCAGCAGGTAGTGGTCTATTTACCTACCTCCCCGGGCCTGCTCACTGCCGCCCCCACTTTCCCTTCTACTATAGTCCGCGGAGGATGGCAGTGAGCAGGGGGGGTCCAGGCCGCGATCCCACTACAGCTAATATTATACTTGGGGGTCTTTTCAGACCCCCGAGTGTAATAAACGGAGCCTCAGGGGAGGTGAGGGAGCATAATAAACAATATTACTCACCTCTCCGGGATCCAATGTTAATCCTAGCAGGCTTCGGGCCTGTATGGTAATGTGTCAGATGTCATGTGGTCTGGGATATTACCATATAGGCCCAAAGCCTGTGCTAGCAGTACCATATAGGCCTGAAGCTTGTGCTAGTAGTAATAGCCTGTTACTGCTAGCACAGGCTTTGGGCCTGTATGTCAATAGGCTGTTACTGTTATCACAGGCTTTTGGCCTGCATGGTACTGCTATCACAGGCTTTGGGCCTGTATGGTACTGCTAGCACATGCTTTATATATATGGTAATATTCCAGACCACGTGACATCTGAGATATTATCATACAAGCCCAAACAGGGCCGGCTCCAGGTTTTTATGGGCCCTTGGGCGACAGAGCCTCAGTGGGCCCTCTTGTAAAGGAGGTGGGGGGAGTCGAGACACTGTGCGTCGCAGATGAAGCGAGTGACGTCATGCAGGAGGGTGGCGTCACTAACGCCATACCTCCCAATCTTTTAAAGAGTAGAAAGAGGGGCAAAATGTGCGGCGCGCTCTGCGCGCCGCGGCAAATTTAGCTCCACCCACTTTTATGTTGATTCCACCCATTCTCATTCATTTATTATGTGCTCCCACACAGTATAATCCTCCTACAGTCACCCGTAAATTATATGCCCCCCTCCATCTCTCCCCCAGTTTCATATACACCCTTCCTCTGCCCCCAGTTTCATGTCCCCCCTCCATCTCTGTCCCCAGTTTCATCACGTTCTCCCCCTTCATCTGCCCACAGTTTCATGTCCCCCATCTCTGCCCCAGTGTCATGCCGTTCCCCCCCTCCCCTTCATTTGCCCCTTCAGTTTCATTGGGCCCCCTCCATCTCTGTCCCCAGTTTCATGCCGTTCTCTCCCCACCTCCTTCCCCAGTGTCATGCCGTTCCCCCCTCCCCTTCATTTGCCCCCCAGTTTCTTTGGGCCCCCTCCATCTCTGTCCCCAGTTTCATGCCGTTCTCTCCCCACCCCCTTCATCTTCTCCAGTGTCATGCCGTTCCCCCCCTCCCCTTCATTTGCCCCCCAGTTTCATGGGCCCCCTTCATTATGTTTCACCTTAATATGTAATACAAAACAAACACTTACATCACTCACCTTCCCTCGTTCCCCCGACGCTCCTCTCGCTCTCCCTCCAATCACATACGCGATGCAGGAGCTGTGAGATCAGCTCCTGCTTAGCTCCGGACCGGCTTGCGTGTGTAGGCGTGATGCGATGACGTCATCGCGCCTACACACGCAAGCCGGGGCCGGAGCTTTAAAGCAGGAGCTGATCTCACAGCTCCTGCATCGCGTATGTATTTCAGCTCATCGGCGGACAGACGCCGATGAGCTGAAATTGTGACAGGCAAGTGCCGGGGGGCCCCCAGAGGCTCTGTGGGCCCCGGCACTTGCCCGACTATGCCGTGCGCTGACGCCGGCCCTGAGCCCAAAGCCTGCTAGGATTAACATCAGATCCCGGAGAGGTGAATAACAGTGTTTATTATGTTCCCCCACCTCCCCTGGGGCTCTGATTATTATAATCTGAATAATAGTTCATGGGTAGGCAACTGTGCAGCATAATAGAGCTTGAAGGGTCCACTGCAACCTCTATTATGCCCCACAGTCTATTGTGCCACTGTGGGGCATAACTTTGGAGTCAAGTCAAAGCTGGAAGAGGTGGTCATGGGGGTCCAAAGGGAAGAGACGGGAAATGTGGGAAGACATCTCCTGTGAGTATTACTGCACAAAATATTACTGCACAAAGTATTACTGCATTGTATTTATTGTAATGTTACCGCTAGCACCCCCAACCACCCCCTCCCCTGCTACCTGAAGCGGATGATCAAAAGATGAACATCATTTGATCATCCGCCTCAGGCAGTAGAGAGGCTAGGTTCACCACTGGTCTTAGGTTTCTTTTATTCACTACTAGTAGAATACCCGGCGGCTTCGCTCGTGTAAAATATGTTACATTTTTGGTTATGCTAAAGTAAAATTTTCAGTGTCACACTGTAGTTACCATTTTCAGAGCTACAGTAAATCTTTTTTTTTTTACACTTTAATTTTTTATTATTTTGGGATTTTACTAATTTGTCGTAACATTGATGTGAACAACCCATGTGAACTTACCCTTAGGCTGGGTCCCCACAGACCAGAAACGTTGCAATTTGCTTGCGGTGGAAACGCTGCAGGAAAAATCGCGGCGTTTTAAAGTACTTGCAAAGTGGATGGGATTCATGCGACTCCCATCCCCACTTTCCGGAAAAAATTGCAGCGCGGACACACTGCAACCGTTGCAGTTTTGAAAATCGCAGCATGTCAATTATATCTATGGAAACGCCGACGGCTTCCACGTAGATATAATTGTAACAGAAAGTCAACAGAGGAAAACTCAGTGAACTTTCTGTTCTAAGTGCTGCGGGAAGAACCGTGATGTGTTCACGTGGCAGTTGTTCCCACAACGCTTTAGTGCTGCATTTCCGGCCTGTGCTTTAAAGTCATAGCAAATGCAAGAAAGATTGGGAACTACAGATGATTAAAATTGAAGGGCATGTCGCTTGGAAGCAACACCTGACACTGATAAGAAATATAATAGGAAGAATTGTAAATATAGAGCAGCCCTCACACAGTATTAGGGTCCATTCACACGGAGGAAAATGACGCTGTATTTGGCGCTGAATTTTCAGAGCTGAAAAAAAGCCTCCCATTGATTTCAATGGATTCAGTTTTTTTTCCACTCGTGTAATTTTCCGCTAGCTGAAAATTCAGCGCTAAATACAGTGCCATTCCTTTTTTTTGGCACTGATTTTGACGCTGAATCCGCGTCAGAATTCACTTGGAAAAAATGCCTCCCCATAGAGTTCTATGTGTTCCACTCACTTTATTTCTCCACTTGCGGGAAAAAAAAAGCTTCCTTCAGGCGAATTGCGCCTGCAAAAACCAACGCAGTCAATGGGTGGCGTAAAATCCACGACGCAGATTTGGGCACACAATTGGCAAAAATCGCGCGTAAAAAACGCTAGCGTTTTTTTTTTCAAGGGCCATGCATTGTGCTGAAGGAAAAAAAAACAAAAACAAAAAAATGCTTCAAAAACCGCTTCAAAAAAACATTTCTTAATTCCTGAAGCAGATTTTTTCTTCGCCGGCTGCTCCCCTCTGCCAGTCCCTCCACTGGCTACCTATAGCCCAGCGAATTGAGTTCAAGCTACTAACGTTAACATTCAAAGCCATCCACAACCTGGCCCCTCCATATATCTCTGAACTAATCTCCCGCTACCTGCCCACACGTAACCTCAGATCCTCCAACGACCTCCTACTTCGCTCTTCTCTCATCCGCTCCTCACACAACCGCCTCCAAGATTTCTCCTGTGCATCTCCCATACTCTGGAACTCCTTACCAAGACACATAAGACTGATCCCCACAATCACAGGATTCAAGAAGGCCCTGAAGACTCACCTATTCAGGAAGGTCTAAACCTCCAATAACTCTATCACCACACCAACATCTGAACTGTCTCCCCCTCTCCTTCTGTCTCTACCCCCTTCCCCCATGGCTTGTAAGCCCTCGTGGGCAGGGCCCTCTACCCCACCGTGCCAGTCCGTCACTTTTAGTATTATATCTACCTGTATATTCTGTGTATTGTATGTAACCCCCAAATGTAAAGCACCATGGAATTAATGGTGCTATATAAATAAACAATAATAATAATAATAACTTGGGAGGAAAATTTGGGGTCCGGATGTGTGGGCTGGGGGGATTGGAGCTGCAGCAGCAAGAGTGTGACAAAGCTGCGGGCTCTGGGCTTCGGGGAGAGGGTGTCCCTACGGTGCGAACCCATCCCAGCAACCGCTGTGCTGACGCAACCACCTCTGCCTGAACCCCATGGTGGACAAATCCATTGACAACAGGGAGAAAACACAGATGTGATCACAGGAGTAGAGATGAGCGAACACCGTTCGATCTAAGGCTGTATTCACACAGAGTAACGCCAGGCGTTTTTTGTGTGTTTTTTGCACATAGCGCCGCGTTTACGCCGCGTAGCGCCACGTTAACGCCGCGTTAACGCCACACTATTTAGCGGTGGCGTTGCCCGGCGTTAATGCGGCGTAAACGCGGCGCTACGCGGCGTAAATGCAGCGCTATGTGCAAAAAACACACAAAAAACGCCTGGCGTTACTCTGTGTGAATACAGCCTAATAGTTATTCAATCGAATATCAGGCCGTTCGATGTATTCGATTCCAATCGAATACCAGGCCGCAAACGCAATAAAAATTTGTATCCCCTCCCACCTTCCCTGCCGCTTTTTTTGCACCAATAACTGCGCAGGGGAGGTGGGACAGGAACTACGACAACGTAGGAATTGAAAAAAAATTGGAAAAACCCATTGGCTGCCTAAAACATGTGACCTCTGATTCATAAGAATAGTGTCGGCCATCTTCGTCTCATTTTCGTTTTGGAGTGATAGGGAGAGCTTGTTCTCAGTATGAGAAGCAGATTATAGTGTTTTATAGGCAGGAAAAAACCCCAGCTCTTTTCAGAGCTACACATACAGTGAAACTGCAAATCATGCAGCAGGGTAGCAGCAGGGGACGTGTGCAAGGACGTGGATGTGGATATCCAGCTGGGTATCCAGTCCACAGCCCAGGTACTGGAGAGGGGCTGCCAGCAGTGCCCCTCAACAATATGAGCAGGGGACGTGGGCAAGGACGTGTATATCCAGTTGGGTATCCAGTCCACAGTCCAGGTACCGGAGAGGGGCTGCCAGCAGTGCCCCTCGACAGTATGAGCAGGGGATGTGGGCTAGGACGTGGAAGTGAATATCTAGCTGTGTATCCACTCCATAGTCCAGGTACTGGAGAGGGGCTGCCAGCACCCAATTCATTCATCCTCCTCCTCCTCCTACAACCCCAGCCCCTTCTCCGTTAAGTAATTGTCAAAAACCTTATTTTTAAAAAAAATTCAATTAATTTTTCATGTATACCCCCAAGGGCCTGCAAATCAATTTTTTAGGGCTCCAGTCCAACGGCCTTCAAAATAATTTTTTAGGGCTCCCTCCAAGGGCCTGAAAATTAATGTTTAAGGCTCACCCCCAAGCAGCGCCGCACCTCCCATGAGGCGACCGCTTCAGGCGGCGCTATGCCAGGGCCCCGGGGAGGGCGGCATTTTTGCTGACCTAAGTCAGTCCAGGACAAGCTGTCCTAGACTGGCTTAGGGTAACCGTCACTGAGCGGTGGATTGGGGAGGCCGCTGGAGCAGCGCTGCTCCAGCAGCCGCCCCTCACGCGTGGGCAGAGAGCAGGTCCTCTCCGTGCCTGCTCTCTGCCTGCTAAAGACGCTCGCTCCACTCGGCCCCGCCCCCTTCTGTGTGACCCCGCCCCCTTCAGATCGGCTCCGCCCCCTCCTCGGGGTGGGGGGCGGCTTTCTGAAGACTGCCTCAGGTGGCAGAACCCCATGGTTCACCCCTGCCCCCAAGGGCCTGAAATCTAATTTTTTAGGGCTCACCCCAAGGGCCAAAAATAAATAAAACACTGCTGCTACAAGGCTCTAGTCCAGGGGTGCCCAATATGTCGATCGCGATCTACTGGTAGATCGCAAAGGACGTATGGGTCGATCGTGGGATGCAGGGATCCCCGGTGTCTGCTTGTTCACAGTGCAGGCTGAGAGTCATCTCCGGACACTGGCAGGCTGGGGCTGCCGCAGCCCCAGCCTGCCAGTGTCCAGAGAAAACTCTCAGCCTGCGCTGTGAACAGACAGACAGCGGGGATCCCTGGGCAGCCACAGAACGCCGCTGTCTCCTGCTCTCACGATCCGCCCACCCCGCCCACAGACACACCTTCCCCGCCCACAAGCCTGCCCGGTCCCGCCCACAGGCCCGCCCCCGTCCCACCCACAGGCCCGCCCCCGTCCCGCCCTAGTAGATCTTTTGCCTTGGTCAGCTAATAAAGTAGCTCACACGCTGAAAAAGTGTGAGCACCCCTGCTCTAGTCACCCCAAGGGCCAAAAAAATAAAACACTGCTGGTAAAGTGAATGGGAAGTGTTTAGAAGTGCTCATGTGTACGGCTCGGAATGAGCGCTTACGGCATGTGAAGGGGCCCCAAGGGCCAAAAGCACTGTATTTTAAAGCCTCTACTCACACCAAGGGCCAAAAAAACTGCTTTTTAAGGGCTCTACTCACACCAAGGGCCAAAAAAACTGCTTTTTAAAGGCTCTATTCACGCCAAGGGCCAAAAACACTGCTGTTTAAAGGCTCTACTCACTCTAAGGGCCAAAAACTAAATCTCTGCTGTTTAAAGGCTCAACTCACCCAAAGGACCAACAAATCTCTGCTGATGCAAGGCTGTACTAAGTTAAAGGGCCTAAAACTCTGCAGGTAAATGGCTGAAGGGAGGGTTCACACGATGTCTTTTGGCTCGTAATCTGGCACGTAGACGCCGCGGGAGCTTTTGCGGGCCGTATACGCTCCCATTGATTTCAAACTAGCGCCGCGTATACGATCCCGGCTCCCATTGAAATCAATGGGAGCATATACGGCCCGCAAAAGCTCCCGCGGCGTCTACGTGCCAGATTACGAGCCAAAAGACATTGTGTGAACCCTCCCTAAAGGGCCTCAATCTCTGCTGGTAGCTCAGCTTAAGGGCCTCTATCTTCATTTGGAAGGGCTCATGTTAAGGGCTAGAAAAGTGAATTTTGGAAGGTCTTACCACATCACACACATCCACAATGACAGTTCAGGGTGGGTACTGATGGATTTCCCATTGCCTATTCCATCTGTGGTTGTCATGGGCAATGTGATTTAAAGGGGTGCTTGTTAATGTTTGTTTAGCTTAAATTTGGGTTTGTGTCCATCCATTTGGGGAAGAAAGAAGGTTTCCAGGTATTTTCCCACTTTCATAGAGGTTTTTTTGAGTATGGAAAGTGTGTAGTTGATAGGCTGTGATGGTGGGGTAAAGCTGTGACTTGGGCTTGTTAGATGCCCCCAGGCATGCTTCCCCTGCTGTCCCAGTTGCATTGCAGAGGTGTTGGCATCATTTGCTGAGGTTTGATAGAGGATGTGGTGACCCTCCTGAGTTGAATGGTGGGATCCCCTGAAACTAAGCATTTTCCCCCATAGAATATAATGGAGTTCGATATTCGATCAAATAGTCGAATATTGCGCGGTTATTCGAAACGAATAACAAATATTGAATATTTTACTGTTCGCTCATCTCTACACAGGAGCACATAACAATACAGGTACATTTTTGAAAAATAAATACCTCAGTTTACTGTTCTCTAACATATTATCTGACATTCCATGCTTCTATACGGTTATATATAAAAGCTGTTCCCAAAGCCTCAGAGTAATTTATCTGTCATGAAATGAGTGGAGTTAAATGAGTTAAATATTTTGTCCCTTCTCATACAGAGTATAGTCACATTTGGAAATTTCGCATAGACATACTACAGTACAATATAAATAGATGAAAAGATTCTCTTTCAGTTGGAACAGCAACAATGTGAAACAATGTAAAGTATTTCTGTGCTTTTCTCAAGCATACAATCATGGGACTTGGATCCAAATAGTTTTGAGTGATTTTCTAAAGTTACTGAAGTAAACAAAGTGATTTTCAGTGTCTGAACCTTATAATTACAACGAGTACTAAGTACTCTATTACACAAAAAAAGCCAAACGCCCAGCCCCACATCCACTGTCTATCACTGACGCCCCCACTATGTATCTCCTGGCAGTTTGCCCCACTCCTTCTTTCCTTTTAGAACTTGTGTGGGAATGTCCTCTCAAAGTATCAAAAACAAATGCATTGTGTACTTTGCTCTCCATTTGTACAGTACAACACATAATATATAGTGTGAAGTACAGGCAGGTTACAGATACTGAATCACCACTTTATTAGAGATACCCATTTACTAGTGCATTGGACCTTCTGCATCAGTATGTCATGACAACTATCACCTGACAGCAACGGTTTATTGGTGGCTCCATATTCTCACTTTCCCATCAGCCTGGCGTAACAAAAATCTGGCCAGCCAATATTTTTCCACTACTCGATGATCCAATGTTTGCACTCTTTTGCCTATTGGAGTTTTACCCTTCTGGCACTCAAGTTGGTTGTCTGATGTTATGCATTCAAACAAATTTATTAGAGCACTAGCATAGTATATAGCAGCAATATGCTTGATTGTTTGATCCATTCTTGAAATCCTCTACTGACCTATCTTATCAACAAGTTGCTTAAGGTGTTGTCTGGGATAAAACAAGTACTTTCAGTACTAGGTCACCATGCATTCTACCCTCCCCCCCCCCCCCACACACACACATACTTTCTAATTGACTTTTGCAAAAATGTCTCTTTCTCGGTATCTCCATAGTGCTCATCTGACTGCCCCGGGCACATTTTTTGTGCCTCCGCTTATGTTGCAGGGACTGTCATTTTGTCATCTACTCTAACAACCCCCTTCCCATCCCCACACAATATAATGCTCCACAGTGGCTTCCACACATTAGAATGCTACTCAGTGGACCCTGCACAGTGTAATGCTCCACAGTTGCCCCCACACAGTATAATGCACATCAGTGGCCCCCACATAGTATAATGCTCCACAGTGGCTGCCTCACAGTATCATATGCTTCAGTTATGTATTAAATATTAAAGCCAGCATGTAGCTCCAGTTGAGTTATATGCTGGCTTTATTCAAGAATTCACAACAGCTGTACCTCTCCAGATGCCGTACATTAATGCTGCACATTCACAGCGTTAATTTAGGATCGTATACGCCGCATTATTTTGCGGCTGCAAAATCACGGCCGCAAAATAACGCAGCATATACGATCCTAACTCCCATTGAAATGAATGGGAGCTTTTACGGCGCGCAAACTCTGACACGCCGTATACGTGCCAGATCGCACTGCACGTTACATCGTGTGAATGCACCCTAAGGCCTGGTTTACATCTGCGTTCAGTATTCCATTTGGGGAGTCCACATGGGGACCCCTCGAATAGAATACCAAACTCATTGACAAGCGGTGAGCAGTGAAACCCCTGGACCCCATAGACTGTAATGGGGTTTCTGTGCTTTCCAGGTGGAGTCCACATGAGTCATGGGGACAGGAAAGTAGTTCATGAAGTACTTTTCTATCTGCATGTTCCGTGCGGAAAACATATGGACCCCATTATAGTCTAGGGGGTCCGTGTGCTTTCTTAAGCTCACCACTTGCCTATGCGTTCAGCATTCTTTTCGGGGGGGCTTCCCTTCCGGACTCCGTAAACGAAATACTAAAGAAACAAGAGAAAACTGCTTTCCCGTCAAGACTTTAAATAAAATTTAACTTTTAATCCATGATGTTAAAACATACAGCACCAAACAGGTAAGTGAAAAAAGTCAGAAAGCATGTGAAAGTATAAAAATTGCTAACGCGTTTCGGGATGTAGTAGTCCCTTAGTCATAGCCATTACTAATGTGCTCTAGATCTAGTATATGGTCCTTACTACTCATGTCACACATGTGAAGCAAATTAATCAATTAAACAAATTCAACCCTTTTCTTTGTGTCTGTCTTGTTTTTATGCTCTTAAAGCGTTTATATCTACACCAGCCTATATATATATTCAATTACCTCACTGTATTTACACCATAGTTTAAATATATTATATTATGTCAAGAATACAGGACTATTCACATAATCAAGTCATCTTAGAAAAAATGCAAATGCGATATATATCATATACCGCAATTTGAGTACAAAAAAATCATACACATATAATATAAAGAAATAAGCGACCGAGGATGAAAAACATATTTCTATACAAATACCACATACAAATTCCAAAAGAAGTCAGGAGAAGTTCTGATAGTCATAGAACTTCCACTTACCAACTCCATTGGTATCTATGTGTCGTAGTATGAAAAGATCTGTAAAGCATAGATGTTTCATGTTTTCTATATGCTTTTAAACTCGTAAAGTTAGCAACATAATGGCCACAGATCCTTCCTTACGTTCGATGTTTTTAATGGGGACAACTCATTCATAAAAGCCTCTCGAGATCACGTGATATATCTCAACCAGTGAAAAAGAGCCCCTACGTATACAAAATAGCGGGCTCTTCCAAGTTGTATCATAACAAGTCATACTACTAACCTCTCTGGAAGGATAAATATGATTACGGCTTCAGTATATCCATAGTTCCTCCCAAGACTAAATGGGCTCAACTCCTACGGGAACTCCATTCATGAGAGATATCCGATCACGTGACCCGTTTCCTCCAATGGGAAACAGGTAGACTCCCTCATGAGTCATAAGCACTATACACACCTCCCGTCTAGTCATTGAGTTGTCCATGACGTGTCACAGATGAAATAGGACCGCCCACCCCATCAACACAACGAGACAGAAGACTTATTCAGAGCTAACCGGTAAAAAAGATAAGACAATTCTCAAAAAACCTTTACGATCTTATTCCAATATCCCAAATCTGGATAGTTAGGGACTAAATACACCTCCTACTCTCCAAAATTCAATAAATATAGGTGAGATCTGTGCGAATATTCATCCCTTTCGGTTGACGACTTCCAAATCTCAATATATATAAGGCTTCCTTTTTTAATAACGTTCTTTTATTATCTCCACCTCTATTAGATTCTACTACTTTCTCTAAACCCCAAAACTGGAGTGTTTGAACTGAACCATGTTTTAATTGGAAATGTCTGGATGCCCCCGACACATTCTCTTTCTCTTTCTTAGTACTGTCCAGGATATGTTCCCAGATCCTTGTTTTGAGGGGTCTTGATGTGCATCCCACATAATCCAATCTACATGATGTACACTTAATACAATAAATGACATTGCTTGTGTTACAGTTAATCATCCTATTTATAATTGTTTTTGAATTATTCGCATAACTAAAGACCTCCTGTTTGTCTTCAGTGAATTTGCACACCTTACATTTAGGATCTTTACATTTCTTGAAACCTTTTTGTAATTTGGTTCTATCATCTGTGGTCTCAAATGGTTTAAGTAAGCTTGGAGAAATAAGATTTCCTACAGTTGTCCCTCTTCTAGATACGAACCTGATTCCTTCTTTGAGGATTTTATTACTGATGGAATCCGACATGAGTATGGGTAAGTATTTGGTAATTATTTTCTTAATTTCTGTAAATTCTAAACTATGTTGTGTAGAAAAAGTTAGTTTATTCTTATCTTCATCCTTCTTTGAGGAATTGCCTGCCCCCTCCAATAAGTCATTGCAGTTTCTGCTCTTAACAGTTTTTTCAGCGTTTTTAAGCATCTACTCTGGGTATTGTCTGTTTCTAAACCTCTGTAGCACTTCTCTGCTTTTTTTTTTTATAGTCCTCCTCCTCACTGCATGCCCTTTTGGTACGTACAAGTTCCCCCACAGGGATGCCCTTGATGGTAGATCTAGGATGACAGCTTGATGCTTTTAAGAGGGTATTACTCGCACTTTCCTTCCTATATAAAGTTGTAATTACTTTTTTCTCTGTTACCGAACCTCTTAGCGTAATGTCCAAAAAATTAATACAATATTGATTAAATTGATACGTGAACTGTAATCCCATAGGATTCTGATTTAAATAAAAAATGAACTCTGGTATGGGCGCCACATCTCCAAACCATACAATGAGTACGTCGTCGATGTAGCGCCCATACCAGAGAACAGAAGAAAAAAATGGATTTAAATTAGAAAAAATCACCTTCTCCTCCCAATGTGCTAAAAAAAGATTTGCTAATGATGGAGAGAACGGGGCCCCCATAGGGGCTCCCCGTATCTGTAGATAATATTGGTCCAAAAACATGAAAAAATTGTGAGATAATAGGTATTTAGTAACTTGGATAATATATTTGCAAAGAGGCTCCATATAGATGGTATACTTGTATAAATGGAAGGCTAGAGCATCAAGGGCATCCCTGTGAGGGATACTGGGGTAAAGGGCACAGACATCACATGTTAGCCATGCCATGCCCTCCTCCCAGACAAAATTTTGGAAGCACTTGAGAACTTCTCTACTATCTTTTATATACCCACTGGTCCTGAAAACAAGGGGTTGAAGGATTCCATCCAACCATGCAGCCAAACGTTCATTTAAAGAATCATTACCGGATATTATAGGCGACGAAATACTGAATTTAGATATGAACCAGGCCTAAAGATGGCTGTTGAGGATGTAGTGGGCTGGCTAGCAGGGGAAACAGTGAGGAGGAGAAGATGAGAAAGAGAGGGAGAGTGAGTCAGCTCTGAGTGCAGCCCAAGGAATCATGAGAGTTGTAGTAAAGGTACACAACAGGAAGATGCTGATTTAAATAAATATAGAGGATGCCAGGAGCTCCCAGAGAATCCGGAAATCACTCAAAACACTGCTAAAGGTATTTGAGGGATTCGCTTATTAATAAACTCTTTTTGCTGGATGTTTTTCCTTGATCACACTATTCTCTGTGTAATCTCAACATCATTGTACAGAAAACCCACACAGGGTCAGACATTACTATTTTATACTAGTTTTATGGCATAAAACAGGTGTCAGCCTCAGATTTTCAGTTTTGTAAATTTCATATGTTCTATAAAGCAATTGAACAAGTATGGCCGCGCTTATTAGGAGACCTTAGAACTTCAGGAAATTCCAATTCAAGTCAAGCTCTTATTGCGCCTGGTAGGGCGTAAAAGAAGAATATTAACCAAGTACAATGGGCAGCGTCCACCAGCGACGACTCTTAGGTCGGAGTATACGATGCAAAATATATTGGGGAAGGGTTCCCCAATGTAGAAACCAGCCACGCGCTCCCTTGGTGTAGACAAATATCGATACACGGATATGTAGACAAAAGTAGATTTTATTGTAAAAGATTAAATTTCAGATGTGACATAAAATGTTGCAACTGGTGTTTCTATGCCGTATATATATATATATATATATATATATATATATATATATATATATATATATATGTATATTTATTATATCACAACAGAAAGGTGGAATTCTGGTGTGAGTTTCACTCCAGGTGCAAGGCCTGGTCAGTGGCGTAACTACCATAGAGGCAGCGGAGGCGGCTGCCACAGGGCCTGGGCCATTAGGGGGCCCAGTGACAGCCGCTACCGCTGCGTTTTTTTTAATAGGCCGTTACGGGCCCTATTCACTTGCCGATCCTGGCTGGGCCGAGATTGGCAAGTGAAATCCACGGGCCCCACAAACACTATCATTATACTCGGGTCTGAAAAGACCCCAGAGGATAATTATTGTTTATGGGTGTCTACAGTGGGACATAATACTGTGTGCAGGGGACACTATTGGGGATAATACTGTGTGTGCAGGGGACACTATGGGGGATAATACTGTGTGCAGGGGACACTATTGGGGATAATACTGTGTGTGCAGGGGACACTATGGGGGATAATACTGTGTGCAGGGGACACTATTGGGGATAATACTGTGTGCAGGGCTTACTAAGGGACATAATAGAGTGTGGAGGAGGGGGTCGGTCGAGGTCTTCGGCATCGGTTTGGGGGGGGGGGTCCATGTGAAAAGTTCGCCACGGGGCCCCGCCATTCCTAGTTACGCCACTGGGCCTGGTGGAAGATGTGCCTTTATGCATTGAAAATACTTGTATTCAAAAATCTCCCTCAGAACTTTCAGTGAGCAGGGGAAATATGTGACTGATTTGAGAAATCTTATCTATGGTGACCAGCAGATCGCCATGCCAGCTTATTTTTAGAAAGGGTTTTTCTTCATGTAGGATTTAGCTGTCTGCTTGAAAAGTCGGACATCTTTGTAAATGGACACTTAGGGACACACACGGACAGTAAAGTACACCACATGATATCCCATTTAAAATAATGCAAATTGTAAACAGACACAGCTAGTGTCCGATACTAAAATCTTGCGCGGACATTAGCATCGGACACTAGCTGTCGGACACCGACGCTAGTGTGAACCCAGCTTAACAGTGAATGAATCTGAATATGTCAGCAATAGGTTTGCTTTCAATATTTATAACACTGTCTAGGAACTTATAGACAATCTAGATATAAAGAATGTGTTTCATTGTTTTCCACCAGGTGGCAATGCATTCATATACTATGGTGCACATGATAGAACAGTATAACACCTGCACACTATTAGCATACAGGAGATAGCAAGCCTACAGTATATTGTATAATATAGTGCATGTTAGGCATATATGCCAAGAAAATTGTCTTGTGTAAAATAACAATAATGAGCTCTATGTATATCACATAAGTGTCCACTGTTCAGGCACCAGCGTACAACGTACAAGCTTTTGTAAAACAGAGGTAGCCGGTATCTCCCCTAACTGAAAGTACAGAATTTATGTAAGGAAAAATTATTTTATCAAATACTTCTTATGAAATGAACCAGTGAAATGCTACAAGGAACATTTCTGTTTTTAATAAATTTGAATATGTAAGAGATCTACAGTTGCCATACACTGTACTGTACATCAGAATATTCTGATAGTGTATGCCAAACAAGCACCACAACCATAATATAAAAACATAGTACAGTATCACTGGTATTTGTTTTTTTTTTTTATTTGGTTGCTTACTCAGTCGATCATATATTATTTAAAATCTACAAACGTTTCCTTTCTTATTTTTCTTCTTAACTGGACAGGTCCAAATATGTGTATTACAAGATAATCAAGTTTCAAGGCAAAATGATTTTGCAATATTGTGTTACATCGTGATATTGTATGTGTCTATGTGTTTTCACCCAGTAGTTGTGTGTTGCAGCCTGTTACTGACGCTGGGTTCACACCAGCGTTCGGCACTCCATATTAGGTTTCCGTCTTCTGCCGGCAGAAGACGGAAACCTGTCATACCGAGTCCGGCCGTGAGCGCCGGTGAGCGTTTTGAGGTTTTTTTTTTAAACCGGACACAGAGTACTGCATGACCGATTCTGTGTCAGGTTTAAAAAAAAGACAGTTTTGCCGCAGAGAGCATAAAACGCTCACTGGCGCTCACGGCCAGACACTTTTCAAACCCATTCAAATGAATGGGTTTGAAAAATGACTGCAGGTTTCCGTCTCCTGCCCTGTTTTGTGCAGGAAACGGAAACCTGCAGAACAGAGTCCCAGGCGCAGATGTGAAGGTTGGGTCATATATTGCAAGGATAGATTTAAAGGGGCTCTATCAGCAAAATCATGCTGATAGAGCCCCACATATGCGTGAATAGCCTTTAAAAAGGCTATTCAGGCACAGTAAATGTTATATTAAACTACCCCCCCCCGTTTTAAAATAAAACCCTAAAACAGAATGTGATAAACTTACCAATCGTGCATGGTGGGCAGGCATTCAAGGTCCGCCGTCTTCTTCATCCACGCCTCCTCTTCCTGCGATGTCCTCGGGTCCCGTCTTCATCCGGCGCTCACGAACTGACATTGCTAATAAAATTGGCCTGGGCGCATGCGCAGTAGCATGCTGCTTCTACTACGGCTACTGCGCATGCGCCCTTGCCATTTTTTTTAGCAATGTAAGTTCGCGAGCGCCGGAGGAAGACGGGACCTGAGGACATCGCAGGAAGAGGAGGCGTGGATGAAAAAGACGGCGGACACTGAATGCCTGCCCACTGTGCACGATGGGTAAGTTTATCACATTCTGTTTTAATGTTTTATTTTAAAACAGGGGGATAGTTTAATATAACATTTACGGTGCCTGAATAGCCTTTTTAAAGGCTATTCACACATATGTGGGGCTCTATCAGCATGATTTTGCTGATAGAGCCCCTTTAAGAAATAACACATTTCTAGGATATCTTATGTAAGGCTTATGCTATGAAAGCTGCTTGCTGCTCCTCCTGAAGCTTCACCTAGGATAATTTCCATGTCTTCACATCTCAATAGTAATTATGCTGTAGTTACGATAATTTTTTTGTCCTTTGAAGTAAAGTTCTTTCAAGAATAAGAGAAGCCAAGCAAGTAGATATTTACACTCTATTTATGTATGAATATTTCTTGGAATCACTCCTGTATTCATCTATCATTAACTAGGATGTAACACTTGGAATGTGCACTTAATCAACTGCTTACAGTAATTTTTCATGTCATACTGACGTTTAAGGACACATATACACATATTTTCTATAATATCCTTATTCCATTCCTAGGACAAGAGAAGATATAATCTACTGGACAATGAAAGGTCATGATCACCTTGTTACAGACCAGGGTCATGGAATACTTTGTCTAGTTTATAATGTTTTTTTTTTCTTTTTTTCTTTTTTTTTTAATGTAGATTGTGAGCCCGACATAGAGCTCACAATGTACATTTTTTTCCCTATCAGTATGTCTTTTTGGAATCTGGGATGGAAATCCATGCAAACACGGGGAGAACATACAAACTCCTTGCAGATATTTTTTTGCCCTTGGCGGGATTTGAACACCAGGACTCCAGCGCTGCAAGGCTGTAGTGCTAACCACTGAGCCTCCGTGTGGCCCCCTAGTATATAATGTTTATGCATAAACTTCTATGGCTCCTAAGTTGCCTCAACCGTACTGGCGTACACTCTACATTATAGTGTACTATATAAAATAATAGCACATATACTAACAGTTCTAGCTAGAGAGATAACATAGCATTAAAGAGCTACAATGCTATACTATACTTATATGCTGGAAAATCTACAGTATGTGAATTAAAGCATGCCTGGAATAAACACATCTATCCTAAGATAAAATGGTAATAATAGAAAAGCAGACTGGTGAGACCATGTGGTCTTTTTATGCCATCAATCTGCTATGTTTCTATCCAGGGTCGGACTGGGATGTCTAGGGCCCACCAGTGGAATTGTTTCTAGGGGCCCACCATCTAGACCCCTGCTGACCAGCGGTACCGAGACAGGGCAGCTAAAGGTAATAACAGGTCGGGAGCCATGCTGCTCACCCATTATACCATGTGGAACAACGCACTACCTAAACCTACTGCAACACCCTGGATGGCAAGTGAACAGCGTGACTCCTAGAATTGTTACCATTACCTGTAGCTGCTCTGTCCTGACAAGCTGATCTGCAGAGGAGCAACCGAGGAGGAGGGGGCGGAGCGGAGCACGAAGTGGGCGGGGTGAAACAAAGGGGTGGGGCTTAGCGGCGTTCGCAGGCAGAGAGCAGGCAGGGAGAGGACCTGCTCTCTGCCTGAGCGTGAGGGGAGGCTGCTGGAGAAACACTGCTCCAGTGGCCTCCCCAAACCACCGCTCGGTGCTAAGCCAGTCCAGGACAGCTTGTCCTGGACTGGCTTAGGTAATCAAAAATGCCGCCCTCCCCGGGGCCCTGACAAAGCACCACCTGAAGCGGTCGCTTCAGGTCGCCTCATGGGAGGTGTGGCACTTAGCATACCTACAGTAAATTTTCAGATGACAGATGTAGATATACATGAGAAATAAAGGCTTATTCACATGGCAATGAAAAATGGCCGTGTGATGGGCGTTTTTGGAATAGCCATCATATGCTGAATTTAATACCCATAAATGTCTATTTATGTTTGATTTTTCTGGGCAGATCATTTTTCAAGGCTGTCAAAAAGCTGACGTGCTATATCTTTGTTCATTTTATAGAAATGAAAATAGCCATGTGAATAGACCCATAAACAGAAAAGGACCTATCCAACCAACTTCTACAGAAGTATCAAATGGATAAAAGGATCCGCGCTTACCAACCGTAGTTCTTGTTGCATTCGTTTATTAAAGCCTCACACACAACGCGTTTCGAAACCGGAAGCTGGTTTCTTCTTCAGGTGCACAAAGGACATGTCAGGTGTCCTTTGTGCACCTGAAGAAGAAACCAGCTTCCGGTTTCGAAACGCGTTGTGTGTGAGGCTTTAATAAACGAATGCAACAAGAACTACGGTTGGTAAGCGCGGATCCTTTTATCCATTTGATACTTCTGTAGAAGTTGGTTGGATAGGTCCTTTTCTGTATAGTACCATGCATACGTGTTTTCACGGTTAAGATCTGCCAGCTACTAGCCATTTTGTCTATGAAGTGATATTTGAGTGCTGTGATCACTTCACAGCGCTTAAAGGTGATTATATGTTGAATAATACTTTGTGGAATCACTTTAAAAGGGTAATGCACAAGGTGCCGCGCGGTGCTCTCTCTTCTGTTTTCTTGTAGACCCATAAACATTCATTCGTAGATTTTAAAACGGTTGTGTGACAGACATTGGAAAGTGGCTTCAATTGACCAATATGTTCATTTTTCATAGACCTTAGGTCCTCATAAAATGGCACTGTTGCGTGAATGAAGCCTAACATGAGGAAGGAACCATTCTAGTTCCGAAACGCATAGCCTTACTATGCTTTGTCATCTGGAATCTGGGTTACTTTGTAATGATTTTATAACAAGAAAATAAAGGTTATACCGCCTGGTTGACGCTGGATTCCTCCTTCTATACTCCTGAATACTTTGAAGAAACCCCAGAAATTGTCTCAATGCTGAAGTTTGTGGGTTCAGTGGCTTCCTACAATATTCATACCTCTTGAGCTTTTTCACATTTTGCCACTTTACAACCACAAACTTAAATGTATGTTAATGAGATCTTAAGTGACAGACCCACACAAAATTGTGCATAATTGTGAAAGGGAGCAAAAATTATTATAAATGCGGGACCTTCAGAGTAGGCTGGTTGCTAGGTAAATCAGGCAGATGTAGGCAAGGATATCAGCTCACAGTTGTAGCTTTATTGGTAGCAGTTCGCACAGTCCAGCAGTATATAAATCAAAATAGCTTGCTTCAGCATAACGATAAATCAAAGTAGCTTTCTTCAGCAAGAAGGTACAAAATCAAATAACATGAACAGTCCTTACTTCAGGATACAACGAAGTTAAGTCTCCAAGGTTTAATCACCAATGCACAAGGTGATTTTTGTACACACAGGGCACTGTGTACACAGCTTTCGCATGCAAGAGACGACCACACACCCACTTTACTTTGGTAACCTCAGCTCTTTAACAGCTGATCCCTTGGGTCACTTACCAAACCAGGACTAGAGTATAGGCCATGGTCTAAAACCACTCCTAAAGCCTGGACCCATACTCCAGCCAGTCACCATGTAGATACCAGCCACCTCAGTGGAAGGTACCTGCCATCTACGACTTTTCCGTCTGCCTGTCTACATGATACATGGTTTTCAAAATTTTCAAAATCTGAAAAAAGTGTGACATGCAAAAGTATTCAGCCCCCTGTATTCTTATACCCCTAAATAAAATACAGTGAAATCAATTGCCTTGAGACGTTACTTATTTAGTTAATAGAGTCCAGCTGTTACACCTGTTCTGTGAAGGTCTCAGTGGTTTGTGGGAGAACATTAGAGAATAAACAGCATCATGACGACCAAGGAACTCACTAGACAGGTCAGAGATAAAGTTTTGGAGAAGTTTAAAGCAGAGTTAGGTTATAAAAAACATATTGCAAGCTTTCAGCATCCCAAGGAGCAATGTTCAATCCATCATCCAAATGTGAAAAAAGTTTTCTACAACTGCAAACATACCAAGATATGACCATCCACCTTAACTGACAGATCGAGCAAGGTGAGCACTGGCCAGAGAAACAGCCAAGAGGCTCATGGTCAGTCATGCACTCGACAAACCTGGCCTCTATGAAAGAGTAGCAAGCAGAAAACCATTGTTGAAGGAAAGATATAAGAAGTGCTGTTTGCAGTTTGCCACAAGTCATATAGAGGACACATGCAAACATTTTGGCTTAAATGCAAAAGTGCTATATGAGGTAGAAAGTAACACTATATATCACGTTGAACACACCATCCCCACTGTGAAACGTAATGTTGGCAGAATCATGCTGTGGGGAGGCTTTTCTTTAGCAGGGACAGGGAAGTTGGTCTGAATTGATGGGAAGATGGATGGAGCTAAATACAGGACAATCCTGGAAGAAAACCTGTTGGAGGCTGCAAAAGACTTGAGACTGGGAAGGAGATTTACCTTTCAGCAAGACAATGACCCTAAACATACAGCCATATCTAAAATGGAATGGTTTAGATCGAAGAATATTCATATATTCGAATGGCCCAGTCAAAATCCAGACCTAAATCCCATTGAGCATCTGTGGCAAGACATGAAAATTGCTGTTCACAGATGCTCTCCATCCAGTCTGGCAAAATTGGCAAAAATCTGTGACTCTAGATGCGCAAAACTGGAGATATACCTCAAAAGACTTGTAGCTGTAATTGCAGCACAAAGTGACTACAAAGTATTGATATAGGGGGCTGAATATTTTTGTACATCACATTTTTCAGATTTTTATTAGATTAAAATTTTGAAAACCATGTATCATTTTCATTCCACTTCACAATTATCTGCTGCTTTGTGTAGGTCTATCATTTAAAATCCCAATAAAATACATTTAAGTTTGTAATTGTAAGGTGACAAAATGTGAGAAAAAAGTCAAGGGGTATGAATAATTTTGCAAGGCACTATAACTATCTCCTAGTATGCCTAACCTTTTATCAAATGTAAAAGCGTTTAGTTAGGTCATTACAGGACACATTACTTGAAAAATAAATTAATTTAACTGATTAGCTTTGGGCTTTGACTTTTGCATAATGTGTATGTGCTGCTTGTACTCCTATTAATAGAAATTGCTGTAACATATCAAATTATAAGTAGCATACAGTAGAAATAGTGGAAACCACTTATATTTTGATGCAACAGATATCCCAGGAGCAAGGGAAAATGTCCCCTTTACAGTCTTTGGAATTTAGAACATCTTTTGAAAGACACTCTAGGGTTCTGTGTGAAGGGATATGAATAATTATCTACAGTAATTGTTAAGCACCTCTCAAGAGAATCACTCATTTCTTACAGGTTATCTGCTTCAAAGAGAAAGCTTCACAAAGAAAAGACGACAAATACAAGAATGGCAGTGGACATATGAAGATATGAGGAACCTTTTTTCAAAAAATCTAGATACAATCAGAACTAAAGTAAAAAAAAAAAAGACCAATAGCTGAAATTGTTGAACATCATACTGTATTTTTGATTTATTCAAGTAATTAAATATGAACGAAATGTGAGTGAGTCAAGACTCTGAAGAAGACCACAGGAAGATGTAATGATCGAACGTTACATAGTGTCAGACATTGTAGAAACCCAAATATATATAGTGTTAAAAGGTGACAGGCAGAGTGCTTGAATCATGGTATATCTCCCCCAGATTTCTGACTTATGAGTGGTCCAGGTGAAACATAATTATGTATCATAATTGGAGATGAGAGAATCATTCCAGATTCGGTTCAAGTTTATTAGTTTGGGCAAAAAGTCCTGGTTTGGTCCTAATAGGTCCTTTCCAAACTATAGGTGAAAACAAAGTATTTAACTTTTTTCTAAAGCCCCTTTTCACTCTTTAGGGGTAGGACACTGTATGGACCTGGAAAATCTGCTTAAAAATGGGTTCTTAAAAGCAGAACCTACCTGAAGAAAAGTCATCTTGCTTTTTTCCTCTAGCTGATTTTTTTCAGCTACAGGAGAAAATCTGTTACTTACCCCTACTGAAATGGATGGGAGGGGCTATATGAGGCAGATGTTGAGGCAAATTCTGTCTCATAATCCTCCTGTTAAAAACTCCTTGTGAATTCATCCTAGCACAAACACAGCCTTAATAATAGCGATAGCAACAGATACGGTTATGGGTAAAAGGATGTCAGAAGGCAATAACAAACAGCCTGTTTGAAAACATACTACACTATAGAATTCTTTATGCTTTTTAAACTTTGCTCGGTTTTTGGTGTTTGGAAAGAAAAAAAAATACAGTACAGTACCTCTTTAACCGGTTAAGGACCGCCGTACGTAAATTTACGGCCTGCGGTCCAGGTACCTAAAGACCGGACTATTGTAAAAATACGTCCTGTCTTTAGGTACCTATTTCGCGGGGGAGGGGTGCGGGGAGGACGGGGGTTAGGTGTTACTAACACCTAACCCCTTCCTCAATAACGTCCAGTCGGAACTGAGTCCGACTGGACGTTTTAACCCTTTCGATCGCGCCGTGAAACATCACGGCGCGATCGAAAGGCATCCGCCGACAATTGAAGCTGATCGGCACCCCCCGCGGCGAGATCGGAGGGTGCCGATAGCAGTAAAAGGTAGTCTGGGGTCTGGCCAGTGACCCCAGACTGCCCGGAGCCCCCACATACCTGGTGATCCTGCCAGGACCTTCTGATGTCAGGCTGTGCGTCTACACAGCCTGACATCCTGCTACGGAATGCCATGTGGGACACCTGCATGCTGTGTCTCACATGGCATTCTATATCAGCAAAGTATTGCTGATTGAAGTGTCCTAAATGGACACATGAAAAAGTAAAAAAAAATGTAAAAAAAATAAAATGAAGTGTATGAAAAAATTAATAAAGTTATAAAGCCCAAAAATCCCTTTTTCTCAATAGAAAATGAATTATATAAAAAAAGAACTCAAAAGTAATAAAAACAATGCATATTTGGTATTGTCGCGTCCGTAACAATCTGTACAATAAAACTGAAATAATATTTAATGTACACGGCGAACGCCGGAAAAAAAAACGGAAAAAACTCGCCGGAAGTAATGATTTTTCGCCATCTCACCATACAAAATATGCTATAAAAAGTGATCAAAAAGTCATATGCATCCGACAATAGTACCAATAAAAAGCGCAGGTTGTCCCGCAAAAAATAAGCCCTCAACCAACTCTGTCAACCGAAAAATAAAAATGTTACGCCTCTTAGAAGATGCGATGCAAAAAACATTGATTTATGTCCCCAAATGTGTTTTTCCTCTGCAGAACTAGTAACACATAAAAAAATAATATAAATGAGGTATCGCCGTAACCGTACCGACCCGCAGAATAAAGGGAACATGTTACTTATACTGTACGCTGCATGGCGCAAAATTAAAAAAGTAAAACTCAATGCCAGGATTGATTTTTTTTTTTTAAATCCAGCAAAAAAGGGTTAATAAAATGTATTCAATAAGATGTAGACACCCAAAAATGGTGTCATTACGAAATGCATCTCATCCCGCAAAGAATAAGCCCTTATATGGCCGCGTCACCAGAAACATAAAGAAAATATAGCATCTCACAATGTGAAGACAAAAACCCTCAAAAATCGCCAAATTATTAGAACACAACTGGCTGCGTCAGGAAGGGAATATATAAGCTGTGTGAGCGGATATCAGGGGACACCCCAGATTTACAGCTTATGAGGGAACAGACACCAGAAGTGACCCCTAAAGTGACCCCCAGAGTGACTCCCCCAATCATAGGAGCTACGGGGACATAGTAGGGAATTTGGTGTTTGCAATTTCCTCCGCACAGCTTATACATTCCCTCTTCGCCATCCGCTGTGCAGTCACGTCCGGGATACTAATACTCACTACACCCCCTGATAAATTCTTTGAGGGGTGCAGTTTTCAAAATGGGGTCACTCCTGGTACCCCATGGAATCCACTTTTCTGGTACCTTACAGGCTCTACAAACATGACATGGCGTCCAGATACCAAACATCTGAATCTGTACTCCAAAAGCCGCATAGCGCTCCTTCCCTTCTGCGCCCTGCTGTACGTCCAAACTGCAGTTTATGACACATGTATGACACATGTATGACACTGGTGTACCCCGGATAATGCACGTAATGTCATATGTGGGTATAAACTGATACTAGGGCACAGCAGGACACAGAAGGGAAGAAGGGTCATTTGGTTTTTGGAGCACAGACGGTTTGGTTTTTGGATGCCATGACACTTTTGTAGAGCTGAAACGCCAGTAATTTGGAATCCCCTGATAAATTACCTTATTTTGGAAACTACACCCCTGAAGGATTTATCCAGGGGTACAGACAGCATTTTTAACCCCCAAGTGTTGCTATAACTTTATATATATAACTATAACTGTAGTGGATTGTGAGAGGTGAAAATGACCATTTTTCCAGGAATACGTCCTTTCAGTGCGTAATATGTTGTGCCCACCTTGTATCAGAGATGAACGCTCTAAAAGCTGTTGTGCCTGGGATACCCGTTTAACAGTTTTTGGAGTGTCTCTGCTGACATAAGTCGGGCACAACATGTTGCACACTGAAATGGCAAATCTGTAAAATTTTCATTTTTAACTTCTCTATCAGTTGCGATTTCATTTCTGGAAACTAAATAAATGCAACACTCAAGGGTTAAAAATTCTCGCTACACCACTTGATAAATCCCATCAGTGGGGTAGTGTCCAAAATAGGGTGACATGTCTGCGGATTCCACTTTATTGGCAATTCAGGGGCTTTGCAAAAGTGGCAAAAAAAAACAAACTGTGCTCCAAAAACCAAAATAGCGCTCCTTCCCTTCTGTCCCCGGTTGTGCCCAAACAGCCGATTCTACCCACATATGGCATTAAGTCCGTTATCCGGGGTACACCAGTGTCATACATGTGGGCATACACTGCTATTTGGGTACCCAGCAGGGTGCAGATGTGAAGGAGCAATATGTGCTTTTGGAGTGCAGATTTAGATTCTTCGTTTTTGGACACCACGTCACATTTGCAGAGACCCTAAAATTGCCCCTACAAAATGGGGTCACTTCTTGGTGAATTCCAGTTTACTGGATCCTCCAGGGCTCTGCAAAAACATCATGGCGCCCAGAGGGTCCCTCTAAATCTGTATCCCAAAAGCTAAAACGCACAGTGGTCCTTCCCTTCTGAGCCCTGCTGTGTGCCCAAGCAGCAGTTTACACCCACATATATAATTTTTTGACCCCCGGGATGGCCCACTTAATAGTTTTAGGAGTGCAGGTCTCTGACAACACAAAGTGGGTGCAACGTATTGGGCACCGAAATGGCATATTTTTAAAAATTTCAATTTTCATTTTGTACATTAATTTTTGGGAAGCATTTTAGGCTCAAAATGATAATACCCCTTGATACATTCCTTGACAGGTGTAGTTTCTAAAATGGGGTCACTTTTGAGGGGTTTCCATTGTATTGATACTTTAGGGGCTCTGCAAATGCGACATGGCACCTCAAAACTATTCCAGCAATATATGCCCTCCAAAATCCAAATAGCGCTCTTTCCATTCTGAGCCCCAGCATGTACCCATACAGCAGATTTTGGCCACATATGGGGTATTGCCGTGTTCAGAAGAAATTGTGTAACAAACTGTGGGGGGCTTTTAATTCTTAAACTATTTGCAAAATTAAAACTATGGCGCTAAATGGACGATTTATTGGGAAAAAAAGTAATTTTTCATTTTCACGTCCCAATGTTAATAAAATCTGTGAAACACCTGTGAGGCCAAAATACTCACTCTACCCCTAGACAAATTCTATGAGGGGTGTAGTTTCCAAAATGGGGTCACTTATAGGGGGTTTCCACTGTATTGGTACTTTAGGGGCTCTGCAAATGCGACATGGGACCTGAAAAATATTCCAGCAAAATCTGCCCTCCAAAAGCCAAATAGCCCTCTTTCCATTCTGAGCCCCGCCATGTTCCCATACAGCAGATTATGACCACATATGGGGCATTTCTGTGTTCAGGAGAATTTGTGTAACGAACTTTATGGAGCTTTTTCTCCTTTATCCTCTTGTGAAAATTAAAAATTTGGGGCTAAATTGACAGTTTGTTGGAAAAAAAGTAATTTTTCATTTTCATGGCCCAATGTTAATAAAATCTGTGAAACAGCTGTAGGGTCAAAATGCTCACTCTACCCTTTAATATGTTCTGTGGGGGGTATAGTTTCCCAAATGGGGTCACTTTTAGGGGGTTTCCACTGTATTGGTACTCTAGGGGCTCTGCTAATGCGACATGGCACCTAAAATTATTCCAGCAAAATCTGCCATCCAAAAGCCAAATAGCGCTCCTTCCATTCTGAGCCCCGCCATGTTCCCATACAGCAGATTATAGCCACATATGGGGTATTGCCGTGTTCAGGAGAAATTGTTTAACAAACTGTGGGGGGCTTTTACTCCTTTAACCCCTTGTGAAAATGAAAACTTTGGAGATAAAGTGACATTTTAGTAATTTTTCATTTACACATCCCAATGTTAGTAAAATCTGTGAAACAACTGTAGGGTCTAAATGCTGACTATACCCCTTGATGAATTCTGTGAGGGGTGTGGATTCTAAAATGGGGTCACTTTTGGGGGGTTTCCATTGTTTTGGTACTCTAGGGTCTCTGCAAATAAGGCATGGCGCTGAAAATTATTCCAGCAAAATCTGCTGTTCAAACACCCAGTGTCGCTCCTTCCCTTCCATGCACTGCCGTGTACCCAAAAATCAGTTTACACCCACATGTGGGGTATTTCTGTGCACGGGAGAAATTGCACAATAAACTGTCAGATGCATTTTCTCCTTCAACCCTTTGTGAATGTGTTAATTTTGGGTCTAAATGAATGTATTAGTGAAAAAAAATGAAATGTCTAAATTTCACTGCCATATTATTTTTATTCTTATGAAATGCTTAAAGGGTTAACAAACATCCCAAATGCTGTTTTGAATAATTTGAGGGGTGCAGTTTTGAAAATGGGGTAATTTATGGGGGTTTCTATTATACAGGCCTTTATAATTACTTTCAGAACTGAAGTGGTCCCTAAAAAATTGGTTTGGAGAATTTTCTTGTAAATCTGGAAAATTGCTGTTACACTTGTAAGCCTTGTGACGTCCAAAATAAATTAAAAGACAATCAAAAGATGATGCCAATATAAAGCAGAGATATGGGAGATAATATTTATTCATGTATTTGGATGGTATGACTATCCGCCTGAAAAGCAGAGAATTTCACATTTTGAAAATTGCAATTTTTTTCAAATTTCCATCAAATTTCCTAGTTTTTTTATAAATAAATGCAAAAATATTGATTAGTGTTTACCACTAACATGAAGTATAATGTGTTACGAGAAAACCATCTCAAATTCATTTGTGTAAGTTAAAGCGTCTCAAAGTTATTGCCATTTAAAGTGACACATGTCAGTTTTGAAAAAAGAGGCCTGGTCTTTAACATACTTTTGGGCCTGGTCCTTAACCGGTTAAGGGAATAAAAATCACTTTAAACAGATAGTATATAGAACTTCACTGGGTTTCTGACTTTTGACAAGGAAAAAACTAAACAAATTACACCAGATATGTTCAAAAAGAGTGCCATGTGGTATGACTAAATTGTCTGGTTTTGATGTTGGACACAGTACAGATTAAATTTGAATGATGTGACTATAAATTTTTATTGAGGTTAATGCATCTGCAGCAGCATAACAACACTAGGTCATATCTTTATCGACTGCCTGAACTTCTAACATTGCCTATGAGTCATCAGTGTCCTCTAACCTATAGTCCCCCATGATTGACTGCTCCCTACAATGAGGCCTGCTTGAAAGGCATTATGGGAAGTCTGCTTGATCTCTGAAGTCATGTGATTCTTCTTCTCTGCTTTCTCAAACCACAAACTTTAGGAAAGTTTAGTCCAATCCCACTTAGTTTTGAACCAGTTAGGGAGCGTTCACACTACCGTCTGTGTCCGACAGGTAGTGTCCGCTCCTAGTGTCCGCTCAAAATCTGGCACGGACATTAGGAGCGGACACTAGCTGTGTCCGTGACACCTGTCATTTAATTTAAATGGGCATCGGGTGCGTTCTTTTGCACTCCGTGCCCTTCCTTCACTGTCCGCAAGTAAAGATGTCCATGGGCACCTAGGAGGTGAACAGAGTTTCCAGTTTAGGCACATGGAGTTACTAAAACAAATGCCTGATATTAATAAGTATAGTAACCCCAGTATGTACCTGTGTACCTGATATTAATAAGTATAGTAACCCCAGTATGTACCTGTGTACCTGATATTAATAAGTATAGTAACCCCAGTATGTACCTGTGTACCTGATATTAATAAGTATAGTAACCCCAGTATGTACCTGTGTACCTGATATTAATAAGTATAGTAACTAGAGATGAGCGAACACTAAAATGTTCGAGGTTCGAAATTCGATTCGAACAGCCGCTCACTGTTCGAGTGTTCGAATGGGTTTCGAACCCCATTATAGTCTATGGGGAACATAAACTCGTTAAGGGGGAAACCCAAATTCGTGTCTGGAGGGTCACCAAGTCCACTATGACACCCCAGGAAATGATACCAACACCCTGGAATGACACTGGGACAGCAGGGGAAGCATGTCTGGGGGCATAAAAGTCACTTTATTTCATGGAAATCCCTGTCAGTTTGCGATTTTCGCAAGCTAACTTTTCCCCATAGAAATGCATTGGCCAGTGCTGATTGGCCAGAGTACGGAACTCGACCAATCAGCGCTGGCTCTGCTGGAGGAGGCGGAGTCTAAGATAGCTCCACACCAGTCTCCATTCAGGTCCGACCTTAGACTCCGCCTCCTCCGGCAGAGCCAGCGCTGATTGGCCGAAGGCTGGCCAATGCATTCCTATGCGAATGCAGACTTAGCAGTGCTGAGTCAGTTTTGCTCAACTACACATCTGATGCACACTCGGCACTGCTACATCAGATGTAGCAATCTGATGTAGCAGAGCCGAGGGTGCACTAGAACCCCTGTGCAAACTCAGTTCACGCTAATAGAATGCATTGGCCAGCGCTGATTGGCCAATGCATTCTATTAGCCCGATGAAGTAGAGCTGAATGTGTGTGCTAAGCACACACATTCAGCACTGCTTCATCAAGCCAATACAATGCATTAGCCAGTGCTGATTGGCCAGAGTACGGAATTCGGCCAATCAGCGCTGGCCAATGCATTCTATTAGCCCGATGAAGTAGAGCTGAATGTGTGTGCTAAGCACACACATTCAGCACTGCTTCATCAAGCCAATACAATGCATTAGCCAGTGCTGATTGGCCAGAGTACGGAATTCGGCCAATCAGCGCTGGCTCTGCTGGAGGAGGCGGAGTCTAAGATCGCTCCACACCAGTCTCCATTCAGGTCCGACCTTAGACTCCGCCTCCTCCGGCAGAGCCAGCGCTGATTGGCCGAAGGCTGGCCAATGCATTCCTATGCGAATGCAGACTTAGCAGTGCTGAGTCAGTTTTGCTCAACTACACATCTGATGCACACTCGGCACTGCTACATCAGATGTAGCAATCTGATGTAGCAGAGCCGAGGGTGCACTAGAACCCCTGTGCAAACTCAGTTCACGCTAATAGAATGCATTGGCCAGCGCTGATTGGCCAATGCATTCTATTAGCCCGATGAAGTAGAGCTGAATGTGTGTGCTAAGCACACACATTCAGCACTGCTTCATCAAGCCAATACAATGCATTAGCCAGTGCTGATTGGCCAGAGTACGGAATTCGGCCAATCAGCGCTGGCCAATGCATTCTATTAGCCCGATGAAGTAGAGCTGAATGTGTGTGCTAAGCACACACATTCAGCACTGCTTCATCAAGCCAATACAATGCATTAGCCAGTGCTGATTGGCCAGAGTACGGAATTCGGCCAATCAGCGCTGGCTCTGCTGGAGGAGGCGGAGTCTAAGATCGCTCCACACCAGTCTCCATTCAGGTCCGACCTTAGACTCCGCCTCCTCCGGCAGAGCCAGCGCTGATTGGCCGAAGGCTGGCCAATGCATTCCTATGCGAATGCAGACTTAGCAGTGCTGAGTCAGTTTTGCTCAACTACACATCTGATGCACACTCGGCACTGCTACATCAGATGTAGCAATCTGATGTAGCAGAGCCGAGGGTGCACTAGAACCCCTGTGCAAACTCAGTTCACGCTAATAGAATGCATTGGCCAGCGCTGATTGGCCAATTCATTCTATTAGCCCGATGAAGTAGAGCTGAATGTGTGTGCTAAGCACACACATTCAGCACTGCTTCATCAAGCCAATACAATGCATTAGCCAGTGCTGATTGGCCAGAGTACGGAATTCGGCCAATCAGCGCTGGCCAATGCATTCTATTAGCCCGATGAAGTAGAGCTGAATGTGTGTGCTAAGCACACACATTCAGCACTGCTTCATCAAGCCAATACAATGCATTAGCCAGTGCTGATTGGCCAGAGTACGGAATTCGGCCAATCAGCGCTGGCTCTGCTGGAGGAGGCGGAGTCTAAGATCGCTCCACACCAGTCTCCATTCAGGTCCGACCTTAGACTCCGCCTCCTCCGGCAGAGCCAGCGCTGATTGGCCGAAGGCTGGCCAATGCATTCCTATGCGAATGCAGACTTAGCAGTGCTGAGTCAGTTTTGCTCAACTACACATCTGATGCACACTCGGCACTGCTACATCAGATGTAGCAATCTGATGTAGCAGAGCCGAGGGTGCACTAGAACCCCTGTGCAAACTCAGTTCACGCTAATAGAATGCATTGGCCAGCGCTGATTGGCCAATGCATTCTATTAGCCCGATGAAGTAGAGCTGAATGTGTGTGCTAAGCACACACATTCAGCACTGCTTCATCAAGCCAATACAATGCATTAGCCAGTGCTGATTGGCCAGAGTACGGAATTCGGCCAATCAGCGCTGGCCAATGCATTCTATTAGCCCGATGAAGTAGAGCTGAATGTGTGTGCTAAGCACACACATTCAGCACTGCTTCATCAAGCCAATACAATGCATTAGCCAGTGCTGATTGGCCAGAGTACGGAATTCGGCCAATCAGCGCTGGCTCTGCCGGAGGAGGCGGAGTCTAAGGTCGGACCTGAATGGAGACTGGTGTGGAGCGATCTTAGACTCCGCCTCCTCCAGCAGAGCCAGCGCTGATTGGTCGAGTTCCGTACTCTGGCCAATCAGCGCTGGCCAATGCATTCTATTAGCCCGATGAAGTAGAGCTGAATGTGTGTGCTTAGCACACACATTCAGCTCTACTTCATCAGGCTAATAGAATACATTGGCCAATCAGCACTGGCCAATGCATTCTATTAGCTTGATGAAGCAGAGTGTGCACAAGGGTTCAAGCGCACCCTCGGCTCTGATGTAGCAGAGCTGAGGGTGCACAAGGGTTCAAGTGCACCCTCGGCTCTCCTACATCAGAGCCGAGGGTGCGCTTGAACCCTTGTGCAGCCTCGGCTCTGCTACATCAGAGCCGAGGGTGCGCTTGAACCCTTGTGCACACTCTGCTTCATCAAGCTAATAGAATGCATTGGCCAGCACTGATTGGCCAGAGTACGGAATTCGGCCAATCAGCGCTGGCCAATGCATCCCTATGGGAAAAAGTTTATCTCACAAAAATCACAATTACACACCCGATAGAGCCCCAAAAAGTTATTTTTAATAACATTCCCCCCTAAATAAAGGTTATCCCTAGCTATCCCTGCCTGTACAGCTATCCCTGTCTCATAGTCACAAAGTTCACATTCTCATATGACCCGGATTTGAAATCCACTATTCGTCTAAAATGGAGGTCACCTGATTTCGGCAGCCAATGACTTTTTCCAATTTTTTTCAATGCCCCCAGTGTCGTAGTTCCTGTCCCACCTCCCCTGCGCTGTTATTGGTGCAAAAAAGGCGCCAGGGAAGGTGGGAGGGGAATCGAATTTTGGCGCACTTTACCACGTGGTGTTCGATTCGATTCGAACATGGCGAACACCCTGATATCCGATCGAACATGTGTTCGATAGAACACTGTTCGCTCATCTCTAATAGTAACCCCAGTATGTACCTGTGTACCTGATATTAATAAGCCTAGTAACCCCAGTATGTACCTGTGTACCTGATATTAATAAGTATAGTAACCCCAGTATGTACCTGTGTACCTGATATTAATAAGTATAGTAACCCCAGTATGTACCTGTGTATCTTTAGTTTCATTTTCCTGGAGCAGCAGCTTCTTCTTCTCCTCTTAAGTGCAGGACGGCAGGAGCTCGGCAGGGATAAGCCCCGCCTCCTGGGCTCTCCTCAGCCCTCTCATTGGTGGGCAGAGGACAGGCAGAGAAAGGGAAGGGGGAGAGAGGGGAAACGTCCTAAAGCGCTGAGAGGAGCCAGACCTGCAGCTCCTGTGTGTCAGCCGTTGCTGCAGCTTCGGGGCCCCCTGTTGGTGGAAAGTATTCCACCAACAGGGGGCCCCAGTCATTATACTTGGGGGTCCGAAAAGACCTCCGAGAATAATGATAGCAGTGGTAGCAGCTTTCACTGGGCCCCTAATGTCTCGGGCCCTGTGGCAGCTGCCTCTGCTGCTATGGTGGTAGTTACGCCACTGGTCTTATCTTATGTTAATAGCTGTGTGTAGTCTTACTGGCTGCATTTAACACGTATATGGTTAATATTTCCTACAGCAAGGTAAATTTAACATTGGATCGCTGGCAACTGTGTGCAGCTCCGGCAGCTTGCCTATAATGTTACAGGTTACCATGATACTTGGCCGCATGGAGAGGGCACATCAGTACATACAGTGCAGCATACTTACCTTAGAATGCCACACACTGTGCGCGGCTCCATGGGTGTTTTCACAAGCCGAATAGACTCTGTGACTTCTGAGACCAACTACCGTATCTTTCCTTGGTGTATCATTCCAAGGACAGATAGAAAACACAGTAACTGCATGCCGCTGACTCAAATTAGTTTGTTGCAATTACTCTGAACTATTATTAGAAATTTCACAGTGTGATCTCTTTGTTATCTTATAACATTTATTCACATACAATAGCAGCTTTTGCCAAAAGTGGCTCTATTTAACTCAATTATATGTGCATCACTGATCACATAAGTGTGAACTTGGTTCTAGTCACATAATCAGTGAGTTCTATATAGAGTGGCACAGCAAGAATATTGGTAGGGAAGCATGATAGGGCTATAGTTGCTCTCATGTTCCATCTAATCCCTCCTTTTTCTTTTGATTTTCTTTTTTTTAATACTTATGTAATAAAGGTGATATTTTATTATAGAATATTAATATTGGGACACTGCCTGTTCTTAGCCTTCTGATTCTCTTGAGCAGTGTACGCTGCAGTGTCTAAATTACATTGCCACATACAATTCATGACATTTATCTTCAGGCATTAATTGATAAGTGAGGAAACTAATGAAAAATATACAATATCATCCAACAAAAAACAAGCTTCATATGGCTGCATCGCCAGAACAAAATAAAATAAATCTTGTGCAATGTGACAATAAATACCCCCAAACTGACACATCTTTATGGCAAAACTAGCTGCGGCAGGAATGGAAAGCTGTCAAGTGTATATCATGATACACCCCATATTTAGAAACTACAAGGAAAAAAACACCACAACTGACCTCGCAGGATGCCTCCCCAACCCTGGGAAAAGAGTGGGGAATTACGTGTAGCCAATTTTCTTCACATGCTTTACATATATTCACTTTTTACCATCCACTATATATTGAAATCTCTAAAACAATGCTCACTATGTCCTTTCAGAAATACTTTGAGAGGTATTTTTCAAAATGGGGTCATTCCTAAAGGATTCCACCTTAAAAGCACTCAATTGGCTCACTGGCTCTACAAAAGTGGCAAAGCATACAAAAAACAAAACAAAAAACTGCACTCTAAAAGCCAAATAGTCCTCTTTCATTTCTGCCTGTTGTCCGCCCATATGCACACACATATATGACTTTGGGGTACCCAGGATATCCCACAATTATATCATCATTGGATATAAACTGCTCTTTGGGAACACAGCTGGGCATAGAAGAGAAGCAGCTCTATTTGGTTTTTGGAGCACAAATTTAGATGGCTTGTGGACTCTATGCCACTTTGCCAATAAAGTGAAATCCCCTGACATTTGACCCCATATTGGTAACTACACCCCTCAAAAAATGTATCGAGGGGTTCAATGAGAATTTTTACACCCCAAGTATTGCATTCATTTATTTTCCAGAAATTAAGGTGCAACTGATGTTGAAAAGTGGAAATTGCAATCATTGCAATAAGAAATGGATCATTTCAGTCCCAATATGTTGTTCCACACTCCAAAAGCTGTATTCAGGATTCAGGATAACCCATTTAATAGTTTTTGGAGTATGTGTCTCTGCAGACATAATAAGCTGAGCACAACATATAGGAAAATCTCTGGAAATGACTGCAATATTCAAAGATTAAAAATGGTTGCTATGCCCATTGATAAATTCTTGGAGGGGTGTAGTTTACATATTGCTTCAATTATACAGAAAACATCAGCATTTCCAAAGGTATAATTGACATGCTGTGGTTTACATATTTGATGGTTTTTGAAATCACAGGATGTCCTCTGCCGATACTTTTCTGCAATGTGTGGATGGGATTAGCCAGAATCTCATCCACTTTGCAGGTACTGTACAATTTTGCAATTTTTACTTCAGCGTTTTCACTACCTGGAGTCCCGGCCTTAAGGAACATAACTGCAGAAGGGTTTAGATTAGGAAATGTGATTTAGGAATACTTTGTGTTCCTGTCACTTTCTCTCTCAGCCGGTGAAAATCGGCCTTTCTGAACTTTAGTGTTTTTGTACCCCCTCTACTGAACATCTTATTAAAGTGTACTTAAATACGTATTATGTTGTGGTCACTAGATAGATGACCTCTGGATTACATAGATGACCTCTGGATTTGACAATCTGTCATTCCATTCGTCAAAATTAGGTCTAACAGTAACAAAAGAAATAGTTTAATATTCTTTATCCATTTCCTGATTTTGACCCATTTAGACTCCACATATGAATTTTGATCCCACATTTCATCATGTAGGACCAGCTTATGGCAGGATGTCACGTACAAGCAAACCCCGCCCCTTTCCTATTTGCCTCACCTGCCAATTTAGCGAACTTGTTAGAGTACGCCGATTCAGGACTAATCTCCCTGGCACTCTTTGCTCTACCGCTGCTTCGTACTTGTCACCCAGCTAGCTGCCTTCTGTTCCTGCACCTCCTTGGTACTGTCGTCCTCTGCACTTTCCAAGTTATCAATTGATCTCAGTCTTTCAATCTTGGCTTCCAAATGTGCAATGTGCTTACAACTTGCACAGTGGTATGCTCCCTCAAATGGATGCTCAAGCATTGCATATATAGTGTAAGATGTACACTGGACCGCATTGCTAAACATGGAATATATCTTACCTAATGGGGACTATTACACAAAACCAAACAATACTGTATAAAAAAGCACAGTCCAGATACAAAGTATGTAGACTAAATATTTGTTATTAAATTCCTGAATCTAAAGTAATTTATTCCTAAGTCACACTTAAGACAAAATACTTCTGCTTACAAACTTATTTGGATAGACCTGAGAGTGCTATTGTTATACTTTAAGGATCTCATCAGACTCCATAGTAAAATGAATGAAGGCCTAGGGGAGGGAAAAATAACAAACACTTAGGGCTCATTCACATGGGGCAAGATCCAATCTGGCTATAAATGAATTCATTTCACCAATCCCTAAGGGTGCTTTCTACACGGAGTAACACTCTGCTCATTCTGACATGTAAACACGTGTCAGAGTGACCGCTGTAAAACAGAATCCCATTGACTTCAATGGGTGCCATCTTACGCACGCTACACATTGAAATCAATGGGAGGCTTTTTAACTCTTTGGTTTCAATGTGTAGCACACATAAGATGGCACCCATTGAAGTCAATTGGATTCTGTTTTACAGCGGTCACTCTAACATGTGTTTATGTGTCAGAATGAGCAGAGTGTTACTCCGTGTGAAAGCATCCTAAGGCTGGGGCCCCACAGGACGTAAACGCCACGATTTTCCCGCAGCAGAGACGCTGCGGAAAAAATCAAGGCGTTGTACAGTGCAGGCAAAGTGGATGGGATTCATGTGAATCCCATCCCCACTTTGCCGAAGGAAACGCAGCGCGGACACGCAAATCGCAGCATGTCAATTATATCTAGGGAAACGCTGGCGGATTTCCCGTAGATATAATGTTAAGAGAAAGTCGCAGAGGAAAACTCTGTTAACTTTCTCTTAAAAGCGCTTCGGAAAGTACCGCAATGTGATCACGCAGCGGTTCTTTCCGCAGCACTTTAGCGCTGTGATTACGGCCTTAGCCTTATGGTGTTTTGTAATGTCTTTAGTACACAGTTTTTCACACCTGGTAACCTTCTAGATCTGACCCAGGGAATTTTTAAACTACTTCTTCCTCTCTTGTCCTCTTTTGGCTCAGACCACCACAATAATGTTTCCTATGCAGTTATCTTTGACACCTCATATTAATAGGCTGAAAGTATTTAATGAAATATTTTAGACAATGATATCTCATGAATACAGTAGAGTTCTACACAGAAGCACAGCAATATTATAAATGGTGTATGGTGGGTTTGTGGCCCAAATCTTATCTGCGACTAGGAGGTCACTGTTACGTTCGTGTCTATGCCCAGACCCAGAATCTGGACAGCAGAGTGCAGCACTAAGGGAACAGGGGAAGGAGACTTTCCCTGGTGCTATGGCGGTTAGCTAGGCCCTGCCTGCGAGTGGTGGTCAGCTGTTCCAAAGCTAGCCTTGGCCCCGACAACTCCTGTATCTCTAACATGAAGGCCTAGCCAACAGATAGGGCGAGAGCTACAAGAGAACTAGGGACTGGGGATACTAAGGTGGTCACCCCTACAGAAACCAAGGTGCAGCTGCAGACAAAACAAACAGGATGGGCAACAGACATGTTGGGCAACAGACATGCAGCACAACACAATATGCAAAAAGAAAATGAGGAGAGGGATAGTGGAAGGGTGAGGAAAGGGTTAACACAGGACTGGGGCAAAACAAACTGCAACTCAAACCTCACAAATAACCAGATAGTGCCAGGCAAACAGAACTGAAGGACAGGGTAGAGTAGAAGTGTGGAGGGACAAACCAGACTCACACACAAGGCAACACTCACACCACTTCCTAGTCAGTTATAATTCCACAAAACAATCCTCCTCCCTGAGCCACGAATTCCAGTTGGTAACAACAAAAAGCGGCAACTAGTGAAGCCAGCCCTCCTCCTAATAAAGACCCCAGAATCGTCCCATAGGATAATGGTAACAACTAACACCTGAGGTTCGATCCAAAAAACCTTAAGTAAATTCTGAAGGCTGATACTCAATGCCCAAACAGTTGACCCAATGGCAAGGAAACCCCCAGACCACCAGATCAAAACCCCACCAGAAAATCACACAATTTTTATACAAGTCTTCAGGTCGTGATAGCCACTAGGTGCATGATCACAGTGATTGACTCTGATCATGTCTCTCCTGTAGTGAGGTGCAATATAAAGGCATTAATGTGTGATCACTATATGATTGGTTGGAGTAGCAGAGCTGTACATTCAGTAGGTGTTACCTGAACTTAGAGGAATAGACGTTTTAGCAGTTTAGTTATATAATGCTAATGTTTCTTAATTACATGGAATTTTTAACTTTGGTTTGAGTTCATTCCAAAGCACCTGTCTTTAATAAAAAGGCCAAGGGCGCAAGAAAATCGGAACAAAGAACCAGTGCTCTCTGTAATTTTTTCATTCTTTCTGAACATTAATTTTAGATATTAGAAATGGGATAGAAGGAAACCTTAGGGAAAGATCACTGCAAGGCAAAGCAGATTTAAAAAATATTCTTTCTTTTCAGATCAAGGTTATATGCAAATAAAAAATAGCCACATAGTAAGTCATAATAATTAGAGATGAGCGAACAGTGTTCTATCGAACTCATGTTCGATCGGATATTAGGCTGTTCGGCATGTTCGAATCGAATCGAACACCGCGTGGTAAAGTGCGCCATTACTCGATTCCCCTCCCACCTTCCCTGGCGCCTTTTTTGCTCCAATAACAGCGCAGGGTAGGTGGGACAGGAACTACGACACCGGTGACGTTGAAAAAAGTAGGCAAAACCCATTGGCTGCCGAAAACATGTGACCTCTAATTTAAAAGAACAGCGCCGCCCAGCTTCGCGTCATTCTGAGCTTGCAATTCACCGAGGACGGAGGTTTCCGTCCAGTTAGCTAGGGGTTAGATTCTGGGTAGGCAGGGACAGGCTAGGATAGGAAGGAGAAGACAACCAACAGCTCTTATAAGAGCTAAATTCCAGGGAGAAGCTTGTCAGTGTAACGTGGCACTGACGGGCTCAATCGCCGCAACCCAGCTTTCCCAGGATCCTGAATGGAATACACTGTCAGTGTATTCCCGTATACCCGATATATACCCCCGATACCCGTTCCAACGGTGTGCCCCCCCACCTTCACCCCAGAAATACCCTGCAAGTCCCCTAGCAATAGAATTGGGGCTATATACACCCACTATTTTTGCTACTGCCATATAGTGCCATTGTCTCACTGGGAATTCAAAGAATATATTGGGCTTACATATAACTTCAATTCCAGGGAGAAGCTTGTCAGTGTAACGTGGCACTGACGGGCTCAATCGCCGCAACCCAGCTTTCCCAGGATCCTGAATGGAACACACTGACAGTGTATTCCCGTATACCCCATATATACACCCCAAATCCCCGTTCCAACGGTGTGCCCCCCCACCTTCACCTCAGAAATACCCTGCAAGTCCCCTAGCAATAGAATTGGGGCTATATACACCCACAATTTTTGCTACTGGTATACAGTGCCATTGTCTCACTGGGAATTCAAAGAATATATGGGGGTTATGTGCACCCACAATTTTTAATACTGCTATACAGTGCCATTGTCTGACTGGGAATTCAAAGAATATATGGGGGTTATGTGCACCCACAATTTTTAATACTGGTATATAGTGCCATTGTCTGACTGGGAATTCAAAGAATATATGGGGGTTACGTGCACCCACAATTTTTAATACTGGTATACAGTGCCATTGTCTGACTGGGAATTCAAAGAATATATGGGGGTTACGTGCACCCACAATTTTTAATACTGCTATACAGTGCCATTGTCTGACTGGGAATTCAAAGAATATATGGGGGTTATGTGCACCCACAATTTTTACTACTGGTATACAGTGCCATTGTCTGACTGGGAATTCAAAGAATATATTGGGGTGACGTGCACCCACAATTTTTGCTACTGCTATACAGTTCCATTGTCTGACTGGGAATTCAAAGAATATATGGGGGTTATGTGCACCCACAATTTTTAATACTGGTATACAGTGCCATTGTCTGACTGGGAATTCAAAGAATATATGGGGGTTATGTGCACCCACAATTTTTAATACTGGTATACAGTGCCATTGTCTGACTGGGAATTCAAAGAATATATGGGGGTTATGTGCACCCACAATTTTTACTACTGGTATACAGTGCCATTGTCTAACTGGGAATTCAAAGAATATATTGGGGTGACGTGCACCCACAATTTTTGCTACTGCTATACAGTTCCATTGTCTCACTGGGAATTCAAAGAATATATGGGGGTTATGTGCACCCACAATTTTTAATACTGGTATACAGTGCCATTGTCTGACTGGGAATTCAAAGAATATATGGGGGTTATGTGCACCCACAATTTTTAATACTGGTATACAGTGCCATTGTCTGACTGGGAATTCAAAGAATATATGGGGGTTATGTGCACCCACAATTTTTACTACTGGTATACAGTGCCATTGTCTAACTGGGAATTCAAAGAATATATTGGGGTGACGTGCACCCACAATTTTTGCTACTGCTATACAGTTCCATTGTCTCACTGGGAATTCAAAGAATATATGGGGGTTATGTGCACCCACAATTTTTAATACTGGTATACAGTGCCATTGTCTGACTGGGAATTCAAAGAATATATGGGGGTTATGTGCACCCACAATTTTTAATACTGGTATATAGTGCCATTGTCTGACTGGGAATTCAAAGAATATATGGGGGTTACGTGCACCCACAATTTTTAATACTGGTATACAGTGCCATTGTCTGACTGGGAATTCAAAGAATATATGGGGGTTATGTGCACCCACAATTTTTAATACTGGTATACAGTGCCATTGTCTGACTGGGAATTCAAAGAATATATGGGGGTTACGTGCACCCACAATTTTTAATACTGGTATACAGTGCCATTGTCTGACTGGGAATTCAAAGAATATATGGGGGTTATGTGCACCCACAATTTTTAATACTGGTATACAGTGCCATTGTCTGACTGGGAATTCAAAGAATATATGGGGGTTATGTGCACCCACAATTTTTACTACTGGTATACAGTGCCATTGTCTAACTGGGAATTCAAAGAATATATTGGGGTGACGTGCACCCACAATTTTTGCTACTGCTATACAGTTCCATTGTCTCACTGGGAATTCAAAGAATATATGGGGGTTATGTGCACCCACAATTTTTAATACTGGTATACAGTGCCATTGTCTGACTGGGAATTCAAAGAATATATGGGGGTTATGTGCACCCACAATTTTTAATACTGGTATACAGTGCCATTGTCTGACTGGGAATTCAAAGAATATATGGGGGTTATGTGCACCCACAATTTTTAATACTGGTATACAGTGCCATTGTCTGACTGGGAATTCAAAGAATATATGGGGGTTATGTGCACCCACAATTTTTAATACTGGTATACAGTGCCATTGTCTGACTGGGAATTCAAAGAATATATGGGGGTTATGTGCACCCACAATTTTTACTACTGGTATACAGTGCCATTGTCTAACTGGGAATTCAAAGAATATATTGGGGTGACGTGCACCCACAATTTTTGCTACTGCTATACAGTTCCATTGTCTGACTGGGAATTCAAAGAATATATGGGGGTTATGTGCACCCACAATTTTTACTACTGGTATACAGTGCCATTGTCTGACTGGGAATTCAAAGAATATATGGGGGTTATGTGCACCCACAATTTTTAATACTGGTATACAGTGCCATTGTCTGACTGGGAATTCAAAGAATATATGGGGGTTACGTGCACCCACAATTTTTAATACTGCTATACAGTGCCATTGTCTGACTGGGAATTCAAAGAATATATGGGGGTTACGTGCACCCACAATTTTTAATACTGGTATACAGTGCCATTGTCTGACTGGGAATTCAAAGAATATATGGGGGTTATGTGCACCCACAATTTTTAATACTGGTATACAGTGCCATTGTCTGACTGGGAATTCAAAGAATATATGGGGGTTATGTGCACCCACAATTTTTAATACTGGTATACAGTGCCATTGTCTGACTGGGAATTCAAAGAATATATGGGGGTTATGTGCACCCACAATTTTTACTACTGGTATACAGTGCCATTGTCTAACTGGGAATTCAAAGAATATATTGGGGTGACGTGCACCCACAATTTTTGCTACTGCTATACAGTTCCATTGTCTCACTGGGAATTCAAAGAATATATGGGGGTTATGTGCACCCACAATTTTTACTACTGGTATACAGTGCCATTGTCTAACTGGGAATTCAAAGAATATATTGGGGTGACGTGCACCCACAATTTTTGCTACTGCTATACAGTTCCATTGTCTCACTGGGAATTCAAAGAATATATGGGGGTTATGTGCACCCACAATTTTTAATACTGGTATACAGTGCCATTGTCTGACTGGGAATTCAAAGAATATATGGGGGTTATGTGCACCCACAATTTTTAATACTGGTATATAGTGCCATTGTCTGACTGGGAATTCAAAGAATATATGGGGGTTACGTGCACCCACAATTTTTAATACTGGTATACAGTGCCATTGTCTGACTGGGAATTCAAAGAATATATGGGGGTTATGTGCACCCACAATTTTTAATACTGGTATACAGTGCCATTGTCTGACTGGGAATTCAAAGAATATATGGGGGTTATGTGCACCCACAATTTTTACTACTGGTATACAGTGCCATTGTCTAACTGGGAATTCAAAGAATATATTGGGGTGACGTGCACCCACAATTTTTGCTACTGCTATACAGTTCCATTGTCTCACTGGGAATTCAAAGAATATATGGGGGTTATGTGCACCCACAATTTTTAATACTGGTATACAGTGCCATTGTCTGACTGGGAATTCAAAGAATATATGGGGGTTATGTGCACCCACAATTTTTAATACTGGTATACAGTGCCATTGTCTGACTGGGAATTCAAAGAATATATGGGGGTTATGTGCACCCACAATTTTTACTACTGGTATACAGTGCCATTGTCTAACTGGGAATTCAAAGAATATATTGGGGTGACGTGCACCCACAATTTTTGCTACTGCTATACAGTTCCATTGTCTCACTGGGAATTCAAAGAATATATGGGGGTTATGTGCACCCACAATTTTTAATACTGGTATACAGTGCCATTGTCTGACTGGGAATTCAAAGAATATATGGGGGTTATGTGCACCCACAATTTTTAATACTGGTATACAGTGCCATTGTCTGACTGGGAATTCAAAGAATATATGGGGGTTATGTGCACCCACAATTTTTACTACTGGTATACAGTGCCATTGTCTAACTGGGAATTCAAAGAATATATGGGGGTTATGTGCACCCACAATTTTTAATACTGGTATACAGTGCCATTGTCTGACTGGGAATTCAAAGAATATATGGGGGTTATGTGCACCCACAATTTTTAATACTGGTATACAGTGCCATTGTCTGACTGGGAATTCAAAGAATATATGGGGGTTATGTGCACCCACAATTTTTACTACTGGTATACAGTGCCATTGTCTAACTGGGAATTCAAAGAATATATTGGGGTGACGTGCACCCACAATTTTTGCTACTGCTATACAGTTCCATTGTCTCACTGGGAATTCAAAGAATATATGGGGGTTATGTGCACCCACAATTTTTAATACTGGTATACAGTGCCATTGTCTGACTGGGAATTCAAAGAATATATGGGGGTTATGTGCACCCACAATTTTTAATACTGGTATACAGTGCCATTGTCTGACTGGGAATTCAAAGAATATATGGGGGTTATGTGCACCCACAATTTTTACTACTGGTATACAGTGCCATTGTCTAACTGGGAATTCAAAGAATATATTGGGGTGACGTGCACCCACAATTTTTGCTACTGCTATACAGTTCCATTGTCTCACTGGGAATTCAAAGAATATATGGGGGTTATGTGCACCCACAATTTTTAATACTGGTATACAGTGCCATTGTCTGACTGGGAATTCAAAGAATATATGGGGGTTATGTGCACCCACAATTTTTAATACTGGTATACAGTGCCATTGTCTGACTGGGAATTCAAAGAATATATGGGGGTTATGTGCACCCACAATTTTTACTACTGGTATACAGTGCCATTGTCTAACTGGGAATTCAAAGAATATATTGGGGTGACGTGCACCCACAATTTTTGCTACTGCTATACAGTTCCATTGTCTCACTGGGAATTCAAAGAATATATGGGGGTTATGTGCACCCACAATTTTTAATACTGGTATACAGTGCCATTGTCTGACTGGGAATTCAAAGAATATATGGGGGTTATGTGCACCCACAATTTTTACTACTGGTATACAGTGCCATTGTCTAACTGGGAATTCAAAGAATATATTGGGGTGACGTGCACCCACAATTTTTGCTACTGCTATACAGTTCCATTGTCTCACTGGGAATTCAAAGAATATATGGGGGTTATGTGCACCCACAATTTTTAATACTGGTATACAGTGCCATTGTCTGACTGGGAATTCAAAGAATATATGGGGGTTATGTGCACCCACAATTTTTACTACTGGTATACAGTGCCATTGTCTAACTGGGAATTCAAAGAATATATTGGGGTGACGTGCACCCACAATTTTTGCTACTGCTATACAGTTCCATTGTCTCACTGGGAATTCAAAGAATATATGGGGGTTATGTGCACCCACAATTTTTAATACTGGTATACAGTGCCATTGTCTGACTGGGAATTCAAAGAATATATGGGGGTTATGTGCACCCACAATTTTTAATACTGGTATACAGTGCCATTGTCTGACTGGGAATTCAAAGAATATATGGGGGTTATGTGCACCCACAATTTTTACTACTGGTATACAGTGCCATTGTCTAACTGGGAATTCAAAGAATATATTGGGGTGACGTGCACCCACAATTTTTGCTACTGCTATACAGTTCCATTGTCTCACTGGGAATTCAAAGAATATATGGGGGTTATGTGCACCCACAATTTTTAATACTGGTATACAGTGCCATTGTCTGACTGGGAATTCAAAGAATATATGGGGGTTATGTGCACCCACAATTTTTAATACTGCTATACAGTGCCATTGTCTGACTGGGAATTCAAAGAATATATGGGGGTTATGTGCACCCACAATTTTTAATACTGGTATATAGTGCCATTGTCTGACTGGGAATTCAAAGAATATATGGGGGTTACGTGCACCCACAATTTTTAATACTGGTATACAGTGCCATTGTCTGACTGGGAATTCAAAGAATATATGGGGGTTATGTGCACCCACAATTTTTAATACTGGTATACAGTGCCATTGTCTCACTGGGAATTCCACAAATAATTTGGGGATTCATTCACCCTACATCTCAGGCTCTTGCCATATTCACCCAGGTTGTCAGTGCTGCACCAGCTCGTTCCCAGACAGCTCGGCCCGAAAAACGCGTTACCTATATAGAGGATTTGGACAATGAAGACAACATGTTCTAAATCTAATGTCTGCACCTTCTCCAGAATTAAAATAAAGGCAGCGTTTAACTTTCAAATAGCACTGCACAAAGGAAGAGCTTATCAGCTTGTCTCATGACATGCTACTGAAAAGTTTCATTTGTGTATCTTAATGTAAATATAGTTGTATAAGCTTTTTGGGTTTTAGGCACTGCCAAGTTATTTATTACCACCCACTCCCTTATAATGATGATGACGCCAAAGTCACTGTGGGTGTTCAGAGCTCACAGCTTTGGGTGACATTTGTCTTGCTCTCTGTCGGTACCAGCTGTCTTTTTGGATACCGTAAAGTTATGTTGACTTTATTAACAGCTATAGAAGCTTTAGCCAGGTTGTGACGGTGTGTAACCCTAACAACACTAAGTGGGATACACATTAATAGTCAGTCTATGTACGCTAAACGTATCACTGAAGTAATTTTTTTTCCCTCTCCCCTAATATAAGAAAGGAACAGACATTAGACCTAGACCGGGGTTCGAGGCTTGAAAAAATCCAGTATTATTTGTTCTTCATGATGTGAAATATGTGTTGAAAAGCAACCCAAGATGAAGTCAGCCATGTGTGCCAGTGTGTTACTTGGCATGCCTTTGCTGGCCCCAACTGTAAGGGTCACTCTCCATTTCCTCCATTTTCCACTCCCCTTCACACCATTTGTGGTGAAGCAATGGGATGCACTGAAGTGCACCCTCTAGCCTCGTGTGGGATAGGGACATCAGATGCCACTCCAACCCCCTCGTCTTCCTCCGCCAGCCAACGGTGCGAAGATGAGAGGAGTGTGCTCTGAATGTTTTCTGCCTAGCAGAGGCTAGTTCTCACTTACGAAAATGGCCCCACTTTGACCTGTATATCAGGCACAATGGTGTAGGTTTCAAAGAAACATGGCACCAACAAGTTGGAAAACGTGGGCCATGCGTGGACCGTGTTTGAGTCTGGCAAGCTCCAGATCTGCTACCAGGTTCCAGCCATTATCACAGGCGCAAAAATGCCAGGCCCCAGGTGTAGCAGGGAAAAAAAAATGCCATCTCAGCCAGGATGGCATCCCTGACCTCGGAGGCACTGTGCTGTCTGTCCCCCAAGCTGATCAGTTTCAGCACGGCTTACTGACATCTCCCCATGCCAGTGTTACAGTGTTTTCCGCTAGTAGCTGGGGTGGAGGTTGCAGCTTCGTAGGGTTTCAGTCTACTCCTGCCATGAATTTTGGCCTGGGAGAGGAGATAGGCCACCCCAGTTTGCACCCGGGGAACAGACTCCACCACATTCACCCTGCCTGTCATTAAAGATAAGCACTGCAGCATCCCTGACCACAGGCGCTTGTCCATGTGTCGGTGGTCAAGTGGACCTTGCAGCAAAGCGCAGAGCTCTGGGCCCGACTGATGTTATGGGACACATGCAGGCGCAAGGCAGAGACAGCACACCAAGAGAAGTAGTAACGGCTAGGCCCAGCATAGGGAGGTGCCCCAGCTGCCATCTGCTGACGGAAGGCCTGGGTCTCCAGAAGCATAAACAAACACCAACATCTCCAGGGCCAGCAGTTTATCGATGAGGCTGTTACAGGCTTGGGCATGGGGGTGGGTTGTATTGTACTTCTGCCTGCAATGAAAAGCTTGGGAAATGTGGAGTGGCTGGGAAGAGGCGCATGATGGTGCAGGCCAAAAGGGCGCATGAGGGTGAACTCCCCAATGTGTCAGAGATAGGTGTGTAGGTGTCCTTGCATCATATACTTGCACCATATTTGGCTTTGGAAGTTAATTTTGTGCCAAAAAGTGGTTAAGACAGCGATCCCTCAGCTACTCCCGTTACACTGTCTATTGAAGTTACCATCTGTGGAAGTGGACCACCATTTCTAAGATCCCAAAGGAAGCAGGCAAGAGATGTGCAGTTCAGAAAAAAAGATGAGAAAATAAGTTTAGGCTGTAGAGCACAGAGGGATCGGAGAGGACAGAGCTGGTGTCGGCCAGGTATTCCCACAACATGCGCCTATACTTGTCCCTCCTGGTGACACTAGGCCCCTGAGTGGCAGTAATTTGTCCAGGGGGGCCATTAACGTGTTCCAGACCTAGGAATAAGTCTTCCAACAGGGTAGAGTTTTGCATGCCTTTGCTTCTACCCACTGTTTTTGCTGCTTAGCTTCCCTCCACATCTACTCTGCTTTCACCCCTAAACATCACCCCAGTTTATGCCTTTGCTTCTACCCAGGTTTTTTGTTGATTTAGCTTCCCTCTACATCTACACTGCTTTAGCCCCTAGACATCACCCCTGTCCATGTGGGGTCGGTGGCCTCGTCATCCACCAACTCCTCTTCCAATTGCGCACTGCCCCCTTACTGCAAACCGCACATGACCACAGCTTGCCTTGATGGCAACTGTGTCTCATGATCCCCACTTAGGTCCAGACAAGTCGGTGGCGGGTCCAAAACCCCAAAATTGGAAGGAAATGGCAGATGCTGCAGTATTTCTAACACCTGTTCCTGGTGCTCGGGCCTGGTCTGTGTTGTACCCTGCACCCTGCTTAACGCATCTGCCATATCCGAAGTTGTGCTGAGCGCATGCTAATGTTTCGTGTCCAGTGCAATGGATGGGATGGGATTTCACATAAGTCTGCCACCCATGGCCACTCATGGTTGAGCAACTGAGGGAGTTGACTTTGACGAACCCGAGGGTTTTGGAGTTGGAACTACATCAAAGGTCTGTGCTGCTCACACACTCTGCTCAACACATGATATGTTTAGTGCCAGCAGTGTGGAGACGTCGCACAACAGCCGTTGTTCCAGCAGGTACAGGCGTTGTAGGAGTGCATAGAGGCTAGCAGCGGCAACTATACACTTTAAAAACTATCCGCACAAGCGCCACACTTTCACCAGTAGCTCAGGAACATTGGGGTACCTTTTTCAAAAGATTAGCAGCAATGAGTTAAAAACGTGGCCCAGGCATGGAATATGTTGCAGGCTGCCAAGCTACAGAGCCAATCCCAGGTTACGGCCATTATCACACATGACAACATGCCTGGGCCCAGGTGCAGTGGCAAAAACCACATTGCCGTCTCATCGAGGATGGCATGACTCACTTTGTAGGCAGTGTGCTGTCTGGCCCCCAAGCTGATGAGCTTCAGCACGGCCCGCTGACGTCTCCCCACACCAGTGTTGCAGCGTTTCCAGCTCGTAGCTGGGGTCAATTTAACAGCGGAGGAGGGTGGTGTTTCAGCCCTCCTCCCAGGAATGTTGTGTGGGGAGACAAGTCAGGCCACCACATTTTGCGACCCGGTCCACGCCTCAACTACATTCAACCACTGTGCCCAAATTGAAAGGTAGCGTCCCTGTCCGCATGCACTTGTCCATTCGTAACTGGTCACATGGAACTTTAGGGCTAAGCGCTGAATTTAGGGACCGCCTCATGTTTGGGGGAAAGTGCTGGTGTGGACGGCACAGTGCGGTGGCGCAGTAGACACTCTGCCCAAAAAGGGCAGAGTGTCCCCCAGCCGGGATTCCAACATCTCCTGGGCCAGATTTCTTGAGATGAGGCCGTTGAAGCCTTGGGCATGTGGGTGGGTTGCGCTGTACTTTAGCATGAAATGAAAGGCTTGGGAGATGGGGAGTTGCTGGGAAGAGGCGCATGATGGCGCGGGCAAAAGGAGAAATGGCAGGAAAAGGTGAGGATAAGGGTGAACTCCCCAAAGTGTCAGAGGCAGATGTGGAGGTGTCCTGGCTCCTGGTCTGGACTGCAGCGCCAGCCCTGTCAACAGTGGAAGAGGCAGTGGCCGCCAGGCCAAACGACGATTATCCTGCGCTTGCTCTCACCCACTGAGCCCAGGGCTTGCCTTCCAAATGATGGCACCCGCAAGAGGTGGTGAGATTCCTCTCCGCAGATCTCCAAACCATCTTGGACTTGCAAATTGCACTAAATTTGTCATGTAACTGACATGTATATGATGAGTCTATCCATTGTCTGTTCATTTTGGTGAAAGTCAGCCTGTCAGCTGACAGACAGCTGTGCTTGTCAGTGATGATGTCACCGGCTGCTTGTACCCCCAGTTTTTGCTGCTTAGCTTGCCTCCACATCCACACTGCTTTTGCCCCTACACATCACCCCTATCCATGCCTGTGCCTCTAGCCATAAGTCTGCCACCCATGGAAACTCATGGTGCAGAAAGTGAGGGAGCTGACTCTGAGGAACCCTTGGGTTTTGTAGCTGGTACTCCATCAAAGGTCTCTGCTGCTCACACACCCTGCTGAACATACGGTATCTAGGGTTAGAGCGTGTGGTGACCTCGCACAACAGTAGGTGCTTCAGGCAGATGTAGGCCTTGCTGGAGTGTATTGCGGCTAGCTCCAGGTACTGTAGACTTGGGAAAGTGGGTGTCCAAGTGCCGCACTTTCACCCTTAGCTCAGCTAATTTGGGGTATGTTTTTAAAGATCATTGCACCACTACATTGAACATGTGGGCCAGGCATGGAACGTGTTGGAGGCTGGCAAGCTCCAGAGCCCTCCAACAAGCTAAAAAACCTGGCCCCAGGGGCAGCGGGGATAAACAAATTGCCATCTCATCCAGGATGGCATCCCTGACCTCAGAGGCAGTGTGCTGTCCGTCTCCCAAGCTGATGAGCTTCAGCCCAGCCTGCTGACGTCTCCCCACACCAGTGTTGCAGCGTTTTCAGCTCGTAGCTGGGGTAAATCTAACAGCGGAGGAGGAGGAGGGTGGTGTTTCAGCCCTCCTCCCAGGAATGTTTTGTGGGGAAACAAGTCAGGAAAATTCTTGAAACGGGAGAGTTTTGCATCTTTGCCCTTGCTGCCTATGGACATCCCTTTGCCTCTAGCCACCATTTTCCCTGCTTTGCTTGCCTCCAAATCCACACTGCTTTTGCCCCTAGACATCACCCCAGTCCATGCCTTAGCTTGTACCCCCAGTTTTTCCTGCTTAGCTTGCCTCCACATCCACACTGCTTTTGCCCCTAGACATCACCCCAGTCCATGCCTTAGCTTGTATCCCCAGTTTTTCCTGCTTAGCTTGCCTCCACATCCACACTGCTTTTGCCCCTAGACATCACCCCAGTCCATGCCTTAGCTTGTACCCCCAGTTTTTCCTGCTTAGCTTGCCTCCACATCCACACTGCTTTTGCCCCTAGACATCATCCCTATCCATGCCTCTTCCCCTAGCCATAACTCTGCCACCCCTGGAAACTCATGGTGCAGAAACTTTGGTTGCTGACTTTGAGGAACCCTTGGGTTTTGTAGATGGAACTCCATCAAAGGTCTGTGCAGCTCACACACCCTGCTCAAGATATGGTATTGTAGGGTTTCAGCGTGTGTGAATGACGGACAACAGCCTGTGTTTGGACAGATGTAGGCCTTGCTAGAGTGTTTTTAGGCTAGCAGCGACTCCTGTGCACTTGCAAAAGTGGGCGCACAAGCGCCGCATTTTCAACAGTAGCTTCGGTACATTTGGGTATGTTTTTAAAAAACTTTGCACCACTAGGTTAGACGTGGGCCAAACATGGAACGTGTTGGAGGCTGGCAAGCTCCAGAGCCGCTACCAGGTTCCAGCCATTATCACAGGCGTAAAAATGCCAGGCCCCAGGTGTAGCAGGGAAAAAAAAATGCCATCTCAGCCAGGATGGCATCCCTGACCTCGGAGGCACTGTGCTGTCTGTCCCCCAAGCTGATGAGCTTCAGCACCGCCTGCTGACGTCTCCCCACACCAGTGTTTTAGCGTTTGCCGCTAGTAGCTGTGGTGGAGGTTGCAGCGTCGTAGGGTTTCAGTCTACTCCTGCCATGAATTTTGGCCTGGGAGAGGAGATAGGCCACCCCAGTTTGCACCCGGGGAACAGACTCCACCACATTCACCCTGCCTGTCATTAAAGATAAGCACTGCAGCATCCCTGACCACAGGCGCTTGTCCAAGTGTCGGTGGTCAAGTGGACCTTGCAGCAAAGCGCGGAACTAAGGGCCCACCTGATGTTGAGTGACACGTGCTGGTGCAAGGCGGGGACGCCACACCGGGAGAAGTTGAGACGGCTAGGGACGGCATAGTGAGGTGCCACAGTTGCCATCAGGTCCGGGAAGGCGGGAGTTTCAACAAGCCGGAACGCCAACCTCTCCTGGGCCAGCAGTTTAGCGATGTTGGCGTTCTAGGCTTGCGTGGGTGGGTGGTTAGCGGTGTATTTCTGCCGGCGCTCCAATGTATGAGAGATGGTGGGTTGTTGTAAAGAAGCGCCTGATGGTGCCTTTGATGGTGCAGGAGAAGGAGATAAGACAGAAACAGGGGAGGATGAGGGAGAAGTCAACAAAGTGGCGGAGGCAGATGAAGTGATGTCCTGGCTCGTCCTCTGGAGTGCATCGCCAGCACTGTGAGCAGAGGCAGTGGCATGAACGGCGGGCGACGTTTGTCCTGCCGTTGCTGCCTGCCACTGATTCCATTGCTTGGATTCCAAATGACGGTGCATTGAAGTGGTGGACAGGTTGCTCTTCTCAGGGCCCCTACTCGATTTCGAGAGGCAAATTGTGTAGACGACACTATATCTGTCCTCGGCGCATTCCTTGAAAAAACTCTACACCTTCAAGAAACGTGCCCTCGATGGGGGAGTTTTTCTGGGCTGGGTACAAAAGGGAACATCTTCGGACATTCCGGGTCTGGCCTGGCTTCGGCAAAGCAGCTGACCTCTGCCTCTGGACATGTCTCTGCCTCTAGCTACCCTTTTTGGTGCTGCACCTGCCTCAACATCCACACTACTTTCCCAGCTTGACATCTGCCTTGTCCAGGTGGGGTCGGTGTCCTCGTCGTCCACCACCTCCTCTTCCAACTCCTGTCTCGCCTCCTCCTCCTGCACAATGCGCATGTCAACTGGCTGCCCTGACAGCAACTGCGTCTCATCGTCGTCGATGAGGGTGGGTTGCTGGTCATCCGCCACCAAATCGACCGGAGATGGAATGGAGGAGACTCTAGTGTTTGAGCATCTGGACACAGATACTCGTCTGTTAGGTCCGTGGAATCGCGAAATGGAGGGGCAGGTTGCGGTACAGTCAAAGGAAGGGAGAACAGCTCTGGGGAGCAGGGACAGTTGGGGTTATTGTTCTGAGAAGATTGGGAATTTTGGGTGGAAGGAGGACAAGACTGTTGGGTAAGAGGAGGTAGAGGCTGACTGGCTGGTGGACAATGTGCTTTAAGCGTTATCCGACAGCCATTGCAAGACCTGTTCCTGGTTCTCGGGCCTACTAATCTTTGTACCATTCAGCCTAGTTAATGTGGAACTTTTGTGCAAAGCGCAGAACTTAGGGCCCGCCTGATGTTAAGGGACACACGCTGGTACAAGGCTCAACTCACCCTAAGTGCCAAAAACACTGCTGGTGCAAGGCTCTACTCATGCCAAGGGCCTCAATCTCTGCTGGTAGCTCAGCTTAAGGTCATGTAACTTTGTTTGGAAGGGCTCATGTTAAGGGCTAGAAAAGTGAATTTTGGAAGGTCTTACCACATCACACACACACACACACACACACACACACACACACACACACACACACTCAAAATGACAGTTAAGGGTGAGGGCTTTTGGAATTCCCATTGCCTATTCCATTTGTGGTTGTCATGGGGAACGTGATTTAAAGGGGTGGTTGTTACTGTTTGTTGAGCTTAAATTGGGGTTTGTGTCCATCCATTTGGGGAGTAAAGAAGGTTTCCAGGTATTTTCCCACTTTGATAGAGGTTTTTTTGAATGTGGAAAGTGTGTAGTTGTTAGGCAGTGATGTTGGGGTAATAGAGGGTCTTTGGTGTGTTAGATGCCCCCAGGCATGCTTCCCCTGCTGTCCCAGTGTCATTCCAGAGGTGTTGGCATCATTTCCTGGGGTGTCATAGTGGACTTGGTGACCCTCCAGACACGGATTTGGGTTTCCCCCTTAACGAGTATCTGTTCCCCATAGACTATAATGGGGTTCGAAACCCGTTCGAACACACGAACATTGAGCGGCTGTTCGAATCGAATTTCGAACCTCGAACATTTTAGTGTTCGCTCATCTCTAATAATAATATTTTATTGCTAAAAAAAATTGCATTATTGGTTCACCTCCCAGAATTTATTTTTTATTGAAGTTTCGCTTTCAAACATTATTTGAAATAATGTGGAGAATCTTATTTTCTGAATAGTGACAGTTATTCAGTATATTTTTTTGACAACTATTTTATATGAAATTTCAGCTAAATATAGAAGTATAACAGAAAGGAAAACATATACTTAATTCTCAAATAACATGAGCCTCATGGGGTTTTTTGCCTTCCCCTGGATCAACACTGTAGGGATTGTAGGGTTATAGGTTGGACTTGATGGACTAATGTCTTTATGTAACTATGTAACTAAGTAAATGAAAATAAAAAAGTACAGCTATATTCACATTTTTTTAACAGATATCACAAGGCAACATTATATTCAATTCAAATGAATGGGGGCTATTCACATGAACGTTATTTTGATGGTCTGCTGTAATGGAGCATCATAACTTTGGTAATTTCCTATTTTTGCCCTCTTTGAGAGACCCTTCCACATTCTCAAATGTATGGGGGATCCATGAAAACAAGTGCCCCTTGGTTGGAAGATGGCTCTGAAAAATGGACATTTTCATGGATGTTTTGCACCTAGTCTATTCAAAGGTACTAAGATGTAGAGCTCAAAAGTTGAGGGCAACTAAAATTAAGGCGCCTTGCGGACAACTAAGGGCTAGATCTTTTCTATTCCTATCCAGTTTTGCAGCTTTGCTTTCACGGCTCCTATTCATTGAATGAATGGGGCCACTGAAGCATGGCCAGTGCACAGGCGACACATGGATGTCACTAAATATAAGGGTGGCATCAATTGGCCCATATTAAATGTTAAAAACCCTACTCCTAACCCTAAATATGACAGAATACGTACCTTCATCAACAACTAAGTATTCAGAACTTGGCATCCAGACACCTTTTGCATTTGTCCAGTGAATCAATCACAACATACTGTAGAAAATTATAGTATCATTACTTGTACAGTAAACACTTTACCTTTGCATTTATCAGCGATTGGCACATCAACCTGCTTAATCGTAATATCAAATTTTAAACCCATACTACATTAAAGGGGCTCTATCAGCAAAATTATGCTGTATGAGCCCCACATATAAGTGAATAGCCTTTAAAAAGGCTATTCAGGCACCGCTAATGTTATTTTAAACCCCCCCGTCCGTTTTCAAATAAAACTATAATAATAACATATATGTAAATCATACCTTTGTGGGCTCTTCTCCGCCTTCATCTTCTGTTCTTCCGGTGGGTTGTGGTAAAATCCCGCACGTGCGCAGTAGCGCTCCCTCTGGAGGGCTACTGCGCACGAGCCGACACCATTTTTGTTGTATTTCTAAGTATCCCTTAGAACTACGCGACCCTGCGCAGAACGCTTGCAAAATTCTTCACTCCGGAAGAAAAGAAGATGAAGGCGGAGAACAGCCAGGACAGGAGGACGTCGCTGGAAGAAGAAAGAAGAGAAAGGCGGGACTGAAAATGATGTCGGATCGTGCACAACTGCCCAGTGTGCATGCAAAGGTATGATTTACATATATGTTTTTATAGTTTTATTTGAAAATAGGCAGGGGATTTAAATTAACATTAGCAATGCCAGAATAGCCTTTTTAAAGGCTATTCATGCATACGTGGGGCTCATACAGCATGATTTTGCTGATAAAGCCCTTTTAACATCCAGCAACAGTCTTACTAATATCTGCTGTCTACAAAAATAGTCATGATTTTGTTCATAAACTGGAAAGATGTGTTTTCCTGAATGGATCTGTTTTACTCTCCCCCCCCCCCCCTCCTCCTTCTCACAGCCATGCTCTGGCCATGAAACTAAAACTAGGTACGTGTTGGCCATACTGACTAAAATACTAGACGGTATGTTGCTTGGAGTCAGAGACCCCTAGCATCATAGATAACTATTAGGTTCAGCAACACAGAGATCGAGTTTCACGGCTGCATTACTTTAGTTCTAGATCTGAAAGATTTATTTATCTAAAGGGACTTCATAACCTTAAGCTTAGATGTATATTACTATGCAGTAGGTTTATTACTCAAATGTTTATGCCTGTTGCATTGAATTGAATAGGGTTTACAAATTAATGAAAATGTTGCAGAAACAACTCTGTTCAAAAGTATGGGGTAAAATTTTAGCAACAAAAACTTATGTAACAAATCTTCTATATGTAAACATACTGTTACAGTATTATTTATTTGTTACTATTTATTCTCCATATATCTAAGCCCCATACAAAAGTTGAGTAAAACTGAATTACCAGAAGAATTTCCAGATGGCAAGCTTAGCCTGGTCTGGCATGGGTTGCCATGACAGGAGGTAAAAATGTTGAAAAAATCTTTTTGCTTTTCTGATACATGCAACTCAACCTTTTAAGCAGAGCAACCAAGGAATTCACAGAAAAAGTCTAGATTCTATTATAATTATTGTAACTATATACTGCAGCTACAGCACTGTTCTCAATAGTAGTAACTAGAGATGAGAGAGTAGTGAAATATTCAATATTCGATATTCGTTTCGAGTAGCCCCTCAATATTCGACTATTCGACCGAATATCAAATCCCATTATAGTCTATGGGAAAAATGCTCGTTTCAGGGAAAAGCACAATTCGACTAAGGAGAGTCACCAAGTCCACAATGACACCCCAAGAAATGATGCCAACACTTCTGGAATGAAACTGGGACAGCAGGGGAAGCATGCCTGGGAGCATCTAACATGCCCAAGTCCTAGTATTACACCACTATTACAGCCTATCAACTAGACACTTTCCACACTCAATAGAATCTCTATGGAAAGTGGAAAAATACTTGGAAACCTTCTTTCCTCTACATTAATATGGACAGAAACACAAATTTAAACCTAAAGAAACATTAGCATGTGCTCATCACAATCTCTGACTTGATAGCTGAGTTAAGCAGGGTGCAGGGTACAACGCAGACCAGGCCAGAGCACTAGGAACAGGTGTTACAAGGGCAGGCGGATAATGCTTCCAGCTGCTTTTCCACCAGCCAGTCAGCCATTACCTCCAGTCGTGTTCATACCCAAGAGTCTGCCCCTCCTTCCTCCCAACATGGATAATCTTCACAGCAGAGTCATCCCACCCTTGCCCCCTCCCTGGAGCTGTTTTTGGGTCTTTTTCCACTCTTCGACTCTGTTCAACCACTTCACGAATCCAAGGAGCTAACAGACTTATTTCTCTGTCCTGATGGCCAAACACTGGAGCATTTCCCATCTCCTGACGATTTTGTGGTTGTGGACCTGCAACAAGCATTTCTCAGCCTCAGTGAGGATGACAAGACACAGTTGCCATCAGGGCAGGCTGTGGTTTTGTGCGGTTTGCAATAAGAGGAGAGTGAGCAATTGGAAGAGGAGGTGGTGGACGACGAGGCCACCGACCCAACCTGGACAGGGATGATGTGTAGCGTGGAAAGCAGTGTAGATGCGGAGGCATGTGTGTGCACCAAAAAGGTGGCTAGAGGCAGAGGCATGTCCAGAGGCACAGGACAGCTGCTTCATAGAAGACAGGCCAGAGCCAGCAAGGCCCAAGATGTTCCCTAGCCACTCGAGAAAAACTCCCCATCCAGGCCACGTTCCCCGATGGTGTGTAGATTTTTCAAAGTATGCATGGAGGAAAAACTGAATAGGGGCTCTGAGAAAAGCAACCTGACCACCTCAGCCATGCACTGTCATTTGTAAGACAAGCACTGGGCTCAGTGGGAGAGAGCAAACGCAGGACAATTGTCGCCCGGCATTGCCGACACTGACTCTTCTGCTGTTTCCAGTGCTGGCGCTGCAGTCCAGACCACCAGCCAGGACACCTCCACATCTGTCTCTGACACTTTGGGGACTTCACCCTCATCCTCCCCTTTTCCTGCCTCTGCTCCTTTTGCCTGCACCATCATGCGCCTCTTCCCAGCAAATCTCCATCTCCCAGGTGTTTGATCGCAGGTAGAAATATAGCGCAACCCACCCAAATGCCCAAGCCTTCAATGGCCTCATCTCAAAACTGCTGGCCCTGGAGATGTTGGCATTTATGCTAGTGGAGACTCAGGCCTTCCTTGACCTTATGGCAGCTGCGGCACCTCGCTATGCTGCCCCTAGCCGTCACTATTTCTCTTGGTGTGCCATCCCCGCCTTTCACCAGCACGTGTCCCATAACATCAGTCGGACCCTGTGTTCCGCACATTGCTCTAAGGTCCACTTGACCACCAACGCCTGGACAAGCGCATGCGGACAGGGATGTTGCATCTCTGTAACGACAGGCTGTGTGAATGTAGTGGAGGCTGCGACCGGGTTGCAAACTGGGGCAGCCTATCTCCTCTCCACGCCCAAGATTCCTGGCAGGGGTTCTCACAAAGCCTCCTCCTCCGCTGTAACATTGACCCCAGCTGCGAGCTGTAAACGCTGCAGCACTGGTGTGTGGAGACGTCAGCAGGTCGTGCTGAAGCTCAGCTTGTACGACAGAAAACACACTGCCCCCGAGGTGAGGGATGCCATCCTAGAGGAGACTGCAATGTGGTGTTCGCTGATGCACCTGGGTTCAGGCTTGTTTCTTTATCATAATGGCCAAAACCTGGTAGCAGCTCTGGAGCTTGCCAGACTCAAACATGGTCCACGCCTGGCCCACGTCTTCAACTTAGTGGTTTTTAAAAACTTACACCAATGTTCACGAGCTACTTATGAAAGCGCGGCCACTTCCATAAGTCTACAGTAGCTGCTACTAGCCGGAAAACCCTCCAGCTACGCCTACATCTTCCTGAAGCACAGGCTGTTGTGCGAGATCACCACACACTGAAACCCTAGATAACATATGTTGAGCAGGGTGTGTGAGCAACAGAGACCTTTGATGGAGTTACATCTCCGAAACCCAAGGGTTCATCAAAGTCAGCTCCCTCAGTTTCTCAACCATGATTGCCCATGGACAGCAGACTTATGTGAAATCCTATCCCATCCTTTTCACTGGACACTCTCCAAACTCAATAGAACCTCTATGAAAGTCTAAGTACTTTGAAACCTTGTTTCCTCAACATTAGTATGGACAGAAACAAAAATTTAAAGTAAAAGAAACATTAGTATGAACCCCTTTAAATTACGTTGCTCATGACAACCACAGATGGAATAGACAATAAGAAATCCAACAGCCCCCACCCTTAACTATCATTGTGTGTGTGTGTGTGTGTGTGTGGTAAGACCTTAAAAAATTCACTTTAGTGGCCCTTAACGTGAGCCCGTCAATATTAAGTTAGAGTCCCTTAAGCTGAGCTACCATCAGAGATTGAGGACCTTGAGGTGACTTCAGCCTTTTACCAGCACAAAATTGGTATACAATCCATCAGTTTGTAACGTCACTCCTTCCTGTATACTGTCATACGGAAACTAGGACCTAATAGACGGTGAATGTATGTAGCCTCTGTGTATACAAAAAAAACCTGTTTCCAGTGCTGGTGCTGCAGCCCAGACCATCAGCCAGGACACCTCCACATCTGCCTCTGACACTTTGTGGAGTTTACCCTCATCTGCCCCTTTTCCTGCCTCTGCTCCTTTTGCCTGCACCATCATGCACCTCTTCCCAGCAACTCCCCATCTCCCAGGCGTTTCATTGCAGGCAGAAGTACAGCGCAACCCACCCACATGCCCAAGCCTTCAACGTCCTCATCTCAAAACTGCTGGCCCAGGAGATGTTGGCGTTTATGCTAGTGGAGACTCAGGCCTTCCGTGACCTGATGGCAGCTGCGGCACCTCACTATGCTTCCCCTAGCCGTCACTTCTTCTCTTGGTGTGCTGTCCGCAAGTTGAGCCAGCACATGTACCATAACATCAGTCGGGCCCTGAGTTCAGCGCTTTGCTCTAAGATCCACTTGACCACCAACGCATGGGCAAGCGCATGTGGTCAGGGATGCTGCTTCTCTACAATGACAGGCTGGGTGAATGTAGTGGAGGCTGGGCCCTGCTCGCAAACTCGGGTGGCCTATCTCCTCTCCCAGCCCAAAATTCATGCCAGGGGTTCTCATAAAGCCTGCTGCTCCGCTGCAACATCGACCCCACCTGCGAGCTGTAAACGCTGCAGCACTGGCGCGTGGAGACAGCAGGTGAGGGATGCCATCCTAGACGAAACGGCAATGTCTTTCTCGCCGATTGGCCCAGGCATGGTCGTGTGTGTTAATAGCCGCAATCTGTTAGCGACTCTGGAGCTTGCCAGACTCAAACACATTCCACACATGGCCCACGTTTTCAACTTGTTGGTGCAAAGGTTTTTAAAAACCTACCCCATTGTGCCTGATATACTGGTGAAAGTGCGGCCATTTTCGTAAGTCTAAAGTAGCCGCTGCTAGCCAGAAAACATTCAGATCACACTCCTGTCATCTTCTCACCGTTGGATGATAGAGGAAGAGGAGGAGGATGAAGTGGCATTTGATGTCACTGTCCCACACGAGGCTAGCGGGAAAGTTCAGTGCATCCCATTGCTTCAGCACAGATGGTGTGAAGGGGAGTTGAAAGTGGAGGAAATGGAGAGTGACCCTTCTGGTGGGGGCAGCAAAGTCATGCCAAGTAACACACTGGCACACATGGCTGACTTCATGTTGGTCTGCTTTTCCAGAGACAAAGGCATTGTTCACATCATGGAGAGCAACCAATACTGGATTTTTGCAATTCTCGACCCCCGGTATAAAAATAACATCTCATCTTTCGTTCTGGTAGAGGAAAGGAACAGTCACATAAATGATTGCCACAAGCACCTGGTGCAGAATATGATGGAAATGTTTCCGTCAACCCTCGCTGGTGGCAGAGAGATTTCCTTAAAAAGGCTAACAACTGCCATCCGGTCCACAACCGCCAGGGGAACACTCTCCAAGGTGCGGGACATGTTAATGCCCCCCCCCCCGGCCAAACTACCGCCACTGAGGGGCCTAGTGTCATCAGGAGGGAAAAGTATAGGCGCATGTTGCGTGAGTACCTGGCCAACCACAGCCCTGTCCTCTCCAATCCCTCTGCGCCTTACACATATTGGGTGTAGAAGTTGAACCTGTGGCCCTTGGGGTGAGTGGAGGCTTCCTCCAGCTGAGGTTTGGATGAGTTTGACAAGGAGGTACAAATACCCAGTTAGTCTTTTTGGTAGCATAGAGTGTACACAATGAACCCCAACTGTCACTTGAGTCACTCTTCTACTTGTAACTTCTTGATAGAACCTGCGTGTTGATGCTTTCTTTTCAGTTCTACTTAATTTGTGCACCTGCATTTCAAGTGCATGCCCCATTATGTGACTTCAGCACACAAGCAGTGTTCTTTTTTGTGCCCCTCTGTGCCAATTCAGCCCTGCCCCACCAGTTGTAATTCTTTCACACTTTTCTTGGAATTGTGACTTGCCCCAGCAGAGTTTAGAGTGTTAGGCCTTTACACAGCTCTATACACCGAAATATTAAAATAAGTTACAGGGGTCAGAATATGGTGATTTAAAGATTTTTTTTTCTTCAAAATTTTAGAATTTTTGTAATGTTATTAAAACATGAAAAAAACTATATAAATTTGGTATCACCATAATCGTACTGACCTGCAGAATAAAGCTAACATAGAATTTTTACCTCAGAGTATCCTACTAATATTATAAGTGTGAAAGTTTGTGTGCTTGGATGTTTGTGAGTTTGGATGTTTGTTCCTCAATCACGCTAAAACGCCTGGACGGATTTGCGTGCAATTTTCCACAAACATAGTTTTCCCTTAGGATTGAGTCACAGGCTACTTTTGGTGCCACTAAACAACATGACTTCCTAGCAGGAGACTCACAAAAGCAGGACTCCTAGCCCCAGCTATAGACTCACACACACTGCCTGGCATTTCCTGCCTCAACCTGCCTGCACACTCCTTACTGTCACCTCAGGAGTAGCCCTGACTCTACTCACTTACATTTACATATAGCTTTCCACTGTATACCAGATCACATTGTCTGTATCACTCCATACACAATACAACACATCACATTGTCTGTATCACTCCATACACAATACAACACATCACATTGTCTGTATCACTCCATACACAATACAACACATCACATTGTCTGTATCACTCCATACACAATACAACACATCACATTGTCTGTATCACTCCATACACAATACAACACATCACATTGTCTGTATCACTCCATACACAATACAACACATCACATTGTCTGTATCACTCCATACACAATACAACACATCACATTGTCTGTATCACTCCATACACAATACAACACATCACATTGTCTGTATCACTCCATACACAATATAACACATCACATTGTCTGTATCACTCCATACACAATACAACACATCACATCACATTTGCTAGCCCACCAAACTTTTTAAAGCACTTTTACAGTTTCACACGTCTGTGTCCGCCCAATTCTCAAATCACCGCAGACGAAGTCGCGGGTAAAAGCTAGTAAGACATATACACAAAACTCATAAGAAAACAGTGGGTTAAAAAAACACAAAAAAAAATGTCATAAGTAGATATTTGTCTATTGAAATATTAGATGATAACAACTGCCGGATATAGACAATGTAAAATCAACATTTATTGATATATATTAAGAAATGTAATCATCACATCGTCCATTCAAAGTGCAGTGATGGGGGATGTATTAGGCTACCCCTGGAAGTCCTACAAGCGAACTAGTCATCCTTTGTTATGTATAGGAGGGCTCATAGGTCTACAATGCATGTATGTGGCACACTAAGTATTTCTAAATCCAAGCAATTAGATATTCAGCACACTATGTCAGTTTGACTCCAAATTGTCTAGTCTTATCTAACGTCAGCATTTCCACAGGTATAATTGACACGGTGCAATTTTCCAAAACACAGGCATTTTTGAAAACGCAGCTTTTCTTATATGGGTTTTTTTCTGCAATGTGTAGATTCGATTAGGCAGAATCTCATCCGCTTTGTAGGAACTATGAAATGGAGCGTTTTTTGCTGCAGAATTTCCACCATGGCTAGGAATGCTGTGTTTTCGCAACATGGAGCCCCAGCCTAAATTTTATTTCCATGTCCTAACTATTGTCCCAAACAGAATCCTCATTAATTTCAGTGCCTAAGATAAAAAATACATTACATAAAATTGCTTTACATATTCACCTTTTCACATTTCTAAATAAAATAATTTCACTGCATATACCGTAATAATTTTTGCTTGTCCCAATTACATGACTGACAGATTATGGAGATATAGCACCAGTTCAGCTATATTTCTAGGAGGGTTGGAAGTTACATGTTATTATTATTCCTAACCATTTATCGATCTCATTGTATATTTTATGAGGATGGACAAAGGTTAATGAGCTCATTTTTCGTGTGTTATCTTTTGGCAATTACGTTTCAAGCACCAGATGGGTTTAAACGCCGGTCTGACCTGTCTGATGCACAAACTTTCAGAATCTAAAAATAGAGCTGGATTTACATGTAATGACTCAATAATGCTAGATAATGGCTGATAACAGTATTTCTCATAGTAGATTATAAGATATTTGTCAAGGATTGTGTGGGCAAACACAAATAGGAAGGAACCAACACCTGGCATATTCACATTGCACTTACATCAGCTTGTGGTCCTTTTCCAGCTCCAGGACATTCAAAGGTGACAAACTCGTGACATCGTTTGTGTACCACAAAGCTGCAAACTGAAAAAATAAGAGTAGATTAAAATAATATAAGACAATATCTTATTATTTATAACAATTCTATCCTTTTTAAAACATTGTATAATAGACTAGTTTCCCTCTTGAGGATGTTTTAAGACCCACATGAGGTGATTATGAAAAATGTACTTTTAAAAAAAAAAGAATCTGAGAAATTAAAGTAACCTGTCACATTAGACTCTGTGGACAACAGGACGTAGATTGGGAAATGTGGAGAAGATTAACATATACGCAGTTTTGTTGGAAAAGATTCCGTATGATGCTAGATTTACTCCTGTGTTTGGGTTTCTGTTTGTGGGGTCCCCAAATGTAAACTTAATCCACTTACTCTACCAGGTTTCCGTCCAGTTTGTACCCAAAAAAAGCAGAAAAATGCAGAGAGAAAAGTCCTGCTTGTGCAACACTTTTCTCTTTGCATTTTTTAAGTGAATTCAGGGAAGGAAAGTCCAGACTGAGACAGGGCACAGGTGTGAACCTAGCCTAAGGGGGCATTCAAACGATGTAACACAGCGTTGATTCTGACACGTAAACTCGTGTCAGAATCAGCGCTGCAAAACAGAATTCTATTGACTTCAATGAGTTCCGTTTAGCGCGCGTAACACATTGATATCAATCGGTTAAGAAGCCTCCCATTGATTTCAATGCGTTACGTGCGCTAAACGTAACCCATTGAAGTCAATGGGATTCTGTTTTGCAGCGCTGATTCGAACACGAGTTTATGAGTCAGAATCAACGCCGCGTTACATCGTTTGAATGCCCCCTAACTTGTATTTCATTCATTCATTCATTCATTCAGCCCCTTCTCACCATAACAAATTTTCTATTTTTACATTTGTCTTTTTTCCACCCTGTTTTCCAAGACATATTCTTTTTGGTAAGGTTTGTTTTTGCACGACAGATTGTACTTACTAAACCCCACAGCACAATGTGAATATGGCCCAAAAATGTGCTCATTTTGATTTAGCTTTTCTATTACAGAGTTGTCATACAAGATAAGTAATTCTATATTGTAATGGCTCAAGCATTTTCAGATGCAGCAATGCCTATTATGATTCTCTGTGTGTGTAAATATACTATATATATATATATATATATATATATATATATATATTTATTTATTTTACTTAATTTATTCCTTTCTCTCCATAGACTTCTATTTAATCTGATCTGTCTCTCAGCTGCACAGAACAGATCAGATTATTTTTAAACCTGGTGGTGAAACAACGGAAAATAAAGTGACAGGCTCCACGCTAGGCTGTGGCTCCGAAGAATCTGACCCAGAGGTTCATATACCTGATCATAGTTATGGACCCCTCACCCCAAAATACTTCATAGAAATTGGAATCACCCAACTGTAATCACCCAGAATTTCTCTTTGTTGAAAATCAGTTTTGGCCTTGATGACTTCCAGACTGACAAATGTAGTTGAACAAAGGATCAGCAGCCACACACCAAAGACTTGTTAGTTAATATCTGTCTGAACTATATACTAAGAGTATATCTTCTCTACATTATTATTAGTTACATTTTCCTAGTTAATGTCTGTCTGAACACAATTATTATCCTGCTCATTTGTTCACCTATTTCCTGAGAGAGTACATTTGAAATTACCATACAAATTACACAGGAGCCGCACTAACATTGAAGCGAGCGCCTACCATAACTTTGAAAGTTAAAACATAACTAGACAGTATAATTCATCACATGCCTGCTTTCCCCATTGAACCACTGCAGGTGTATCTGTTTTAGGGTGCTAATGATACAGTATAGTCTCCAAATCACTGGATCGTAATCTAAAGATTAGCAGATTACCATATACTGTACTGTGCAGGTGTTTGACAGGTGAGGTGTACGTAGTTTATTTTTGTCAATTAATAAAATGCAAAGTTGAATAAAAGAGAAATCTAATCAAATCAATATTTTGTGTGACTGCCCTTTGCCTTTATAACAAGAAGTAATGATATGGCCATAGAGCTTTATCAATAGGAATTTGTTCGAGCCTACATCTACAGAAAATCTGTGGTTGGTTCCCAAGATGTTTGGAACAGCTTCCCTGCCGGGTGTACCTAAAATAATTGATGCTGTTTAGGAAACAAAGGCCGGTCACACCAAATAATGATTTAATTTAGATTTTTCTTTTCATTTTGTTAATTGACAAAAATAAACTATTAGCACTTCGATTTGAGAAAGCATTCTCACTTTGAGGCATTAATCCGCATTTGCCTAAACCATTTTCAGAGTAATGTAGCTCTTGTATAGATGCAACATTTTGATATTAATCAAAAAGACTTAGAATTTTTTATTCCTAGTGGTTATTCTGAATTACATAGGCAGATAATCTGAAGGTATTTTTTTTTAAATCATAACCATGGCAGTGACGCATCGCGTCTCTACCTACAGCCCTTTGCACAGAAAGTTTGCAGAGGTTTACTCTGCGTACTTTCTGCATCAATTATATTTAAGCCACTGGTGTTTCTTTAGATATGCTGCAAAAGTTTTGGAAATCACAACGTGTATTTTATTTTACCACAAAGTGGGGAAGGGGCCAACTTGGCGAAAACACCACAGGAAAAAAAAATGTCATTTTACAATTCCTGCAAAGTGAATGGAATTCTAGGAAATTCTATCCACATATTGTGGAAAGATCTGTGCAGTGGATACGCTGCGATTTTCAAAACATTTCTGGTTTTAGAAATCACAGCATTTCAATTATATCTACGAAAGCACCGGCGGTTTCCCTACAGGTATAATGGAAGCAGAAAGTCCTCACAGGAAACCTCTGCGGACTTTTCGTGAAAAGTGCTGTGGGAAAAATCACAATGCGTTATTTACATGGCTTTTCCTGCAGCACTATTTTGTTGCAGCCGCTACATTTGGCCTTCGTCTTAATAAAGCCCAAGTGCAGTCTTAATTAAATTGCTCCTTCGTATTATATCCCTGATTCCCCCTGACATAAATACTGCACCCCTAATGACCCCTTATATCAATGACCACCCCTTTATGTTCAGAATGCCTCCTAATGTAAATGATACCCCCTAATATAAATAACTGCCCCCTTGTATTCATAATGCCCCCTAATAACCCTTATATAAATGACCTCCCTTATATTCATAATGTTCCCTCCCTTACAGTTATAATTCCCCTGAAGAACGGAGCTGCCGTCTCCTCTGTGTTCACACACAGGATGTCGGTCTTAGCACAGGTGTCGTGATTAGGATTGACCCGATCTTGACTTTTCAGGATCGATTTTAAAATCCGATTTCCGATCATTTTTCATTCGAACCCGATCTCGATCCCAATTCCGATCCCAATGCAAGTCAATGGGATTTTTTTATTAATCGGAGATCGGATTTTAAAAGCAATCCTATTCACTATACAGCATGGAATCTAACAATTGGACGCTTTAATTGTTATAATCCACGCTGTGTAGTGAATCACTAAGTAGCCAGAGGATTTTTTTTTAATCCTCTGGCTACTTAGTCCCCCCTGGTGTCCACTTACCTGCAGAAATGGCTGCTCCGGTGCCTCGCTGTCGCTCCACTCTGCTCTTCTCACCTCGCTGCCCCCTGCCTCCCAGATTGGGAGAGTGTGGGCGGGTTAGGAGAGTGTGGGTGGGTACTGGGAGGGGAGACGTCACGTCTCCCCTCCCTGTACCCGCCCACACTCTCGTAAGCCACAAGCCCCACCTTCCTAGCTCTTTAGACACTAACCTGGGAGGCAGCGGCAGTGAGGCGAGAAGAGCAGTGTGGAGTGGCAGCCAGGCGAAGAAGAAGGAGAACACTGGGCACCGGAGCAGCCATCTCTGCAGGTAAGTAGCTACTAGAGATGTTATTTTAGTATCCCATTAGAATGAATGGAGACAGCCGGCGCGCAGGGGGTTAAGGCTCTGTGCCGGCTGCTTCCATTCATTCCTATGGAACCGCAGTGGAGGCTTCACACTGAGTATACACTCCACTCAGAATGAGCGGAGCGTATACTCAGTGTGAAGGCTAAGCAAAGCATTGTGGGAAATAGTACCGATCTCGATCCCACCTAAAAAGATTGTGTTCGGAATTCCGATCGCGATCGTGAAATTTTCTCGATCGCCGATCGGAATCTGATCTTTTCCGAACACGATCACTCAACCCTAGTCGTGATGCTTTGATGTCATTGCGGCGCCCGTGCTGAGAAGCAGATGCCTGCCTGTGTTCTTGCTGTCTTGTAAACCGCAGGCCTCATGTGGATTACGGTTTACAAGTTGCTGGAAGAATTTTAACTAGATCAGTGTCTGTGGGATGGGCCCTGGACAGCCGGCCACTTAGTAGTTAAAAAAAAATAATGCAGTCAGCACCCAGCAGCCCAATGGGCCCCCTAAGGTGCTTGCCAGGTGCTAATGCTGGCCCTGCCAGCCATGAAGTAGATTTACCAAGCTGGAGGATGCTGTTTCTCTTTTCTTGGTAAATCTTCTTCTTGGCTGATCCTTGATTTGAAACAGTTATTTTTTGCTTCAGCAACAATCTAATAACACACTGAGCTATTAAGGAACGTGAGAACAGGTTGCAATTTGTAGTATAGAAGTACAAAAAGAGTTTTCCACCACCAGGAGCAAAACAGTAGCCATGCAGTTACATGACAAGAATCTGTATAACTAATCATATGCTAAATAGTTGCAAAGCAAATTTATTTACGAGATAGCCCAGTTGACTGTCTATAAAGTGATAATAGTCTCATATTTGAAGCTTTAGTGGATGGTGATGTATCGAGCCTGAAAGTCAAAAGTTCAAAACATTGTTACCCTTTTGCTTGTCAGTATAAATCATGCCAAAACCAAATGCAAAACATTTATGAACAGCTGTCTTATCTACCAAGTCCTTCGCCTGTAAAAAGGTTTAAAGGTTTAAAAATGGATATCGTTGGCAGATATTCCATGGTAAATTCCTTAACCCAATTCTAGCCTTCCTTCTTCTTACAGTTTTGCCATCCCTCCTTAATTGGCATATGAAGCAAATAACCCATCTCTCCGGGGGTGATACACAGTGTACAATGCCAATGTCTCACTGATTGTACCAGCTACAGCAGTGGATTGGAATGCTTAAATCTACTGCCAAGCACATTGATCTGCAAACACTTAAATGCCAGTGCTTTGATATGCATGTCTTATGAAGAAGAGACATTATGAGTCATACTATAAACCACTATGTCTCTGTGAATCAATATAATGTTAAAACCAGCATGAAATATATAGCTGCAAAACAGCAAATACATGTCTTAAACAAGTAGCCATCTAAGACTCAATGTGTTCGTTTTGTATTATAGAAGTCTTCAACGATTTAAGTAAATTGAGTTATGACAGTCAGACAGGAACGGCCTTCCTCACGGTAGCGTCTATAGCGCTGTACTGTGAGAGGGGTCGTTGCTTACCAGCCAGCGATGACGCTGAGCGCCTATAGAGCTCTCACAGTACAGCGCTATAGGCGCTGCTGTGAAGAAGGGAGTTCCGGACTGACTGTCAGAAACGCCTTTCTGACAGTGAAGAGCTACGGTACCAGCATCAATAGCTTTTCACCGGGGGCACAGAATGGGAAAGCCAAAAGTACGCTGAAATCATCCCACTGTCAGCTCTCTAGCAGTGTATTAAACCGCATGTGTCCCAGGAGGTGAAAGCTCCTCTTTAACATCTCAATATACTGTACATCACACTATAAGGATAAGGCCTATGCAGCGTCCCGCAGCAAATAAGCGCTGCGGGAAAACCCCCGGCGGCAACACATCAGTTTTTCCTGCAGCGCTTTTTGCAGAATCTCCACAGAGGTTTCCTCTGAGGACTTTCTGCTTCCTTTATACCTATAGGGACACTGTCAGTATTTCTGTAGGTAGAAATGACATGCTGCGATTTCCAAAAACTGCAACAGTTACCTACACACTCATACATATACATATTAAAGGGGATGTCCAGGCTTAATTATTTTTATGGCGTATCCTCAGGGTAGGTCATAAATACCTGATCGCTAGGGGGCTGATACGCGGCCCCATCAGCTGTACGGAACCACTTCTGGCGCCCGTTTTGTACACAATACAGGACTGGAAGCAGAAAGTTTCATCCACTGTATAGTTGCCTGGCAGATTCACTGCAGCTCAGCTCCCACTGACTTCAATAAGTGCCGAGATGCAGAGAAGGTGCCGGCTGATATACAGTGGACAGAGCTTTCTGCTTCTGGCCCCGTATTGTGTACAGGACTGCTGCCAGAAGTGGCTCCATACAGCTGATCGGTCTGAGGGCTGGGTGTCGGCCCCCTACAGATCAGGCATTTATAGCCTATCCTGACGATAAACCATAGAAAATTATGCCTGGACAACCCCTTTATTTCCCCCCCCAAATGCCCCACACTTTAAAGAGGTTGTCCAGCATAATTTATTTTTTTTGTTTATAATTAGTCCGGGGAGGTGAAAAACAAAGTACACATATAAAAAAAAACTCGCACTCATCTGTTCCCAGTGCTCCGGGCCTGCAATTCTGCTGGTAGTTACATGCCGGACTGGACCGCGCTGGGAGACACTGGGACAGGCAGACTTCCCCCTGCACACTCCGATCGACAGTGTGCTTAAAAATATATAAAGTGTTTTTAAGGGCTCATTCACATCTGCACCCGGGGTCTCCGCCTTCAGGTTTCCGTTTCCTACCCGAAACTGGACAGGAGACGGAAACCTGCAGGCATTTTTCAAACCCATTCAAATGAAGTGTGCGTCCGTAAGCGCCTGTGAGCGTTTTGTGCTCACCGCGGCGAAACATTTTTTTTTATATTAAACAAACACAGAGTTGTACATGCAGGACTTTGTGTCTGGTTTAAAAAAAAAACAAAAAACCGGTTTCGCCGCAGAGAGCATAAAACGCTCACCGGCGCTCACAGCTGGACTCGAACCGACAGGTTTCTGTCTTCTGCATGCAGAAGATGGAAACCTCAGAATGGAGACCAGACGCTGGTGTGAACCCAGCATTAGCTGTGTTTTGCTCAGTAGGGCCTAAGCCTTAGTGGCCCCTGCACACAGTATTATCCCCCAGAGTGGCCCCAGTACACAGTATTATTCCCCATAGTGGCCCCTGCACACAGTATTATGCCCCATAGTAGCCCCTGCACACAGTATTATGTCCCATAGTGGCCCCTGCACACAGTATTATGTCCCTCAGTGGTGCCTGCACACTGTATTATGCCCCACAGTAGCCCCTGCACACAGTATTATACCCCATAGTGGCCCCTGCACACAGTATTATGTCCCATAGTGGCCTCTGCACACAGTATTATCCCCCATAGTGGCCCCTGCACAAAGTATTATCCCCCATAGTGGCCCCTGCACACAGTATTATGTCCCTTAGTGGCCCCTGCACACTGTATTATGCCCCATAGTGACCCCTGCACAAAGTATTATCCCTCATAGTGGCCCCTGCACACAGTATTATCCCCCATAGTGGCCCCTGCATACAGTATTATGCTCCATAGTGGTCCCTGCACACAGTATTATGTCCCATAGTGGCCCCTGTACACAGTATTATGCCCCATAGTGGCCCCTGCACAAAGTATTATCCCCCATAGTGGCCCCTGCACACAGTATTATGCCCCATAGTGTCCCCTGCACACAGTATTATGTCCCTTACTGGCCCCTGCACACTGTATTATGTCCCATAGTTGCCCCTGCACACAGTATTATCCCCCATAGTGGCCCCTGCACACACTATTATGCCCCATAGTGGCCCCTGCACAAAGTATTATCCCCCATAGTGGCCCCTGCACACACAGTATTATTTCCCTTAGTGGCCCCTGCACACATTATTATGTCCCTTAGAGGCCCCTGAACACAGTATTATGCCCTATAGTGGCCCCTGCACACAGTATTATTTCCCTTAGTGGCCCCTGCACACAGTATTATCCCCACAGTGGACTTCCCGGAAAGGCAAGATGTGAATCGGGCCTAATACATATAACATACATTTACACACATACATTCATATACATACACACATACACACACACACCAATCTACAAATATACAGGACTCACACAGTATATCAGACACTTTACACAAATACACACACATTAAATATACATATTTTACCCAAAAAATGTACTTACATTTGGCTGGGTGCACTGGGTATGGAGCCTCATGTGCAGCTCCTGTCCTGTCTGGCAATGGTGAGAGCTCTTTATTTACAGCAGCCGGCAGACTTCCCCCTGCACACTCCGATCTGTGTGGGGGAGGGGCAGCACAGCTCCTGCTAGTGACGGCAGTGTACAGTGCAGGGAGCAGAAGACACACACTCCCAGCGATTGGTACAGGGGCCCATTTTGGCACGGTCAGGATCCCGATTGGGCCCCTGACAAGTGCATTTAGATAAAACTAATAGTCAGGCTCGGGGGCCCACCGGGGAATTCCCCGGTTCCCCAGCAGGCCACTCCGACCCTGGTTAAAGCCCAATTGGGAACACCCCAAGGATGCTCATTTTGAAAGTATACAATTCCCTAGATTTCTATGTTAAAATTGGAACTGTTACCATATGTTCTGCACCTCAATGGCAGTTTGCATTGACTATGACATGGACTCTTTGACTCAGTGTGTCAGTTTTAGTGATCCAAACAGACCTCAGGCACAATACCAGGCAGGAGATTAATTAAACAATAAAAAAATTAAATGTTTAAGATACTTAAATCTGATTTGTATAATAATTTGGAACACAGAGTAATGAACAAGCAGATAGTAGCAATGGCATCATTGGCTGGTGACACTCCCCAATGTCAGAAAATGAAGATATATCACATGCATTAGCTGGAAGTGTGTGTACTGTGAGAAGGTAACAGGCAAAGTGCTGGAATCACGCTATATCAGCCCCAGGTTTCTGACATATGTGTGGTCCAGGGTGGGTCTGGAATAGGCCTCAGCCCACGTGTGCGCTCTGGGCTCATTACTTGGCCATAAAAGCCTATAGGACAGATCCAGGATGTGAGAGGAGACGTCTGGGTCTGTCCTGATGCTCTGAGTCTGGTGAGACTGTATTGTGCTTCGTGTGGCTGTTAGAAAGTCACACACATAATTAATTTTTGCTGTTTAGTTACTTAATCAGGCAAGCAGGATTTTGTTTCTTATTGTTTTGCCTGAAATTGGGGCTGTATTTTATTTTGCTCATTTTGTATCTGAAGTCAAGGTAATAAATAAACCTGTTTCCTGCATATTTTGAGTCCCTGTCTCTGACTGGTGGGCCTGCACCACTGCTGCTACCCAGCTACCTTCCCCATGATACATATCATGTAAATATTTCCTAATGTGCATCACGTTGGCATTGCAGATTAAAATATGGGTCCATCATGTTCAGGAAGTCGTACTAGCAGAGGCAGTGGAGCATTAACTCAGTGGGGAGCCAAAAGTGGCCTCCCAGACAGATGTATAGTCAAGTGGTATCTATTCAGTGATAGCTACAGTAAGCTAGAAACAGAGCTAATCCTGATAATATGCCACAGTTGGATCCATTTTGGAAAAAAGAAAAAAAAAAAAAACATTTTACTTTATAGCAAAGGCATGAAAGCATGCACTAATAGACATCCCTTTGCTCCATGTAGGTGATACTTTTGTCACCATGTAAGCAATCAAGAATACGGCATGTTCTAGGGGCCACATGGTGGTTCAGTGGTTAGCACTGCGGCCTTGCAGTGCTGGAGTCCTGGTGTTCAAATCCTGCCAAGGGCAAAAAAACCATCTGCAAGGAGTTTGTATGTTCTCCCCATGTTTGCATGGATTTCCATCCCCTATTCCAAAGACATACTGATAGGGAAGAAAAAAAAAATGTATATTGTGAGCTCTGTGTGGGGCTCACAATCTACATTTACAAAAAAAAAAAAAAAAAAAGAATACAGCATGTTCTAGGACCATGTTGTGTCATTGTCTGCCCCACACTGCAATGTCTGGTCATGGCCAAGGTCATTGTAATCTTGATCATCCTGACACTTATCTCAGACTGTGATAGGTCATGGGTTCCTTGCACCCCCTCATGATTCTCAACCTTATAATTGCCCTACCACCATGGCTACAGGTGACAGCCAGCAGTACTACCACTGCCAACAAAGCTATACATTTCAATCATGTCTTCCACCACACTTGATCCTCCTCTTCACTGGAGTTCAAATGATGACTGTTCTTATATTCTACTTAGCAGGCGGGGGGCTGTCACTTAGGAGAAAGAGACAACCCACTAAGAATCACTGAAGAAAGAGATAATAGAAGACAGAAAGGCTTCTATAGGACTGCAAATTAACTGTTACACTGCTGGAGGAAGAATGAGCAAAACATTGGCTCAAAGTCACCATATCACTTTCATAGGTAACATCATCCTTCTGTGATTCAGATGATGAGTGAGCCATCCAGTCCAGAATTTATCAGCTTCTTCCAAAATAATACTTCTATAGAAGGCAACTGTGGCCTTCTACTAGTGGCTGGATGTCTGGTACCAACTGAGCTGTTGCTGATATTTCGGCTACAGCCACTCACATTCTCCTTCATAAAAGGCCCTAGACACTTGGGGATATGGTTGGCATGACAGGGGGAGGATTAGGTAACAAAAGAGTTAATTAGCAAGGAGTTAGAGTGGGGAAAACTAGGGGTGGGGTCAGAGCTAATAATTAACGTGCAGGGGTGAGACTGAGGTCAGTTTGGGACAGTTTGCAGTGTGAAGTGGCCCTTTCTTTCCCCTTTTTTGTCTTGTTTTGGGTCTGGATTTGTCATACTTTGTACGATGGCCGGGGGTTAGTGTGGTGGAGGGTGAGTGGGTTTGCGGTATTTGTACGACCTCATCTTTGGTATGGGGATCCTGGTGGTGAATGTCTAGTTATCATATTGTGTTCAATAAATCGGCCAGTTTTAAATCCAGAGGTGGTCCTTGTCTTTCTTGTAAGGGGAAGCTAATAGGGGTAGTGGAAGAGTCTGGTGATATGGTAAGTGAAATCAGAGTGGACTATATTCCTCCACCCCTGGTCATGGATAAAACTGCACATGTTTTGCTTCTTCTATTACCCTGTCGATTGTCCATTTGTATTTTCCAAGATATTTTAAAATATGAACCTGTTCAGATTTTTTGTAAAAAAAAACAACCCAAAACCTGTCACCTGTACACAGACTGTGTAGTGTGTACAAGCCATGGCCAAAGCTTGATATTTGTGCTATAATGGCACCTGCTACCCTGCTGCTTAGTGCCAGCAAAGGGTATAGCTGCTGTTGTGGTCTAGAGTATTGGGATTACTGGTATAATGTTGGCAACCTTTCTGTGTGAGCATAGGCTGCAATACTCATAACCTCCTCTATTAAATGTATGGCGAGTGACAATTGCAACTTGTGTCCTTATAGGGAAGGAGCTGATCCACGGTTGTCTGACTGTTTGGATAGGACAGCAATTTCTGAAAAAGCAGATAACCCCATTAATAAGGAATAAAATTTAAATGAAAACCATTTTATGACTAGTCCTTCATCTTTTAAATAAACTTTGTGTTTCCATTTTTAACTATTTTAAAAACTTCACATGTTCACATAGAAGGTCATGTCGTTTTTAGGTACAACATTCTCTTTATTGGCTGATTCATTTATTACTAAAGTTTTTTTGGTTTTAGTTAAAAACCTCCAAATAACCTGCATAAACATGTATTTAAAGATAATCTTCTGGTTTCCAAAAGCAGGCACTATGAAGAGCTTAGCGACATCTTGCAATACTGATTATATATTAAAGGCATTAAGAATGCAGTATGCAGTAAGCTCCTAAACTCCTCTAGTGTTGGCTACAGGGGGAGAAAAGGTTTTCTTGTATCCACTATGCCTGCAGAGGGATTTGGAGCTTATTATCAGAAAAGCTGTCATCCATAAATATATATATATATATTAGGAAATCAATGAGGATAGAATTTTGAACCCTTTTGCATTAAAAATAATATTCAAGGGTGGTCAAAAACTGATCCAAAAAGTGTCCAACTGAGGCCAGGGCCCCAAGTTTCGTAACCTCATGGAAAAAAATGTTTACAGTCACAGCAAACTCGATGGGATTCTAGCGAATCCCATCCCCACTTTGCAGGGAAGTATAGACTAGAATTTCTAAAACCTACAGAAATGATATAGGTATAATGAATGCAGAAAGTCCTCTGTGGACTTTCTATGAAAAACTTTGCGGGAAAAACTGCGATGCTTTTCCACCAGGGTTTTGCCTGCAGAAATTTCTTGCTGTGGGTCACTACATGGGGTCTTACGCTAGGTTCACACCTGCGTTCGGCACTCCATTCTGTGTTTTCCGTCTTCTACATGCAAGAAGACGGAAAGCACAGACCGGGTCCGGCCGTGAGCGGCGGTGAGCTTTTTATGCTCTCCGCCGCGAAACCAGTTTTTTTAATCCAGACACAGAGTACTGCATGTCCGACTCTGTGTCCGGATTAAAAAACCCGGTTTCGCAGCGGAGAGCGTAAAACGCTCACCGCTGCTCACAGCCGTACAGCTTTCTCACCCATTCAAATGAATGGGTGAGAAAGACTCCTGCAGGTTTCCGTCTCCTGCTCTGTTTTATGCAGGAAACGGAAAACTGCATAACGGAGTGCCGGGCGCAGATGTGAACGAGCCCTTAACACATGCACAACTTGATAGATATAGTATAGTAAAAGGCAAGTCAAGAATTAACCCCTTAGTGACCAGCCAGTTTTGGACCTTAATGACCAAGCCACATTTTTGAAATTTGCCCTGTGTGACTTTATCAGTGAATAATTCTGTAACAGTATAGCGCATCCAAGCGATTCTGATATTGTTTTTTCGTGACATGTTGTACTTTACTGAGAAGGTAAAATTAGACTGATATAACTTGTGTAAATTTATTAAAAAACTCGCAAATGCTGAAAATTTCTCACATATACACAATAATACAGGGCAAAAAATTTAGGAGTTATATATTTCCAAATGTTCATTTTGTGATTCAAGCATATTTGAAATAATTTTAGCATATTTGAGTAATTTATACAATTTAGAAGTTTATCAAGTTTATAAGCAAATTTTGGAAAGTTTGAGTATATGATTTTTTCCTGTACCAAGCTATGTTTGCAGACAGGAATAGGTGACATAATGACAGAACCTCCCATTAAATGACACAATTTGGAAATCTAGACCCCTTCAGGTATTCTTTGAGGGGTATAGTGAGCATTTTGATCAAACAAATATTGTTTTGCAAGAATTATTACAAATGATGAAAAAAAATTACATTTTCATTTTCTTCAAATATGTGTCATTTTAAAGTCAGTTTTTTTGCACACAACACATCAAAAAGAAGAAACACACCCCAAAATATATCACCCCACTTATCCCGTGTTAAAAAATGTACACTTTGTGGCCTTAGTCCTATGTACGCACGTATAGTAGGGCCTAAGAGGTAGGGAGGGCCAAATGGATTTCCAAACAAAAATTTTGCTTGCAGATATTTTAGGCCCATTGCACATTTGAACAAGATTTGAGTTACCAAAGCAATTGAAAATCCCCCATAAATGACACCATTTTATAAACTAGACCCCTTAAGGTATTCATTGAGGGGTATAGTGAGTACTTTGACCCCATAGGTTTTGAGAAAATTTGCGTCAAACTAAAAAATTTCATATTTTTTACACAAAAGTGTCATTTTATAAGCAGTTGTTTTGCACATAACACATGAAAATGAAGAAAAACACCCCAAAATAGATGACCCCATTTCTCCTGTGTTCACAAATGTACACTTTGTGGCCTTAATCCTATGTACGGACGCACGGTAGGGCCCAAAAAGATGGGAGCACCAACTGGATTTCAAGACACAATTTTTTGCTTGCAGATATTTTAGGGCCATTGCACATTCAAACAAGATTTGAGTTACCAAATATACAAAAATACAAAAATTGAAAACCCCAATAAATGACATCATTTTATAAACTAGGTATTCATCGAGGGGTATACTGAGTATTTTGACCCTATAGCAGTTTCACAGATTTTACTAACCTTGGGATGTGTAGGTTAAAAATTACTAAAATGTCCCTTTATCCCCAAAGTTTTCATTTTCACAAGGGGTTAAAAGAGAAAAATGAACACAGCAATACCCCATATGTGGTCATAATCTTCTATATGGGAACATGGCAGGGCTCAGAATGGGAAGAGGGCTATTTGGCTTTTTGGCTTTTGGAGGGCAGATGTTGCTGGAATAGTTTTTAGGTGCCATGTCGCATTTGCAGAGCCCCTAAAGTATCAATACAATGGAAAACCCTCAAAAGTGACCCCATTTTAAAAACTACACTCATCAAAGAATGTATCAAAGCATATTATCACTTTGAGCCTAAAAATGCTTCACAAAAATGAATGTACAAAATGAAAATTGAAATTTTTAAAGAAATATGCCATTTCAATGCCCCATACGTTGCACCCACTTTGTGTTGTCAGACACCTGCACTCTTAAAACTATTAAGTGGGCCATCCCGAGGGGGAAAAAAATTATATATGTGGGTGTAAATTGCTGCTTGGGCACACAGCAGGGCTCAGAAGGGAAGGAGCACCGCGCTTTTTAGCTTTTGGGGTACAGATTTAGAGGGACCCTCTGGGCACCATGATGTTTTTGTAGAGCCCTGCAGTTGCCAGTAACTGGGATTCCCCAAGAAGTGACCCCATTTTGGGTTTCTACTGAGTTTGGAAAGTGTCTAGTTGATAGGCTGTGATAGCAGGGTAATACAGGGACTTCAGCCTCTTACCAGCAGAGATTGAGGCCCTTTAGGTGACTTCAGCCTCTTACCAGCAGTGTTTTTGGCCCTTGGAGTGAGTTGAGCCTCTAACCAGCAGAGTTTGGGGAAATCAGGGTGGATTCAGCCCCTTCATCTTCCTCCGTCATTAAACGCTGTGAAGTGGACAGGTGTGTGGATCTATTCTCCTGCTATGACAGTTCTGCTGATATCCCTGACTCCTCAGTGTGATCTGTGTTATCCCTGATGGCAATGAGGGATTCTCGCATCACAAACAAGGAGTTCAGGTAGAGGCTGACTGGCTGGTGGATAATGTGGTGGAAGCATTATCCGCCAGCCATTGTAACACATGTTCCTGGTGTTCGGGCCTACTTAGGTTTGTGCCCTGCACCCTACTCAATGTGGCCAGCAAGCCGGGGACTGTGTAGAAGCGCAATGCTTGCTGCCCCCGAGGAGTAGGCACAGAATGCGCTGTGGCTTCACCGCGACCTTGCTCCCCAGCAGCATTCCCACGCCCCCGATCTCGCCCATGGCTTTGTCCATGTCCCTTACCGGTAGCCTTGCGCATTTTTAGATGGTTTTGATGGTTTGGTGGGTACACATCGTGACAACCTGAATGCAGCGTATATAGCCTGATAATTAGAATGTATATCCCACTGCTTTTTGGAGGGTACACACCGTGACAACCTGGATGAAGCGTCTATAGCCTGAGAATTAGAATGTATATCCACCTGCTTTTTGGGGGGTACACACCGTGACAACCTGAATGCAGCGTATATAGCCTAATAATTAGAATGTACAGTGGGGCAAAAAAGTATTTAGTCAGTCAGCAATAGTGCAAGTTCCACCACTTAAAAAGATGAGAGGCGTCTGTAATTTACATCATAGGTAGACCTCAACTATGAGAGACAAAATGAGAAAACAAATCCAGAAAATCACATTGTCTGATTTTGTTAGAATTTATTTGCAAATTATGGTGGAAAATAAGTATTTGGTCAGTAACAAAATTTCATCTCAATACTTTGTTATATATCCTTTGTTGGCAATGACAGAGGTCAAACGTTTTCTGTAAGTCTTCACAAGGTTGGCACACACTGTTGTTGGTATGTTGGCCCATTCCTCCATGCAGATCTCCTCTAGAGCAGTGATGTTTTGGGGCTGTCGCTTGGCAACACGGACTTTCAACTCCCTCCAAAGGTTTTCTATAGGGTTGAGATCTGGAGACTGGCTAGGCCACTCCAGGACCTTGAAATGCTTCTTACACAGCCACTCCTTCGTTGCCCTGGCGCTGTGCTTTGGATCATTGTCATGTTGAAAGACCCAGCCACGTTTCATCTTCAATGCCCTTGCTGATGGAAGGAGGTTTGCACTCAAAATCTCACGATACATGGCCCCATTCATTCTTTCATGTACCTGGATCAGTCGTCCTGGCCCCTTTGCAGAGAAACAGCCCCAAAGCATGATGTTTCCACCCCCATGCTTTACAGTAGGTATGGTGTTTGATGGATGCAACTCAGTATTCTTTTTCCTCCAAACACAAAAAGTTGTGTTTCTACCAAACAGTTCCAGTTTGGTTTCATCAGACCATAGGACATTCTCCCAATACTCTTCTGGATCATCCAAATGCTCTCTAGCAAACTTCAGACAGGCGCGGACATGTACTGGCTTAAGCAGTGGGACACGTCTGGCACTGCAGGATCTGAGTCCCTGGCGGCGTAGTGTGTTACTGATGGTAGGCTTTGTTACATTGGTCCCAGCTCTCTGCAGTTCATTCACTAGGTCCCCCCGCGTGGTTCTGGGATTTTTGCTCACCGTTCTTGTGATCATTTTGACCCCACAGGGTGAGATTTTGCGTGGAGCCCCAGAGCAAGGGAGATTATCAGTGGTCTTGTATGTCTTCCATTTTCTAATTATTGCTCCCACAGTTGATTTCTTCAATCCAAGCTGGTTGCCTATTGCAGATTCAGTCTTCCCAGCCTGGTGCAGGGCTACAATTTTGTTTCTGGTGTCCTTTGACAGCTCTTTGGTCTTCACCATAGTGGAGTTTGGAGTCTGACTGTTTGAGGGTGTGCACAGGTGTCTTTTTATACTGATATCAAGTTTAAACAGGTGCCATTACTACAGGTAATGAGTGGAGGAAAGAGGAGACTCTTAAAGAAGAAGTTACAGGTCTGTGAGAGCCAGAAATCTTGATTGTTTGTAGGTGACCAAGTACTTATTTTCCACCATAATTTGAAAAAAAATTCTTACAAAATCAGACAATGTGATTTTCTGGATTTTTTTTCATATTTTGTCTCTCATAGTTGAGGTCTACCTATGATGTAAATTACAGACGCCTCTCATCTTTTTAAGTGGTGGAACTTGCACTATTGGTGACTGACTAAATACTTTTTTGCCCCACTGTATATCCCACTGCTTTTTTGTGAGTACACACCGTGACAACCTGGATGAAGCGTATATAGCCTGAGAATTAGAATGTATATCCCATTGATTTTTTGTGGGTACACACCGTGAAAACCTGGATGAAGCATATATAGCCTGAGAATTAGAATGTATATCCCACTGCTTTTTGGGGGGTACACACCGTGACAACCTGGATGAAGCGTATATAGCCTGATAATTAGAATGCTTTTTTGTGGGTACACACCGTGACAACCTGGATGAAGCGTCTATAGCCTGAGAATTAGAATGTATATCCACCTGCTTTTTGGGGGGTACACACCGTGACAACCTGAATGCAGCGTATATAGCCTAATAATTAGAATGTATATCCCACTGCTTTTTTGTGAGTACCACCGTGACAACCTGGATGAAGCATATATAGCCTGAGAATTAGAATGTATATCCCACTGATTTTTTGTGGGTACACACCGTGACAACCTGGATAAAGCGTATATAGTGTATATGGGCTGAGAATTTCAGTGTATACCCCTTAGTTTCAGGGGGGGAGGGGGGGGACACTGTTGAACCCTGGATTAAGCGTAAATACGGTATATGGGCATGCAATTTCAGTGTATCCCACCTACCTTTATCCCCACCACGGAAAGCTGGCTTGCGCAGATACAGCCTGGCTTAATTGCTGTGAATCCCACTTTAGCGTTTGTGGGTAGGACACTGTGCCAAGCTTGCTTGAGCTTCTCCCTTTAGTGTAGCTCTTAAAAGACCTGTTGTGGTTCTTCATCTTTGCTATTCCTGACTAGCAGAATCTAAAACCTAACTAGCCCTCAGCAGATGTCTCTCTCTAACTAAGTGCAAGCCGCAAATGAATCGGAGATGGTGCCGCCTGTTCATTTGAATCAGAGGTCATATGTCCTCGGCAGCCAATGGCTTTTTCCTAGTTTTTTTTTTTTTTTTTTTTTTTAAATGTAGATTGTGAGCCCCACATAGAGATCACAATGTACATTTTTCCCTATCAGTATGTCTTTTTGGAATATGGGATGGAAATCCATGCAAACACGGGGAGAACATACAAACTCCTTGCAGATGGATTTTTGCCCTTGGCGGGATTTGAACACTAGGACTCCAGTGCTGCAAGACTGCAGTGCTAACCACTGAGCCACCGTGTGGCCCCTTGGCTTTTTCCTAGTTTTTTCAATGCCTCCGTTGTCGTAGTTCCTGTCCCACCTCCCCTGTGTTGTTATTGGCGCTGAAAAAGCGCCAGGGAAGGTGGGAGGGGAATCAAACTTTAAGTGCATTTTCAATGCAGTGTTCATATCGAAACGAACATTGCAAACAGCATGATGTCCGATCGAACATGTACTCGATCGAACGCTGTTCGATCATCTCTACTTATTATATATCTAAATCTTTCCATGTGCATCATAGCATATTACATTGCTTATATGACTTCCTATACAAGTGAGATCTCAATAAAGGAGGACCAGAAACCCCCACCATGACATATTACATCCCCATAGTCTCATGCTAGCTATTGTAGCCTGTATAATGGTGCTATGATACTGACAGTGAATGTTTTTACAAAGCTTAAGATGATTAAGGTCATTGTTTCTATGCTAGATAGAAAATAACTGATACATGTCAGTTATATCTAGAAAAATGAATGACAATGACATTTAAGCAACAAATGCTCCTCAGCAGATATCAACTAAGTACTGAGACAAAAGGTTTAAAATATATCAAAGGTTTTTTTTCTTCTTAAAATTCTCTGCTTATTTTATCATCCATGCTCACTAGTCTTCAGGAGAGAAGACAAACTGTGGGGTTTGCTTGGAAAGAACATATTTAGATTCCTTGTCTCCATGGAAACCAGCGGCAGATTCCAAAAGTGGCATTAGAAGACTGTCACCTTTATATAAACTGGAAATCAGCACAGTGCAAACTGCTATATAAAGAGCTGGAGATAAAGCGGGAAACATAAATTAAGAGCAGAAATAGGTTGGAGGGAGAGAGATTATACCTGGGATCTCTTGTTGCTATTTATTTGTTTGTCTTTTCATTTTTTGCTATCTAAAATGATATATTAGTTATAAAGCTGAACCAGTGCAGGGAATGCATCAGTCAGCCTTATGATTCCCCAGATAACTAGAGATGAGCGAACACTAAAATGTTCGAGGTTCGAAATTCGATTCGAACAGCCGCTCACTGTTCGAGTGTTCGAATGGGTTTCGAACCCCATTATAGTCTATGGGGAACATAAACTCGTTAAGGGGGAAACCCAAATTCGTGTCTGGAGGGTCACCAAGTCCACTATGACACCCCAGGAAATGATACCAACACCCTGGAATGACACTGGGACAGCAGGGGAAGCATGTCTGGGGGCATAAAAGTCACTTTATTTCATGGAAATCCCTGTCAGTTTGCGATTTTCGCAAGCTAACTTTTCCCCATAGAAATGCATTGGCCAGTGCTGATTGGCCAGAGTACGGAACTCGACCAATCAGCGCTGGCTCTGCTGGAGGAGGCGGAGTCTAAGATAGCTCCACACTAGTCTCCATTCAGGTCCGACCTTAGACTCCGCCTCCTCCGGCAGAGCCAGCGCTGATTGGCCGAAGGCTGGCCAATGCATTCCTATGCGAATGCAGACTTAGCAGTGCTGAGTCAGTTTTGCTCAACTACACATCTGATGCACACTCGGCACTGCTACATCAGATGTAGCAATCTGATGTAGCAGAGCCGAGGGTGCACTAGAACCCCTGTGCAAACTCAGTTCACGCTAATAGAATGCATTGGCCAGCGCTGATTGGCCAATGCATTCTATTAGCCCGATGAAGTAGAGCTGAATGTGTGTGTTAAGCACACACATTCAGCACTGCTTCATCACGCCAATACAATGCATTAGCCAGTGCTGATTGGCCAGAGTACGGAATTCGGCCAATCAGCGCTGGCTCTGCTGGAGGAGGCGGAGTCTAAGGTCGGACCTGAATGGAGACTGGTGTGGAGCGATCTTAGACTCCGCCTCCTCCAGCAGAGCCAGCGCTGATTGGCCGAATTCCGTACTCTGGCCAATCAGCGCTGGCCAATGCATTCTATTAGCCCGATGAAGTAGAGCCGAATGTGTGTGCTTAGCACACACATTCAGCTCTACTTCATCGGGCTAATAGAATGCATTGGCCAATCAGCGCTGGCCAATGCATTCTATTAGCTTGATGAAGCAGAGTGTGCACAAGGGTTCAAGCGCACCCTCGGCTCTGATGTAGCAGAGCCGAGGGTGCACAAGGGTTCAAGTGCACCCTCGGCTCTCCTACATCAGAGCTGAGGGTGCGCTTGAACCCTTGTGCAGCCTCAGCTCTGCTACATCAGAGCCGAGGGTGCGCTTGAACCCTTGTGCACACTCTGCTTCATCAAGCTAATAGAATGCATTGGCCAGCACTGATTGGCCAGAGTACGGAATTCGGCCAATCAGCGCTGGCCAATGCATCCCTATGGGAAAAAGTTTATCTCACAAAAATCACAATTACACACCCGATAGAGCCCCAAAAAGTTATTTTTAATAACATTCCCCCCTAAATAAAGGTTATCCCTAGCTATCCCTGCCTGTACAGCTATCCCTGTCTCATAGTCACAAAGTTCACATTCTCATATGACCCAGATTTGAAATCCACTATTCGTCTAAAATGGAGGTCACCTGATTTCGGCAGCCAATGACTTTTTCCAATTTTTTTCAATGCCCCCGGTGTCGTAGTTCCTGTCCCACCTCCCCTGCGCTGTTATTGGTGCAAAAAAGGCGCCAGGGAAGGTGGGAGGGGAATCGAATTTTGGCGCACTTTACCACGCGGTGTTCGATTCGATTTGAACATGGTGAACACCCTGATATCCGATCGAACATGTGTTCGATAGAACACTGTTCGCTCATCTCTACAGATAACCCCTTAAAGATTGCCTAATCTGAATCTTGCCATATCTTCTCGTCATTGGTATATCCAGTTTGTTTTTGCATCTGTTATTAATTTTACATGTATGACCACTACCAGTGGCATAACTAGGAATGGCGGGGCCCCGTGGTGAACTTTTGACATGCCCCCCACCGACACCGACGCCGAAGACCTCAACCGACCCCCTCCTACACATTCCTGCGCGTTCTATTATGCCCCATAGTGGCCCCTTCACACAGTATTATCCCCCCATAATGGCCCCTGCGCAAAGTATTACCCTCATAGTGGCCCCTTCACACAGTATTATCCCCCCATAATGGCCCCTGCACAAAGTATTACCCTTATAGTGGCCCCTTCACACAGTATTATCCCCCATAGTGGCCCCTGCACACAGTATTATGTCCCTTAGTGGCTCCTGCACACGTTATTATCCCCAGTAGAGGCCCCTGCACACAGTATTATCCCCAATAGTGGCTCCTGCACATAGTATTATGTCCCACTGTGGACACCCATAAACAATTATTATACTCTGGGGTGTTTTCAGACCCCAGAATATAATTATCAGAGACCCGGGGGAATAAAAACATAAAAAACTACTGTTTCTTACCTGCTCCTCGGCTCCTACGCTGTCGGCCTCCGCTGCCGTCCTTCTTCAATGACGTCGGACGTCACATGACCCGGGACGCAGGCCGGGTTCATGTGACATCAGAGACGTCAGAAAGGACGTCAGGAAGGAGGCCTGGCATGATCATGGAGAGGTAAGTAACAGTGTTTTTTATGTTTCTTACCTCTCCCGGTCTGCCAATCATTATACCCGGGGGTCAGAAAAGACCCCCGAGTATAATGATATCAGCGGTGGCTGTCACCGGGCCCCTAATGTCCCGGGCCCTGTGGCAGTTGCCTCTGCTGCTATGGCGGTAGTTACGCCACTGACCACTACAGACATCAGATTTCTCCAGATTTCACCAAATGTAGGTGTATATTCTAAAGGTCTGCAGATAAATACCTTGAAGCATACTTTCAATTATAAAACAACTTTTCATAAACGAATAGTGTAAGTTAATATAAAAAAACTTTCTAATATATCTTAGGCCAGGTTCACATTAGTGTTTGGGTTTCTGTTCGGGGAGTCTGCTTGGGACCCCCCAAATGAAAACCTATACACATAGAAAAGCGGTTACCTGAGAAAAGACGCGGACTCCATGAACTATAATGGGTCCGTGTGGTTTCTGCATGAAACATGAGAAAAGAAAAGTCCTGCAAGCAGCACTTTTCTCTCCGCATGTTTTGTGTAGAAACCGAATAGAAACCACATGGAACCTTTATAGTCTACTGTATAGGGTCTGTGTGTTTTCCCAAAAAACCACTTTTCTATGCGTACAGATTTCCATTCGGGATGGAGTGGTCCCCAAGAGGACTCCCCAAACAGAATCCTAAATGCAGTTGTGAACTGGGCCTTACTAACTGCCTGTACCTGTTGCCACCAATTGAATTACATCATGAATATGAACCTGGATCAGGATCTGAGCCAGCACCATAAGTAGAGGATATCAGCTGTAAGGGTGAGTTCACGCTAAGTAAACGGCAGCTTATTCTGAACGTAAAATACTTCAGAATAAGCGGCGTCTAAAGCAGCTCCATTCATTTCTATGTGAGCCGGCATACGAGTGCTCCCCATAGAAATGAATGGGCTGTTTTTTTCACTACGAGCACTCCCATTGAAGTGAATGGGAAGTGCTGGCGTGTACAGCTCGGTATGAGCAGAGCTAGCCATACATGCGGGCACTTCCCATTCACTTCAATGGGAGTGCTCGTAGTGAAAAAATCAGCCCATTCATTTCTATGGGGAGCGCTCGTATGCTGGCTCCCATAGAAATGAATGAAATTGCTTTATACGCCGCTGATTCTGAGCGTGTTTTACGTTCAGAATAAGCTGCCATTTACGTAGTGTGAACTCACCCTAACACACATCCTGCTATAATAACTATAGTTGGTGAAAATACCATTTGAAGCCATTTAACCCTTAAACCAACCAAATCAATGATGACATTGGCATCTAAGGGCTTTCTGTGTATGTTCCTTACTCATCGGCACCCCTGGGATGTGATCATGAAGACTCCATCAAAAGTAAACCTATAAGACTTTGCTTCCTGATTTACTATCATTTTCACTTTGGTAAAGTATAATACGTTGCAATACAACAGTAGGATGAAGTACAAATGTTAAAAGAAATAAAATGCTGACAAAAAACAAAAAACATAACTATCCCTTTTCCAATTTATCCCACATCATGAATGCCGTAAAAGATAAAATTAAAGCAAACAACCTTCCAAAATTGTTGCTTTTTTGTCACATTCCCTACAAAAATAAAGTATCAAAAGATCATATACAGTCCTATGAAAAAGTTTGGGCACCCCTATTAATCTTAATCATTTTTAGTTCTAAATATTTTGGTGTTTATAACAGCCATTTCAGTTTGATATATCTAATAACTGATGGACACAGTAATATTTCAGGATTGAAATGAGGTTTATTGTACTAACAGAAAATGTGCAATATGCATTAAACCAAAATTTGACCGGTGCAAAAGTATGGGCACCTCAACAGAAAAGTGACATTAATATTTAGTAGATCCTCCTTTTGCAAAGATAACAGCCTCTAGTCGCTTCATGTAGCTTTTAATCAGTTCCTGGATCCTGGATAAAGGTATTTTGGACAAACAATTCAAGTTCAGTTAAGTTAGATGGTCGCCGAGCATGGACAGCCCGCTTCCAATCATCCCACAGATGTTCAATGATATTCAGGTCTGGGGACTGGGATGGCCATTCCAGAACATTGTAATTGTTCCTCTGCATGAATGCCTGAGGATTTGGAGCTTTGGTGTTTTGGATCATTGTCTTGCTGAAATATCCATCCCCAGCGTAACTTCAACTTCGTCACTGATTCTTGAACATTATTCTCAAGAATCTGCTGATACTGAGTGGAATCCATGCGACTCTCAACTTTAACAAGATTCCCGATGCCGGCATTGGCCACACAGCCCCAAAGCATGATGGAACCTCCACCAAATTTTACAGTGGGTAGCATGTGTTTTTCTTGGAATGCTGTTTCTTTTTGGACGCCATGCATAACGCCTTTTTTTATAACCAAACAACTCAATTTTTGTTTCCAAAATGAAGCTGCCTTGTCCAAATGTGCTTTTTCATACCTCAGGCAACTCTATTTGTGGCGTACGTGCAGAAACGGCTTCTTTCTCATCACTCTCCCATACAGCTTCTATTTGTGCAAAGTGCGCTGTATAGTTGACCGATGCACAGTGACACCATCTGCAGCAAGATGATGCTGCAGCTCTTTGGAGGTGGTCTGTGGATTGTCCTTGACTGTTCTCACCATTCTTCTTCTCTGCCTTTCTGATATTTTTCTTGGCCTGCCACTTCTGGGCTTAACAAGAACTGTCCCTGTGGTCTTCCATTTCCTTACTATGTTCCTCACAGTGGAAACTGACAGGTTAAATCTCTGAGACAACTTTTTGTATCCTTCCCCTGAACAACTATGTTGAACAATCTTTGTTTTCAGATCATTTGAGAGTTGTTTTGAGTAGCCCATGATGCCACTCTTCAGAGGAGATTCAAATAGGAGAACAACTTGCAATTGGCCACCTTAAATACCTTTTCTTATGATTGGATACATCTGGCTATGAAGTTCAAAGCTCACTGAGGTTACAAAACCAATTTTGTGCGTCAGTAAAAAGTAGTTAGGGGAATTCAAATCAATAAAATGATAAGGGTGCCTATACTTTTGCACCGGTCAAATTTTGGTTTAATGCATATTGCACATTTTCTGTTAGTACAATAAACCTCATTTCAATCCTGAAATATTACTGTGTCCATCAGTTATTAGATATATCAAACTGAAATGGCTGTTGCAAACACCAAAATATTTAGAACTAAAAATGATTAAGATTAATAGGGGTGCCCAAACTTTTTCATAGGACTGTATAACCTGAAATGACTCCCAGAATGTGATATAAAAACAAAAAACTTGATAGTCTTCAGTAGTTGATACCTTTTTAGTGGCTAACTAATAATGATGACAGACTACAACGTTTCGGAACGTCTAGGCTACTTTCTCAAGTGTTTCCTAACCACTGGCTAACACGGTACGAGAACAAACATTTCCCAGAATGTGGTGACACTATTATCACTTACAGTCCTATGAAAAAGTTTGGGCACCCCTATTAATCTTAATCATTTTTAGTTCTAAATATTTTGGTGTTTATAACAGCCATTTCAGTTTGATATATCTAATAACTGATGGACACAGTAATATTTCAGGATTGAAATGAGGTTTATTGTACTAACAGAAAATGTGCAATATGCATTAAACCAAAATTTGACCGGTGCAAAAGTATGGGCACCTCAACAGAAAAGTGACATTAATATTTAGTAGATCCTCCTTTTGCAAAGATAACAGCCTCTAGTCGCTTCCTGTAGCTTTTAATCAGTTCCTGGATCCTGGATAAAGGTATTTTGGACAAACAATTCAAGTTCAGTTAAGTTAGATGGTCGCCGAGCATGGACAGCCCGCTTCAAATCATCCCACAGATGTTCAATGATATTCAGGTCTGGGGACTGGGATGGCCATTCCAGAACATTGTAATTGTTCCTCTGCATGAATGCCTGAGGATTTGGAGCGGTGTTTTGGATCATTGTCTTGCTGAAATATCCATCCCCGGCGTAACTTCAACTTCGTCACTGATTCTTGAACATTATTCTCAAGAATCTGCTGATACTGAGTGGAATCCATGCGACCCTCAACTTTAACAAGATTCCCGATGCCGGCATTGGCCACACAGCCCCAAAGCATGATGGAACCTCCACCAAATTTTACAGTGGGTAGCATGTGTTTTTCTTGGAATGCTGTTTCTTTTTGGACGCCATGCATAACGCCTTTTTTTATAACCAAACAACTCAATTTTTGTTTCCAAAATGAAGCTGCCTTGTCCAAATGTGCTTTTTCATACCTCAGGCAACTCTATTTGTGGCGTACATGCAGAAACGGCTTCTTTCTCATCACTCTCCCATACAGCTTCTATTTGTGCAAAGTGCGCTGTATAGTTGACCGATGCACAGTGACACCATCTGCAGCAAGATGATGCTGCAGCTCTTTGGAGGTGGTCTGTGGATTGTCCTTGACTGTTCTCACCATTCTTCTTCTCTGCCTTTCTGATATTTTTCTTGGCCTGCCACTTCTGGGCTTAACAAGAACTGTCCCTGTGGTCTTCCATTTCCTTACTATGTTCCTCACAGTGGAAACTGACAGGTTAAATCTCTGAGACAACTTTTTGTATCCTTCCCCTGAACAACTATGTTGAACAATCTTTGTTTTCAGATCATTTGAGAGTTGTTTTGAGTAGCCCATGATGCCACTCTTCAGAGAAGATTCAAATAGGAGATCAACTTGCAATTGGCCACCTTAAATACCTTTTCTTATGATTGGATACATCTGGCTATGAAGTTCAAAGCTCACTGAGGTTACAAAACCAATTTTGTGCTTCAGTAAGTCAGTAAAAAGTAGTTAGGGGAATTCAAATCAATAAAATGATAAGGGTGCCCATACTTTTGCACCGGTCAAATTTTGGTTTAATGCACATTTTCTGTTAGTACAATAAACCTCATTTCAATCCTGAAATATTACTGTGTCCATCAGTTATTAGTAGAGATGAGCGAACAGTGTTCTATCGAACACATGTTCGATCGGATATCAGGGTGTTCGCTATGTTCGAATCGAACACCGCGTGGTAAAGTGCGCCAAAATTCGATTCCCCTCCCACCTTCCCTGGCGCCTTTTTTGCACCAATAACAGCGCAGGGGAGGTGGGACAGGAACTACGACACCGGGGGCATTGAAAAAAATTGGAAAAAGTCATTGGCTGCCGAAATCAGGTGACCTCCATTTTAGACGAATAGTGGATTTCAAATCTGGGTCATATGAGAATGTGAACTTTGTGACTATGAGACAGGGATAGCTGTACAGGCAGGGATAGCTAGGGATAACCTTTATTTAGGGGGGAATGTTATTAAAAATAACTTTTTGGGGCTCTATCGGGTGTGTAATTGTGATTTTTGTGAGATAAACTTTTTCCCATAGGGATGCATTGGCCAGCGCTGATTGGCCGAATTCCGTAATCTGATGTAGGAGAGCCGAGGGTGCACTTGAACCCTTGTGCACCCTCAGCTCTGCTACATCAGAGCCGAGGGTGCACTTGAACCCTTGTGCACACTCTGCTTCATCAAGCTAATAGAATGCATTGGCCAGCGCTGATTGGCCAATGTATTCTATTAGCCTGATGAAGTAGAGCTGAATGTGTGTGCTAAGCACACACATTCAGCTCTACTTCATCGGGCTAATAGAATGCATTGGCCAGCGCTGATTGGCCAGAGTACGGAACTCGACCAATCAGCGCTGGCTCTGCTGGAGGAGGCGGAGTCTAAGATCGCTCCACACCAGTCTCCATTCAGGTCCGACCTTAGACTCCGCCTCCTCCGGCAGAGCCAGCACTGATTGGCCGAAGGCTGGCCAATGCATTCCTATGCGAATGCAGAGACTTAGCAGTGCTGAGTCAGTTTTGCTCAACTACACATCTGATGCACACTCGGCACTGCTACATCAGATGTAGCAATCTGATGTAGCAGAGCCGAGGGTGCACTAGAACCCCTGTGCAAACTCAGTTCACGTTAATAGAATGCATTGGCCAGCGCTGATTGGCCAATGCATTCTATTAGCCCGATGAAGTAGAGCTGAATGTGTGTGCTAAGCACACACATTCAGCACTGCTTCATCACGCCAATACAATGCATTAGCCAGTGCTGATTGGCCAGAGTACGGAATTCGGCCAATCAGCGCTGGCCAATGCATTCTATTAGCCCGATGAAGTAGAGCTGAATGTGTGTGCTAAGCACACACATTCAGCACTGCTTCATCACGCCAATACAATGCATTAGCCAGTGCTGATTGGCCGAATTCCGTACTCTGGCCAATCAGCGCTGGCTCTGCTGGAGGAGGCGGAGTCTAAGGTCGGACCTGAATGGAGACTGGTGTGGAGCGATCTTAGACTCCGCCTCCTCCAGCAGAGCCAGCGCTGATTGGCCGAATTCCGTACTCTGGCCAATCAGCGCTGGCCAATGCATTCTATTAGCCCGATGAAGTAGAGCTGAATGTGTGTGCTAAGCACACACATTCAGCACTGCTTCATCACGCCAATACAATGCATTAGCCAGTGCTGATTGGCCAGAGTACGGAATTCGGCCAATCAGCGCTGGCCAATGCATTCTATTAGCCCGATGAAGTAGAGCTGAATGTGTGTGCTAAGCACACACATTCAGCACTGCTTCATCACGCCAATACAATGCATTAGCCAGTGCTGATTGGCCGAATTCCGTACTCTGGCCAATCAGCGCTGGCTCTGCTGGAGGAGGCGGAGTCTAAGGTCGGACCTGAATGGAGACTGGTGTGGAGCGATCTTAGACTCCGCCTCCTCCAGCAGAGCCAGCGCTGATTGGCCGAATTCCGTACTCTGGCCAATCAGCGCTGGCCAATGCATTCTATTAGCCCGATGAAGTAGAGCTGAATGTGTGTGCTAAGCACACACATTCAGCACTGCTTCATCACGCCAATACAATGCATTAGCCAGTGCTGATTGGCCAGAGTACGGAATTCGGCCAATCAGCGCTGGCTCTGCTGGAGGAGGCGGAGTCTAAGGTCGGACCTGAATGGAGACTGGTGTGGAGCGATCTTAGACTCCGCCTCCTCCAGCAGAGCCAGCGCTGATTGGCCGAATTCCGTACTCTGGCCAATCAGCACTGGCTAATGCATTGTATTGGCGTGATGAAGCAGTGCTGAATGTGTGTGCTTAGCACACACATTCAGCTCTACTTCATCGGGCTAATAGAATGCATTGGCCAATCAGCGCTGGCCAATGCATTCTATTAGCGTGAACTGAGTTTGCACAGGGGTTCTAGTGCACCCTCGGCTCTGCTACATCAGATTGCTACATCTGATGTAGCAGTGCCGAGTGTGCATCAGATGTGTAGTTGAGCAAAACTGACTCAGCACTGCTAAGTCTCTGCATTCCCATAGGAATGCATTGGCCAGCCTTTAGCCAATCAGCGCTGGCTCTGCCGGAGGAGGCGGAGTCTAAGGTCGGACCTGAATGGAGACTGGTGTGGAGCGATCTTAGACTCCGCCTCCTCCAGCAGAGCCAGCGCTGATTGGTCGAGTTCCGTACTCTGGCCAATCAGCACTGGCCAATGCATTTCTATGGGGAAAAGTTAGCTTGCGAAAATCGCAAACTGACAGGGATTTCCATGAAATAAAGTGACTTTTATGCCCCCAGACATGCTTCCCCTGCTGTCCCAGTGTCATTCCAGGGTGTTGGCATCATTTCCTGGGGTGTCATAGTGGACTTGGTGACCCTCCAGACACGAATTTGGGTTTCCCCCTTAACGAGTTTATGTTCCCCATAGACTATAATGGGGTTCGAAACCCATTCGAACACTCGAACAGTGAGCGGCTGTTTGAATCGAATTTCGAACCTCGAACATTTTAGTGTTCGCTCATCTCTAGTTATTAGATATATCAAACTGAAATGGCTGTTGCAAACACCAAAATATTTAGAACAAAAAATGATTAAGATTAATAGGGGTGCCCAAACTTTTTCATAGGACTGTATTTTAGTCGTATGAGTTTATTGTGCAAAAGTAGTAAAAAATAAAAATCCTACATACATTTGGTATCACTTTAATTGTAGTGACCAGCAGAAATTTGTTTCTAGGCATTTATATTGCCCAGTGCACCATGCAAAAACTGATTTTATTTACCTTCCTGCTAAGAAAGCCTTCATAACATTTGCTCAATAAGCTAAATGTTTCCCAAAAAAGTGCTATAGAAAAATACTCCTACTTATGTTCACTCAGTTTGTTCACAGTATAAAATCAGCTCACTATTAGAGATGATCGAACACTGTTCGGATCAGCCAATCCGAAAATCACGCTCCCATAGAAATGAACGGAAGCACCTTAACCCCCGCGTGCCGGACCCTTCCATTCATTTCTATGGGAGCGTGCTGTGAGCGTGCTGTTCGGAACGGCTGTTCCGAACAGTGTTCGCTCATCTCTACTCACTATTAACCTAAAACACAGTAATCTATAGATGGGGGTAAGGAGGAGGCTACATTACTAACTTATTGCCCCATTCTGTGTCAAGATAGCTCCCTTATTCACAGGTATAGCAGAGATAGCAGCTGCAGTTATTTGCATGTCTTTTCCAGCTGACTCCCCTCCCCTCTACATCAGCTCAGCCTAATAAGTGAAAAAGCAAACAGATTTCTTTAGCAGGATATATTGCAAAGTTTCTTATATTCACCTGGATAACCCTGCAACATTAGGAAGTGAGTTTATTTCTAGCACAAGTGTATTACTGAAGCTAAATATACTGAACTAACAATAAGGGCTCGTTCACATCTGCGCCCGGTCTCCGTTCATGCACGTTTCCGTTTCCTGCACAAAACTGAGCAGGAGACGGAAACCTGCAAGGACTCTTTCAAACCCATTCATTTAAATGGGTCTGAAAGATGTCCAGCTGTGAGCGCGGGTAAGCGTTTTATGCTCTCCGCAGCGAAATCGTTTTTTTTAAATCGGACAGAGTCGGACTCTGTGCCCGGTTTAAAAAAAAACGGTTTCGCGGCGGAGAGACATATTCAAGCCCTCCTTACCAGGTGTCAGGGATTGCCTCTGACTCTCTTCGGCCGCATTACCACGGTCAAGATGACTGTGTTGCCTAAGTTGCTCAATTTGTTTGAGACCCTCCCAATACCGATCCCTCTTCGGGATCTCCATGAATTGCAGGGCTTATTTCTTCGGTTTGTGTAGACCGGAGGGAGATACAGGCTTTCTAGGCGGAAAGGCGGCCTTTCCTTTACATATTTAGTTTTGTATTACTGGGCTGCCCAGTTACGCAGGATCCTGGCTTGGTCTACTCTCCATGCCTATTCTAAATGTATGGAAATTGTGGTTGGCTTTGCACCATCCTATTTCTCTGATTTGGTCCAATCCATATTCTCCTCCTGGGCCTAGACTTTTGGGCTCCATGGCGCTCACCAGGGACATTTGGAGCACTTGTCTGATTCGATTTTCCATTTCCTCCTCTCACTCTTCCATGACCGCCTTTCTTTTGCACCCTAATTTTCCGGCTGTACTCACTAGGCCTCTGAACTCTTTTGCCGTTTGCTGAGCTCCAGTCCAGATTTGGCCTCCCCGGATCCAGTGAGTTCACATACATCCAGATTTCCCATCTCGATTCCTCTGTTTTTCGGGGGTCGGTTGCACCTAATCCCACACTGTTCAAGAGGCTCTGTAAGGCTGGTACTGGGACGCAGTGACTGGTCTCTGATCTCTATCGCCTTCTATCGAACCCTACTCACGATATTTTGCCTAAGCATCCTTTTAAGTCCCAATGGGAGACCTACTTGGGGAAGGCTTTCTCGAATTCTGACTGGTCCCGTATTTGGAATAGGGCATCTAAGACTTCAAGTTGTGTTGTCCACAAGGAGAATTTTTTTGAGATGCTGATGCATTGGTATCATACGCTGGCTCTTCTCCATTCCTTTGATAGGTCTGTCCCAGATTACTGCTGGCATTGTGGGGCCCATCCTGCACATATTTTCCATCTTTTTTGGTCCTGTCCTTCCCTCCAGCTTTACTGGTGCCAGGTTCGGGATCTCTTGGAATGGGTAATGGGGTTAGTTTCCTAGGACCTATCTCCTTCATCTCCACCTCCTCAAAGGTGTACAAACATGCCCTATGCCTCTTTTTACTTCTTCTCACCTCTGCTAGGTTCTTGATTGCCAAGCATTGGTGCCAGCCAGCCCCCCTTTGCTCGAAGACTTGTACTGTAGGATAAGGGATACGTGGTCACTGGAGTATCTGACAGCTGTGATTAACGATGAGAAGTTTCATGCTATTTGGAACCTATGGGACGCGTTTTGGGACACTTAGCCTTTGTGATATCCTACTTTCTGGATCCTCCCCTACCTTGTTGGTGGTTTTCCCTTGTCGTTCTTGCCCTCTTGTTCTGTCTCGTCTTGTCTCTCCCTGTTGGTGTTTGGTTTTTTTATGTGTAGATCATTTTCTTCTGACTTTATTGCCTGATATTGTTTTATTTTGGTATTGCACTGTTGTTATACAGTAGTTGTGTGATTGGTGGATTGATACAGGCTTATCAGCCTTATTGCTCTTCTTTATTGATAAAACCCGTTAATTAAACAATTTTTTAAAAAAATCAATAATCTGGGACATTCTGCAACCTGTCTACGTGTACCATACTATTCCAGATTTTATGCAGAGTTCGCCTTAAGTAAACCTATCAGTAAATTAGAAGTATTCTTCTATAACTATTCAGTATGCTTGTGTGTAGGTGATGTATACTATTTAAGTAATACAAATGCACACACACACAATTGTAATCATGCATGAACAGTGCTATAAATAAACTATGTTTAGGGAGTGGGACACGTTCTACAAATAGTATCAAAATATGTTACTACGTAGTGAAAATGAGCTTGATGACCTTTTGTTCCTGGGTATACCACATGCAACACTAGTTCTGTTATACAAGAGAATAAAATAGGTACTTTATTACCATGCACTGTGCAAATTCATAAAACTATGCAGAGAAGTTTATAGTACAGATCTGATCTCAGGGATGTCAAACTCATTTTCATCGAGGGCCACATCAGTTCTGCGACTGTATGAACGTAGCTATACCATTTATACGTAGTTACACTTACAGACCATTGCAGTTTAAATAGGATAGGGAAACAACTTCAGCTGATCCCCCTTCAGGAAGGGTGACCTGTCAAAGCATCTTCAGAATAAATGTGCCATAAAGTGAAGGCCATGATTTTGGAAGATCATCAGGTCAAAGTCAGTGTTATAGCTAGAGTTAGGCATTTCATTTGACATGGTGTCTAATATAATTTATTATGTTTTGTTGATGTCAAAATTAAGTTCCCGGTGAGTGTCATGATTATTGACACCTCAGCAAAAAAGAGTTTTTAAACAATTTTTGAGAAAATCCAGAAGTCTATTCTCGAGTTGTTACAGGTATGAACCATGGGTCCCCAACTCCCCAACCATTATCCTGAGATAAAAAAAGAGGCTATAGGGGTGTTTCTTCTCATACTGGGGCTTTACTCTTTGCTCTAGGTAGCAGCCCTGGCAGGAGAAGAAACAGCCTAAAGCTAATTTCAGCTCATTTGCATAAGGATAAAATCTTAATTTTCATGAAACTGGAGCTGCAATGCAGAATCAGAAAGATATCTTGGACAGTTTAGAAGGTGCCCTACAAGGTACAATTCGCAAGTAGACCCACTATCAATAAAAAAAAACACCAGCAACAAATTAACACACTGAGAATAATAATTAATAAATCTATGAAACAAAAAATTTTTCATGTAAGAAATAAACCAAATATAAAAGGAGATGTCGAGCAGAGAAGTTTTCCCTAAAGAAGAATGTTGGAGCTGGACACAGGCAGAGGGAAAAATTGTAGATGGCAGGTATCTTCCACTGAGGTGGCTGTTATCTACATGACTGGAGTATGGGTCCAGGATTTAGGAGTTGTTGTAGACCCAAGCCTATACTCCAGTCCTGGTTTTGTTGGGTGACCCAAGTGTTAAGCTTTTAACCCCTTCCTGACATCCACCGTAATAGTACGGCGCTGCCGGGAAGGACTTCCCGCAAACCGCGGCTGCAGGGTGCGCACACAGGTTCTGTGTGCACACCATGCCCTGTGAGTGTCAGCCGTAATAACCTGGCAATAAAATTAAAACATTATTTATCCCGAACGACTAACATCATAAAAAAAACGTAGAAAACCGCACAAAATAATGATTATTCACCACCTTTCCCTTACAAAATGTTCAATAAAAAGTAATCAAATGGTCAGATGAAAACCAAAACGGTACCAATAAAAAGTAGAGGTCAGCAGAGACCCTCAACCAGCTCTGTTTACCAAAAAATAAAAATGCAATGCCTTTCAGAAGATGGCGATGCAAAAATAATTGATTTTTTTTCCCTTAATTGAATTTTATTCTGCACAAATAGCAACGCATTAAAAAATAATATAAATGAGGTATCGTCGTAATCGTACCAACCCGCAGAATAAAGGTAATGCTACTTATGCTGTACGCTGCACGGGAAAAAAAATAAATGCTAAAAAGCAATGCTAGAATTGATGTTTCCTTTTACATCCCACCAAGAAAGAGTTAATAAAATGTAGTCAATAAGTTACAGGCACCCCAAAATGGTGGCATTGAAAAGTACATCTAATACCGCAAACACCAAGCCCTCATATGGCCACATTGTCCTGGGCACCAATTCTCAGAAAGAATGTACTACAATTGGAAAAGGTTCAACAGAGGGTTACAAAATTGATAAGGGACATGGAGAACCTCAGTTAAGGGGAGAGATTAAAGGGGTTCTATCACTGGGAAAAGTCATTTTTATCTAATCACATGCTTGCATAGGCTTTAGAAAGTCTATTCCACACTTACCTTTAGTATGTTTTTATTCATATGCTAATGAGCTTCCAGCCAGCACAGGAAGTTCCCAGCAGCCTCCTCTCTCCTACTATCTCCTATGTGTGTGAGGCAAACAGGAAGCTGAGTCATCATCATCAGTAGCAGCAGCCTCCCATAGAAAACAATAGGAGAGGTGTGCACGATCTATCGTGCACCAGTCTAATTAGCATATGAATAAAAACGGACTTATTCAGAAACCACTGAGGCAATCTTCATACTATAGGTAGGTGTGAAATAGACTTTCTAAAGGTTATGCAAAGGTGTGATTAGTTAAAAATGACTTTTCCTAGTGATAGAGCCCCTTTAAAGTAGTTAAATTTGTTTAGTCTTGAGAATAGACATTTAAGGGGAGACATGATAAACCTGTGTAAATACACATATGTTTAAGTCTATTGTAGCTGTTTGGATTGATAGCATCTACAATGTCATCTGACCAGTTGTATCTTTGTACTATTGCATGTATGTAACATTGACAGTCATGATTCTGTGCATGTCTTAGATCATTGGTGGGTTGATTTATATATTTTGCTTGTTAATTTTTTTTTAAACTGCATAAATATAATCTTTAAAAAATGCTATTTTTGTCTCTTCAGATTGAGGAATATCAGTGGAGGCTCAGGTGAGGTGTGGAAATATAACAAACAGATATGTTCCCCTTCCTTTACCTCTCATCCCCTTCCTTGTGGATGGGGCTCACCAACGTCATGACACTTTAGGCAAGCGTCATGACATCTTTGGGCTGAACCATTTGAATCCAAAACAAAACAAAATCTTCAGATCACTCTAGTGACAACCTATTCTTCTAAATGTAACACAGTTGATAAGGTTGGATGAAGACACATGTCCATCAAGTCCAACCTATAACCCTATAGTGTTCAACCAGAGGAAGGCAAAAACCCCAATGAGGTTGTTAACAATTGTCAGTATAAAACCCTGGATCAACGTGTCTTTACCAAAAATCTAAAACCTGTATCCTGGAATATTTTTCTGTTCAAGGCCTTTTTTGAACTTTTATACAATGAGTCCACCATCACAACATCCTGTGACTATGCGTTCTATAGTCTCACTTTTACAGTAAAGTATCCCCGTCTATGTTTCTTGTGACCTGTTCTAGGTGTCCAGGATGGCCCTTTGTTACGATCACTGGCCTAGGAGTAAAAAGACCATTAGAAAAGTCTTTGTACTGTTCCTTTATGCATTTGTACATTGTAAACTCATGCAGTTCCTGGCCTCTAGTGGTCTTGTGACTGCAGGGTCGGAAGAGGAGCTGCATGATGGTGGCTCCCATAGCTGTGTATACATAGCTGTGTTTTTTTTGCCATCTTTGCCTTCTCTATAGGCTATCTGACTGTAGTAACAGCCAGCTCCTAGATTCTGCAGCTTAGCACTATAAGGATGTATATAGATTGTTGCAGACTCACAGGCTTAGCAGTGGAGGAAGCAGTGAACTATGTGAGACAACCTGTATCAAAAGAAACCTAGCAAACTTATTCTACCACCTATAATAGCAAAAACAATATTGTACATGCTGTGGCACAAATTCTAATTACTTGATCGCTGTCTAAAAACATTTCATATTGTTATTTCCCATACAAATAAGCTTTATTGTCTATTCAGCTAGGTGTCTGTCATCCATGGAGAGTGAATATTTGAAACATTGATCTCCAACAAACAATAATCCTTTCCCCTCTCTGCCCAACTTCCCTGAAGATTTTATTCATACAAAACTAATTTGTTGCTCCAATTGATGACAGACAGGTCCAACCAACAGCCAATAAAGCATTAGCAATTGGAAATACTTTCAAAGCACAGAATACTAATGCAACTTATTTATTTGTTACTACTAAACCCTGGCCTAAAATGATATTAATTACAATCTTAGAATTTCCTCATGTGAGGAAGTAGATTGAGCAACTTTACTAATCATAACTGATAGAACAGAGACCTTGATTATGGTCTTCTGGATGGAGCCATCAGATTGTCATTGTTGAGTGCCTCTATGCTGTAATGCCACATAGCACATATACTTCAAAGATATTGCAAGATACTGTATGGAGCAGCGATTTTTTATTTTATTACAATATCATAATGTCTGATTGTCTCAGAATTTATACTATGAGATTTATGATTTTCTCATATGTGTCATTCATTTGTTCATTTTCATAGAATTTTTATTTATTATTACTTTTGCCAGATACAAGTTATTTTTGTGACCGTTGTGGGTTTCTCTATCATTAAACAAGGGGTACCAACAATTTTGTCCACGTGTGTAACTGCAATTGAGGGTACTATAGCTGTATAATAAATATAGTAAGTATAGTATAGTTGTATAGACACCCAATACACTTACTAAATGGGAACTACAATCTTTGATTGTGAGGACTCTGACAGTGACACACGTAGAAGGTATACCAGAAAAGAGAGGTTGCATTGACACCTAATGCAGAAGGTTTCCCTAGATCCCCAGGAAACCCTTATCGGGAGAGGTTCAGAAATAGGCGGGAGCAGACTACACAGAATAAAGGGGTTTTTTTTTTATCTCAAGGCCCGCCCATTTTGGATTACCTCCTGAGAAATCGAAAGTGACTCCTGTTAGAGGGATATATGGGGGGGAGGTGGATGAAATGCAGATAACTTATCAAAGAGAGAGTTGACCATTGAGATTTCCTTATTGAAAAGGGAGTTGTCCTTTGTCCCCACCCACTTTGACCTGTTTACATTTGACTTGTTTTGTAGCAAGTTAAAGTGGAAACATTTCTTTAAAATGGCTGACAAACAGAAGTGTGAAGAATTGGGTGTCACTGAGGAAAATTTACTTTCACTTGAAATTTTAGGTGATCTCTGGGAGGAGGGTCAAGGGGGTCTAGGGGTAGGTCCATTTACACCTTCCCTCTAAAAAAAAGTTCTCCAATTGGTGATAATGGAGTGATGATGGAGTCGTGGGACACGTTCCTGTGGTTAGTCACTGATAAAATCATGGAGCTACATTCTAGGGGCAATGTTCAGTTCCAATATTATAATCAAACCCTCGGACAAAGGGGGAGACCTCATTATTTTGGATCAATCTCAATATGTAACAATGTGTCAATCAATTTTACCAGACTCTAACTGTTATGAGGTGGTGGGATCTGAAACTATACAAGGCTTCCTGGCTGAACTTCATGATATTTTGGATAGGGGCTTTGCTAAAAATCTTATCAGCAAATCAGAATATGAATTTATGTTGCCCTTGCATCTTGTCCAAGCCTCCTTTTATACCTTGCCAAAAATCCATAAGGGGCTATTCCCACTCAAAGGGCGCCCCAGTTTTGTTAACCTCTATCTGGGCTGGTGGATGAAAGAAATAGCCTTTTTGGAGAGCATGGAGAATTGGTCCCAATGGATCCTTCTCTGGGTCCGTTTCATTGATGACATATTCATCTTGTAGGATGGACCCAAGTAGGAGTTTGTTATTTTTGTACAGGAATTAAACCACAATGATCTGGGTCTCTTCTTTACATTTGAGATTGCATCCAATAAGATGACCTTCCTTGATTTGTCAATCCATAAAGAGGTATCGAGTCACTTACGTACATGTGTACATAGAAAGACAACAGCCACTAATTCTCTGTTGCAGTCTGAGAGCTGGCACCCCCCGTCATTAAGAGCCGGGATTCTGAAGGGGCAATACCTCTGTGTTCAGAGGAATTGTTACAGAATGTCTGATTTTTTACTGATGGATAAAGATCTCCAAGGTAGATTTCATAGTAGAGGCTATCCTAACGTTGAGGAAGGCGTACCATCATACTTCCAATATTGATCGTACCTCTTTTCTGAATCCCCGGATACGTGATCTAGCGAGAGGGGGGAATGATGTCAGGGTCATAGCCACATATAGCTGAGGTGATGAGACAGGTCATTGGTGATACTTAGGGTATTTTGAGAACAGATCCAATTATTGGACAGTTGGTGGTAGTTTGTCATACAGAAGGGGGCAGAACCTTTGTAATAAACTGGTTCATAGGCACCTGACCTCAAGCAGTGGTAGTGTGACGTGGTTGAACCAAGCTTCCCATTTTCCCAACGGATAATGCAGGGCTTGTGATTTAATTAGTAAAGGAAAAAAAAATTGTTGGCCCACAAGACTTTAGTTATGCCACTGAGTGATCTGTAAACACTGGTCGTTGTTATAAGCAAACCCTATCCTACATGAGAGAGCTTGTGAGAAACCATTGATTTTGTTTGGATGCAGCCATACTATTAAAAATGAACTTGTATGTAGCTATTTTTCTACATAAAAAGAACCTGACCAGGCTTTATTAGACACAGGTAAGTATGTGTACATGTAAATGCAATATAGTTAGCTCTCATGTGTATACAATTTGTGACATAAGAAGAACAGTTATCATGAAAAATTTAAATATGTGCAGGGTCTCGTTGGACCGATTGTTCTCTGGATGTATAAGCCTTCAAACATGGCGTCCTATCAGTTTTTCTGCTGCTAATATCCCCATTATGGCTGTAACCAATTGTAAATTTGTCTGAGGCAGCGAGTATGTACAATAAGATGCAGTCTTTTCCCTTCACTATACATTACTACTATTACTTCTGGTTTATTTATATGTAATTCTGCCACGATTACCGTGACTGTTAATAGGAAATAAATGGCTGAGAAAAGGACATTTAGTAAGGCTAGGTTCACACCAGTTTTCAAACTCCGTTCCAGGGTTTCCATCCTCGAAATCGCTTGAAAAATACAGAGAAAAAAGTCCGGCAAGCAGGACCTTTCTCTTCACATTTTTAGAGAGTAAATCTGCCAGGCCCTATTATATTCTATGGGGTCCGCAGATTTCTGCAGGTAATCGCTTTTAAAGTGGACCCGAAGAACGGAAAGCCAAATGATATTGTGAACCTAGCCTAACAATGGACTGCAACACAGGGGAAATGTATGCAAGGATGATGCACCTAAAAGATCCCTGACACAAGAAAAGAGAAATCTATGAGCACAGGAAAGCTGAACAAATTAGAACCAATAAAGGTGACACAGCGATGTTACAGGAGAGACACAATGGATTTCCAAATAGACAGGAAAAATCTAATGTATGTTACATATATATGTGCTGGTGAGGTTTGCCCTTTCCTTTTGAACAAATCTGCAATTTTCAGCTTTTACCTAAAGGATCACTATAATTTTACAAATGTGTGTTGAATGAGATAAATGTAAAACATTGATTGTTTGAACAATAAATTGTGATAACAAAAACCCCTAATTATATGCTGTATGCAAACTGTTTATGCATTTTGTTTTACCCAACAATGGCTAATCTGTAAAAACCACAGAAGGGCTAGTTTCCCACAATTTATTGCATTTTTAATAGAATTTTTGTATGCATGTCCAATTACCTCTTTTGTTAAGTCTATAGCAAATTCTATGAGGAGTAAATGATTAAAATACACAAAACCAATTTTTTTTCCCTTTTGTAACTTTTGTGTCAATTCTTGGGGGTAGTGACATTTTTTCCAAAACACAATATGCTTTGGGCATGGTACTTTTTCAATTTTTTTTTGCTTCCATTTTTTCTTTTAGGGTAAGTTCACACGGAGGTTTGAACCTTAAACTTCAAACAGCTAGTAGTGTTCGATCAAGTATGAGTATTTCGAATACTGTAGTATTCGATCGAACACCTACTCGATCGAACACTACTCGCTCATCTCTAATAATTATCACCGCCCTCAGAGCAACAAACATTAAATGACAGATGCAGACAGAGCGCCCTTCATTAAGGGGATTCTACCATTAAAACTCTTTTTTTTCTAGATAACACGTCGGAATAGCCTTTAGAAAGGCTATTCGTCTCCTACCTTTAGAAGTGATCTCCGGTGCGCCGTTCGTTAGAAATAGCGTTTTTTACCGGTATGCTAATTAGTTCTCTCGCAGCGCTGGAAATGCGATGGGGGCGTCCCCACTGCTGCTCGAAAACCGGCTCCAGCGACGCCTCTATCTTCTGCTGGATCCTCCCCTTCATTCTTCGTCTTTCTTCGGCTTCATGTCGGATGCCTGCGCAGTACGCTCTGTTCGGCGAAGACTTCAAGGAACGTACTGCGCATGTGCGCAATTGCGTTGTCGTCACTATATCCGCGGGCATGCGCAGTCGGCTCTATTAGTGTCCTACTGGCAGACCCAACTGCGCAGGCGCCCGACGTGAAGCCGAAGAAAGACGAAGAAGGAAGGGGCGGATCCAGCAGAAGATAGACGCGTCGCTGGAGCTGGTTTTCTAGCAGCAGTGGGGACGCCCCGATCGTATTTCCAGCGCTGGGGGAAGCCCCCATCGCTGCGAGAGAACTAATTAGCATACCGGTAAAAACCGGTATTTCTAACGAACGGCGCGGAGATCACTTCTAAAGGTAGGAGACGAATAGCCTTTCTAAAGGCTATTCCAATGTGTTATCTAGAAAAAAAAGAATTTTAATGGTAGAATCCCTTTAATATTGGTCATGTGAAAATAGTAGTACAATCAATATTGTGGCATTTTTGTATGGATGGCAGCAACTTGCTTTGCCTGCAGTCACAACCACAACACACACAGACTTTTCAATCTTTATGTAAGGGTCATGTCGCACTGTGGGTTAAACAGAGCTGAAAATGGGTGTTCTCACTTCAAGTGCACCAAACTCATTTGCATGTTACTTAAAAGTTGATATGCTCAGTAGCAAATACATTAAAAGGTATTTCACCATGTCTCTGAGGGTAAGTTCACACAGAGTTTTTTAGTCAGGATTTTAAGGTCATATCCGCGTCAAAATCCTGACCAAAAAGATGGCTCCCATTGAAAGCAATTTCTTCTGGCTCCTGGAAAAAAGAAGCGAGGTGCTCATTCTTCAGGCCGTTTCGCCTTGTGATTCGGCCTGAAGACACCCCCTCCTCCGGACTAGGCCCATTAATTGGGCCTAATCTGGAGCAGAGTGTGTGGCTGGATGCTGATGCAGTGCACCGGCTTTCAGTCGCGGCTACCTTTTGGTCCGCCTCAGGTTCTGGACCAGAAAACACCATGTGAAATTACCGTGAAGGCCCCTACAAAAGCATATAACTGGTTTAGATTCTAAACTTTAGAAGTGATTTTGGCAATGGTAGATTAGTGAGCCAAGTTCCTTTATTTCTTATAATTCTAAAATTAAATAAATATGAACTTAAGAGAACACAGTAAAAAAGCGTAGAAGAAAATGAAATACATCATAAAAAAGCTGAAGTTGTGAAGCATGTCAAATGAAAAATGTGCTGACTCCCATCAGATCTTTAAAAGTTATGGCAGAATATATAGGGAAAGCAACTATACTATGCCCAAAGCCTCTCCAGCTCATCCAGCCACATATCTTACTGTCACGTTTACACAATAAGCAGAATACATAGCTTGGAACGTTACTGGAGCTGTCCTTTGAACAGACTGTATAACGTTTACAAAGCCAATCACAATAGTTCCAGTTGGCACCAAGTTCTTGCTAAAATGTTATGTGACTTTGATCTTTACCGGCAACCCATAATGCGTTTTTTTGGTTTAATCTGTAACAGCTACGGAGTGAATTACTTATCATTGCGCTCAAATAGGAAAGTAATCTCATGAAGTATCTCATTACAAACTGTATGTCAGAAGAAGAAGGTGCTTTACAATAACTATCACTATATACCTAAAGGAGCATTTTATGGTCCCTTCAGAGTTATTTTCAAAGAACATGAAATAGAGGAAAAAACTAACAGAGTTGAAGTGAGTTAGAAAAATAGCCCCATCCACGTAGAACTACAAAGAGAAAGATGTAATGTATTTCTTAGCACTTCCAGAATCCAATGCTAGTCTCCATGACAACAGATTCCCCAAATATACTCAGATTTTCTGCATTGCTGGAAGGAGCCAAGCAAGGGGGAGGCAAAGAATTAAAATCCATGACCACTTAGCTACATGAAATTTGCATGTTGTATTTGATAATGTTTTAAAAACCTCTCAAATTCTTAAGGAGACACCCTACTGAAGATGATAATGCAAGTTCTCACAAATAGCAAGGGTTAGAAATCCAAAATGAAAGCATACATTATCTAAAACATAAAAGACTTGTATCTATGCAAAATGAGAAGCTTTCAATATTAGAGGTAGAATTGGTTCAGTAAGTTCATCATTCTCTCTGCATCTGAGCAAGTCACATTTGGACAATTGAAAAAAAAAATGTTTAAAGCTTTGCTCATCTGTTCACTTAGACAAGGATTTGTATAGCATTGAGCACATCAGGTGGATTATTATGTCAAAAAGCACCTATTCAGAAAGAAGAAAAGCTTTCATTTTGTCACATAGCTGCATAGACCATAATGCAAAAAGCAGCCTGATACCTACTCCTGTTCACTCCACTCCACCACATATAACAGGGAGGTCTGACTCATCCTCGCTCTATACCTGGAGGGAAACTCAACATTATTTGGTTCTGTTATTTACTCTTGCTAGTTTTTTCTCTTTCTAAATTGAATACTTTTGCAAGGCACTATATATATATATATATATATATATATATATATATATATATATATATATATATATATGTGTCTGTGTCTGTGTGTGTGTGTGTTATATTTATAAAAATATACAGTGAAGCTGGTAAATTATTTGACAAGTGAAAAGACTCCTAAGATGTATTTGGCATTACTTGAGTTGTTGAGTTCAGCGAAAGTGATTTCAATCAGCAACACATATGTCCAATAGAAGTAACCAATGCGGCTACAAGGCTCCTGCATGTAGTAGGACCTCTGGCTAAAGTCTCATCTTTACTCTTTTATGGAGGTGATTTTATGGAGGTGAGCCTTCCTTACTGCCAGTGCTGCGATGTTATATATATATATATATATATATATATATATATATATATATATATATATATATATATATATACACAGTGCTTTGCAAAAGTATTCATACCCCTGATCTTTTTCACATTTTGTCACCTTACAACCACAAACTTAAATATATTTTATTGAGATTGTAAGTGAAAGACCAACACGAAGTAGCAGATAATTGTGAAGTGGAAGGGAAATAATACATGGATTTCAAAATTTTAATCAAATAAAAATCTGAAAAGTGTGATGTGCAAAAATATTCAGCCCCCTGTACTCTGAGGGGGCATTCACAAAGAGTAAGGGTGCATTCACACGGAGTAACGTGTTGCTTGACCTGGCACGTATACGGCGTGTGAGATTTTGAGCTCCGTATACGCTCCCATTGATTTCAATGGGAGCCTGGATCGTATACAGCTCGTTATTTTGCGGCCGTGATTTTGCGACTGTGTGAATACCCCTTAATAAAATCCAGTGCAATTCATTCCCTTAAGAGGTCACTTAAAGGGGCTCTATCATTGGCAAAAGTCATTTTTAACTAATCACATCCTTGCATAGCCTTTAGAAAGGCTATTCCACACATATTTTTGTATGTAAATTGCCTCAGTAGTGTTTGCATAAGTCCATTTTTATTCACATGCTAATTAGGCTCCTCCATGCACAAGAAGTTGTTAGCCAGTTCTCCTCTCTATGTTGTGTGCTGTGTATGAGAGCAGGAAGGAAGAGTCAGCAGCAGCAGCCTGTGCTGTATATACAGAAGACAGTGCATGAAGAGACTTCCAAGGTGCACTGAGAAGCTAATTAGCATATGAATAAAAATGGACTTATTCAAACACCACTGAGGCAATTTACATACAAAAGCTATGTGTGAAATAGCCTTTCTAAAGGCTATGCAAGGATGTTAAAAATGACTTTTTCCAATGATAGAGCCCCTTTAATTAGTTAATAGAGTCTAACTGTGTGTCATTTAGTCTCAATATAAATACAAGTTCTGTGAAGGCCTCAGTGGTTTGTTAGAGAACACTAGTGAACAAACAGCATCATGAAGACCAATGAACTCAGCTGCCAGGTCAGAGATAAAGTGCTGAAGATGTTTAAAGCAGGGTTAGGTTATAAAAATATAGTATATCTCAAGCTTTGAACATCCCAAGGAGCACTTTGTCCAAGGGTGCTTTGTACCGCTGTCGTGTGAATCTAGCCTAAGGCAAAAGCAGCTGAAATTATGTCAAATTGACAGTGATATACAGTGCCTTGCAAAAGTATTCGAGCCCTTGAACTTTTCAATCTTTTGGCGAAGTCAAAGTCCAGACCTGAATCCAATCGAGAATCTGTGGAAATAGCTGAAAACTGCTGTTCACAAACACTCCCCATCCAACCTCACTGACCTTGAGCTGTTTTGCAAGGAAAAATGGGCAAGAATTTAAGTCTATCTATGGGCAAAACTGATAGAGACAAACCCCAAGCGACTTGTAGCTGTAATCGTAGCAAAAGGTCGCGCTACAAAGTATTAATGCAAGGGGGCTGAGTAATTTTGCACGCCCCACTTTTCAGTTTTTTATTTGTTAAAAAAGTTTAAAATATCCAATAAATTTCATTCCACTCCACAATTGTGTCCCACTTGTTGTTGATTCTTCCCCCAAAATTAAAATTTGATATCTTTATGTTTGAAGCCTGAAATGTGGCAAAAGATTGAAAAGTTCATGGGGGCCGAATACTTTCGCAAGGCACTGTATCTGTCAATGGGAAATCGGATAATAAGCAGCAGATACAAACTGCTAGTTTAACCAAACACTGCACTTTCACTTTCTTCTGAGAAGAACAATGGCGATTTATGGGACTTATTATGAAGAAAAATTTTGGCAATGTGTCTCATGAAAAGTTATGAATAAGAAATGGCTTTCCAAAAAATCCACCCATAATTCCCTTTATTGGAGCAGAATGCCACACCAGTGTTGGTATTGGAAGAAGCAAGGTTGTTTTTTTTTCTTTTTTTTTCTTTTGTTTTCATTATGCCAAGAGTGTGACAATGGCAAGTGGCAATCACATAATTTGAAGACACGTTTGTCAGTGTGCCAAAGAATTGATGTTAAAAACAAGCCATCAAAATCACAGCTGTTTTAACACATTCGTAGACCCAGTGCAAAGGTTTCATAAGTGGGCTACTCCCATCACCACCACTTTGAAATACCTGACTTGCACACATTATAATGCCCGCTCCTTGGCCCCCATATCATATTAATGCCTCTTAGTGGCTCTCACACAGAATAATGCGCATCACAGAAAATATAGCCCTTCCCACCTCCACTTTGAGTTTGCACATTCATGTTTTTGTGCCCCACACAGTATAATGCCCCTAAACTCGCCCTAACATGGTATGTCCTCAGATTATAATCTCTCCTCCAGTTGCCCTCACAGCATAATCTCTATTTCATCTGCCACCACAGCATAATGTGGAGCTATCTGCATCTAGCCCCACAGTTTACTGTGGCCCTCCAGTTACCCCCATAGTTTACTGCGCCTCTCCAGTTAACCCTCCCACAGTTTAATGTGCTCCTTCAGCTATCTCCAGCGATTAATGTCCCTCTTCAGCTACCCCTACCAGTTTAATGTCCACCTCCACTTGCCCCCAGTTTAATGTCATCATCCAGCTGAGCCCACAGTTTCAAATCCCCCTCCAGTTGACCCCTCAACATTCCCTCTCCTTTCCCTCTCCTGACAGACAAACATAAAAAGCACTCATTCTCACCTCTCCTGGCTCCCTTGCTGTCTCTGTTTGGGAGACAAAATGAATAATGGGTGACCCTCTGCTTCACCATTGTATTCAACTCATTGGCATACTGAGTGAATTGAAGTTGGGGCAGCCTGGACCGACTGCCCAGAACAGCAGGACAGGCCTTGTACAAGTGTACCATTGGACCTATGGTTCAAGCAGCTCTGATCAAAATTATTCCTTTATGGGAGCAGATGTGTCACTAAAATGGTATTAGTATTGGAAGAAGCAATCGCACAGTTTATTTTTATTTTTTAAGGTGGGGACTTTTTTAATATAATTATGTTTTATTTTACACCATTGCACCAGGCCTTAGAGCATGTCTGGTTATTTAGTAGTAGGAGACAGAACTCACAGTACAGTATATTGAACATGATACAGTGAAGCAGAGGCAGTGGCATCAACCTGAGGGGTTTTGAAAATCCTCACGGATCCATCCCTGGTTCATTTTGATTAAAGTAATTTTTTAATATTCTCTTCACCTAGCTCATTTAAAGAGAAAAAAAGAGTTAACATTAGATTTTTGGCAATGAATGGGTAACCTTGCAGTGTATATAACACAGTTAACACTACAGTCACAGCACCGTTCAGAGCTGTCCCCTCTATTAATTTTCTGCCTGCCTAAAATTGATTATATCTAGCTAACTTATGCTCCAGACTAGTCTTCCTCTCCTATAATGTATTTATGCAATATTAACATTCAACAAATATTGTGAGTCTAACATAAAAAGTAACACAGCGGCATTTCACCAGAGACTTTTTTTGGGGGGTGAAGGAAGGCAATATTGGATCAACTATTCGTGTGGTAAGTAACTAATCACAAAGCAAAATTCACACAAAATACAAAATGCAAATTCATTTAGCAATCTGCATAACTCTATATATCATTATGGCTGCCAGCACCTAATGCTTGAAGGAACAGTATGCATTACCAAACAGGAAGTGACATCACCACATGAAAATCGCATGCCCCCCCCCAAACGGAATATCAAACGTAATTACAAGCGCTGTGCAGTAAAAGCACGGGGACCCCATAGACTATAATGGGATCCGTGTGTTTAGCGGAAGCGCTCCGCACAGAACATACTGACAGGGAAGTAGTTCATAATCTATTTTCCTGTCTACATGATTTGTGTGGGCAGCGCAAGCACACGGACCCCATTATAGTTTATGAGGTCCATGTGCTTTCACTGCACAGCGCTTGCAAATGTGTTTGGTATTCCATCCCCATGCGGACTCCCCGAACGGATTACCAAATGCAGATGTGAATGAGGGGTAATGGAGAAGGTTTCTGCCGGGCAAATTCATCAGATTAAGAGAGCAGCTGCTAAAATACCACTACAAATCAGCAAATTGGGAACTGAAGTTCCTGGTATCTCTGGAGATATGAAGACTAAGTTCTAGATCCAGTTGTGTACTGTGGGGGCAGTGGTACGCTTCAACAATCTAGGGATGAATGTATGAGCTACAATCAATCGAAATCCAATGAAGGAGCAGAGACGCTTCTTGAGTTTGCAAGGGTAGATGGAAAGGAGCAGGGTAGATGGGTCATCTAGAAGTTGTATCCTAGCGATGCGAATCACAGACGGTCAAAAAGGGATCACCCACAACAAACTGACGTCACAGTAGAAGTCCCTGGGACAAAGCAACATAAAACATAACCTTTATTAAATTCAAGATAAAAAGTGGTCTATAACAGCTCACTACTAATACTAAAGCTGTGGGCAGTTAGGTGCAAGAAGCCCTCAGAACGCAGGTGTGATATCTAAAGTGGCCAATGCACTCCTACCTCCCCAACTAAGATCCCTTAAGGGTGCATTCACACTGCGTATACTGAAGCTTATTCTGAACGTAAAACACGTTCAGAATAAGCGGCGTATAAAGCAGCTCCATTCATTTCTATGGGAGCCGGCATAAGAGCACTCCCCATAGAAATGAATGGGCTGCTTCTTTCAGTACGAGCACTCCCATTGAAGTGAATGGGAAGTGGCGGCGTGTACGGTAAGCTCTGCTCATGCCGAGCCGTATACGCCGCCACTTCCCATTCACTTCAATGGGAGTGCTCGTACTGAAAGAAGCAGCCCATTCATTTCTATGGGGAGTGCTCGTATGCCGGCTCCCATAGAAATGAATGGAGCTGCTTTATACGCCGCTTATCCTGAACGTGTTTTACGTTCAGAATAAGCTTCAGTATACGTAGTGTGAATGCACCCATATGGGTGCATTCACATGAGGGAAAATGGTGGAATGTGGAATTTCTGCACTGAAAAAAAGCCTCCCATTGACTTCAATGGGTTCTTTTTTCTGCTAGCATTTTCCTCCATGTGAATGCACCCTTACACCACTGGGCTATGGGGCTGTTGATTCCTAACAGCACTGCACGGTCAGCTGACTGGAATCCACATTAGTCCCACCACCCATACAAAACACACTGATACTCTGCAGTAACAGATACTAATGACAATGATAATTACAGAGAGGCTAGTGATATAAATCCTATTAATATAGGCTAAGACTGTTCAGTTGAAGTGTATCAACATTTTGAGCTGTGTTTTTATCCTGAATGCAAATAAATCTGCTTGAAATTGTGACCTACTGAAGTCCTGGATGTTATATTTATATTTCCATAAATTATTTCATTTACCGAGAATTTTATATGAAGTATATAAGCATGTATTTTTAATCTTTATCTATTTACTATAAAACCAGGGATTTTTTTCCCTGCTGCTCCAATAAACAATATTTTTGTTCTAGAGCCAATTGTGAATTTCTGGGCTTTATTAACCTCTCAGCTGTCTAAGAAAATAGATTGCCTTTCCAAGACTTAGTCCCTGGAGCCTTCACCTTTAACAATTTATCATCTAGGTAAGCAAGTAATGCAGCTCTGCTCTTCTGAGGAGTTGTAAAAATCTAACAGCAATGTGAAAACAATTTTTCACTGAGACAAATGACATAATGCGAAATACAGCTTGGCCATACAATACTAATAATAAGCTTATCCTATATTTAGAGTCCTATATATCTGTCACTTTTTGAACCTGCATACTTTTAATTGTGATAAAAACAATGAATTATTTGTGTAAGCAAGCTAACACATCTACATAGAAATCTAGTCCAAATATTATGTAATCACATGCATTCAAAGAAATCAAGGCAATATTTATAATATCTGCCATATCAGTCATGGAAAGTATGGTGACTCAGTTGTTAGCACTAGAGATGAGCGAGTAGTACCACTCGCTGCTCGAATGTGAAAGTTCAATGCCGAACCAGCATTGATTGGCCGAATGCTATACAGTCGGCCAATCAACGCTGGTTCTTCTCCTACCTTTAGAAGTCTTCTCCGTGCAGCTTCCCCACGGCGTCTTCCAGCTCTTCATTCACTCTGCCAGGCATTGGGCCTGGGCAGAGTCAACTGCGCATGTCCGCTTGTAGTGCGGGCATGCGCAGTCGGCTCTGCCCAGGCCCAATGCCTGGCAAAGTGAATGAAGAGCCGGAAGACGCCGCAGGGACGCTGCTAGGAGAAGACTGCACGGAGGATCCAGCCCAACCCTCACTCGTGGACTTGGTAAGTAGAATTTGATCGAACGTTGCCTACCCCTGAAACAAGCATTTTCCCCCCATAGACTATAATAGGGTTCGATATTCGATTCGAGTAGTCGAATATTAAGGGGCTACTCGAAACGAATATCGAACCTCGGACATATATATAAAAGCTGATTTTTTTTTATTTAGCCTTTTTGAGATAAATGAAAGCAGAATGCCAGTCATGAGAAGCAGACCATGCAAAATCTACCGAGGTGCTCACCGCGTGTCAAATCTACAATTAAACAAAAGAACATTCGCATGAATGGAAAGAATTGAGCTGCAGGCAAAAGATCAAATTATGTGACTGAATGAATGAGGAAATAATTTCATAGACCTTAGAAACACCTGCACTGAATAACAGAATTCACAGGGGATCCAGACAGAAGCGAGTGTCCACTTCTTCTATGTTTGACAATGAATGGTTATAATATATGTCTTTGTCGTGCAGTTAGTAAGCTCATAAACAGTTATTTCATTAGATTACCATTAACATCTTCTATTGGACTAGTCACAATGTAGCATACCCACTTTGAGGCCGCAAGGAGCGAAACGCAGCAATAAAAAAAACGCTGCAGAAAAAAATGTTTAGTGTTTCTTATTGCATTTTTGCTGAGTTTTCCTCTGTGGACTTTCTACCCTTATTATACCTATACGGAAAATGCCAGCGTTTCTGCAGGTATATTTGACATTGTAATTGACAGTATGCAAAATGTGAGGCTTCAGCCTAAAGCATGCCACCAGTGATTGAGTTAAGGCTGAAGCCCCACGTGGTGTAAATGCCACAGGTTAACAGTCCTGCAAAGTGACTAGTGAATCCCATCCACACATTACAGGAGAAGGTCCACAGCGGAAATGCAGCAATTTTCAAAACCATCACGTTTTTTTGAAATCGCAGCATGTCAATTATTTCTACAGAAATGCTGGTGGTTTCAGTATCGCTATGATTATAATAATATAATAATAATAAATAATAAATTTTATTTATATAGCGCCAACATATTCCGCAGCATTGTACAATTAGTAGGGTTCAAATACAGACAGAAAGATACATTACAAGAAAAGTCATTTCACACAATGGGACTGAGGGCCCTGCTCGCAAGAGCTTACAATCTATGAGGTAGAGGGGGTGACACAAGAGGTAGCAGGGGCGGCATTGCTTATACAGTGGTCAGACAATTTTGTAATAGAGGTGACTGTCATTACACAAACATAAAACTTTGAGCCGTCACCAGTCGTGTCCTTTAACATGTGGATGGTGCTTGGACATATAGAGTTAGCCTGAAATGGCATCATATTGTGGGGTAATGTGGGAGCTGGAACAGAGGAGGGTTAAATTTTGGGGATTCTAATGACAGTACGGAAGGGTTTACATTAAGAATTGTGATAGGCCTGTCTGAAAAGATGTGTCTTTAATGTGCGCTTGAAGCTGTAGAAATTGGGAGTTAATCTGATTGTCCGGGGTAGAGCATTCCAGAGAAGTGGTGCAACTCAGGAGAAGTCTTGTATACGAGCGTGGGAGGTTCTGATAATAGAGGATGTAAGTGTTAGGTCATTGAGTGAACGGAGAGCACGGGTTGGGCGGTAGACAGAGATGAGGGAGGAAATGTATGGAGGTGCAGCATTATGGAGAGCCTTGTGGATGAGGGTGATAACTTTATATTTTATTCTATAATGAATAGGCAGCCAATATAGCGACTGGCACAGACCAGAAGCATTGCTGTAGTGTCTAGCCTGATAGATGAGCCTGGCCGCTGCATTCAGAATAGATTGTAGAGGGGAGAGTTTAGTGAGGGGAAGACCGATTAGTAAGGAGTTACAGTAGTCAAGGCGAGAATGAATCAGAGAGACAATAAGTGTCTTTAGTGTATCTCTGGTGAGGAAAGGGCGTATTCTGGAGATGTTTTTGAGGTGGAGGTGACATGAGCGTGCAAGTGATTCAATATGGGGAGTGAAGGAAAGGTCTGCGTCAAATATGACCCCGAGGCAGCGGGCATGCTGCCTAGGAGTTATAGTAAGGCTTGAGACTGCAATGGATATATCAGGGACAGATCTGTTAGATGGTGGAAACAGTAGTAGTTCAGTCTTAGAGAGATTTAGTTTCAGATAGAGCGAAGACATGATGTTTGAGACAGCAGAAAGACAGTCACTGGTGTTCTGTATTAGTGCAGGGGTGATGTCATGGGAAGATGTGTATAATTTGGTGTCATCAGCATAAAGATGGTACCGGAAGCCAAATCTGGTGATGGTTTGTCCAATGGGGGCTGTGTAGAGAGAGAAGAGCAGGGGGCCTAGGACCTGTGATGTTGTTATAAGTAAGTTCTGTATGTTCTGTTCTGCTTACTTATTCTGCTTTGTCTGCCTAGCAACAGTGAGGTAGTAAGGGAGGAGGAGCTGAGCTTAGGGGGAGGAATTGTTAGACAGGGAGCCATGATGGAGCATGGAATAAAGTGTTCTGATCTACAAGAGTAACCATCTCATAGTGGACTTATTCCAGAAGACCTCCATCCTCACTACAACACTACAATTGGCGACGAGGATTAAAAATAATCAGCTAAAGGTATTTCACTGCTACAGGAAACTGTTTACAAGACTGCAATCCTAGCACCAGCCATGGCCTGCTTACCCTCCTTTGCTGTATTTGATGTGCACCAGCCCCAAGCAAACTTAGCAGCATGCTGGAATAAATGGCTGAAACGCTTTGAGATATTCCTGCAAGCAATGAACATTACTGACAATGCAAGAAAGAAAGCCATGTTATTGCACTATGCAGGGGAGCAAGTCTATGATATCTTCACAACTCTGCCCAATCCAGGGGAGGACAGTGACTATGAGTTATGCAAAGCAGCACTAACTAAGCATTTCTCTCCATACATAAATGCAGCTTTTGAAATTTTCAAGTTTAGACAGTCAAAACAGTCAGCAACAGAAACCATTGATGAATATCATGTCCGCTTAAGACAACTTGCAGCTTACTGTGAATTTGCAGATATAGACAAGGAAATTCTGATGCAAATCATACAAGGTTGTGTGTCCTCTAAGTTAAGGAGACAAGCACTCAGAGATCCCACCATGACTTTAGCAAAGCTACTGGACGTTGCACGTATTCATGATGCAGCAGAGAATCAAGCTAAACTTATAGAGAACACAGACTGTATACTAGAGCAGCCATCTTCTGTAGCAAAGCTCACTCAGAAGCCACATGTGCCTCACACACAGGCTGCAGCCTGCTACAACTGTGGAGGTCCTTATCCTCATCAGAAACCATGCCCAGCAAAGGGAGTAACTTGTCATAACTGTGGGAAACAAAATCACTTTGCAAAAGTCTGCAGATCAAAATCACAATCTTCTCTCTCTGCTAAACAAGTGATGCCACAGAAAGTCCAGGCAGTGCAGTCAGTGTCCCCTGCTGATGAGCCCTGCAGCACCTACTTATTCTCAGTGACTGAGGGGTCTCACAATGTGCATGCAATGTCTAATCCCAAACAAGTCATCTTAATACATGGCAATCCGGTGGAGACACTGGTAGATACAGGGGCGTCTGTCAATGTTATTAGTCATGCCACTTATAGCCAGCTAAAGAACAAACCTGCTTTGCAATGTACTAACCTGCAGATATATCCTTATGGTTCAGCTACTGCATTACCCCTATGTGGCAAATTTCAGGCATTACTAACGGCTGAAGGGAAATCCATCACGGACACTTTCTATGTAGTGGAGTGTTCTGCAGACACTCTTCTCAGCTGCAATAGTGCGGTATCTCTGGGCCTAGTGAAACTGGCAAACAGCGTAACACACTCCTCTGTCCAAGCTATTATGCAGAAATATCCTCAACTCTTTCAAGGCATAGGAAAGCTGAAAGACTTTCAAGTGAAATTACACATTGACCAGTCAGTCCAGCCGTCAGTTCAACCTCACAGGCGCATCCCATTCCATGTCCGCAAGCTGGTGGAGAAAGAGCTACAAGACCTTGAGACAGATGATGTTATTGAACGTGTGGAGGGCCCAACTCCCTGGGTCTCACCAATTGTTGTTGCGCCTAAACCTAAGCAGCCTGGTAAAATCAGGTTATGTGTGGATATGCGACATGCCAATCGAGCCATTCAAAGAGAAAGGCACATTACGCCTACCATTGATGATATTCTCACAGATCTAAATGGTGCAAAAGTATTCTCAAAAATTGATCTAAAATCTGGTTATCATCAGCTTGAATTGCATCCAGACTCCAGATATATCACAACTTTTAGCACTCATGTCGGTCTAAGGAGGTTCAAGAGGCTGAATTTTGGCATTTCATCGGCTGCAGAAATCTTTCAGAATGTTATCAGGCAGGTTCTTTCAGGAATACCTGGAGTCCTCAATGTTAGTGATGACATCCTTATCTTTGGCACAACCCAAGAGGAACATGACAATCACCTAGAACAAGTTTTTCAGAGACTGCAAACCTGCAATTTAACTGTTAATCCATCAAAATGCGAGTTCAACAAGACGTCATTGAATTTTTTTGGCTACATTTTTTCTGAAAATGGTGTTTCTGCAGACCCTGAGAAAGTAGCTGCCATAACCTCTGCTAGCCAGCCACAAAATGTCTCAGATGTTCGAAGTTTTCTTGGTCTGGTCACATACTGTGGACGATTCATACCTGATCTGGCTACTGTTTCTGAACCCCTACGACAACTCACTAAAAAGGATACTCCTTGGTCATGGACAGTTGAACATCAATCAGCTTTTGATACACTTAAGTCCAGTCTTTCTAGTGACACGGTCATGGCCTATTTTGACCCACTAAAGTCTACTGAGCTCACTGTGGATGCCAGTCCTGTAGGCCTTGGTGCAATTTTAACTCAGGTGTCTAAAACTGGCAGTATCTCTACAGTCTCCTATGCAAGCAAGGCTTTAACAGAAACGGAACAGCGCTATTCTCAAACTGAGAGGGAAGCTCTCGCAGTTGTATGGGGATGCCTTCATTTTCATCTTTACCTCTTTGGTCGTCCATTCACAGTGGTCAGTGATCATAAACCACTCATTCCAATCTTCAATAAACATTCATCAAAGCCACCCCCACGACTTGAACGCTGGCTACTCCGCCTGCAGAACTATCGCTTTCACTTGAGATATGAGGCAGGAGCTGGGAACCCTGCAGACTATTTTTCAAGACACCCTTCACCACAGTCTACCAAAGATGACTTGCCTGCCACTGTCTTAGCTGAGGAGCATGTAAATTTCATTGTTACACACTCTGTGCCAAGAGCAATGACCCTCGAAGAAATTAAACATGCGGTGGATTCTGATCCCCAACTTCAGTTGGTAATTGACACTGTTCGGTCTAAGAACTGGAACTCTTTTCTAGCTGAGACTCGTCTTCAACCGCAGGGCCAAACAGCATATTTGCAGGCCTTCTTTAATGCAAGACACTCTCTTTCTGTATCTGACTCAAACATACTACTACGTGACAACCGCCTGGTCATTCCTCAGAAACTTCAGAGTAGAGTGATCGATCTGGCCCATGAGGCTCATCAAGGTATAGTTAAAACAAAGCAATTACTTAGGGAGAAAGTATGGTTTCCTGGACTAGATAAACAAGTGGAAGCACTTATTGCCACATGTATACCTTGCCAAGCAACTACGGTGGACCATAGCCGAGCACCAGTACAAATGACACCTCTGCCAGACAATCCATGGACTGCTGTGAGTGTTGATTTCTGCACTTTGCCAGATCATTCCTATTTACTGGTTGTCATAGATGATTTTTCTAGGTTTCCAGTCATTGAACCCGTTTCCACCACCTCTGCAAGAGCTGTCATACCAAAACTGGACAAAATCTTTTCTGCATATGGCATACCTGAAACAGTGAAGACTGACAATGGGCCACCTTTCAATAGTGCAGATTTTCAGTCTTTTGCAACTTATCTTGGTTTTAACCACAGAAAAATAACTCCTTACTGGCCTCAAGCCAATGGTGAAGTGGAGCGCTTCATGCAATCAATCAACAAAACTCTTCGGATTGCTACCATGGAACACAAGGATTTGCAGCAAGAATTGTACAGGTTCCTTAGACAGTACAGAGCCACCCCACACTCTACTACAGGAACTCCGCCAGCGACTGCACTTTTCGGCAGGCCTTTGCGCATTAAGCTTCCAAACATCCCAGTAGTTCACGTCCAGACTCCATTGGTCCTCAATGATTCCCTTGCCAAAGGCAGGATGAAAAGATATGCAGATAAGAGAAGTTGTCGCTTCAAACAGCTGGATGTGGGAGACTGGGTCCTTGTTAAAAGGCTGAGACCCGGTGACAAGTTATCATCCCCTTATCATCCAGAACCCTTTCAAGTCACACACGTCAAAGGTACCATGGTTACTGCTCAACGCCAGGGTCATCAAGTGACACGAAATATCTCCCATTTTAAAAAGCTTTGTGACTACAATCCAGGAGCAAGTGCAGAGGAGACAGATGATGAGGAAGTTTCACCAGGTACAATTGGTTCAGCAACACCAACAAGAGACACCTCCGAAAATTCACAGACTGTTTCTAATAACGAGATGTCTCAACGCTACCCGACAAGGATAAATCGAAGGCCACCAACGCACCTCAGGGACTATGTTCTGCAGTAAAATTTTCTTTTCAGTTCGGACCTTTTATTTATTGTCCATTCATAATGTTTGCATTTTATTTTATTTTTTTTATAAGAAGGGGAGAGATGTGATGTTGTTATAAGTAAGTTCTGTATGTTCTGTTCTGCTTACTTATTCTGCTTTGTCTGCCTAGCAACAGTGAGGTAGTAAGGGAGGAGGAGCTGAGCTTAGGGGGAGGAGTTGTTAGACAGGGAGCCATGATGGAGCATGGAATAAAGTGTTCTGATCTACAACAGTAACTATCTCATAGTGGACTTATTCCAGAAGACCTCCATCCTCACTACAACACTACAGGACCGAGCCCTGAGGAACCCCAACAGCAAAGGAAAGAGGGGAAGAAACAGAGCCTGCAAATGATACACTGAAAGTGCGGTCTGAGAGATAAGAGGAGAACCAGGAGAGCGCAGTGTCCTTGAGGCCGACTGAGCGGAGCATAGTGAGGAGGAGTTGATGGTCAACAGTGTCAAAAGCTGCAGAGAGGTCCAGAAGAATAAGAAGAGAGAAGTCACCATTAGATTTAGCCATTAGGAGATCATTGGAGACTTTTGTGAGGGCCGTTTCAGTAGAGTGCAGAGCGCGGAAACCAGATTTTAAGGGGTCAAGCAGAGTGTTAGCAGAGAGATAGTAGATTAAACAAGAATAGACCAGGCATTCCAAGATTTTAGAGATGAAGGGGAGGTTAGAGATGGGTCGATAGTTAGCAGCACGGGATGGGTTGAGGGAGGGTTTTTTCAATAGCGTGGTTATAACAGCATGCTTGAAAGAGGATGGGAAAATTCCAGAAGAAAGAGAGGTTAAATATTTTAGTAAGGTAAGTTGTGAAAGCAGGCGACATAGATTTGAGAAGGTGTGAGGTGAAGGGGTCACTACAGCAGGTTGTAGGGCGAGATGAAGAAAGTAGTTGGGAGACTTTCTCTTCTGTAACAGGTTCAAAAGATGAGAATGGACAGTCTGAAGTGCGGTTGGTGAGGGGATCATTGCTGTGGTAAGTGTGGGATGATTGAAGCAGAAAGTTGGCATTGGAAAAATCTGTTGACTTTCTATGAAAATGCTGCTTGAAAAATCATGATTTTTGCATTTTTGCTGCAGCCCGCTACATGGAACCTTAGCCTAAAGGCTAATCTACTCTAAACACTGTTTATACACACTGGTCCAGCACCTGGCAAACTTACGGAGCCCGGGGGATCCTGCTCAGGATACGCAATGGGCACTTCTATCAATAGAGTTGAAAGCACCCATTGCACTTAGCTGAGTGGTGAGTGCAGATTTCACTTACCACTCAGCTCCTTGAACTCTGCTCCTTCCCTGCTCAAGTGCAGACAGGGTTCCCAGTGTATAAATGGGCCATTGTGCTCTGTGGGGGTATTAGACGCTGACCCTCACCTAAGGTATGTTTACATAATGACATTTGAAAAGGAATTTGAGGTGGTCAGCTCCAAATCAGCTCTAAATATCTCATTGCAAACACACCCTAAGGCTGAAGTCCAACATTGTAGAAATGCAGTTTTTTTTTGTTGCTGATTTTGTTCTAGTTTTTTAAGCCAAAGCCAACAATGGCTACAAAAGGAATGGGAAATATAAAGGGAGATATTATACTTGTCCTTTCTGCTCAATCCACTCTTGGCTTTGGCTTAAAAAAAAATACGCTAAAAAATCTGCAACAAAAAAGCTGCATTTTCGCAACGTGTGGCCTCAGCCTTATGATCAGTGCACATAGAGTTTATTTGGCGCTGATTTTGATGCTGAATCCACCTCAAAATCAGCCTCCAAAAAAAGCCTTCCAATAGAACTCTATTGGGAGGCTTTTTTTGGAGGCTGATTTTGAGGCAGATTGAGTGTCAAAATCAGCGCCAAAAAACTCAGTGTGCACTGACCCTTAGGCCTCTTGCAGACGACCGTGGCCAAGATTAGTGTACTGTCCGTGTTTTTCCCTGGATAGCACACTGACCCATTAATTTCTATGTGCCCATACACATGACTGTGAATTACAGGGTTTTGTGTGTGGGCCGACAATCCTGACCGCAAAATTTAGAACAGATCCTATATCTGTCCTATTTTGTGGTCCTTGCTTCCGTTGCTTCTATTCATTTAATAAAAGGGGCTACAGAGGCACGGCCATGCATGAGTGGCACAAGGGTGACATCCACGTGTCCCCGTACGCCACCCATTCCTTTAATTCATTTATTTAATTTATGGCTGGTCGAAAGCACATGGTTGTCTGCAACTGGCCTTAAAACAATGAAAAAAAGCACAAGTTAGAAAACATACCCATTATAGGGAGTGGATTTATTTATATATTATATTATATTATATTGTATACACACACATTGGGGCAAATATATTAAGATTAGCGTGAGTTATAATAAATCTGTTGGATCAAGGCACAGACGACTTTGGCCTTCCCTGATCTCCACCGTGTATCACTGACATTTGCACAACGTGGCGGACAAGGCACAGATGGGTGCTTGAGGCACATGTTTGATATAAGAAAGGCCTTGCGCCAAACATGCACCTTAACTTCCATTTCTCTCTGCCAGTTTCTGGTAGAGAGAGATTGATGGATTTGTCCCACATATTTCAATGCAATTATTCACATGTCTGCTTTTTCTTATGGACCTTGAGTCTGTATATGTTAAAATGAAGACTTGCTCTATTTTGGTCCATTTAACTGATCATAGTTTCCTACTTAATTCAGTGAAAAAAATGGACAGTTTATGGATATTGTCTATTCCTATATGTTTTCACAGATCAAACTCAATACAAAGTTTTTTGGTTTTTTTGTCTAAAAATGGCTAATCCCCTGACTACAACATGTTCAGAAAATAAATCCATGTGCTATCAGGAGAAAACAGTGCTGGCACACATATCTAAAATATGGACATTTGAATAAGACCTTGGGTTTAGAGATACACACAGAAAACAAGTTGCTGAATTCCCAGTGTGTTTCACTAAAAGTAAAAGTGGCACAAACATGAATAACTAAAATCTATACAGAAAACGCTTCTGATTCCACAGCTAGAAATTAACATGGTGCGTTTTTCAAAAACTCATGCAATTTTGAAAAAACAGTTTGTCTCCAGCTCTTTTTGTTCCTCAATGTGTGTATGAGATTAATCAAAATCACATTCACTTTGCTGGTACATTTATTAAGGTAATTACAACTTTTATTGGCGTACTTGTGCCTTTCTGAGTTTTTTTTTTCTGTGTTACTCTTTATTTATGAAGCCTTTGTGCCGTTTTCTTACACTGAAATGCTGATCTAGCCACTTTTACTTTTTGACGAGAAACGGGGCAAGGGCTAAATGGAGATCCTTTTTACTCAAAATAAGCACAAATGCACTGCAGTTCATAGGCAGCGTAAAAGAGCCCATCAGGTTATGTGATGATTGCGCATTTTTTTAACATTTAACAAGGAGGTGTGCCAACATCATAAATAAGCACCGCCGTAAAACTAGTCTAAAAAAATGGCGCACTTGCAAAAAGTCTAAAAAAAGAGCAAAAACTATCAAACTCAATGGAAAATACTGCAGAAAAACAACAACTATTTTCTCAGTTTTTACCGACAGCATTTTCTAGATGTGTTTTCCTGCGTTACAGCCTAAAATCAAATACCGTATTTTCCGGACTATAAGGCGCACATAAAATCCTACGATTTCCTCAGAAATCGAAAGTGCGCCTTATAGTCTGGTGCGCCTTATATATGGATGGAAGCGGCGGCACGCGAGGAGTTAAGCAGCGGCCGCCGGCAAAGTTTGCGTGCCGCTTCCATACATTGCAATGGGAGCGTGCTATTCAAATAGTATTCGCTCATCTCTAACTTCAATTGTAACTTCTTACAACTGAAGTTAGAGATGAGCGAATACTATTCGAATAGCACGCTCCCATTGCAATGTATGGAAGCAGCATGTAGACTTTGCTGGCGGCCGCCGCTTAACTCCTCGCATGCCGAGCGCTTCCATTCATTTCAATGGAAGCGTGCCATTGAAATGAATAGAAGCGGCTGGCACGCGGGGGGTTAAGCAGCCGCCGGCAAAGTCTGCGTGCCGCTGCTTTCAATCACATATAAGGCACACCGGACAGCGGTGCGCCTTATAGTCCGGTGCGCCATATATATGAACCTAGATAGGACTATAAGGCGCTCATGGGTAATGCGCCTTATAGTCCAGTGCGCCTTATAATCCGCAAAATACGGTATGCAGTTTTTTTCGGTAGTGTCGGATTTACATGTGTGATTCCATTTTTAGGCCAGGGCCCCAATGTGGTGTAAATGGTGCGGTTCGGCCACAGTAGAAACGCCATGGAAAACAATGAGGCAGAAACGTGGGGAAAAAAAAAAAGTGCCATTTACAGTAACTGCAAGGAGGATGGGATTACTCCTTGGGTTACTCATAGCTTGGAATTTGTTTTTAGAACCCAACCATGCTTACCCTGCTTTAAACTTCTCCACACTTTTATCTCTGACCTGTCTAGTGAGTTCCTAGGTCTTCATGATGCTGTTTGTTCACTAGTGTTCTCAAATTAACCACTGAGGTCTTCACAGAACAGGTGAATTTATACTGAAATTAAATCACAGACAGCTGGACTCTATTAACTAATTAAATGACTTCTTTAGGCAATTGTGCGCACTGGATTTTTTAGGGGTATCAGAGTACAGGGGTCTGAATAATTTTGCATGTCACACTTTTCAGATTTTTATTTAATTAAAATGTTGAAACCTTTGTGAGAACGTAAAAGGCAAAGTACTGGAGTCCCGCTATATCAGCCCCAGATTCCTGACTTATTTGTGGTCCAGTGCGGCTCAGGAATAGATTTCAGACCTAGTTGTGGGTCCTGAGGCTAGTTACTGGCCCATAAAAGGTTGCAGAGCCTGCTCTTTAGGGCATATCCAGGAAGTGAGGAGGTGGCTGGGTCTGTCCTGTAATCTGAGTCCAATGAGACCAATTTGTGCTTGTGTTTTTCGTATGGCTGGTAACAAGCCGTACATATACCTAGGTTATTGCTTCTGTTTAGTTAGTCACTCGGACAAGCAGAAATTTGTTAGTTAAGAAGTTAAGGGCTAGTTCACACGTGAGTATAAGGGGAGGTTTTTGACAGCGGATTTCGCGTCCAAAACCTCCCCTTATAATGGTGGTCTGTGGAGACCGCCGGGCTTCTGTTCTCCGCTAGCGGCGAGCTGCTGCTAGCGGAGAAAAGAAAGGACATGTCCTTTCTTCAGGCGGAAGCCGCGCTGTCTCAGTCGCGCGGCTTCCGCCCCCCGCAGCTCCCTCCTATGTCGGCTCATTCATTTGAGCCGACAGCAGAGGGTTAAGCCGCGACAGCGATGGTCGCGGCGGGCGGGTTTTGACAAGAGAGAGACGCGGCTCGCCGCATGTCTCTCTGTGTCAAAACCCGCGCGGGCAGTTCACGTGTGAACTAGCCCTAAGACTGTATTTTGTTTTGCTCATTTGTGCCTGAAGTGACGGTTTATTTATTTTCCTGGTTTTTTTTGCTAATAAACCAGTTTGCTGCACAGTTTGTGTACATGTTTTGACTGTTTGGGTCCGCACCCCTGCTTCTACAGAGCTAACTTCCCCACACCATATATCATTTTCGTTCCACTTCACAATTATCTGCTACTTTCTGTTGATCTATCACTTAAAATCTCAATAAAATACATTTAAGTTTGTGGTTGCAAAGTGACAAATGTGAAAAATTCAAGGGGGGGGGGATACTTTTGCAAGCCACTGTATTCTAAACGTATTAAAGAAAAAAAAAAAAAGTGATGTGAATAGACCCTTAGTAATCCCAAAGTGACAGCAGTAGATCTGGATTTGGGTGAATGGATGGTATCTGTTGTTTGTCAGTATCTTTGAAAAACTAGCAAACTGTACACACACTCTGGTAGGTCTATACTAAGAATAAGCCATCAACAAAACTTAACCCCGGATAACCCATTTAATGATCATAACATCTGAGTTGTACTACACACAAAGATGCATATTGGGCTATGCTGTTCTTCATATGCTTTAGATTTCATATGGACATGTAAAGAGTTTCTTTTAAAAAGTGGTATGCATATTCTGTGATCATATTAAACATTAAATATTGCTCTTAGTGAAGCCTAAACATATAGTATGGGATGTATGCAGGACCATATGGTGGTACACGGATTTCCTGTAGCTTCACAGGGAAGCCATAGGGACTTCTTCACAAACCTCTGTACAGGCTAATGAACATGACTGTAGGAGCCTGATACATGAAAAATTGTTAAGCAGAATATTTTATATTTAAGTGTTGCTGTGTTATGGAGAGAACACTATGGTCAATGTCTTCTTTCACTAAGAAAGTATAAACCAGAGGTAGGCAACCTTTGACACTGCGGCTGTTGTAATGCTATAACTTCCAGCATGCATACTTAACTCTGTTGTTCTCGTAACTATAATGGAAGTGAATGGAGAATGTTGGGAGTTGTAGTCTCGCAGAAGCTGGAGAGCCGAAGGTTTCTGACCCCTGGTATAAATGCTTGGATTAATTATTCAAAAACATAGAAAAAGAGGGAAGGGCTTCTGCAGTCACAATAGGGTTTTCATGATTTAAAAACCTTATGATTAACATTATGTTTACAGGTTCCACTTTTGCTATAATTTTGCTGAAAATACAAGGCTTTACGTATTGCAGGTTTTGAAATTGCCAGGAGACCTGCGGCGATGCCTGTGTCTGTGTTGCTCCAAAAAACACCGGATTGTGCAGCTATAAGCGGTATGGGACAGTAGGTTTCTGGGAGACAGGGACTCCTAATATCACAGATAAATATAATGCTAGGAATCCCTTCCAGCATAATGTAGGGTCAGTAAATCCAGCCAACACATGGACCAAGTTTCACAGCTGAAACTTGGTCATGTGAACATGAAATTGATTAGTCTATGGATTGAAGTGCAGATACCGTAATTATACTTCTGATCAATAATCTGCGCTCATTATCTATTTGATTTCTACACCATGGAAACAGTTTAGATTCTTGCTGATTCCGATATCTAATAAGCCAGGTTATTATATCAACCTATTTTTATTGAGATGCACTCATACTTATTTTTATATTTACCAGGTAGCTCATTAAAGTTTTAAGACTCTTTTCCAAATTCTGACCTATGTTTCTTATTGTTCAGCTGTTCGTCTTCCAAAGTACATATATATCTACTGCTGCACGCTCTAATTGGATAGTGCAATGACAGATGCATTACACCAAACAACCCAGATTACACATTAGAGAAAAATCAGGCAAGATAAATACAGACTTGGACTTTAGATGCCATTGTTCTGTATTACTGTCACATTGAGTCATTTAATATTCACAAGCTCTACTAAAGCAGCAAATACAAAAGTTTCTCAAAAGCATGCATGATAATACAATGTATATTATATTTTTAGCAATGCTTGTGGCTGTGTTGCTGCAAAAACACCGGATTGTGCAGCTATAAGCCGTATGGGACAGTAGGTTTCTGGGAGGCAGGGACTCCTAGCATCACAAAAATGCAAAACCAATTAATAATAAAATAAAAATAAATAAATAAATGTAATTGATTTGAGATTTATATTCAGTGTCAGACTTAAGAGCCTAGGGCCCGGCAGAGGAACTTGTTCTGGGGGCCCACTAAACAGCTTTCTGCTAATAGCCCACACCAAGAGAGCTTCACTTAGTATCCAGAATTACTGAGTATGTTCCCAGCATAGTCATTCCCTATAGTACTGTACAGGCCTCAATAACTTCATGGCCAGTTCAGGCAAAGTACTATATGGTGAATGACAAGGCCATGGACATGGCAAGATTATAAGGAGCTGTGATGCAGGCATAGCAAACAGACAATTGAATACTACCTTCCCTCCCCTCAGTGGCCCTACACAGTATAACATGCTTATCTCTGCCCACATAGTAGCCCCACATGGTATGTAACACTCCTCACAGTATAATATTCTCCTCAGAGTCATCATAAGATAGTATACCCCTGAGTGAACCCACACAAAATAATATTCCCCACACAGTATAAAAGGCACCCCACAACACCTCTCCAGTATAATGCTCCACAGTGGTTCCACACAATATAAAATGCTCCCCACAGTGACTTCACATAGTACTATATGCTTTCCAGAGCAAGCCCTCCACCACAGTATAATGTGCAACAGATTTCCACCATATATATATATATATATATATATATATATATATATATATATATAGTGTATATATATATTATACAATAGACAATGCCTCAATAGACATCAGCCTCACACAGATAATATGCTCCAGAGAATCTCTGCACAATATAATATGCTCCACAGTGACCCCGCACAGTATAATAGGCTCCCCACAGTTCAGCAGAATAAATCTCACAATATAATAGCCCCCTACACTGTCCCCCAGTAAAAAGCTCCACAGTGGCCCCACTTAATATAGCATGCTCCCCAAAGAGTTCCCTTAGAATAATGCTCCACAATGGCCTCATAAAATATAATATGCTCTCCAGAAGGCCCTCACTATAATGCTCCACAGTAACCCCACACAATATAATATTCTACCCAGATGCCCCCCAGTATAATATGCTCCCTAGTGGACCCCCTAGTATAATGCTCCACAGTGCTTCCCCCAAATGTAATGTCTCACAATGGCCCACACAATATATGATGCTCTCCAGAGTGCCCCCCACAGTATAATGCTCTGCAGTAGCCCCCACAGTATGATATACTCCCCAGAGCCTTAAGCCACTTCAGGTGAACCCTCCAAAATTTGTTTTTGAGGTTCGCTCATTCTTTTCAGACCCCAGATATAATAATCAGAGGCCCATTGTAAGTGAGGGAAAATAACAAACAATTATGCCAGCATGCCCCATATAACCACTAAGGCCCAATCATAGGCCTCAAGAGTGACGTAGTGATGAATATGTGACATCAGTTACAGGTGATAAAAGGCCAGTAGATGAGGTTGGATGCCCAGGAAAAGTGACTAAACAAATTTTTTTTTTTTTTTTTTTTACAGACCTCCCATTGGCAGGCTTTTATTGGAAAGGGGACCTGCTGGACGATGCCTGACTCTTGAGGGGGCCCTTTGGAGACAGGGGCCCTGGGCAATTGCCCAGTCTGCTCCCCTGTAACACCAGCCCTGCCTGAAGGCTTGGGGTCCACCAGAGGATTGGTACTGATTACTGTGTCAACAGCGATTATGTCATTGCCAACCCAATGAGAAACTTGGGATGCTGCATACTGGCTATATACTGTAATTTATAATTTATAATTATTTTATAAATCTAATTTATGTTGATTGCTGTGTTTACAGTTGGTAAATAATTTTTCCCTTTCATATAGGGCAATTGACACTTATTTCATTGAATGTATGCCTTCTTTTGGATCTACACTTTATGGTTATAGGTTGGATTAGATGAAGGGGCAACTTTTTTCAACCCTATCATATTACATATGTAATTTATAATATTAGCAGCCATAACTGGCAAATTTAGGCCAATACTACGTTAAGGCCATGAATATGCTTCATTAATGAATTTAGGAATTAAATATTTGTCAAAACAATAACTTATTAGTACTTTACAATAAATAAATAAAATAAAAAAAACCATGGGTCTGCCTATTGAGTTGGCCATCCAATTTGGGCGCTAGTTCATAAATAGACAACAGAAACTTGGAAACATTTCAGAGAAGGGCAACCAAATAAATATGCAGAATGGAAAATCTCACATGACGATAAGCTATTAAAGCAAAATTTATTTTGGGTAGAGAAGAAAGTATGCTCCCAAAGTATTTCATAATGAAATAATAATGTGGCAAACTTTAACCCCTTGCCAACATCCGCTTTACTATTACAGAGACCTGGAGCTAATGCCCACAATCAAAATTTTATTATGAAGGTTCCCAGACCTGTTATAGTATACAACTATTGCTTTAACTAAATACCAGAACTAAAAAAATAAAAATAAATATTTAACTCATAGAGCAAACATTGTATTCATAGCAATAAAATAAATAAAATTAAAATGAGTGAGCAAATTGTTTTACATTTCTCAAAATAGTATAAATAGAAATTACATCTTGTGACGCAAAAAAAGATGCCTTAGGTGCCATGTAGTGAAAGACAGCTAAAAACTGCACTGTTTTTCATTGCATTTTGCCTCATTATTCTCAATCTTAATATGGGTTTCTCTTTCCTTATGGAGGCCACGTACCAAGTCACAGCAAAAACAAACAAAAACACTGCAGAACAAACCATGGCAGAAACCTATTGCATTTTTTTCCATACTGTTTTTCTTCTGTGGACTTTTTGCCCCTATTATACCTACTGCATCCAGCAGTCTGAGATTTCCAGACATCCATGGCTGCTAAATTGCCATGCATATATCACTGTTATCTGAAAGGTTGGCATATACTAGGCACATATAGGAGCTTTCTTCCTCCATATATCCAAATTGTATGAATTACTATTGTCTTCCTTGTGGCTCGATACACTAACAATGGGTATCTCCCCTCTCATTGAATGCTCAATTTCTTCATGGCACTATATAAAGTCCTATGAAAAAGTTTGGACACCCCTATTAATCTTAATCATTTTTAGTTCTAAATATTTTGGTGTTTATAACAGCCATTTCAGTTTGATATATCTAATAACTGATGGACACAGTAATATTTCAGGATTGAAATGAGGTTTATTGTACTAACAGAAAATGTGCAATATGCATTAAACCAAAATTTGATCGGTGCAAAAGTATGGGCACCTCAACAGAAAAGTGACATTAATATTTAGTAGATCCTCCTTTTGCAAAGATAACAGCCTCTAGTCGCTTCCTGTAGCTTTTAATCAGTTCCTGGATCCTGGATAAAGGTATTTTGGACAAACAATTCAAGTTCAGTTAAGTTAGATGGTCGCCGAGCATGGACAGCCCGCTTCAAATCATCCCACAGATGTTCAATGATATTCAGGTCTGGGAACTGGGATGGCCATTCCAGAACATTGTAATTGTTCCTCTGCATGAATGCCTGAGGATTTGGAGCGGTGTTTTGGATCATTGTCTTGCTGAAATATCCATCCCCGGCGTAACTTCAACTTCGTCACTGATTCTTGAACATTATTCTCAAGAATCTGCTGATACTGAGTGGAATCCATGCGACTCTCAACTTTAACAAGATTCCCGATGCCGGCATTGGCCACACAGCCCCAAAGCATGATGGAACCTCCACCAAATTTTACAGTGGGTAGCATGTGTTTTTCTTGGAATGCTGTTTCTTTTTGGACGCCATGCATAACGCCTTTTTTTATAACCAAACAACTCAATTTTTGTTTCCAAAATGAAGCTGCCTTGTCCAAATGTGCTTTTTCATACCTCAGGCAACTCTATTTGTGGCGTACGTGCAGAAACGGCTTCTTTCTCATCACTCTCCCATACAGCTTCTATTTGTGCAAAGTGCGCTGTATAGTTGACCGATGCACAGTGACACCATCTGCAGCAAGATGATGCTGCAGCTCTTTGGAGGTGGTCTGTGGATTGTTCTTGACTGTTCTCACCATTCTTCTTCTCTGCCTTTCTGATATTTTTCTTGGCCTGCCACTTCTGGGCTTAACAAGAACTGTCCCTGTGGTCTTCCATTTCCTTACTATGTTCCTCACAGTGGAAACTGACAGGTTAAATCTCTGAGACAACTTTTTGTATCCTTCCCCTGAACAACTATGTTGAACAATCTTTGTTTTCAGATCATTTGAGAGTTGTTTTGAGTAGCCCATGATGCCACTCTTCAGAGAAGATTCAAATAGGAGATCAACTTGCAATTGGCCACCTTAAATACCTTTTCTTATGATTGGATACATCTGGCTATGAAGTTCAAAGCTCACTGAGGTTACAAAACCAATTTTGTGCTTCAGTAAGTCAGTAAAAAGTAGTTAGGGGAATTCAAATCAATAAAATGATAAGGGTGCCCATACTTTTGCACCGGTCAAATTTTGGTTTAATGCATATTGCACATTTTCTGTTAGTACAATAAACCTCATTTCAATCCTGAAATATTACTGTGTCCATCAGTTATTAGATATATCAAACTGAAATGGCTGTTGCAAACACCAAAATATTTAGAACAAAAAATGATTAAGATTAATAGGGGTGCCCAAACTTTTTCATAGGACTGTACATGATAACATGACCTATATGCTTCTCTTTGTATAGATCATTGATCCCACTGGATACTTTCTCTATTATAATTCCATCTTTACTGCTCAATAAATGGATAGTGAGAGGTATTACAGGTGCCTCAAAGCTGTTTGCCCATGATACACTCAAGAATTCTAAAATCCTTATGAAGGCATTTGGTCTAACATACAACGCCTTCTACAAATATATCCAGATGTGTAACGCTTCTGTACTGTCTCAAACAGAGGAAAAGGAGGTTGAAACATATTTATGGCATATATAGGAGGTCATCCTCCTAAAAAAAAAAACAACACATTTCTTTGAAACCCCAGAATGGGAAAAAGAACTTAATGGTATTTTGAATGACGCAGATTGGAAACAAGCCTTTAAGTTAAATCAACTCGACCCTACAATGTAGCTCACCCATAGAAACAACTTATAGGGTCCATTCACACTGAGGAAGTTGGCACTGATTCTGGCACGGAATCAGTTCTGAGAAAAAGACTCCCATTGTCTCAATGAGTTCTGTTTCCCACGCAGAACCCATTGAAGTCAATGGGAGTCTTTTTTTTCAGCACTGATTCTGATGCGGGTTCCACTCCAGAATCCGCGCCAAAATCCTCTTTGTGAATGGGCCCATAAACTATGACTTTGGAAGATGCGGCATAAACAATGAAAATTGAAAAATGTCACGAAGGGGTGAAAGTTTGATTGAGTCACATATATTCCTGGTAGTGGATACTGAAATCGCTAAGAATTCAGAGGAGGCAATGTAGCTGCTAATATGCAAATCTGAAAGTATCTGAAAGAATTTCAAGATATGTAATTTGTCTTTAATGTTGTTCAAGTTACATTACTAATTGAAATCAAAGTAACTTGAGCTTAGAGATACATGGAAAATGTCATTTCTTCCAAAGAGTCCAAAATAATAAAAAATTTACATAAAATTAAATGCTGCATAAACTCCTGACATATAGCATTGTATCAAGGTGCCATTTATATTGCAGTCTATGGGACTTGCAGTCAGATAATTGCAGCTTCAAGCCCACTTGGAAAGTTACTTAAATAGTTAAAAGAAATTTTTTAAAAATATTAAAATCTAAAAATTCAAATCACCTTTCCGTAGATTTAAAATAAAGATATGTATAAGAAAACAAACATAAACAATTTATACATCTCCACTTCCTAAAACGCCTGGTCTACAAACATATACAAATATTTTTCCAATACAGTGAACGCCGTGGCAGGGAAAAAAAATCAAAAGTGCAAAACTGCCTTTTTTTCTGTTGATAAAAATTTAAATAAAAAAGATATTCCCTAAAATAGTATAACTAAAAAGCACACCCGGCCCCACAAAAAATACACCCTATGCATCTCTGTGAACTGAAATATAAAAACGTTATGGGTGTCTGAATATGGCGACCTTAAGAAAAAAAACATTTTTATGCTAAAGATTTGGATTTTTGTTAAGGACTTAAAATATAAGCAAAACTCTAAAAATCTGGAATTCCCAGAATCTTACTGAAAAATAGTATACAGGTGACATGTAATTTTGGCTGCACAGTGAATGCCATAAAAATAAAACCTGTGCAAAAGCACTTTTTACAGCTCCCCAGTTCATTTTACAGAATAATAAATGGTACCATTATGAATAACAATTTTTCTTGCAAACATTAAGCCCTTATGTGGCTCTGTGGATGGAGGAGTCAAAAACAAAAATTGAAAATGGAAAAATATCTGCGTTAACATCTTCCCTCTAGCTCCCTCAGATGTATGCAGACGTATAGGCTGATATGGGGATGCACCTAATACCATCAAGGGCAGTCATTAGGGGTAGCACATGTTGGAGGTGGCAATCAATCCCTAATGGCTTCTCCCCTCCAAATGTGCTATCCGTGATCATATTGGGTGAAGCACAAGGGGAAAGAGGGGATGGCAGAGGAACTTGTGCTTCACCTAATACCATGAAGGTACTTTTAGGCTCTGTCTTGAAGGGGTTAAAGTACAATATTTCAGCATTTGGAGCTCTACTTTGTCTAAAACAGGCCCTTCCTCTTCGATGTGTCTTTTGTTGCAGGCATTATTATGGAACGTTTTTGATGATGATGATGATGATTTTGTGCCAAGATTGTTGTGGGCAATACTTCTCCCTACCCAAATACAGTGTAGGAATGACATCACAATTCAACCATTGTAAACCATGATATAGCATGTTCTGTGTATGTATTGCCTTCAGCAACAAGAGTTTAAACATCAAAGTGTTCAACATATGAGTGATAGTGATGTGTTTGTGGATCAGCTTAAATAATTCACAAAGCTGTTTAAAATAATTCAAGTTAGGCAAGAAAGCCCCGAAGAGATGCTAAATATAGCTTTGACAAGACATCATTAAGGCAACCACTAACTGCAAGGCCCTAAATCCATTAAGCTATTGTGCAGACATCTCAGATATATCACATAAAACTAATAACACACGTCTGCATAGCAATATAAAGTCATGCAATGTTCAAACACATTATAATAATGAAAACTGTAAACAGCAAGGTACCTAGGCAGGGGTTATGAAAGGTCCACTATTGAACTACACTCACATTTTCATTACACGTTTACCAGTGCAATAGCTTAGCATGTTAAAAGCTAAATAAGAAATAAACTAATTGAAACAACAAGCAATGGAATAAATACTAAGAAAACTACCCATTAGGGAGGAGGAAGATTTCAAATGTATCATTCACAGTCTTCAGCCACCCAAGAAGAAACGAATGTCAGATCCATGGGAACTTTATGAAGGTTGTCATTGTGTCCAGCACTACCTTATATTACTCATGTTGGAATGATTATAGGAACCCTGCTGGTGCCTAGGAACCCTATGATGCAGTTTCAAATATGAGCTGGTGCTAGGGGGATACTTCTTTTTTTTTTTTTTTACTTTAATCTTCTTCCTACTCTTCCAATCTTACAGTTTTACAGTAGTATTATTTCCCCTTTTCCCTAAGGATCATTATTAGAGATGAGCGAACAGTGTTCTATCGAACTCATGTTCGATCGGATATTAGGCTGTTCGGCATGTTCGAATCGAATCGAACACCGCGTGGTAAAGTGCGCCATTACTCGATTCCCCTCCCACCTTCCCTGGCGCCTTTTTTGCTCCAATAACAGCGCAGGGTAGGTGGGACAGGAACTACGACACCGGTGACGTTGAAAAAAGTAGGCAAAACCCATTGGCTGCCGAAAACATGTGACCTCTAATTTAAAAGAACAGCGACGCCCAGGTTCGCGTCATTCTGAGCTTGCAATTCACCGAGGACGGAGGTTTCCGTCCAGCTAGCTAGGGCTTAGATTCTGGGTAGGCAGGGACAGGCTAGGATAGGAAGGAGAAGAGAACCAACAGCTCTTATAAGAGCTAAATTCCAGGGAGAAGCTTGTCAGTGTAACGTGGCACTGACGGGCTCAATCGCCGCAACCCAGCTTTCCCGGGATCCTGAATGGAATACACTGTCAGTGTATTCCCGTATACCCGATATATACCCCGATACCCGTTCCAACGGTGTGCCCCCCCACCTTCACCCCAGAAATACCCTGCAAGTCCCCTAGCAATAGAATTGGGGCTATATACACCCACAATTTTTACTACTGGTATACAGTGCCATTGTCTGACTGGGAATTCAAAGAATATATTGGGAATACAAATACCCTCATTTCTTGCTACTGCCATATAGTGCCAGTGTCTGACTGGGAATTCAAAGAATATATTGGGGTTACGTGCACCCACAATTTTTACTACTGGTATACAGTGCCATTGTCTGACTGGGAATTCAAAGAATATATTGGGAATACAAATACCCTCATTTCTTGCTACTGCCATATAGTGCCAGTTTCTGACTGGGAATTCAAAGAATATATTGGGGTTACGTGCACCCACAATTTTTACTACTGGTATACAGTGCCATTGTCTGACTGGGAATTCAAAGAATATATTGGGAATACAAATACCCTCATTTCTTGCTACTGCCATATAGTGCCAGTGTCTGACTGGGAATTCAAAGAATATATTGGGGTTACGTGCACCCACAATTTTTACTACTGGTATACAGTGCCATTGTCTGACTGGGAATTCAAAGAATATATTGGGAATACAAATACCCTCATTTCTTGCTACTGCCATATAGTGCCAGTGTCTGACTGGTAATTCAAAGAATATATTGGGGTTACGTGCACCCACAATTTTTACTACTGGTATACAGTGCCATTGTCTGACTGGGAATTCAAAGAATATATTGGGAATACAAATACCCTCATTTCTTGCTACTGCCATATAGTGCCAGTGTCTGACTGGGAATTCAAAGAATATATTGGGGTTACGTGCACCCACAATTTTTACTACTGGTATACAGTGCCATTGTCTGACTGGGAATTCAAAGAATATATTGGGGTTATAAATACCCTCATTTCTTGCTACTGCCATATAGTGCCAGTTTCTGACTGGTAATTCAAAGAATATATTGGGGTTACGTGCACCCACAATTTTTACTACTGGTATACAGTGCCATTGTCTGACTGGGAATTCAAAGAATATATTGGGAATACAAATACCCTCATTTCTTGCTACTGCCATATAGTGCCAGTGTCTGACTGGGAATTCAAAGAATATATTGGGGTTACGTGCACCCACAATTTTTACTACTGGTATACAGTGCCATTGTCTGACTGGGAATTCAAAGAATATATTGGGAATACAAATACCCTCATTTCTTGCTACTGCCATATAGTGCCAGTGTCTGACTGGTAATTCAAAGAATATATTGGGGTTACGTGCACCCACAATTTTTACTACTGGTATACAGTGCCATTGTCTGACTGGGAATTCAAAGAATATATTGGGAATACAAATACCCTCATTTCTTGCTACTGCCATATAGTGCCAGTGTCTGACTGGGAATTCAAAGAATATATTGGGGTTACGTGCACCCACAATTTTTACTACTGGTATACAGTGCCATTGTCTGACTGGGAATTCAAAGAATATATTGGGGTTATAAATACCCTCATTTCTTGCTACTGCCATATAGTGCCAGTTTCTGACTGGTAATTCAAAGAATATATTGGGGTTACGTGCACCCACAATTTTTACTACTGGTATACAGTGCCATTGTCTGACTGGGAATTCAAAGAGTATATTGGGAATACAAATACCCTCATTTCTTGCTACTGCCATATAGTGCCAGTTTCTGACTGGTAATTCAAAGAATATATTGGGGTTACGTGCACCCACAATTTTTACTACTGGTATACAGTGCCATTGTTTGACTGGGAATTCAAAGAGTATATTGGGAATACAAATACCCTCATTTCTTGCTACTGCCATATAGTGCCAGTTTCTGACTGGGAATTCAAAGAATATATTGGGGTTACGTGCACCCACAATTTTTACTACTGGTATACAGTGCCATTGTCTGACTGGGAATTCAAAGAATATATTGGGGTTATAAATACCCTCATTTCTTGCTACTGCCATATAGTGCCAGTTTCTGACTGGTAATTCAAAGAATATATTGGGGTTACGTGCACCCACAATTTTTACTACTGGTATACAGTGCCATTGTCTGACTGGGAATTCAAAGAGTATATTGGGAATACAAATACCCTCATTTCTTGCTACTGCCATATAGTGCCAGTTTCTGACTGGTAATTCAAAGAATATATTGGGGTTACGTGCACCCACAATTTTTACTACTGGTATACAGTGCCATTGTCTGACTGGGAATTCAAAGAATATATTGGGGTTATAAATACCCTCATTTCTTGCTACTGCCATATAGTGCCAGTTTCTGACTGGTAATTCAAAGAATATATTGGGGTTACGTGCACCCACAATTTTTACTACTGGTATACAGTGCCATTGTCTGACTGGGAATTCAAAGAGTATATTGGGAATACAAATACCCTCATTTCTTGCTACTGCCATATAGTGCCAGTTTCTGACTGGGAATTCAAAGAATATATTGGGGTTACGTGCACCCACAATTTTTACTACTGGTATACAGTGCCATTGTCTGACTGGGAATTCAAAGAATATATTGGGGTTATAAATACCCTCATTTCTTGCTACTGCCATATAGTGCCAGTTTCTGACTGGTAATTCAAAGAATATATTGGGGTTACGTGCACCCACAATTTTTACTACTGGTATACAGTGCCATTGTCTGACTGGGAATTCAAAGAATATATTGGGGTTATAAATACCCTCATTTCTTGCTACTGCCATATAGTGCCAGTTTCTGACTGGTAATTCAAAGAATATATTGGGGTTACGTGCACCCACAATTTTTACTACTGGTATACAGTGCCATTGTCTGACTGGGAATTCAAAGAGTATATTGGGAATACAAATACCCTCATTTCTTGCTACTGCCATATAGTGCCAGTTTCTGACTGGGAATTCAAAGAATATATTGGGGTTACGTGCACCCACAATTTTTACTACTGGTATACAGTGCCATTGTCTGACTGGGAATTCAAAGAATATATTGGGAATACAAATACCCTCATTTCTTGCTACTGCCATATAGTGCCAGTGTCTGACTGGTAATTCAAAGAATATATTGGGGTTACGTGCACCCACAATTTTTACTACTGGTATACAGTGCCATTGTCTGACTGGGAATTCAAAGAATATATTGGGAATACAAATACCCTCATTTCTTGCTACTGCCATATAGTGCCAGTGTCTGACTGGGAATTCAAAGAATATATTGGGGTTACGTGCACCCACAATTTTTACTACTGGTATACAGTGCCATTGTCTGACTGGGAATTCAAAGAATATATTGGGGTTATAAATACCCTCATTTCTTGCTACTGCCATATAGTGCCAGTTTCTGACTGGTAATTCAAAGAATATATTGGGGTTACGTGCACCCACAATTTTTACTACTGGTATACAGTGCCATTGTCTGACTGGGAATTCAAAGAATATATTGGGGTTATAAATACCCTCATTTCTTGCTACTGCCATATAGTGCCAGTTTCTGACTGGTAATTCAAAGAATATATTGGGGTTACGTGCACCCACAATTTTTACTACTGGTATACAGTGCCATTGTTTGACTGGGAATTCAAAGAGTATATTGGGAATACAAATACCCTCATTTCTTGCTACTGCCATATAGTGCCAGTTTCTGACTGGGAATTCAAAGAATATATTGGGGTTACGTGCACCCACAATTTTTACTACTGGTATACAGTGCCATTGTCTGACTGGGAATTCAAAGAATATATTGGGGTTATAAATACCCTCATTTCTTGCTACTGCCATATAGTGCCAGTTTCTGACTGGTAATTCAAAGAATATATTGGGGTTACGTGCACCCACAATTTTTACTACTGGTATACAGTGCCATTGTCTGACTGGGAATTCAAAGAGTATATTGGGAATACAAATACCCTCATTTCTTGCTACTGCCATATAGTGCCAGTTTCTGACTGGGAATTCAAAGAATATATTGGGGTTACGTGCACCCACAATTTTTACTACTGGTATACAGTGCCATTGTCTGACTGGGAATTCAAAGAATATATTGGGGTTATAAATACCCTCATTTCTTGCTACTGCCATATAGTGCCAGTTTCTGACTGGTAATTCAAAGAATATATTGGGGTTACGTGCACCCACAATTTTTACTACTGGTATACAGTGCCATTGTCTGACTGGGAATTCAAAGAATATATTGGGGTTATAAATACCCTCATTTCTTGCTACTGCCATATAGTGCCAGTTTCTGACTGGTAATTCAAAGAATATATTGGGGTTACATGCACCCACAATTTTTACTACTGGTATACAGTGCCATTGTCTGACTGGGAATTCAAAGAGTATATTGGGAATACAAATACCCTCATTTCTTGCTACTGCCATATAGTGCCAGTTTCTGACTGGGAATTCAAAGAATATATTGGGGTTACGTGCACCCACAATTTTTACTACTGGTATACAGTGCCATTGTCTGACTGGGAATTCAAAGAATATATTGGGGTTATAAATACCCTCATTTCTTGCTACTGCCATATAGTGCCAGTTTCTGACTGGTAATTCAAAGAATATATTGGGGTTACGTGCACCCACAATTTTTACTACTGGTATACAGTGCCATTGTCTGACTGGGAATTCAAAGAGTATATTGGGAATACAAATACCCTCATTTCTTGCTACTGCCATATAGTGCCAGTTTCTGACTGGGAATTCAAAGAATATATTGGGGTTACGTGCACCCACAATTTTTACTACTGGTATACAGTGCCATTGTCTGACTGGGAATTCAAAGAATATATTGGGGTTATAAATACCCTCATTTCTTGCTACTGCCATATAGTGCCAGTTTCTGACTGGTAATTCAAAGAATATATTGGGGTTACGTGCACCCACAATTTTTACTACTGGTATACAGTGCCATTGTCTGACTGGGAATTCAAAGAGTATATTGGGAATACAAATACCCTCATTTCTTGCTACTGCCATATAGTGCCAGTTTCTGACTGGGAATTCAAAGAATATATTGGGGTTACGTGCACCCACAATTTTTATTACTGGTATACAGTGCCATTGTCTGACTGGGAATTCAAAGAATATATTGGGGTTATAAATACCCTCATTTCTTGCTACTGCCATATAGTGCCAGTTTCTGACTGGTAATTCAAAGAATATATTGGGGTTACGTGCACCCACAATTTTTACTACTGGTATACAGTGCCATTGTCTGACTGGGAATTCAAAGAGTATATTGGGAATACAAATACCCTCATTTCTTGCTACTGCCATATAGTGCCAGTTTCTGACTGGTAATTCAAAGAATATATTGGGGTTACGTGCACCCACAATTTTTACTACTGGTATACAGTGCCATTGTCTGACTGGGAATTCAAAGAATATATTGGGGTTATAAATACCCTCATTTCTTGCTACTGCCATATAGTGCCAGTTTCTGACTGGTAATTCAAAGAATATATTGGGGTTACGTGCACCCACAATTTTTACTACTGGTATACAGTGCCATTGTCTGACTGGGAATTCAAAGAGTATATTGGGAATACAAATACCCTCATTTCTTGCTACTGCCATATAGTGCCAGTTTCTGACTGGGAATTCAAAGAATATATTGGGGTTACGTGCACCCACAATTTTTACTACTGGTATACAGTGCCATTGTCTGACTGGGAATTCAAAGAATATATTGGGGTTATAAATACCCTCATTTCTTGCTACTGCCATATAGTGCCAGTTTCTGACTGGTAATTCAAAGAATATATTGGGGTTACGTGCACCCACAATTTTTACTACTGGTATACAGTGCCATTGTCTGACTGGGAATTCAAAGAGTATATTGGGAATACAAATACCCTCATTTCTTGCTACTGCCATATAGTGCCAGTTTCTGACTGGGAATTCAAAGAATATATTGGGGTTACGTGCACCCACAATTTTTACTACTGGTATTCAGTGCCATTGTCTGACTGGGAATTCAAAGAATATATTGGGGTTATAAATACCCTCATTTCTTGCTACTGCCATATAGTGCCAGTTTCTGACTGGTAATTCAAAGAATATATTGGGGTTACGTGCACCCACAATTTTTACTACTGGTATACAGTGCCATTGTCTGACTGGGAATTCAAAGAGTATATTGGGAATACAAATACCCTCATTTCTTGCTACTGCCATATAGTGCCAGTTTCTGACTGGGAATTCAAAGAATATATTGGGGTTACGTGCACCCACAATTTTTACTACTGGTATTCAGTGCCATTGTCTGACTGGGAATTCAAAGAATATATTGGGGTTATAAATACCCTCATTTCTTGCTACTGCCATATAGTGCCAGTTTCTGACTGGTAATTCAAAGAATATATTGGGGTTACGTGCACCCACAATTTTTACTACTGGTATACAGTGCCATTGTCTGACTGGGAATTCAAAGAGTATATTGGGAATACAAATACCCTCATTTCTTGCTACTGCCATATAGTGCCAGTTTCTGACTGGGAATTCAAAGAATATATTGGGGTTACGTGCACCCACAATTTTTACTACTGGTATACAGTGCCATTGTCTGACTGGGAATTCAAAGAATATATTGGGGTTATAAATACCCTCATTTCTTGCTACTGCCATATAGTGCCAGTTTCTGACTGGTAATTCAAAGAATATATTGGGGTTACGTGCACCCACAATTTTTACTACTGGTATACAGTGCCATTGTCTGACTGGGAATTCAAAGAGTATATTGGGAATACAAATACCCTCATTTCTTGCTACTGCCATATAGTGCCAGTTTCTGACTGGTAATTCAAAGAATATATTGGGGTTACGTGCACCCACAATTTTTACTACTGGTATACAGTGCCATTGTCTGACTGGGAATTCAAAGAGTATATTGGGAATACAAATACCCTCATTTCTTGCTACTGCCATATAGTGCCAGTGTCTGACTGGGAATTCAAAGAATATATTGGGGTTACGTGCACCCACAATTTTTACTACTGGTATACAGTGCCAATTTCTAACTAGGAATTCAAAATGCGCAAGGCTCCCGGAAAGGGACGTGGACGAGGCCGTGGGCGAGGTCGGGGGAATGGTTCTGGGGAGCAAGGTAGCAGTGAAGCCACAGGGCGTCCCGTGCCTACTCCTGTGGGGCAGCAAGCATTGCGCCACTCCACAGTGCCAGGGTTGCTTGCCACATTAACTAAACTGCAGGGTACAAACCTTAGTAGGCCCGAGAACCAGGAACAGGTCTTGCAATGGCTGTCAGAGAACGCTTACAGCACATTGTCCAGCAGCCAGTCAGACTCTGCCTCCTCTCCTCCTATTACCCAACAGTCTTGTCTTCCTTCCTCCCAAAATTCCGAAGCTTTACAGAACAATAACCCAAACTGTCCCTGCTCCCCAGAGCTGTTCTCCGCTCCTTTCATTGTCCCTCAACCTGCCTCTCCACGTCACGATTCCACGAACCTAACAGAGGAGCATCTGTGTCCAGATGCTCAAACACTAGAGTCTCCTCCATCTCCGTTCGATTTGGTGGTGGATGACCAGCAACCCACCCTCATCGACGATGATGTGACGCAGTTGCCGTCAGGGCATCCAGTTGACCGGCGCATTGTGCGGGAGGAGGAGATGAGACAGGAGTTGGAAGAGGAAGTGGTGGATGATGAGGACACTGACCCGACCTGGACAGGGGGGATGTCAAGCGGGGAAAGTAGTGTGGATGTTGAGGCAGGTGCAGCACTAGAGGCAGAGGCAGAGGTCAGCAGCTTAGGCGAAGCCAGGCCACACCCGGAATCTCCCAAGATGTTCCAGTTCGTACCCAGCCCCGAAAAACTCCCACCTCGAGGGCACGTTTCTCGAAGGTGTGGAGTTTTTTCAAGGAATGCGCCGAGGACAGATATAGTGTTGTCTGCACAATTTGCCTCTCGAAATTGATTAGGGGCTCTGAGAAGAGCAACCTGTCCACCACTTCAATGCGCCGTCATTTGGAATCCAAGCACTGGAATCAGTGGCAGGCAGCAACGGCAGGACAAAGGCCGCCTGCCGTTCACGCCACTGCCACTGCCTCTGCCACTGCCTCTGCCTCTGCCACTGCCACTGCTGACTGTGCTGGCGATGCACTCCAGAGGACGAGCCAGGACACCACTTCATCTGCCTCCGCCACTTTGTTGACTTCTACCTCATCCTCCCCTGGTCCTGTCTTATCTCCTTCTCCTGCACCATCAAAGGCACCATCAGGCGTTTCTTTACAACAACCCACCATCTCTCAGACATTGGAGCGGCGGCAGAAATACACTGCTAACCACCCACACGCGCAAGCCTTGAACGCCAACATCGCTAAACTGCTGGCCCAGGAGATGTTGGCGTTCCGGCTTGTTGAAACTCCCGCCTTCCTGGACCTGATGGCAACTGCGGCACCTCGCTATGCCGTCCCTAGCCGTCACTACTTCTCCCGGTGTGCCGTCCCCGCCTTGCACCAGCACGTGTCACTCAACATCAGGCGGGCCCTTAGTTCCGCGCTTTGCACAAAGGTCCACTTGACCACCGACGCGTGGACAAGTGCATGCGGACAGGGACGCTACATTTCACTGACGGCACACTGGGTGAATGTAGTTGAGGCTGGGACTGCTTCCCAAACTGGCCCGGTGTACCTCGTCTCCCCGCCTAACATTCCTGGCAGGGACACGAGAAGAACACCCCCCTCCTCCTCCTCCTCTACCGCCTCCTCCTCCGCCACCGCCTCCTCCTCCGCCACCGCCTCCTCCTCCGCTGTTAGATTGACCCCAGCTACGAGTTGGAAACGTTGCAGCACTGGCGTTGGTAGACGTCAGCAGGCTGTGCTGAAGCTGATCAGCTTGGGGGACAGACAGCACACTGCCTCCGAGGTGAGGGATGCCCTCCTCGATGAGACGGCAATATGGTTTGAGCCGCTGCACCTGGGCCCAGGCATGGTCGTTTGTGATAACGGCCGGAACCTGGTAGCAGCTCTGGAGCTTGCCGGACTCCAACATGTTCCATGCCTGGCCCACGTCTTCAACCTAGTGGTGCAACGTTTCCTAAAGAGCTACCCCAATGTTCCAGAGCTACTGGTGAAAGTGCGGCGCATGTGCGCCCACTTTCGCAAGTCGACAGTAGCCGCTGCTAGCTTAAAATCTCTCCAGCAACGCCTGCATGTGCCACAACACCGGCTTTTGTGCGACGTCCCCACACGCTGGAACTCAACGTTTCAGATGTTGAATAGAGTGGTTGAGCAGCAGAGACCTTTGATGGAATACCAGCTACAAAACCCTAGGGTGCCACAAAGTCAGCTGCCTCAGTTTCACATCCATGAGTGGCCATGGATGAGAGACCTTTGTGACATCCTACGGGTCTTTGAGGAGTCCACAAGGAGGGTGAGCTCTGAGGATGCGATGGTGAGCCTTACAATCCCGCTCTTGTGTGTTCTGAGAGAATCCCTGATTGACATCAGGGATAACTCAGATCACACAGAGGAGTTAGGGATAGCATCCGATCCGTCACAGCTGGAGAGTAGGTCCACACATCTGTCCGCTTCACTGCGTTTAATGGAGGAGGAGGAGGAGGAGGAGGAGGAGGAAGAAGAGTTGTCCGATGATGTGATGGTGATACAGGAGGCTTCCGGGCAACTTCGAATCGTCCCATTGTTGCAGCGCGGATGGGTAGACATGGAGGATGAGGAGGAAATGGAGATTGAACTTTCCGGTGGGGCCAGAGGAGTCATGCCAACTAACACTGTGGCAGACATGGCTGAGTTCATGTTGGGGTGCTTTACAACCGACAAGCGTATTGTCAAAATCATGGAGGACAACCAGTACTGGATCTTTGCTATCCTTGACCCCCGGTATAAAAACAACATCTCGTCTTTTATTCCGGTAGAGGGGAGGGCCAATCGCATCAATGCTTGCCACAGGCAATTGGTGCAGAATATGATGGAGATGTTTCCAGCATGTGACGTTGGCGGCAGGGAGGGCAGTTCCTCCAGTAGGCAACCAAGTTCTCACCGGTCCACACAAACGAGGGGCACACTGTCTAAGGTCTGGGACACCTTGATGGCACCCCCTCGCCAAAGTGCCGCCACGGAGGGTCCTAGTGTCACCAGGCGTGAGAAGTATAGGCGCATGTTGCGGGAATACCTTTCCGACCACAGCCCTGTCCTCTCCGACCCCTCTGCGCCCTACACGTATTGGGTGTCGAAGTTGGACCTGTGGCTTGAACTTGCCCTATATGCCTTGGAGGTGCTGTCCTGTCCTGCCGCCAGCGTCCTATCTGAGAGGGTGTTCAGTGCAGCCGGTGGCATCATCACTGACAAGCGCACCCGTCTGTCAGCTGAGAGTGCCGACCGGCTCACTTTGATAAAAATGAACCACCACTGGATAGAGCCTTCATTTTTGTGCCCACCTGTGTAAAGCACCCCAACATGAAACTCCATGTCTGTACTCAACCTCTCCAATTCCTCCGCATCCTCATACTCATCCACCATAAGCGTTGCACAATTCTGCTAATACTAGGCTCCCTCCAACATGATTTCCCCCAACTCTGCTGGTTAGAGGCTCCCTCCACCCTGATTTCCACCAACTCTGCTGGTTAGAGGCTCCCTCCACCCTGCTTTCCCACAACTCTGCTGGTTAGAGGCTCCTTCCACCATGAATTTGCCCAAACTGGGCTGTTTAGAGGCTCCCTCCACCATGAATTGGTCCAAACTGGGCTGGTTAGAGGCTCCCTCCACCATTAATTGGTCCAAACTGGGCTGGTTAGAGGCTCCCTCCACCATGAATTTGCCCAAACTGGGCTGTTTAGAGGCTCCCTCCACCATGAATTTGCCCAAACTGGGCTGTTTAGAGGCTCCCTCCACCATGAATTGGTCCAAACTGGGTTTTTTAGAGGCTCCCTCCACCATGAATTGGTCCAAACTGGGCTGGTTAGAGGCTCCCTCCACCATGAATTGGTCCAAACTGGGGTGGTTAGAGGCTCCCTCCACCATTAATTGGTCCAAACTGGGCTGGTTAGAGGCTCCCTCCACCATTAATTGGTCCAAACTGGGCTGGTTAGAGGCTCCCTCCACCATTAATTGGTCCAAACTGGGCTGGTTAGAGGCTCCCTCCACCATGAATTTGCCCAAACTGGGCTGTTTAGAGGCTCCCTCCACCATGAATTTGCCCAAACTGGGCTGGTTAGAGGCTCCCTCCACCATGAATTGGTCCAAACTGGGGTTTTTAGAGGCTCCCTCCACCATGAATTGGTCCAAACTTGGCTGTTTAGAGGCTCCCTCCACCATGAATTGGTCCAAACTGGGGTGGTTAGAGGCTCCCTCCACCATTAATTGGTCCAAACTGGGCTGGTTAGAGGCTCCCTCCACCATTAATTGGTCCAAACTGGGCTGGTTAGAGGCTCCCTCCACCATGAATTGGTCCAAACTGGGTTTTTTAGAGGCTCCCTCCACCATGAATTTGCCCAAACTGGGCTGTTTAGAGGCTCCCTCCACCATGAATTGGTCCAAACTGGGCTGGTTAGAGGCTCCCTCCACCATGAATTTCCCAAAACTTGGCTGTTTAGAGGCTCCCTCCACCATTAATTGGTCCAAACTGGGCTGGTTAGAGGCTCCCTCCACCATGAATTGGTCCAAACTGGGGTTTTTAGAGGCTCCCTCCACCATGAATTGGTCCAAACTTGGCTGTTTAGAGGCTCCCTCCACCATGAATTGGTCCAAACTGGGGTGGTTAGAGGCTCCCTCCACCATTAATTGGTCCAAACTGGGCTGGTTAGAGGCTCCCTCCACCATTAATTGGTCCAAACTGGGCTGGTTAGAGGCTCCCTCCACCATGAATTTGCCCAAACTGGGCTGTTTAGAGGCTCCCTCCACCATGAATTTGCCCAAACTGGGCTGGTTAGAGGCTCCCTCCACCATGAATTGGTCCAAACGGGTTTTTAGAGGCTCCCTTCACCATGAATTGGTCCAAACTTGGCTGTTTAGAGGCTCCCTCCACCATGAATTGGTCCAAACTGGGGTGGTTAGAGGCTCCCTCCACCATTAATTGGTCCAAACTGGGCTGGTTAGAGGCTCCCTCCACCATTAATTGGTCCAAACTGGGCTGGTTAGAGGCTCCCTCCACCATGAATTGGTCCAAACTGGGGTTTTTAGAGGCTCCCTCCACCATGAATTGGTCCAAACTGGGGTGGTTAGAGGCTCCCTCCACCATTAATTGGTCCAAACTGGGCTGGTTAGAGGCTCCCTCCACCATTAATTGGTCCAAACTGGGCTGGTTAGAGGCTCCCTCCACCATTAATTGGTCCAAACTGGGCTGGTTAGAGGCTCCCTCCACCATGAATTTGCCCAAACTGGGCTGTTTAGAGGCTCCCTCCACCATGAATTTGCCCAAACTGGGCTGGTTAGAGGCTCCCTCCACCATGAATTGGTCCAAACTGGGGTGGTTAGAGGCTCCCTCCACCATTAATTGGTCCAAACTGGGCTGGTTAGAGGCTCCCTCCACCATTAATTGGTCCAAACTGGGCTGGTTAGAGGCTCCCTCCACCATTAATTGGTCCAAACTGGGCTGGTTAGAGGCTCCCTCCACCATTAATTGGTCCAAACTGGGCTGGTTAGAGGCTCCCTCCACCATTAATTGGTCCAAACTGGGCTGGTTAGAGGCTCCCTCCACCATGAATTTGCCCAAACTGGGCTGTTTAGAGGCTCCCTCCACCATGAATTTGCCCAAACTGGGCTGGTTAGAGGCTCCCTCCACCATGAATTGGTCCAAACTGGGGTTTTTAGAGGCTCCCTCCACCATGAATTGGTCCAAACTTGGCTGTTTAGAGGCTCCCTCCACCATTAATTGGTCCAAACTGGGCTGGTTAGAGGCTCCCTCCACCATGAATTGGTCCAAACTGGGTTTTTTAGAGGCTCCCTCCACCATGAATTTGCCCAAACTGGGCTGTTTAGAGGCTCCCTCCACCATGAATTTGCCCAAACTGGGCTGGTTAGAGGCTCCCTCCACCATGAATTGGTCCAAACTGGGGTTTTTAGAGGCTCCCTCCACCATGAATTGGTCCAAACTTGGCTGTTTAGAGGCTCCCTCCACCATGAATTGGTCCAAACTGGGGTGGTTAGAGGCTCCCTCCACCATTAATTGGTCCAAACTGGGCTGGTTAGAGGCTCCCTCCACCATTAATTGGTCCAAACTGGGCTGGTTAGAGGCTCCCTCCACCATGAATTGGTCCAAACTGGGTTTTTTAGAGGCTCCCTCCACCATGAATTTGCCCAAACTGGGCTGTTTAGAGGCTCCCTCCACCATGAATTGGTCCAAACTGGGGTGGTTAGAGGCTCCCTCCACCATTAATTGGTCCAAACTGGGCTGGTTAGAGGCTCCCTCCACCATTAATTGGTCCAAACTGGGCTGGTTAGAGGCTCCCTCCACCATGAATTTGCCCAAACTGGGCTGTTTAGAGGCTCCCTCCACCATGAATTTGCCCAAACTGGGCTGGTTAGAGGCTCCCTCCACCATGAATTGGTCCAAACGGGTTTTTAGAGGCTCCCTTCACCATGAATTGGTCCAAACTTGGCTGTTTAGAGGCTCCCTCCACCATGAATTGGTCCAAACTGGGTTTTTTAGAGGCTCCCTCCACCATGAATTTGCCCAAACTGGGCTGTTTAGAGGCTCCCTCCACCATGAATTTGCCCAAACTGGGCTGGTTAGAGGCTCCCTCCACCATGAATTGGTCCAAACTGGGGTTTTTAGAGGCTCCCTCCACCATGAATTGGTCCAAACTTGGCTGTTTAGAGGCTCCCTCCACCATGAATTGGTCCAAACTGGGGTGGTTAGAGGCTCCCTCCACCATTAATTGGTCCAAACTGGGCTGGTTAGAGGCTCCCTCCACCATTAATTGGTCCAAACTGGGCTGGTTAGAGGCTCCCTCCACCATGAATTGGTCCAAACTGGGTTTTTTAGAGGCTCCCTCCACCATGAATTTGCCCAAACTGGGCTGTTTAGAGGCTCCCTCCACCATGAATTGGTCCAAACTGGGCTGGTTAGAGGCTCCCTCCACCATGAATTTCCCAAAACTTGGCTGTTTAGAGGCTCCCTCCACCATTAATTGGTCCAAACTGGGCTGGTTAGAGGCTCCCTCCACCATGAATTGGTCCAAACTGGGGTTTTTAGAGGCTCCCTCCACCATGAATTGGTCCAAACTTGGCTGTTTAGAGGCTCCCTCCACCATGAATTGGTCCAAACTGGGGTGGTTAGAGGCTCCCTCCACCATTAATTGGTCCAAACTGGGCTGGTTAGAGGCTCCCTCCACCATTAATTGGTCCAAACTGGGCTGGTTAGAGGCTCCCTCCACCATGAATTTGCCCAAACTGGGCTGTTTAGAGGCTCCCTCCACCATGAATTTGCCCAAACTGGGCTGGTTAGAGGCTCCCTCCACCATGAATTGGTCCAAACGGGTTTTTAGAGGCTCCCTTCACCATGAATTGGTCCAAACTTGGCTGTTTAGAGGCTCCCTCCACCATGAATTGGTCCAAACTGGGGTGGTTAGAGGCTCCCTCCACCATTAATTGGTCCAAACTGGGCTGGTTAGAGGCTCCCTCCACCATTAATTGGTCCAAACTGGGCTGGTTAGAGGCTCCCTCCACCATGAATTGGTCCAAACTGGGGTTTTTAGAGGCTCCCTCCACCATGAATTGGTCCAAACTTGGCTGTTTAGAGGCTCCCTCCACCATTAATTGGTCCAAACTGGGCTGGTTAGAGGCTCCCTCCACCATGAATTGGTCCAAACTGGGTTTTTTAGAGGCTCCCTCCACCATGAATTTGCCCAAACTGGGCTGTTTAGAGGCTCCCTCCACCATGAATTGGTCCAAACTGGGTTTTTTAGAGGCTCCCTCCACCATGAATTGGTCCAAACTGGGCTGGTTAGAGGCTCCCTCCACCATGAATTGGTCCAAACTGGGGTGGTTAGAGGCTCCCTCCACCATTAATTGGTCCAAACTGGGCTGGTTAGAGGCTCCCTCCACCATTAATTGGTCCAAACTGGGCTGGTTAGAGGCTCCCTCCACCATTAATTGGTCCAAACTGGGCTGGTTAGAGGCTCCCTCCACCATGAATTTGCCCAAACTGGGCTGTTTAGAGGCTCCCTCCACCATGAATTTGCCCAAACTGGGCTGGTTAGAGGCTCCCTCCACCATGAATTGGTCCAAACTGGGGTTTTTAGAGGCTCCCTCCACCATGAATTGGTCCAAACTTGGCTGTTTAGAGGCTCCCTCCACCATGAATTGGTCCAAACTGGGGTGGTTAGAGGCTCCCTCCACCATTAATTGGTCCAAACTGGGCTGGTTAGAGGCTCCCTCCACCATTAATTGGTCCAAACTGGGCTGGTTAGAGGCTCCCTCCACCATGAATTTGCCCAAACTGGGCTGTTTAGAGGCTCCCTCCACCATGAATTTGCCCAAACTGGGCTGGTTAGAGGCTCCCTCCACCATGAATTGGTCCAAACGGGTTTTTAGAGGCTCCCTTCACCATGAATTGGTCCAAACTTGGCTGTTTAGAGGCTCCCTCCACCATGAATTGGTCCAAACTGGGTTTTTTAGAGGCTCCCTCCACCATGAATTTGCCCAAACTGGGCTGGTTAGAGGCTCCCTCCACCATGAATTGGTCCAAACTGGGGTTTTTAGAGGCTCCCTCCACCATGAATTTGCCCAAACTCTGCTGGTTAGAGGCTCAATCCACCCTGATTTTCAAAACAAATGTTGGTGCCAACCTCAACTTACTACAAGGGCCAAATTCACTGCTGGTGACAAGCTCTCCTCACTGCAAGTGCCAAATACACATGTTTCAAGGTGTTTTCCTACTGTCAGAGAGGTGGTATTGAGTGTGTAAAGTGTGTAGTTGTTAGGCTGTGATGTTGGGGTAATAGAGGGTCTTTGGTGTGTTAGATGCCCCCAGACATGCTTCCCCTGCTGTCCCAGTGTCATTCCAGAGGTGTTGGCATCATTTCCTGGGGTGTCATAGTGGACTTGGTGACCCTCCAGACACGGATTTGGGTTTCCCCCTTAACGAGTATCTGTTCCCCATAGACTATAATGGGGTTCGAAACCCGTTCGAACACACGAACATTGAGCGGCTGTTCGAATCGAATTTCGAACCTCGAACATTTTAGTGTTCGCTCATCTCTAATCATTATCTATTAGGCTTCCTAACCAGCTAACTAAGAAAAGAAGGGAAAGACAAACCATAACGCCTATCGAAGTAAGTCTGTTAAATTTTCTCTAACTTATGACTTGGCCTTTAAGGAGCCGATTTCTAAGTATTCCACACAAATGAAAAAAAAAAAGGTTTACCCAGAACATCCTCTACTAGTCCTGCTACATTGTTACATCAGTTTTTTCCCACAACATGTATACATAATCACTGGGTATTATACTGTGCATAATAACCAATAAAGGTGGTTAATGTAATGATATGTAGTCAATTTATTATTTTAACCAGTTATTTTACATACAACTCAAATCCTCTTGGCTGAAGTGATAAATTACAATATTCAGGAAGTGCGGAATTTTCATCAGTGCTTGTGAAATAAAATGACTGTTTTATTCAATGAAAAACTGTTTTATTCTTATCATATTTTTTTTTAAAAAAACAACTTTCTACTTGTTACAATATGGCAAACTGTCATGGCATGTGGAATTACACAGTCACCCACGCTACTTGCAGCTACATTTTCCTGAAAGACATTTTATCCCAAAGTTACATTTTTTGAAACCTTTGAACACCTGTGATTGAAGATTTCTTAGCTCACTCACGAAGAGTCACAATTACACCTGGAACTTCCTCTTGTGACAAGAAATTCTCCTTACAAATGGCAAACTAGTTCCTAGAATATTTTTGAGCCAATCGTTCTTTCTTAGTGCCAATTTCATACAACCTGCCATCAGCATCCACCTGCAGAATAACCCCAAAAATGTTCCTGGAGTCACTTCTACCCCTGTCAGGAACTGACAAGTTCAAACCTAAATAAGTGTGACATTTATCACACTAACAGGAGAGTGCTGGATATTATTCATAATAACTAGGGTTGAGCGATTGGGATTGGAAAAGATCGGATTCCGATCGGCGATCGAGAAAATTTCACTATCGTGATTGGAATTCCGATCCCGATCTTTTCGGGCGGGATCGAGATCGGGGCTTATTTCCCACAATGCTTGGCTACTGGCCAATCATTGTGGGAAAAGCTTAGCATCCATAGGAATGAATGGGTGCAGCTGGCCGCTTGACCCCCTGCATGCTGGCTGTGTCCATTCATTCTTATGGATTTACCGCAGCCTGCCACTCTTCTGCTTTGTCCCAGTTTTACCGTATACTCAGCTGAATATACGGTAAAACAGGGACGAAGCAGAAGAGTGGTAGGCTGCGGTAAATCACTGTGTGCTGCGCTACAAGTCACTTTACAGTAGTATCTATCTACTCATGAACTTCACTCAACTTACCTGATCAGAAGTGCTGCCGCTGCCCTCTGCTGGTCTGGCCCTACTCCCTGCATCTCTACAATACTAGTTTAGGGAGGCGGGGGGGGGGCGCAGGGCGCTCTGAAGACATGTGAAGGACAGAGGACCGGACCAAATAGAACTGGGAGCTGCAGCTGTGCAGGTAAGCGGACAGCGGTGGGGGTGGGGGTTAATCACTACACAGCATGGGGTCCAAAAATTAAAACAATTTTTGGACTACATGCTGTGTAGTGAATAGGATCATTTTTAAAATCCGATCTGCAATTATTTAAAAAATTCCATTGACTTGCATTGTAATCGGAATTGGGATTGGGATTGGGTTCGAATGAAAAATGATCGGAAATCGGGTTTTAAAAATGATCCTGAAATTTCAAGATCGGCTCAACCCTAACAATAACATATTAATGTGATTAATTCTCTAAAATCTAATATATTTCTCACATTAATCACCTTTATTGGTTACTAGGAGAACCCAGCTTCACCCGGGTATATTTTATTTTTTGCTTGATTGTGGCCCCATAATAATTGTCCATTTTTGCACTGGTGTATTTTATATGTTGTTTGTGTGTGTGGCCATAAGCGTCATGTGATCATGTGCATCTCAGCTTAGATATCGTGAAAAATCTGCAATTTGTTATGGATACCTGGAGTAAAGCTGTGGAGTAAAGCTGTGTGAATGTGAACTTAAGTAACAGTGTCATCCAAAGCGCCCTGCCCCTTTAAAGCTGACCTACAGCAGTGAAGAAAAATGGCTGATTTGGTTTGGAAACTTGGATTAAAGCTCTCATTTGTGATGGTGTCTGCTGAGCTTTGTATCTAATCCCCTGATGTGTGTTGATGTATGCTGTGCTGTGTATTTAATCTTCTGATGCGTGTATCTCAGTTTGGATATCAGATAAGGAAATCTGGATTAATGTAGCGTGCATGTTGAGTGACTGTGTGTATGGCAGTTGGAATATGAGTGAAAGACTTTCAGGTTTGTATTGCTAATCCAAGTCATTGTTTTTGGAATACTGTATTTCAGGAATGGTACATCCGAGAGTTGAGATCTGACCTTAAACCCACCCAGACACCTAATGTACCTGTGTACCAAATTTAGTGAAGATCAGTCCAGTTGTTTGGTTGCGCATAAAGAACAGACAGACAGATAAACAGACAGAAACTTATTTTTATATATATAAGAGATTATGTATAATACCCTGTTACTATGCCTACTACCCACATTTATCAATTACAACAATTACATATATATGTAATTGCAACAATTACATATATATATGTAACAATAACATATATATATATATATATATATATATATATATATATATATATATATATTAAATAAACCTTCACGCACAAGTTGAACAAAATAAAATACAGCCTTAACTTCAGGCAAAAACAAAATAATAAAAAAAACTGCTCGCCTGCACAGCTAACTAAACAGAACTGATAACCTAACTATTAATATTGTCTCACTGGACTCAGGGTTACAGGACATAACCACACACACCTCATTTCACCTCATGGAACTACCCTGCAATGCAGGATCTACAGCCTTTTCCTGACCCAGTAATGAGCCAAGGCTCTACACCTGGAGTTGAGGACTACTCCAAATCCGCACCACACATATGTCAGAAACCTGGGGCTGATATATCTGCACTCCAGCACACTGCCTGTCAACTTCTCACTATATATATATATATATATATATATATATATATATATATATATATATATATATATATTTATATGCACACACTCACACACACATTATATATACATATTTGTATATTATTTCATTCTTGATTGTGACTAGAGATGGGCAAACCACTCAAGACTTGTCTTGTTTTGGGTTCACATGGTTTTGTGATCAACATTTGTTTTAGGTTTTAGTATGGTACAAACCACACTATTAGGCTAAGGCCCCACTGGCCGGAAATGCTACGCTAAAGCGCTGCGTGAACAAACACGGCATGAACGCATTGCGGTTCTTCCCGCAGAACTTTGAACAGAAAGTTCACAGAGTTTTCCTCTGTGGGCTTTCTGTTATAATTATATCTATGGGAAAGCCGCCGGCGTTTCCGTAGATATAATTGACATGCTGCGTTTTTCAAAATTGTAATGAATCCCATGAATCTCATCCACTTTGCAAGTACTGTAAAACACTACGTTTTTTACCACGCCATTTCCATCATGGCTAAATCGCATCATTTATGGCCAGTGGGGTCCTGGCCTTAGTGCTCCTAGGAACTTATCTATACAATTTCTAGATCTCCAAGACAAACACAGCCAAAATTATGTCAAAATGAAAATGACGTGTGCCTATGGAAAAATAGATGTTAAGCACTGGATACAAACTCCAACGTTAAACATACAATGCACTGACACGTGATTTTACACATTTTAACCATTATATGATGCAGGCATTATTTCTGTGTTTCCGTTTTTTTACACGCTGAAGTTATACTTGAAAATGGTACCATTTATTATTCTGTACAATGTACTGGGAAGTAGAAAAATAATTCTTACTGGTTTTGTTTTTACAGCTTCCACTGTGCAGTAAAAATACTATATTACCTTTATTCGCTGGGTCATAGGATCACAGTGATACCAAATTTCTATAGTTTTTGTTATATATGCTTTAATAACTTTACAAAAATTCCAAATTTGGAAGAAAAAAAAAACAAATTTTCTATGAATCACCATACTCTGATACCCGTAACTTTTTATTATATTTCATTGTACAGAGTTGTACAAGGTGTCTTTTTTTGTTGGACAATATGTAGTTGTTTTTTTTTTTTACCATGATGGGGAATGTATGATGTTTTGATAATTTTTTATTCAATTTTTTTAAGTAAGTCAAATTGGCAAAGAAACTCCATTATAGCTATTTTGATTTTTTTTTTTTTCCCCCCCTGCTACAGTGTTTACTGTATAGGAGAAATGTTTTTATGTTTTAATATTTTGGTCATTTTCAAACTTATGGATATCTAATGTAGTATGCAATTTCCAGGTCGCTTGTGCTATATATTGCAATACTACTGTATTGCAGTCTATGGAAGATTCACTATGTGACTATTGAAGCCTTCTGCAGGCAGGCTTCAATAGTTACATTAATAAGTCACGATTGGGAGCATTCAGAAGGCTCCCAGGTTACCATGGTAATTGGAGGGCTCCTGCGATCGCTCTGTGGGGGGCTGCTCATTACTGATCATACTATGGAAACTGAAACAACTGCTGAGATGCCATGGTCACATTTGACCATGGTATCTGAGTGGTTAAATGCCCGTGATCAGAGTCCCTGCTGTTTGAAACAATATAGAACCAGCAGAAAGTGTGTCTGCTCTGCTACAGAGTGGATGTCATAGTTAGTCATCTGCACTAGGACGTATATGTATGTCCTGATGTACATAGGGGTTAGCATTTAAAATCCTCCAAACAGGTGCTGTCCTGGGGTTTCTTTTTAGACACACTTGGCCAAGTATTGTCCTTGTCTATAATTGCTGTTCCACAAGTTGATTGTGGTGTGCACCTTTCCCCAGACATACACATCCACGTTTACCGACACATAGGAAAATAAAGCATGGACAGCTTCTGTAGAAAAGTAATGCTCCATCAAGGTTGAGTATATGCCATTAGTTTATGAAACTGAGTGGTACAGCAGTAACTCCACCACCAGCCAGGTGCAAGTTAAGTTGCACAACTGCCGGATTACTGGACCCATAATGCTGTCTCCTGGACACATATTCCCTTATGTATGACTAATGGCGTGGAAGAGGAGGAAGAGAAACACTTGATGATGATAATGATGATGATGATGAGGATAATGATAACGACGACAACCATGTGCTAGTCATAAATGTGGCCTGTCTGCAAGAAAGATCACATTGGAGAGTGGGCGAACAGCTATAACTAAGTTTCTACTTGCAGATCTTGCACAGTGCCATGGATTTATCATTTGGCAATTTACAAAAAATTCCCTCACGGGATAGGACCGTGTGTAGTTGCTGCCACCAGCAGCAGCAGAAACATGTTTTCACTACAGCTACCAGTGCCCCCACCCTGCTGGGTTCCCCTAAGTCTGCCATTGGCAGGCTTTTTTTGGATGTTTGGTCTGCACAATCTATGAAATTACTGAAGTTACCACTACCACCGATTTCTTCAACTGATGTCACCTTATCACCCTGACACGGCTGCCAAGTCTTATTTGCAAAAGAATCATCATTGACAATGTCGTCATTTTCCTTGCTTTTTCCAACTTCAGAAATCCCCTTAGCTCCTCTACCAAAATAACTACAGGAGTAGTAGTAGCACACACCTATTGAATGATTTGGATTTCATGAAACATTTGTACACAAGATTATGTCTGTTTACTCTCAATGTAGTGTAAAATTTAAGCCCTTACGTCTACTTGAGTGCAGTTGTAATTCCCATACCTGCAGCCTATTTTACCAATTTGAACTCACTTGCGGTGTCCTTTGAGCTAAGGCCCTACTTTGTGGATGTTACTTTTTTCTTGTACTTTCTCTCAGGCCAGCTGAGGTTTCTGAGGTGATTGGTGCCGACTTCCCCAACTGTGAATATTTATTAGCTAGATATTTGGGTCTGAAAAGTCTGTGGCCTATTCTGGAGTACCAGTGTTGTGCCCCCACTGTCTTCTTCCTATATATAGATTGGCCATTTGGGTCTGGAAAGGAGCAATGGGATTACAAGGATTGAAAGGCCTGTTGGAAAACTCACCCCTTTGGTGCTTCCCCTCTAAGTATTGCCCACTGCTAAAAATGGCTCAGATATACATAATCGAACAATGCTATTTTATCCCATATTTATCTGTCCAGAATTAAATGCCTTTTCCACTCCATGTGGTATCACAGGTTACAGGAGAAAGATGTGGATTTTTTTTTTTTTTTTGGGGGGGGGGAGGTTCTTCCCTTTTCATCGGTGGTGGTGTCCAGCTCCTCTTACGCCAGAATTTTGTTTGCTGGGCCTATTGGATGAGTTGTTGTGGACCCATCACACACATATTTTACTGAGGGAAACTATTTTTATGACCAGAAAGGCAGTCATCGTTCATTGAATGGGGAAACAACACCTATCCCTACCGCAGTGGAGATCATTTGTCAATAAGATCCTATAATTGCTAGTATGTTGTTTATAAAACCTATAAATGTCCTCAGCCATTTCCGAAAATAAGGGGGCCATGATGTGATACGGCATCTCTAATTATCCTCAGCTATTGCCCTGGACTAGACCATGTCTAGATTGTAGGCCCTTTTCTCTTAATCTGTTGTATTGTGCTACATTAACACATTTTTTCCTCCCCCCCAAATTACTGGACTATCCCAAATCTACATTGTAACTCTAGGTTCACAATAGCATTTGGGTTTTCGTCCTTCAAAAATGGAAAACCCTATCCACTTAAAAAGCAGTTAGCTGCAGCAGTTTGTGGAAACCCGGTAGGTTTTAGGTGTAGGGCATTTTTCTCTGCCTATTTTAAAGCAGAATGGGGGATGGAGTCTTGTACTAAGACTCAAACACGAATTTAAACCTTGCGCTAAATATTTACAACACATCTACATTTGTTGTACTCTTCTTTTGTAATGCATTTTGTTAGGATTTTGATTTGTAGCTCTGTATGGCTCTATTTGTTGTATTCAATAAAATGAGGTTTGTTTTTTTGTTTGTTTGTTTTTTGTTTTTTTTAAAGGCAGCCAAGGTTGTTGCTTGGCTGCCTTTAAAAGGTTTGTTTTTGTCTAGTGTCCCAAATGTTCCCCATCCTCAATATCAGCTGTATTTCCATCCTTATGCGCACCCTTCAATACAGCTGATTGGGGCGGCAGGGCACTGCTGTCTCTCATAGGCTACAGGCCTCTTTACAGGCCTGTAGCTTATAATGGAATGGATGGCACTGAGGAGAAATTTAAACCACATGGAGAGCAATTGAGGAGACAATGTTATGCGTGAGAGACTACTGAGGGGCATTATATTATGTTGAGGATCACATATGGGCATTATACGATGTGTGAAATTACTGAGGGGCATTATACTGTGTGAAGACACTAAGGGTGATTTTTATGGAGTATGGAGTTATGGAGAGTCGATATACAGCGTGGGAGCACTGAGGAGCCATTATGCTGTGTGAGGGCTACTGAGGAGGAATGAGAGTTGGTGGAGACTAAGGGGGAATAGGCAGAGTTACAGGCTTGTTCTAAATCAAATAGATTTACAGTTGTGTCAGGTTTCATGTCCCCAAAACACTACCCCACCTCATCCCCTTCCACACACACAGACACACACACACATACACACAAACACTTTTTTTTTCTTTTACCATGGCCCAAAGTTTGGGGGAAAGGGGGAACTGTGATGGAAATGTGAGGACTTGTGGTTGGAAGAAGAGTTCATGATGATCTGCACTAAATGGAGAAGGTAAAAAGGAATATCTCTAACCAAGGAAATTGTGACCCTTTGAGACTTTGGATGTAATAGGTATGGATTTTTCCTGTGTTACCTGCAACTGCTATTTTGTACTGTTGTGTGGCGTGAACGCGAGTGGGAATGAAGTGGCTAGGGAATGTTTGCTATTGAGAATTGCACTGGGGTTTGAGCCCTGGAATTTTCAAGATCCTGGCAATGCCCCTGCTTCACACACTTTCTTGACTGAATATGGATTTGTTGTTTGTATCTTAGTCCAGCATTTCAGCTCCCTCTTTTAAGTTTTCTCAGGGACACACTTTGTCTTACGTCTGATCACTGGGAGTTTGGACTGTATTATTATGGTTCATTCCTAGGAGTGCGTGCTCTCGATAATTGCCCTGAATATTAGGTTGCCTATTATGGTTTTAACAGCAAAGAGACTCTAATCGTCTTATCACCAAGCAACATTTGAACACAGATAATCCCTTTAACTGTAAAACATCATTCATTACTCATGCCTGCTTTCCTATAAATCTTGACATGCAGACATACATAACTTTCTTACTTTTAATGTTGATTTTGTAGTGTGTTCTAAATAAAACAAAAAATCTATGGCTATGAAGCAAACAACTTGTTACATCACACTCATCTTAGGCCTGCATTGGTAATCCGCTCGGGGAGTCCACATAGGGACCCCCCGAACGGACTACTGAACGCATTGGCAAGCAGTGTGCAGTGGAAGCACACGGACCCCATAGACTATAATGGGGTCCATGTGCTTTCCGCACGTTCTCCGCATTGAACATGTGAACAGAAAAGTAGTTCACAATCTACTTTCCTGTCCACATGGCTCATGCAGAGACCGTGTGGAAAGCGCATGGGCCGCATTACAGTCTATGGGGTTTGTGTGCTTTCACTGCACACCGCTTGCCAATGCGTTCAGTAGTCCGTTCAGGGGGTCCCCATGCAGACTCCCCTGAACAGATTACCACGCAGATGTGAAATAGGCCTCAGAAACATAAGTCATGTTGTAATCAATAGTAAGCTTGATTAGGCAGACTATCAATTCAGAAATTTATATATGCAGATATTTGGTCACATACATTCTCATGACATTAGGATAGAATTTAAAGTTAGACAAACACTTTTATTAATGAATCTAAATCAGTGTATCCACTTAGCCACCTAATTTCCATAAACCATACTTGACTTGCTGAATGGATTTCTCAGCATAATTAGTAATATGTTTATTTAGTTTAGTCTTAATTTACAATTCTAATTAACCATGAATTCTTGACTGCAGTAGCAACGGTTGGACAATGAAAGGAGAGATCAGGATGGAAAGGTGCAGAGCTCTTTTTAAGAGGGGCATTTTGGACCCTTCAAGAAGCAGGGCACAGCTGTGACTCTTTCCTCTGTTCCCCTATTGCTATGACTCTCGGTGCAGATAGGAAAATATAAAACAGCAGGACATCAGCATCTATCTGAATTGAGATTTAGATAGGAGTAAGGAAAGAACTAGGATTGAGCATTCAGATTATGGTCTGTAAAGTTACTCCACTTCCCAGGTTATGAATTTGGCTAAATTATCCATGCTTGTGGAATATTTTTCACAATGTGTACATTGTGCTTGTTGGTGTGTGAGGTTGTTTTAGCTTATTAGATTATGCCTTTGACTGTTTAAATGGTTATAATCATTAGAAAGACATCAAAAATTATATTTATTAATTAGGATATTGTTACAGAGTATACTCATATCTCAAGTTATGCTATAACAGCAGTTATCATGCCTTTGATGAGCCCGAGCCCCCGACCTCCTGTATAAGTACCCTTTAAGACTTCAAACCTAACAAAGCATGATTGAATGCCATGCCCCTGCCATGAGGAATGAACAAAACACAGCAGATGGGCAGGGTGTAAATGCCAAGTTAGTTCACCCTCTCACTTCTTTTATTTGATCATCTTACTTACTTATGCTCCTAGGATCTTTAAAGGGGACCTTTCACTATCTATAATAACTCCAGTTGTTTCCATCCTTTAATAGGTGCCACTCCACTGGTTGGGATACAGTTGGAATTTTTTTTCTCTAGCTTCTACCATTTTTGAGCAATTAATGCTGTTAGTTTCTGTACTGGATATGCTAATTAGTAGAGATGAGCAAACAGTGAAATGTTCGAAGTTCGAAGTTCGATTCGAGTAGCCACTCAATACTCGACTGTTCGATCAAACATCGAACCCCATTATAGTCTCTGGGGAAAAATACTCGTTTAGAGGGAAACCAATGTTCGACTCAGGAGGGTCACCAAGTCCACTATGACACCTCAGCAAATGATGACAACACCTCGGGAAGGAAACTGGGACAGCAGGGGAAGCATGCCTGGGGGCATCTTACACGTCAAAGTCCCTGTATTACCCCACTATCACAGCCTATCAACCTTCCAAACTCAGTAGAACCGCTATGAAAGTGGAAAAATACCTGGAAACCTTTTTTCTTCCCCTATTGAATGGACAGAAATCCAAATTTTACTCTAATGAAACCTTAACAAGCACCCCTTTAAATCACGTTGCCCATGACAACCACAGATGGAATAGGCAATGGGAAATCCAACAGTACCCACCCTGAACTGTCATTGTGGATGTGTGTGTGTGTGTGTGTGTGTGTGTGTGTGTGTGATGTGGTAAGACCTTCCAAAATTCACTTTTCTGGCCCTTAATGTGAGCCCTTCCAAATCAAGTTAGAGGCCCACAAGCTGAGTTACCAGCAGAGATTGAGGCCCTTTAGGTGACTTCAGCTTCTTACCAGCAGAGTTTTAGGCCCTTTAACTTAGTTGAGCCTCACACCAGCAGTGTTTTTGGCCCTTGGAGTGAGTTGAGCCTCTAACCAGCAGAGTTTGGGGAAATCAGAGTTTTGCGACAGGGTGCCATTAACGTGTCCCAGAGCTTAGACAGTGTACCCCTTGTGGGTGTGGACCGGACGCCACTTGTTCGCCTCATGGAGGAACTGTCCTCTCTACCGCCAACGACACTTGATGGAAACATCTCCATCATGTTCTGCACCAAATGCTTGTGGCAATCATTAATGCAATTGGCCCTCCCCTCTACTGGAATAAAAGACGAGATGTTATTTTTATACCAGGGGTCAAGGATTGCAAATATCCAGTATTGGTTGCTTTCCATTATTTTGACTACGCGCTTGTCACTTGAAAAGCACCCCAACATGAAGTCAGCCATGTGTGCCAGAGTTTTACTTGGCATGACTTCGCTGCCCCCACCGGAATGGTCACTCTCCATTTCCTCCTTTTCCTCCTCCTCCCTTTCGCCCCATCCGCGCTGCAAGAATGGAACGCATTGAACTTCCCCGGTAGCCTCCTGTGTCACAATCATATCATCTGCCACGTCTTCATCCTTCTCCTCCTCCTCCGTCATTAAACGCTGTGAAGCGGACAGGTGTGTGGAACTACTCTCCTGCTGTGACGGTTCTGCTGCTATCCATGACTCCTCATTGTGATCTGCGTTATCCCTGATGGCAATGAGGGATTCTCGCATCACACACAAGAGCGGGATTGCTAGGCTCACTAGTGCGTCGTCACAGCTGACCCTCTTGGTGGACTCCTCAAACACCCGTAGGATTTCACATAGGTCTCCCATCCATGGCCACTCAATGTTGAGAAACTGAGGGAGCTGACTTTGTGGCACCCTAGAGTTTTGGAGATGGTACTCTATCAAAGGTCTCTGCTGCTCAACCACTCTGCTCAACATATGATATGTTGAGTTCCAGCATGTGGGGACATCGCACAACAGCTGGTGTTCGGGCAGTTTTCTTACCTATGCTAGGAACTTACTCTGAGCCTGTCCTTTCATATACTGCATGTCTAAGTTGTTTCCAGCATTTCAAAAACAGCTTCTGAGATAAAAACTAAGAACTACTGGAAAATTCTATGAATTGTAACATCATCCAAGTTGGCCTACTTTCAAGTCAAGGGGAAAGCATTTCTAAATATTGAATTGATTGACAATATTACTAATTACTATTTACACAAGTCTAAATAATTCTCCATTTTTGTTGATGCTTGAAAACAGCCACATATCACAGCTAAAGCCTAGCGCTTTGTTAACACGTTAATTCTAAGCCAATATGTAAAACTCCACAATGCACACTAACAAATTGTTCTAGAGTAGCTGTCTGGAAACATTTTGCCACTGAAGCAATAGATTTTTTTACATTTAGCGCAGCTGGCCAGTGATGGATTCAGCCCAGAGCATTTTTTATTGTTGGAACTGTACTTTGTCAAACCTCTATCACTTATCCAGTAAATTGTTATAATTCAGTTAGTCTATAACTACATATCTTAGGACCATTCACAACATATGGTGATCTAAGGTAACTAATGTAGAATTAATTTAAAAAAAACGCATTAGAATGCTTAAAGAGTAGCTTGTAGTAAAATATTACAGAAAGATCTAGATAGCAGCATGAGCAAAAACATTGCGGATGAACTTTAACATGGAACTTTAAATATGACACTTGACTCTATAGCATTGGGTGTTTGCTGTCTTGGAGGCAGCAGTGCCTGCGATGAGAAAAATCTCTGATCTCAGACACTGAACCCCTCAGATACTTTAGTTATATGTGACAATGCTAGAGTTTAGAGTGGAGTGGGTAAAATCAGGAGCTGCCTGGCATGCTGTGGATCCAGTAGGTGGTGCTGCCTCCTTTGACTGATAGTAAGGGGCATCACCGGCTGTGTCCATGTCAAACTAGGCGAGTTAGGTCGCATATAGGAGAGGCATAGCTAGCAGTTTATTCACCTGAGGAAGTGAAATGGTGACATTGGTGTTCTTGAAAAATAGTTTGCAGATGTAAAGAATAGAGATGAGCAAACAGTAAAATGTTCGATATTCGATATTCGTTTCGAGTAGCCCTTCAATATTCGACTACTCGAATCGAATATCGAGTCCTATTATACTCTATGGGGGAAAAATGCTCGTTTCAGGGGTAGGCAACATTCGATCAAATAGAACTTACCAAGTCCACGAGTGAGGGTCGGGTTGGATTCTCCGAGAAGTCTTCTCCGTGCAGCGTCCCTGTGGCGTCTTCCAACTCTGAATTCACTCTGCCAGACATCAGGCCTGGGCAGAGCTGACTGCGCATGCCCGCACTACAAGAAAATGGCCGCTTACAGTCAAAGCGGACATTTTCTTGTAGCACGAGCATGCACAGTGAATTCAAAGCCAGAAGATGCCACGGGGGCGCTGCGCGGAGAAGGCTTCTAAAGGTAAGAGAAGAACCAGCGTTGATTGGCCGACTGTATAGCATTTGGCCAATCAACACTGGTTCTGCATCAAATTTTTACATTCGAATAGCGAGTAGTATTCGATCGAGTACAAGTATTTCGAATACCGTAGTATTCGATCGAATACCTACTCAAACGAATACTACTCGCTCATCTCTAGTAAAGAAATGTTTTGCTGGCAAGGGGGTGCCCAGAACCCTTAAAGCTTATTAAAAAAGTCTCTAGTTTTTCACAAGCCAATTTGCTAAGTGAGAAAAAAGTAAAAAAAAACAAACAAAAAACCATGATGTCACTAAATCATTTTCTCTTTTTAATTCAGTTCACATACAGCAGCGGTTTGTTCAGCAATTATGCATAATTGCCATATAATTATGAAAGACCCGTCTGGTCAAGAGTTGTTTGGAGGACCAATCATCTACATGACAAGACAAATTTGTTCCAAAAGGTAATTGCAAATATGGTCAATGTGATTTTTTTGCACTCTTAAAAGGGTTCTCCCATCTTAGGCTTTCAGCCAGGCTGCCTTCAGTGTCTGCTTCTCACTTCCTGTATTTCTCCTCCCTCCCCCCTCACTTCTGAACGGGACTCAGAACACATAAGCAGATCAGATAATCTTCTGATTCTTGTACAGAGCAGACTCAGTGTTATCTGTGCGTTTACCTAGAGAGGTAACAGACTTGGCTTTATCAGCAAAGTGCAATTATCTGAATAGCTGAGTGATTGTCCTGCAGGCAAGAGAAGTGAGTAAGTGACATCACTTGTCCTATCTCACAGGTCTGTGGTTATAGCAACGCTGTGTAAACAATAGGAGGAATAAGGTCACATCGCAGGAGAACAAAGCAGAATTTCTAAAGCAATATATTTTGGAAAAGTCTTCAATTTGCATAAGATACCAGTATAGATAGGATCCTTGAGATGGGACAACCCCTTTAATTCACAAAGTCTTACAGATGGATGTAACTCTGTATGCAGTGAACCAGTTTATTAAATGCAGGGCCACCCTTAGTGTATACGTTGGTTTATGTGTCTGCAGTAGCTATTATTTAGACAAGACAATCTGTCATAAGGTTCACCATGTCTTATACAACATGTATGAGTGTCCCACAATTGCTTACAATTTACTGGGATAGAGTGTATTGCTCATCCTCTGGCTGGGGGTTATCAACACAAAATATTGTTGCAGCAGGAGACAAGATGGATTATTAGCACTGATATCTTAGAACACCTGGGCATGAATGATATAAATGGTTTGTTTCCTTTCTTTACATAATATTTTTTTGTATTGGTATTTTTATTGTGTTGGTATTAACACTATTAAATTCATTAACCTTTTATGCTTTAAGGAATATATGACTATGTTTTACAGATTAATGATAATAACCTCTTTCTCTTTTATAGTCCTGTGTGTTTGTAATTGTCCCCTGATGGTATAGGGTTGCTCACAGGTAGTAAAGCAGTAGCTCTGGGTCTCCGCTATACATTACATTGGAGACCCGGTAGCTATGGCAGCAACTCTGCAGCAGAGTGGCCGCCACCATCTTTAAAGACATTGCATTCACTGTAACAGTACAATGGATATGAAATGAAAGAAATTTTTTTGAGAGAAGTCCTCAGTAGTTGATACCTTTTTTAATGGCTAACTTAAAAAGTTTTTTGATGACCTATCAAGCTTTCGGGACTACTATAAACGTCCCTTCATCAGGATGGTACCATCCTGATGAAGGGACCTTTCTAGTAGTCCCGAAAGCTCGATAGGTCATCAAAAAACTTTTTAAGTTAGCCATTAAAAAAGGTATCAACTACTGAGGACTTCTCTCAAAAAAATTTCTTTCATTTCATATCCACTGGCTAACACGGTACAAGGACATATTTTTTCTAGTACAATGGATGTCAAGAATAGGTTCTCACCACCAGGACACCATCTCCTAAAAGACGTGTATCTGCAGCATCACTCCACTCCCTGTTCGCCCCCACCCCACATTTGAAGTATAAGACTCAACCCAGAAAATTATGGTAGTTATGTAATCTGTCTGTGTGAATGGGGGAGATTTATGAACACTAGCATAATCAACACCAGTCTTCATAAAGCCATCACTTTTGGCTTTATGAAGCCACAGTGATGCACAGAATGCACAGAGCAAAAATTGTGGTTAAAATGTGAAGCAAATACAAAAATAAGACTGCCAATGTCTATGCATATTAAAAAAAAAAAAAAAAAAAAAAAAACCTGAATCTGGCATTTTAGACTTATTTTGCTGTTCATTCTCTGCTATAGCCAGTGTACATGTGAGCTAAACAATACCTCCTATAATGTTACAGCTCAGATTTTATCCAGATATGGAAGCAGAGAAACAGTGGCGTAACTAGGAATGGCGGGGCCCTGTGGCGAACTTTTGACATGCCCCCCCCCCCCAAAGATCTGGACCGAGTCCCTCCTACACATTCCTGCGCACTCTATTATGTGCCATAGTGGCCCCTGCACACAGTATTATCCCCCATAGTGGCCCCTGCACACAGTATTATGTCCCATAGTGGCCTCTGCACACAGTATTATGTCCCATAGTGGCCCCTGCACACAGTATAATGTCCCATAGTGGCCCCTGCACACAGTATTATGCCCCATAGTGGCCCCTGCACACAGTATTATGTCCCATAGTGGCCCCTGCACACAGTATAATGTCCCATAGTGGCCCCTGCACACAGTATTATGTCCCATAGTGGCCCCTGCACACAGTATTATGTCCCATAGTGGCCCCTGCACACAGTATTATGTCCCATAGTGGCCCCTGCACACAGTATTATGTCCCATAGTGGCCCCTGCACACAGTATTATGTCCCATAGTGGCCCCTGCACACAGTATTATGTCCCATAGTAGCCCCTGCACACAGTATTATGTCCCTTAGAGGCCCCTGCACACAGTATTATACCCCATAGTGGCCCCTGCACACAGTATTATGTCCCATAGTGGCCCCTGCACACAGTATTATGTCCCTTAGAGGCCCCTGCACACAGTATTAATAGCAGTTAACCCCATCATGTCCCTCACATTAACCCTTGTGTACCTCACATAAGAGTTACTGATATGTGACAGACATGGAGGTAATAATAAAGTATCTTCATTATTATTACCCCCATATGTCTCACATATCAGTAACTCTTATGGTGAGGCACATAGGGGTTAATGTGAGGGACTTGAAAGGGTTAACTGCTATTAATATGAGGCACATGGAGTTACTAAAACAAAAGTAATCACCCCAAATGCCTGACATTAATAAGTATAGTAACCCCAGTAAGTCCTGTGTACCTGTTTTCTTTCTTTAGTTTCATTTTCTTGGAGCTTCTCCTCCTCCTCCTCTTGTGTGCAGAACGGCAGGGTCCATTTTCTGTAGAGGGATAAGCCCCGCCTCCTGGCCTCTCCTCAGCCCTCTCATTGGTGGGCAGAGAGAAGCCAGAGAAAGGGAGGGGGAGGAGAGGAAGCGTCCTGGGATCGCTGAGAGGAGCCAGACCTGCAGCTCCAGCATCGGCTCCTGTGTGTCAGCCGTTGCTGCAGCTTCAGACGTATACTTTCCCTATATTATTAGGAAAAGTATTCTACCAACAGGGGGGCCCGATCATTATACTCGGGGGTCCAAAAAGACCTCCAAGAATAATGATAGCAGCGGTAGCAGCTGTCACCGGGCCCCTAATGTCCCGGGCCCTGTGGCAGCTGCCTCTCCTGCTATGGTGGTAGTTACGCCACTGCAGAGAAAGATCCAAGTTAGATCTGCCATAAGTTCTTTTTGTTGCTGTCTTCTCCATGTAACTACTGTATATCAGCTGTATATGTAATCAGTTTAACAGGAAACATTCATTCAAAACAGTGTCAGGTGCAAATTTCTTAGGAAAGACACCAGACCCGGGGGATATGTTCTTATCTCAGACAACTTGACAATTTCTATTTTTAAACTTGCTGTAAATTGGTCTGAGAACCTGATGTACAGTATATGCTAATTAAGAAATCTACATTCTGCTCATCTAAATCATGTAGCAAAAGCTGTTAAAGGCTCCATGTTTCTGAGAGTCATCCAGTCCATCTGGTTACTGTGTATCTAGTTGATAGTGTTCTGCACATTATACCAATAATAGCATTGGCTTTACAGCTGACTTCTTCAATGATATATACTGAACATTTGGAAAGTTATGGACACCTTTGACAAATAACACACATTTTAGCAGTTAGGGCTCGTTCACACAGTGTAACGTCCCGCGAGATGTGGCACGTGTACGCCGCGTGACCCTTTGCGTGCCGTACACGCTCCCATTCATTTCAATGGGAGCGGGGATCGTATGCGCCGCGCTAGTTTGCAGCCGTGCATTTATTCACGGCCGCGAACAAGCGCGGCGCATACGCTCCCCGCTCCCATTGAACTCAATGGGAGCGTGTACGGCACGCAAAGGGTCACGCGGCGTACACGTGCCAAATCTCGCGGGACGTTACACCGTGTGAACGAGGCCTTACCTTGAAATAAAAACAATGTTGCAATATGTTTCAGGCTTCAGCTTTCATTACATCATTTAGTTTAGACCAAAGTTATAGCAAAGGGGCCATAGTAATAGCAATGTCCCCAAGCGGACTCCCCGAACGGAATACCGAACACAGATGTGAATCAGGACTAAAAACGGTGAAATTAACTTTTGCCCAGAGTGACAGAAAGCTTAGCTATATCTCTGGTTTAGACCCTCTCCCCCTTACTGATAAACCTCCTACTTGTTTTTTCACATGTGTTTGTATCTCTGCCACTAATACAAGCTTAATATGATTTATGTATATTCTAAAAACTGCTACCTTCTCTAAGCTTCATTCCTGTACTGTTTTTTCCTTGTGTAAGTTTCAGACTAGCGTTGGGGGTTTCTGTTCTTCGTTACTGCCTGGGAACCTGAACAATGTAAACCTAATCCACTTAGGTTACCTGCCAACCCTATACAATTAATGAGTTCTTCTGGATTTCAACCTTTTTGCACCGTAAATGGGCAGCAGAATCCCTGAACTGACACCGAACCTGTAGCTTTATATAACCTGAAATATATGTTCTCTCTTGTGCTGACAGATATTACAGCTGTGAATTCTTCCTCTCGCTGAAGTCTCTCTTCTCTCTCTCTCTGCATTCATATACAGCCTGTGTAATCCACACTCTGTGTGCTTTCCTCTCTATCTACACTGTGATGCAGTACAGCCTGTGTGATCTGCTAAGTCTAAAGACTTGGATGATTTCCTCTCTGCCACCTCCTCCCCACTTCAAGCTGGTATATACACAGTCCAGTTACATTAATGTGACCACTGCCTAATTTTGACATCAACGTTAAATAACCAATTGCAGAAGGCACGTGTCATCAGCCATCTGGGTGCTCTCATCATTGTGGAAGGCACGATGGATCAGCACAAGTATGCATCTATTCTTGCGGATCATGTTCACACACCAAATGCGAATTGGTTTTCCTCAGGATGATGGCATCTACCAGCAGGACAATGCAATGTGTCATAAAGCTCGCAGTGTACGTGTGTGGTTCGAGGAGCACCAGGATGAGTTTACCAAATTCCTTGGACTTGAACCCAATTGAGAATCTGTGGGACCACCTCGATCGTGTTGTTCGCGCCATGGATGCTCAACCGCGTAACCTAGCGCAGCTGGCCACGGCACTGGGGTTGGCATGACTCCACATCCCAGTGAACATCACAACTTCCCCTCTCTTCCTACACGTCTCGCAGTGGTCCGCTCTGTGAAAGGTGGTTATTCTGGATTTTGACAGGTGGTCACATTAATGTGACTGGACTGTGTATAACATTGAGAAAGGGGAAGGTCGGTACAGTAGCCTAGCCAGCACATCCGGAAGCAAAGTACTATTGTATCTCCAGTACAGAATGTCAAAAGGGTCTAATAATGACCCTATCATCAAATTCTGAGTGTGATTGGCATCTTCTTCGCAATCTCTCCACCTCTTGGAGTCACTAAGGAGGTATCAGTCATACTCAAGAGGCATGATTAGCAAGAGGACAGCTTGACTGAGACTACTTAGGTTAATTTCATTACTTTGTACATAATGTACATGACTTTTTATGCTTTCAAACATTCATAACTTCACTTTGGTGCAATTTAAAGATTAACAAGGGGTACTTCATCCTGCACATGATGGGAGAGTTTATGATGAAGAAATCACCTGAAGGTTCAATTTAAAGCGTATTGTTTTACAACTAATGTTGCAGGATACAAGAAAAAAGTGCTCAGTAACAAATAGTGCAGTGTAAAACTTCTCCAGTATATACACACAAGCATGCCTCATTTGACTCTTCACACTAGACTACCCGACTAGCCTCTCTGGTAACGTCTGGTCTTGATAAATTCTTAAATCTGCCGGAGGTGACTTCACACACCTTCTTCTCCACCAGTGGTGAAATGGCTCGTACTAGCTAGTGGCCATTTTCCCATGGCTGAACCAGAAGAAAGAAGAAATTTTTCAGAAACGGTGACACGAATCAGAATAATAAGGGTAAGAGAAGAATAGCCTTTCTTAAGGATATTTCTATGTGTACTTAGTTAAAAAAGGGAATTCTAATGATAGAATCCCTTTAAGTTTTTTTTGTTGTCCAATCTTGCAACCTGTGCTAATCTGAAAAAAAATCTCTTGTTATTTAATGTTTTTTTTTCATCAATATTCAGTATGATGAAATATTAATCTGAAAAAATATTTGCTTCTTTGCAAATAAAAAGTTATTTAAACCTTTTTTGTTGTTCACCCAAAATCCAGTTTAATACAGCCTGAACTGTAAAAAAAAAATCTCATTATGTAAAGTTGTTTTTCTTCTCATCAAACACACAGTGTGACACAGTCTATGGGGTCTGTGTGCTTTTACTGCACAGTGTCTGCAATTGCATTTGGTATTCTGTTCGGAGGGTCCCCATGCGGACTCTCCCGGACGGAATACAAACATATATGTGAACCAACCCTTACAATTAATTATCCTAAATTACTGCAGCCACACAGTGGAGGAGTTGCTTCACTGTATCCTTCATTAAATATCCAACTGATTGGCTCCTCACCAACTTCAATTGGGCAATATTGCCTGCAACAATGGAACCACTATTGTTACTGTGCTGCAGTTAGGAAAAGTCATGCATTGCCTCAATCTGATAGTTTACTGCTTTTTTTAACCTGTATAGTGGCTTAAAAGAGGTTTTCATGGCCAGAAATGTGTCTGCACATTTCAGCTGTTCGTATGTAACAAAGAACAACTCTGCTTGATTTGTAGAGATAAAATGGTCTGCCTTTGCACTACTTAATCTGCGATATTTCAACTTGGAATTTCACCTCTAACATGCTGGAGCGTCTGTGTGAGCAAAGGTGAACATGAGGGAAGTGTGTCCCAATCATTTTGAAGAGTCCACAAAATTTGTCAACAGGCTCAACTACAGAATCAGCAATGTAATATCTGTATTATAAATCTTACAGGAAACTTTTGGAGGTATGGAAGGACAATTTTCACCTCTTAGTCATTGTCATCACCATGGGTTAATAAAGGAGAATGAGGATTTGGGTCAGGGTTATTATGGTGGAGAAACTGGGACTCCTAGACTGGAAGAAGAGGAGGAACACTCTTTCTTGGATGCAGAGGGGGCCCTTGATATGTCACAGACACAGCCAGGGGAAGAGGCAGACCCTTATATTTTTCAAGATGATGATGATGATGATGAGAACGACCACGCTGGCCAATCACCAGTCAAATCAACAATCAATCAAAACACCAACTGATCAAATCAAAACACCAATCAATGGCAGGCCCCTGGGTTACACAGCAACAAGTATATTATGGGCATCAAGCAGAGAAATGAGTACTTCCCATAGAAAAGAAAAATTGCATTATTATCTGGATAGGCTGTATACCCAGCTTACTGCAGCATTTAGGGAGACCACTGCAACTTCCAGTTGGAAACATACTCAGTTGGCCTCTGTGCACTCCCACTCCACCTCACTCTCCCAGCACTACACCTTCTCTGCCAGTGCCATGGCTCTAAGATTCAGGAATAAAAGGAGCATCAGCAGCCAGGTCCAGTACAGTATCTGGAAGATGATGAATCAGAAAATGTTTCAGCTCATAGCACCAACTGGTGCCACAACAGGTAACTGACACCCTCCAGCTGCACTAGCAGGTACAGTCATACCTAGTGTGCACCTATATTCCAGCAGATAACACTGAACCCATGGAATTCTGAACCAATAGGATAGAACAGTGAAAGGAGCTGGCCCATTTTGCCTTGGGAGTTTTATCTTGTCCAGTCTCAAGTGTAGTGACTGAGAGGGTGTTCAGTACTGCTGGTGGCATAGTAACACCGGAAATCATTAAACCGTCCACTCCAAGTGTGGAAAAAATTATTTTTGCCAAAATAAAGTCAAGGAACCAGTTGGATTTTCACACACCTTCAGCTGAAGCCACCATATCCATTTCCCTTTTTTTTTCTTTTATCAATTTTCCATTTAAGATAAGATAAGATAATCCATTAATATTCCCACCATGGGGAAATACAGTTTGTTACAGAGCATAGAAGAACCTGAACCTGAAGAACCTCTGACATTCCCACAACCTGAATCTAGAAACCTGAAAGTATTTCATGAACCTGAAAATATGGGTTATGGTAAAAATGGTCCAAACACACATAAAGGTACTCATTTAGGGTTACACCAATATAGAGAAAAGGTGGCAGTACTGTTCCTAGTAAAACTCGTAATTTCCTGTTTCCAAGAATAAATACAGGCAGTGGTGCTCAGACTAAAAATAAACTATTGAATGTGAACAGGGTGGAAAGAGTGAACAAATATTGAAAAAATAGAAAAAAATCAGGGCACTCACTAAAGCGGCTTTATAAAATGAATGAATTTTTATTCCATCTTCTTTAAAAATGTACTCATGTAGACAAAGGTAGCGTTTTGGCAAAGCAACGACCGTTTTGTGTATTCTACACTTCGTCAGGCTTGCTAGCCGCTGTGGTGAGTGCCCTGATTTTTCCTATTTTTCGATATTTGTTCACTCATTTAGGTTTATTCATTTATATGGCAAGCATTTCCTGCCTTTAATCACATTTTCTTAGTCCCAGAAAACCCCTTTAAAGTGTGGTTCATATGGAACTAATTAAACCAAAACAAATCTGGAAATTGTACCACTCAAACCTGAAACATGGAATCTTGGGAGGTTCGCCCATCGCTAGATGATAACCAGTTACAAGATGATGAGCAACATCTTTATCAAATTGGAGAAGAGTAGAAGGAAGTAAGCTTTCTTTACTAAGTGTAACAGGATTAGCTTGGGGCACCTCTGGAAATAGATGAACAGTTTTGGCACAGCAATAAGAGTCCACTCCAGCCACATACAGTAGACCAGCCACGTACAATTTTATTTGTGCTTTTTCAGGCAGTTGTATAAAATAAAATACTCAGCTATCTGGCCACTGCCTACAAACTATCAACCTGTGTTCTGTCTGCCCTCAGGTTTAAAATGAACTAGCTCCAATCAGCCCAAGTACCTGGCTGAATTGGCTGAATAGAGTAGAGACACACGCAACTCATCGCACTCCAGTAGCTAGGCCCTTTTTTTTTTTTACCAGTATTTAGGTAAAACCCTCCAAGAAGGAAAATAGTTTTTCTTGCTATAATCTTTCTTGGCTGCTTTTAGAATGCATATGTCAGGAACATGGGAGAAATGTATACTCCTTCTATCAGTTTCACCCTTGACCTGTGACAGAAGACATGGAAAAGTCACTAAAGGTGAGTTCCCTTGGTATGCTATGATACCGTATATAACCATAGTTAGTGCAATTGAAATCAAATTCAACCAGGGAATAAGAAAGGATTAGACTGAGGAAAATATGTATTCTATACACTTCCACAAGCTTTAAAGCCTTTTTTCTAAGCTGTGAGCTGTTGCTACTGTGACCAGTTCCTAGAGTAGGCTATTCAACAGATTCACAGTCCTTACGTTGAAGAATCTTTGTCTCCTTATGAGATTAAACCAGTGCCGCACCTTCCATGAGGCGACCTGAAGCGACCGCTTCAGACGGCGCTATGCCAGGTCGGCATTTTTGCTGACCTAAGCCAGTCCAGGACAAACTGTCCTGGACTGGCTTAGCGTCACCGTGTCTGCAGCCCGACACTGGAAGCAAGCGGTGTATTGGGGCAGCCCTGCTGGACGCAGCGCTGCTCCAACGGCCGCCCCTCACACTCAGGCAGAGAGCAGGTCGTCTCCCTGCCTGCTCTCTGCCTGCGAACGCCGCCCACTACGCTTAGCCACGCCCCCTTTCCACTCGACCCTGCCCCCTTCCACTCGGCCCAGCCCCTTTCTCGTGACACCCCCCGCCCCGCAGCTCCGCCCCTCCTCCGGGGGGGGGGGGCTTTCTGACGCCGCTTCAGGCGGCAGAAAGCCCAGGTTCACCCCTGGATTAAACCATTGTCTTTGAAGGGGATTTTACATGGAACAGCTTTTACCCATATTTCTTGTATCGGTTATTGATATATTTATACATTTTTATCAAATGTTCTCTAATATGCATCCTCTCCAGACTTAAAATCAATACTTAGGCCACGCATTTAACTCGCCAAAATCCTGCTGCCTTCTGTTTTTCACATGACACAGACAATCACAATCAATATTCAATGAATAAAACCTTTGAAGTCCTTCCCTTCAGCTTGGGGACTAGTTCAATAAAATTATTCTTAAGGAATCTTTCATTGGTACCAACATGGACCATGACAACTGGGTCTACCCCAGCCCCTCCGATCAATTTGTCTTCCTGATTATACAGTCCCTTATAACAACTAACTTTCTTGCTCTGCCTGCATTACTGTCCCCCTCGACTACTAGCTGGACTGTTAGGGAGAGCAATATCCACTAGAGCTGCCATTTACGATATTGACATACTCACATCATCACTCAACTTGGCATCTACGTCCAGCTTCCTCCTTCTATCTGTATTTACCCATCTCCTAGTTTGTTCTTCCTGATGCCTCTCCAGCTTTTTATATCTAACCCAGTGTGATCTAAAATATTTTAGTGCTAAAAGTACTATAAAAGCTTATTTTTGCAACTCCCATAGATATAAATAGAAAGAGCTAAGATTGTGCATAACATCTATCCAAATAGTTTGAGCCTGGATGCAAATGGCTGCGTCACAGTGTGGAATGGAGGTTGGGGAAAACCAGTCCTTACAGCTCAGATTTTTTCTAAAATATATCTATACATCTATACAGATGTGAAAAATGAACCAGGATTTGAAGATAAAAGAAAGCTTTGTACTGCTCATAGAGGCAGGAGCAGACCTACTGCCTCTGTAGTTAGTTCAACAGAAGAGGGGCCCGATAGGAAGGGGCCCAAGTGAGACAACCTGTTCTCTCTATACCCCTCTGACCTAACCTTAGCCAAAATGGAGAGAAGGTAAATATTACAGTGTGAGTATAGGAAGTATATAAAGTGCTTAGGTGATGTTTGAGATGTATGTATAGTGTTGCATATGAAAGTGTCTACTGCAAGAGTGACTAAAGTATGTACTGAACCCTGTGTGATATATGCAGGAGAGGGTGGTGTTCTGCATGCATGTAATATGTGAATGACTGCTGTATGCATGTAATATATGAGTGACATGTAATCCATGCATTTAATACGGGAGCGATGTGTGCTGTATGCATGTATTATATATGAGTGATATATGCTTTATGAGTGTAACCTTTTACTGAATTCCACCGTGCATTGCTTTGCATTGTATTAGGGATTAGACCACCTGGGGTTCAAGACCCCTAGGGGGTTTATAAATTAAAGAAAAAAAACTTAAACCCCCCTCCCTTTTCCTTAGAACACATATAAAACCACATAAAGTAAAACTAATACACAGTAAGTATTTCTGTGTCCAAAACCACCCAGTCTACAAAGTCATAAAAATATTTTTTCCCATATGGTGGATGCCATAGCAGGAATAAATACATATGAAGATCCAAACTGCTGTTTTTTCACCTCTCAAAAGTTTAAATCAAAATTAATCAAAATTTCAGCCATTCCCCAAACTGGTATAAACAAGAAGTACATCTGCACTCGCAAAAAAAAAAGAGGCTTTATGCAACCCTGCACTCAGACATATAAAAAAGTTATGGGAGTCAGGATATGGTGACTCCAAGAAATGTCAATTTAGGGGGTTGAAACTTAAAAATATTAAATAAATTTGGTCTCCCTGGAATCCTACCGACCCATAGAATAAAGTGACATATATTTTTGAATTCTGTAAAAACAAAAATCCATAAGAAAGTCGCACAAACAGCTTTCCAAAAATTCCACCCTATTCTTAATTTTTTTCAGCTCCCAGATACAGAATATTAAATTGTACCATTTGTCCTGCATAAATTAAGCCCTGCTCATATATATCTGTGAATTGAAAAATAAAGAAGAAATAGTCTTTGAAAATCAAAAAGTCAAAAATGAAAATTGAAAAAAGTGTCTGCTGCGGGAAGGGGTTAATATGTGAGTGACGTGAAGTATGTACAGTGGCCTGCAAAAGTATTCATACCGCCTTGAACTTTTTCACATTTTGTCACCTTACAAGACTAAACTTAAATGTGATTTATTGGGATTTTAAGTGAGAGACCAACACAAAGTAGTAGATAATTGTGAAGTTGTCCAAAAGTGATACATGATTTTTCAAAATTTTAATCAAATAAAAATCTGAAAAGTGCAAAAGTATTCAGCCCCCTGTATGCTACTACCCCTAAATAAAATCCAGTGCGCACAATCAGCAGCTACTTAATTAGTTAATAGAGTCCAGCTGTATGTGATTTAGTCTCAGTGTAAATGCACCAGTTCTGTGAAGGCCTCACACTAGTGAACAAGCAGTTTAAAGCAGGGTTAGGGGGAAAAAAAAAAAACACAACAACAACAACAACAACAACAACAACAACAACAACATATCCCAAGCTTTGAGTATCCAAGGAGCAGTGGTCAATCCATCATCCAAAAATGGAAAAAGTATTCTACAACTGCAAATCTTCAAAGACATGGCTGTCCACGTAAAGTAATACATCAAGCAAAGAGAGCACTGGTCAGAGAAGCAGCCAAGAAGCCCATGGACATTCTGGAGGAGCTGCAGAAATCCACAGCTCAGGTAGGAGAATCTGTCCACAGGATAACTATAAGTTCTGCACTTCACAAATCTGGCCTTTGTTGAAATAAAGACATATAAAGTGTTATTTGCAGTTTGCAACAAGCCATATAGGGGACACAGCAACCCTGTAGAAGAAGGTGCCCTAGTCAGATGAGGCCAAAGTTTAACCTTTTGGCCTAAATGCAAAGTGCTTTCTGCTCATCACCCTGAACACACCATCCCCACTGTGAAACATAGTAGTGGCAGCATCATGCTGTAGGGATGTGTTTCTACAGCAGGGACAGGGAGTTGGTCAGAGTTGATGGGAAGATGGAGGGAGCTAAATACGGTCATTCCTGGAAGAAACCCTGTTGGAGGCTGCAAAAGACTTCACCTTCCAGCAAGACAATGACCCTAAACATACAGCCAGAGCTACAGTGCAATGGTTTAGTTGAAAGAATATTCATGCGTTAGAATAGCCCAGTCAAAGTCCAGACCTAAATTCCATTGAGCATCTTATGCTGCTTACTCAGAAGGGAAGGAGCACTGTGCTCTTTAGCTTTTGTGGTATAGATTAAGAGGGACTTTCTGGATGCAATGTTGTTCTGGAGATGCCAGTAAATTCCAGTTCCCCAAGGAGTGACCCCATTTTGTAGTGGCAATTTAAGGGTCTCTGCAAATGTTATATGATGTCCAAAAACTAAATCTGCGCACCAAAAGCACATAGGGTGCCCTCACATCTGTGCCCTGCTATGTGAACAATTTGCATTTTATGCCCACTTGTATGACACTGTTGTACTCCGGATAACAATTCCATATGTGGGTATAAACTGCTGTTTGGGCACAGTGGGGCACCGAAGGGAAGGAGTGCTCTTTTGGTTTTTGGAGTCATGCTATGTTTCCAGAACCCCTGCATTGCCAGTAAAGTGGAATCCGCAGACTTGTGACCCTATTTTGGAAACCCCTCAAGGGATTTATCAAGTGGTGTAGGGAACTATTGACTGTTGCATTAATTTAATTTCCAGAAATGAATGTGCAGCTGATAACAAAATAGCAATTTTTCCAAATATATGCCATTTCAGTGCCTGTTATTTTGTGCCCAAGTTCTGTCAGCAGAAGGTAAGCAGATATTCCAGGCACAACAGCTTTTGGAGCGTTTGTCAATTATATATTCCTGGAAAAATTATCATATGTACGTAAAATGGAACTTATCAAAGTCAATGGGAGTCTTTTTTTCAACGCTAATTATTTACTCAAGTTATTGTGGCAAAATCAGTGCCACAAAACTCTGTGTGAATGTACCCTAATGTGGAATCCCATAGAAAGTGATGCCATTTTGAAAACTGCACCCTTCAAAGAATTAAACCATAGGTTTAATGAGCATTAGCTTCCCAGATGTGACTGCACAGTGGATGGTGAAAAGTGAATATGTAAGCTGTGCGGAGTAAATTGGGAACACCAAATTCCCTACTATTCCACTAATTCCTATGATTGGAAGTTTACGTTGGGGATCACTTCGGGTGTTTTTTCCCTTCGTAAATTTCAAATCTATGGTGTACCCTGATATACATGCCGCAACTCAGATGGAAGGAACTGGTGGATGAGTGTAGTAGTGGCACTAGCTATGTTACTGGGTAGGCCAACTGTCCTCAACCAATATTCTCCAGCACACCTCCTAGCTCTGAAACTGACAAGGGGGGCCTGCGTGATACTGGATATTGTTGGTAGTCGTCCCCCCCCCCCCCCCCCCGGGCAGTGGTGTAACTAGGAATGGTGGGGCCCTGTGGCGAACTTTTGACATGGGTCCCCCCTTCCTGACTGACACCAAAGACCTCGACTGACCGACCTCTGCCGTATTCCTGTGTGCTCTATTATGCCCCATAGTGGCTCCTACACACAACATTATGCCCCATAATGAACAATTATTATACTCTGGGGTCTTTATGTAAGATTGCAATCTGTCATTATTTTGGTTAGCCATTACAAAAGGTATCAACTACTGAAGACTCTATTATATTTCATATCCAATGGCTAACACAGTACAAAGATATATTTTTCCTTAAGTCCTATATAGTCACTTGGGCATATAATAATATACAGTTCAATGCAAGTCATTCAGAACACATGATACATTAATATAGATGTAAACTTCTCTATGTGCCAATATGCTGTGCTAAACTTTATTAATACTGCCCTAATGCGATAACTGCAATAACTGGGTTAATTTCACCATATGTTTAAGGTGTGCATCCACACCACTTTATATTACCAGAAAGTGATGTAAACTGGGATTTAAAGTGATTTCTATAAATGAGATCTAAAAAGTTCCCAGTTATAAAAGAAATATTACTGGATAACACGGACTTATAAATAGAAAAGGCTGCAGTCATTCATTCTATCTTAGTGAATAGTACTGTATAAATTACAAATTGTTAAAGTGAAAATCCTTTCCTTAGATAACCATACTACATTGCACTTTCTTGTTTTGATGGGGTCTCCAACAGAGGCAAGTTACATTGGGGTGACAGTTTATTTCTCACATACATCAGCGAGGTGTAATTTCATTAGTATTGTTGCATTTGAAGGCCCAGCAGGACGTTGGCCTCCAGTGTTACAAAGATAGATGGACACATACTGTGAGAATACAAGTCACAGCTTTTGCCCAGACCAAAAAAAGGCATATTTAAAGACCACCTGGAACAGCATAAAAAATGTCAGAAGGTGCTAAGAAATTGAGATGACTACAAATTAATCCGCATCTGCTTCAATGAAACGTTAGAGGGGAAATGTAGATTTTATAGTCAGTGAATTTTACTTATTCTAAAGTATTCTAAAATATACTTAAAGGGACCACATACCATCTGTTGCACTTCATTTTTACCCAGTCAGTTTGTATTTGTAGATTCCCCTTCCAATGTCCATCTTTTATATATGTGTATGATGTAATAAATAAAATTATGACAAGTTTATTGACCAAGACTATATGTGTAATATATTCCTTTTATACTAAGTGTCATACTCGCGATTGTTTTTCTTGTGGATATTTATGTGTATGGTGAGGACACAGATTTCTTTAGGGCTTGGTATAGTCTAAAAGGAACCAATGCATTTAGGCATATATTTTAGGTTGCTTAATTTTGGTTGGTTGTCTATCTTATTCTAAAGTGGTAGATGCAAGAAGCTGCAAATATGTTTGCAAGGTTGTTTTGTTGTTTTCACTTAGGACTAATATAAACACAAGAGTTCATGCAAATGTTGTATTAATTATTAGAGATGAGCGAACACCGTTCGATCGATTATCAGATCATTCGAGGTATTCATTCCCAATCGAATACCACATGGCATACGCAGTAAAAATTAGTATCCCCTCCCACCTTCCCTGGTGCATTTTTTGCACCAATAACTGTGCAGGGGAGGTGGGACAGTAACTACGACAACGGAGGCATTGAAAAAAAATTTAAAAAACCCATTGGCTGCAGAAAACATGTGACCTCCCATTTATAAGAACAGCCGCCACCATATTTGCCAGATTTGGGCAAAGATAGGGAGAAAAAGATATCTGCTGAGGGATAGATAGGCATTAACTTCAGATAGGCAGGGAAAAACTGAAGAAATACAACAGCTCTTCTCAGAGCTGTTTCCACGGACGGTGGAAAACAGGAATACAGATAGTTACTTGTTGCTATATACGTGCAATCCAGCTTTTGTTAGGGGTGTCCCCCCACAAAATAGCAGGAATCCACAGCAGTTACTACTTGCTATATACGTGACAAACAGCTTTTCTCTGGGGTGTCCCCCACAAAATAGCAGGAATCCACAGCAGTTACTACTTACCATATACTTTCAAACCAGCTTTTCTCAGGGGTGTCCCCCCCCCCCCAAAAAAAAATAGTAAGAATCAACAGCAGTTACTACTTTCTATATACGTGAAAAAACAGCTTTTGTTAGTGGTGTCCCCCAAAAATAGCAGGAATCCACAGCAATTACTTCTTGCTATATATGTTCCAACCAGCTTTTGATAGTGATGACCTCCCACAAAATAGCAGGAATCCACAGCAGTTACTTCTTGCTATATACGTGAAAAACTGCTTTTATTAGGGCTGCCCCCCTCCCAAAAGAAATAGCAAGAATCAATAGCCGTTACTTCTTGCTATATACGTGAAAAAATGCTTTTATTAGGGCTGTCCCCCCCCCTCCCAAAAGAAATAGCAAGAATCAACAGCAGTTACTACTTGCCATATACGTCAAAAAACGCTTTTATTAGGAGTGCCCCCCCCAAAAAAAAAAAAAAATCAAGAATCAACAGCAGTTACTACTTGCTATATACGTGACAAACAGCTTTTCTCTGGGGTGTCCCCCACAAAATAGCAGGAATCCACAGCAGTTACTTCTTACCATATACTTTCAAACCAGCTTTTCTCAGGGGTGTCCCCCCCAAAAAAAATAGTAAGAATCAACAGCAGTTACTACTTTCTATATACGTGAAAAACAGCTTTTGTTAGTGGTGCCCTCCCCAAAAAATTGCAGGAATCCACAGCAGTTACTTCTTGTTATATACGTTCCAACCAGCTTTTCTCAGGGATGTCCCCCACAAAAAAAATAGCAGGAATCCAGAGCAGTCACTTCTTGCTATATATGTGAAAAACTGCTTTTATTAGGTGTGTCCCCAAAAAACATAGCAGGAATCCACAGCAGTTACTACTTGCTATATACGTTCCAACCAACATTACTCATGGGTGTCCCCCCCCCAAAAAAAAAAAAAAAATAAAAATATCAAGAATCAAAAGCAGTTACTTCTTGCTATATACGTGAAAAACAGTTTTTATTAGGGGTGTATAGACCATAAAAAGGGCATTACTATACATCAAAAAATGCATAAGGCTAGCGCAAGGGGATGGGGACGAGGACAGGAGCGTGGAAATGCAGATATGGAGCAAGGTTGCGCTCAACCAACAGCGTCTACTGTGCCTACTGCTCTGCGGCAGCAAGCCTTGCACTTCCCCACAGTCTCGGGCTTGATGGTCACATTAAGTAGGGTGCAGGGTACAAGACTAACCAGGCCCAAGCACCAGGAAGAGGTGTTACAATGGATGGCGGACAATGCTTCCAGCACATTCTCCACCAGCCAGTCAGCCTTTACCTCAACTCCTCCTCTTAACCAATAGTCTGGTCCTCCTTCCTCACAACATGCCCAATCTTCCCAGCAAACTAATCTACCTTCCCACCTCCCAGGAGCTGTTTTCAGGTCCATTCACTGTCCCTCTGTCCCACTACGTCCTGAATCACCAGAGGTAACAGACGAGTTGCTGTGTCCTGATGCATAAACACTGGAGCATCCATTATCTCCTGTTGTTGTTGTTGACCAGCAATCTGCCCTCAATGACGACGATGACGAGACACAGTTGCCATCAGGGTAGCCTGTTGTCATTGTTGGTGTGCAAGAGGAGGAGTAGTAGGAATTGGAAGAGGAGGTGGTGGGTGACGAGGACACTGACCCAACCTGGATGGTGGTAGTGGGGGGGGGGGAGCAGTGTAGATGTGGAGGGAAGTGCAGCACCAAAGAGGACAGAGGAGAGCTGCACCGAAGCCAGGCCACAGCCAGCAGGGCCCAAAATATTCCCTCTTGTAGCCAGCCTGGAAAAACACATCGAGGCCACGGTCTTCGGTGCTGTGGAATTTTTTTAATGTATGTGCGGCGGACAAATATACTGCGGTTTGCACACTCTGCAACTCCAAACTGAGTAGGGGCTCTGAATAGAGCAACCTTACAACCACTGGTATACGCCATCATTTTGAAGGCAAGCACTGGGCTCAGTGGCAGAGAGCAAACACAGGACAATTGTCGTCTGGCGTTGCCGCCACTGCCTCTCTCGCTGTTGCCAGTGCTGGCGCTGCAGTCCAGACCAGCAGCCAGGAAACCTCCACATCTTCCTCCACCACTTTGGAGACTTCTCCCTCATCCTGCCTCAGCTCCTTCTCCTGCCTTTGCTCCTTCTCCTGTACCATCATGCGCCTCTTCACAGCAACCCACCATCTCCCAGACTTTTGAGCGCAGGCAAAAATACAGCGCTATCCACCCCCATGAACAAGCCTTAATCTCCAAACTCCTGGCCAGGAAATGTTGCCGTTCCGGTTAGTGGAAACTCAGGCCTTCCATGACCTGATGGCAAGTGTGGCACTTCGCTATGCCGTCCCTAGCCGTCACTACTTCTCCCGCTGTGCCGTCCCTGTCTTGCACCAGCACGTGTCACGCAACATCAGGCGGCCCCTAAGTTCCGCGATTTGCACAAAGGTCCACTTGACCACCGACGCGAATGTAGTTGAGACTGAGACCGGGTCACAATATGGGGCGGTCTACCTCATTTCCCCACCCAACATCCCTGGCATGGGCTCTGAACCACAACCCTCCTCCTCCTCCTCCATCACATCGACCCCAGCTACTTGCTGGAAACACTGCAGCACTGGCGTGGGGAGACGTCAGCAGGCCATGCTGAAGCTCATCAACTTGGGGGACAGACAGCATACTGCCTCCGAGGTGAGGGATGCCCTTCTTGATGAGACGGCAAAATGGCTTTCACCGCTGCACCTGAGCCCAGGCATGATCATGTGTGATAACGGCCAGAACCTTGTAGCAGCTCTGGAGCTTGCCAACCTCCAACACACTCCATGCTTGGCCCATGCATTCAATTTATTGGTGCAACAGTTTTTAAAAACATACTCAAATGTACCCGAGCTACTGGTGAAAGTGCGGCGCTTGTGCGCCCACTTTCGCAAGTCTACAGTAGCCGCTGATAGCCTCCGAAGCCTCCAGCAACGCCACCATCTGCCAGAACACTGGCTGACGTGCGACGTCCCCACATGCTGGAACTCTGCATACCACATGTTGAGTAGTGTGCGAGCAGCAGAGACCCTTGATGGAGTACCATCTCTAAACCCAAGGGTTCAGGGATTCAGCTCCCGCAGTTTCGGCACCATGAGTGGCTATGGATGGCAGAATTATGCGAGATCTTTTGTGTCTTTGAGGAGTCAACCATGAGGGTCAGCTGTGACAAAGCACTTGAGTGTCACAATTCCGCTCCTGTGTGTGATGCGAGAATCCCTCATCGCCATCAGGTATAACGCAGGAAGACATCCTACAGTCAGTGATAAATTCCTCAGGTGCTCAAGGCTAAGGCGCACATTTCCAATCCAAACGGTTGAGAGCAGGGAAAAGGTCCAGACACTGAACTCATTACCCAAAGGGGATTGGGGTGTTACCCTTGGTGTCCACGCAATGGTGGTCTCCCCACAAACTCATCATACCCCTTGATTGTTCTTAGTTCTTTGGGTTGTAGGATGGAGGGATGGACTTTCACCCTAATGACCTCATTCAGGGAGGAGAAGGGGAGAGTTTTATGGTCTCACCTGAGGACAAGGGGAGTACTTACTCTGGGAAGGAGAAGAGCACATGCTCGGTTACTGACTGAAGAAAACACCTTAGCTGAAGCCCAGAGACTCTGACTACAAACTTGTTTTGGTATTTTTCTTTTCTTTCCATTTTATTTTCTGCACTGTATTGTGCATTTACATTTATTTAGTTGACGATTCACTGATGTGTACTCTGTATATGTTAGGGGCTAGTACCAACCGACTTGGGTTAATAAATATATAAAATTTATAAAGCTCGTTTCATATTATCCTATGAACACAAACACTCCCGGGGTGTAAATGAAAGGTAAGAAGGGTGATCACAGGTGTGGCAAGGAGATCTTCTTCACAGTGATGGCATCGGTGGGATTCCTGGTACAGTTGGTATGTTGGGAGAATTGGATAAAACACATTAGAGCAGTGGCAGTTATTCCAGATATTCTGAAACGGATCGCCCCACATCATTGGGATTGCATATTTTTGTTTAACAGAAGACATCTGCTGCTATACAATGAAGAGCTAAACAAGTCCTTTATTTCCCTGCGTTAAGAAGGCAGGGCTCTGGAAAGGAAGACACATTGTCCTTGGGAGGGAGTTGATCAAAAAGGATCACTCCTACTCAGGGGTTCCCTTTAGCTGAGGGGCCCACTGGAGGAGTCCATTTCCTGGTAAAAACAAGACTGAAGACTCTGCTTTTCTTGACTTAACAGTACTGAAAACCTCTACATGTGAGTCTATACAGATTTGATTTGAACTGTATGAATCTGCGATATCTGAAGTTGGTGCTATAGCTTAAATGGTGAGAGAGCAGGCGTCTAGATACTGGTCATCTACAGGGGTCTCCGTCATCAGGCCTAATAGAGAACCAATTTTCGCCTTTAATTCATGTAGATTTTTTTTAAAAAAAAAACATTTTTCCTGTTTTCGGCCTATGTGCAGTAGCTATGAGGTTTTTGATTGTACAGGCACAGTAATGGTGGTGATGTGATCAGAATGATGAATATATGACTGTCTGCTTCTAATGATGAGCATATGCCTTACAGGACATCAAGTAGTTAAAAATTAATTAGAGGAACAGTGCTATTATTTTATGAGATCTAAAAATAAGAAGCACAGCTGTGATCTTACAAACACTGTAATACCCTGAAATATACATACTGATAGTACATTATTCTAAAAAGAAACCCTTATTAAAAACTTGGGAGTAGCAGACTCAGCTTCATTCTAGTGACTACACATTTCTATCAAGTAAATATATTTATTTTTGCATTTAATTGTATTGCACTCAGTAAGATCAAAAATCCGAATATATAAAAACTACTTTTTTGTGTTTTTAGCATTTTGCCTTTTTTATTACCAGCATGGTAGCTACAGAGAATAAAGTACAAACACAAAAAGTATATTTTCCTATAGGAGCACAGAATTTAAAAAGTAGTTTGGACTTATCTTAACCACTTCAGTACTGGGCCAATTTCAGGGTTTTTTTAATGTGCGGTTTTGAGGGCTATGACATTTTTATCATTTGCGTTATTCAACTAATTTCTACATCTTTTTTCGGTGACACATAGGGCTTTATTTTTGTTTTAATTTTTACGGGTGCATTCACACTATGAATACGGTGACTGATTCTGAAGGTTAAAACAGGCGCGTATAAAGCAGATCCCATTCATTTCAATGGGAGCCGGCATACGAGCGCTCGCCATTGAAATGAATGGGCTGCTTTTCTCTCTACGAGTGCTCCCATGGAAGTGAATGGGAAGCGCTCGTGTATACGGCTCGCCGTGTGAAGGAGCCTGGCGCTCGGCTCATTCCGAGCCATACACTCGAGCGCTTCCCATTCACTTCAATAGGAGCGCTTGTAGAGGAAAAAAGCAGCCCATTCATTTCAATGGGGAGCGCTCGTATGCCGGCTCCCATTGAAATGAATGGGATCTGCTTTATACGTGCTGATTCTGAACGTGTTTTAACCTTCAGAATCAGTCACCGTATCCGTAGTGTGAATGCACCCTACATGTGTTTTTAATTGTTTTGTATCTGGAAAGTATATACAAGAGGAGGAAAAATGTCTGTTTTTCACTTTTAATTTTTTATTTTTTTTAATTTAACTGCAGAGGAGGCTGATTAGCTCCAGTTGGAGGAATACAGCCTCCTTCCTGTTACTATAGAGCTTATCCAGCTCTAACAGTCTCTGATCCCTGCAGACCATGTGACCGCCGGGTTAGGGGGGAGCTACAGCATGGCGGCACCCATAGCTGTGTATACAGCGCTCATTGAGCGCTGTGAACACAGCAATCAGGAAGGGATGGTTACAGTTACAGCCAGCTCCCTGTTTCAGCAGCTGCACACAATAATGCAAGCAATAAGACCCCTATCAGCCCACAGACAAGTAGTTATATCCCCCAGAAGCTAATAATGCTCCTTATTGGGCCCCCAGACACCTAATGTCCCCCGGTGTTAACGCGGCGCTATGTGCAAAAATAAGCACAAAAAACGCCAGGGTTACTCAGTGTGAATACAGCCTAAGGGGTAGTTCACACATAGTAAGGGCCCATTCACACGGAGTAAACACGTGTGTATTTTGGCAAAATACATGTGTAAAAAAATACACATGTAAAAATAAGACTTCCATTGACTTCAATGACATTTTTTTACATGTCAAAATACTTGTGTAATACTTGTGTAAAATGTCATGAAGTCAATGGCAGTCTTATTTTTACACGTATATTTTGCCAAAATACATGCGCGTTTACTCTGTGTGAACTACCCCTAAGAACTCCACAAAGACTAAAATTCTGCAGGGTTTAAATACCCCACCTATACTTAATTCAATGATGAAACCTGAATTCATAGAAACCTTAATGCAGTGACTACAGACAGGAGCTAGTAAACTGAGATTCCTAATATGAACATTTTTATTACACCAACAGTGTGGCAGAATGTGGCAAGTACTGAATCTGAAACAGTGGCACATTGGCAGTATGCCTACTTGGTTGAAAAGTGAAGTGGCTTTTGGAAAAAAAAACAAAAAAGATCCCTTTCTGGATGCACAAAGATATTGAAAATGATCAGTTTAATGTACACTACAGAGCTGGTAAATAACTGCAAGAAGTTACTGTGTGGTTGATATTAAAATATCAAACCTTTTCTGGTAAATATTCTCTACATATGTGGCACTTAACTGCAAAAACTATTATTATTATTATTTTTATTTTAAATGTAGATTGTGAGCCCCACATAGAGCTCACAATGTACATTTTTCCCTATCAGTATGTCTTTGGAATATGGGATGGAAATCCATGCAAACACGGGGAGAACATACAAACTCCTTGCAGATGGTTTTATGCCCTTGGCGGGATTTGAACACCAGGACTCCAGCGCTGCAAAGCTGCAGTGCTAACCACTGAGCCACCGTGTGGCCCCCAAGAACAAATTATTGTGTGGAGGGTATGCAAAATTTTCTGGTAGTTGTGTAGGCAACTAGGCCACATTTAATACTTAACTGTAAAGAGACATTACTGTGTGGATAGTATTAAAATTTTTTAGTTTAATGCACATAACTGCAAGAAATTACTGTGTGGCTTGCATCTAAAAGTTCTGGTAAATGTGTCTTACACTGGCAAGTAACTGCAAGAAATGACTATATGGATGGCATCCAAAATTTTCAGCTTAATGCAGACTATGCTGGCACGGAACTGCAAGAAATAACTCTGTGGATTGTATCCAAAACTGTATGGTAAATGTGACCTACGCAACTGGTATGTAAGTGCAGGATATTACTGTGTGGACAGTATCCAAACTTTTCTGTTTACTGTGGCTTAACCTAACACATAACTGCAAAAAATTACCGTGTGGAAAGTATCTAAAATGTTCTGCAGTCAGGGGCAGCATGGTGGTTCAGTGGTTAGCACTGCAGCCTTTCTGGGTTCAAATATTGCCAAGGACGACATCTGCAAGGAGTTTGTATGTTCTACTCATGTTTGCGTGGATTTCCCATACTCCAAAGACATACTGATAGGGAAAAATCTAGATTGTGAGCCCTATATGGGGCTTACAATCTACTTTAAAAAAAATAAATGTTCTGCAGTCTAAAGGGTGGCTGCAGGTCAGACTGATTCTATATAAATAAAAAATAAATAAAATAGTGCATTGCTACACTTAAAATGTGATTCAAAGTAGTTTTGCTTTAATGTAATTTTATTTCTTTTTTTTTTTTTTTTTTTTTTTTTTTTTTACATCTTGGGCTCATAAGATAAAATGGTTTCAACTTACAATGATTGTCCCAGAAACAATGAATACTGTAAACAAGGGACCACTATATATAATTATGCAAGAATAAAACCACAGTATAATAAGTCATAGAAAACATACGTATTGTGTATTTATATAATATGGTTAAAGATCAAGTATTTGTACAGTCCACATTCCAATTACAACAACAAATTCTCAATCAATGAATACAACATGCATTGGCAAATAGTTGTCATAGGAATCCTGAAAGATGAAACTCCTATTCTTTGGATAGGAGATAAATTAATTTCAATCGCAAACCCCTTTAATTTACAAGAATATCACATTAGCCTAAATGATCCCAACTGCAAAAGAACTACAATACAAAATTACATGCAGAACTTGCACAGACTTACAACAGAAATATGCATGGTACACTGTGAACACAAGTGTCTGATTTCAGTAGAGAAATCGAGCAGTTGCCAACCTCAAGCCAGGGGGTCACAACTGCTTATTATGGCATTCTGGTTTTTAAAATGCACAATTAATGATAGAATAGTATAATAATTTGATGACAACAATTAAGCCACAAGTATTGACTATAAATGTCACTGGCACTTTGTTCCCTGCTATTACGCCACTTTAAGTGTTATTCAATGGCTAAGGCCTTACTGTGACTAAATATAAACAGTATACTGTATTTATAAGGTTGGGTTTATACAACACTTGTCTGTGAAGATCTCACTGGGTCTACGAAATATGGCTGTAGTGGAGGAATTTATTAAGGAGGGTGGAAGACAAAGTAATGGTGGAGTTCGAGGAAAAGGCTAATTTATTAAATACCTTATTCTTTACTGTATCTACATAGGAAATTGCAATGACCGTTAATGACTAGAGATAATGTAAATCCTCCATTAAATGTGACCTGCTTAACCGAGGAGAAAGTGCAGACATGTCTTAAAAATAGTAGAGGGGAAATAAAAATACGGTGTTAGCCAGAAAAAGTAAAATTATGCAGTATTTGATACTTTTGTGTCAAATGACAAAAGTGTTGTAGGTATGATACTGTTATGGTTTGGGGATCCCTGACCACGGACTGGCCCCGGACTGATAACTTCTCAGTACGGTACAGGAAAAACATATATAAAAACAAACAATAATAAGTATGAGCAGTTTGGACTTCTAGTGTGGATCCTCCTACACCCTGCCTCGCACAACTAGAAGTAGCCGTGGGCCCGACTAACTTGCCTGAAGGGGCACGAGCACAGCCGGAGAAGTAGCTAACCTGCAAAGGGAAATAGAGCCCCTGTCTAGCTTCACGTTTACGAAGGAGAGGCAGATACAGAACAAGCCCCCCACGGATGTCCAGACTTGGACTTGTGAGTACACAAAAGCATAGGAAGAGAATAAACGTGAAACACAGAATAACTGAACTAAGCAAGGGATAGGGAAAAGCAGAACTTAGGATCACACACAAAAAAACCCTACCAAAATTCCAAACTTCCAAACAGAAAAATACCTAGGGCTCGCTGCGCCCGGAACACTATGTCTGGATAACAAGCTCAATACTTAGCGAACAGTCCTGTGTGAACAGGAGCAAGAAACTGGATGGGCCAGGATGCAGATGGTAGCAGCTTCAGACAACAGACATTCATTGAGAACAGGAACAGACGTTTAAGACCGGCATCAGATAGCATATGCAACAACCTTATATAGTAAGGAGAGGGCCTCGCCCATGGCCTGTAAAGTATTCAGCACTGCAGAGAACTTAACCCCCTCAGAGGCCAAGACACACCAGGCACTGATCCATCAGGCCACTCACCACGTGATCCACGCCCGAGTGCCAGAGCAGAAACTGCATGTCTGGTGTGAACATTCCCCTGCCGTGCATCAGGTGGTTCACGCACTGAATGTCATCCGGACACTCTGCGCCTGAACCTAACAGGCCGAGACTGCTGAGACCGGGTCATAACAGATACCTTCATTGGCTAACCAGAAAAATTATACTTGCAAGCTTTTAAAGCACAGGCCTTCAAGTATTTCCAAATGAATATCTGAGAACACAACACTGGCAAGATGCTACACAAAGGGGATTAATTCAGGAGGTGATATGTTAGAGACATAAGTTAGGGTAATAACACTGAGGTTATAGAGTTAGGATTTGGGGGGCTGGGGTTGGCATCTTGTGGAGTTAGTCTGATTTGAGGGTGAATTGTATCCACGTATGGGCTCATTAGTTTAGGTGTCAGATGTTCTGTATAAATCCTTTTGTCAATGTTCTGAATTTTTTCAGCTTGAATTCCCAAGAGACCTTTTAGAATCAGGACTTTTATAGAGAAGTGTTTTCCCATGGGGTTATCTAATATGCAGTATACTTGTATGCTCATTTGTTCCTGAGGCTGTGGAAACCGAAAGTAGTCCAATTTACTGATGGTTATGACAACATGCTCCCATGGTCTAGAATTTTCAGACAGTCATTTTCTTCTGGCAGGGCTTCACTTCACCTTTTGGAACTTGGCAGTATAGTAAAACTCATGTTGATATAATGGACATTTCTTGTGAGATAGAATCTAATTGTTCTGTATTCAATGATGTTTGTAGAAAAAGAACAGCAACAAATGACCTCTTGGATGCCACCTCTTCACATTGCTACAAGGTGAAGGAAGCCATTCCAAACCAGTCAGTTTCTACATGTTAAGTGAATCTGGTCCAATGAATTAGAATTTGAAAACCAGGTGCATTACCTTTATCAATGATTCCACAAGAGGGACTATTTATAATAGATGCAATCAAGCTAAGCATATCTTGAGGAATATGGGATATAGGGGGTAGGCATTATGTCCCACTGAGTCCAAGTGAAATTTTTGGGAGCAAACACCTCGAAGGGTTGGTTCACACTAGTGCTTGTATTCCGTCTGCAAGAAGTCCACATGGAGACTCCCCCCGAACGGAATACCAACGCTAACGAATGAATTGTGCGGGCAGTGCGCGGCAAGCACAGGGAGCCCATTATAGTCTATGGCTCCGTGTGCTTAACTGCGCATCGCTTGCATTAGCGTTGGTATTCCGTTCGGGAGGGTCTCCATGTGGACTCCTTGCGGATGGAATAAAAGTGTTAGTGTGAACCAACCCTAATGGGGATCATATGCATGTGGTAGTTATAGCATATGTCGATATAGGATTCAGTTCTGCCACCTTTCAGAAATCCACAGGTAATATCAGGTGTACAATACACAAGGAGTTATATTTTATGTTACTTGCCCCTGCGGTTTGATTCATGTAGGGATGACTACAAGGGTCTTGACAGTCCATATCTCTGAACATTCTTGTAACCCTAAAGGATTTAGGGCCTGTGGCATTAATAGGATTCATTTAGGAAAAAGGGGTGTAGATGTTTATGTTGATTAAAGCATTATGATGTAAAGAGACTTGTTGGATTGCATTGGTGCATTAAAAATATCTTCCTTTCTTGGTCTCAATGACGCAATGAGTTTTAGGCCCTTCATCTAAGTTGAGTGCTTTAATTTCACAAGGTTTTTTTCTTTTCCGTCTTATTTGGTATAGTTTGTGTTATTTAAAGATACGTTTGCCATTTTAGGTTTTGCATGGCATTAGTAGTAGAGATGAGCGAACACTAAAATGTTCGAGGTTCGAAATTCGAATCGAACAGCCGCTCACTGTTCGTGTGTTCGAACGGGTTTCGAACCCCATTATAGTCTATGGGGAACATATACTCGTTAAGGAGGAAACCCAAATCCGTGTCTGGAGGGTCACCAAGTTCACTATTGAGGAAATACCAAGTCCACTATGACACCCCAGGAAATGATGCCAACACCTCTGGAATGACACTGGGACAGCAGGGGAAGCATGTCTGGGAGCATCTAACACACCAAAGACCCTCTATTACCCCAACATCACAGCCTAACAACTACACACTTTACACACTCAATACCACCTCTCAGACAGTAGGAAAACACCTTGAAGCGTGTATTTGGCACTTGGAGTGAGGAGAGCTTGTCACCAGCAGTGAATTTGGCCCTTGTAGTAAGTTGAGGTTGGCACCAACATTTGTTTTGAAAATCAGGGTGGATTGAGCCTCTAACCAGCAGAGTTTGGGCAAAGTCATGGTGGAGGGAGCCTCTAAAAACCCCAGTTTGGACCAATTCATGGTGGAGGGAGCCTCTAACCAGCCCAGTTTGGACCAATACATGGTGGAGGGAGCCTCTAAAAACCCCAGTTTGGACCAATTCATGGTGGAGGGAGCCTCTAACCAGCCCAGTTTGGACCAATTCATGGTGGAGGGAGCCTCTAAACAGCCAAGTTTTGGGAAATTCATGGTGGAGGGAGCCTCTAAAAACCCCAGTTTGGACCAATTCATGGTGGAGGGAGCCTCTAACCAGCAGAGTTGGGGGAAATCAGGGTGGAGGGAGCCTCTAACCAGCAGAGTTGGGGGAAATCAGGGTGGATGGAGCCTCTAACCAGCAGATTTGGGGGAAATCAGGGTGGAGGGAGCCTCTAACCAGCAGATTTGGGGGAAATCAGGGTGGAGGGAGCCTCTAACCAGCAGAGTTGGGGGAAATCAGGGTGGAGGGAGCCTAGTATTAGCAGAATTGTGCAACGCTTATGGTGGATGAGTATGAGGATGCGGAGGAATTGGAGAGGTTGAGCACAGACATGGAGTTTCATGTTGGGGTGTTTTACACAGGTGGGCACGAAAATGAAGGCTCTATCCAGTGGTGGTTCATTTTTATCAAAGTGAGCCGGTCAGCACTCTCAGCTGACAGACGGGTGCGCTTGTCAGTGATGATGCCACCGGCTGCACTGAACACCCTCTCAGATAAGACGCTGGCGGCAGGACAGGACAGCACCTCCAAGGCATATAGGGCAAGTTTAAGCCACAGGTCCAACTTCGACACCCAATACGTATAGGGCGCAGAGGGGTCGGAGAGGACAGGGCTGTGGTTGGAAAGGTATTCCCGCAACATGCGCCTATACTTCTCACGCCTGGTTACACTAGGACCCTCCGTGGCAGCACTTTGGCGAGGGGGTGCCATCAAGGTGTCCCAGACCTTAGACAGTGTGTCCCTCGTTTGTGTGGACCGGTGAGAACTTGGTCGCCTACTGGAGGAACTACCCTCCCTGCCGCCAACGTCACATGCTGGAAACATCTCCATCATATTTTGCACCAATTGCTTGTGGCAAGCGTTGATGCGATTGACCCTCCCCTTTACCGGAATAAAAGAGGAGATGTTGTTTTTATACCGGGGGTCAAGGATAGCAAAGATCCAGTACTGGTTGTCCTCCATGATTTTGACAATACACTTGTCGGTTGTAAAGCACCCGAACATGAACTCAGCCATGTCTGCCACAGTGTTAGTTGGCATGACTCCTCTGGCCCCACCGGAAAGTTCAATCTCCATTTTCCTCCTCATCGACCATGTCTACCCATCCGCGCTGCAACAATGGGACGATTCGAAGTTGCCCGGAAGCCTCCTGTATCACCATCACATCATCGGACAACTCTTCTTCTTCTTCCTCCTCCTCCTCCTCCATTAAACGCGATGAAGCGGACAGATGTGTGGACCTACTCTCCAGCTGTGACGGATCGGATGCTATCCCTGACTCCTCTGTGTGATCTGAGTTATCCCTGATGTCAATCAGGGATTCTCTCAGAACACACAAGAGCGGGATTGTAAGGCTCACCCTCCTTGTGGACTCCTCAAACACCCGTAGGATGTCACAAAGGTCTCTCATCCATGGCCACTCATGGATGAGAAACTGAGGCAGCTGACTTTGTGGCACCCTAGGGTTTTGTAGCTGGTATTCCATCAAAGGTCTCTGCTGCTCAACCACTCTTTTCAACATCTGAAACGTTGAGTTCCAGCGTGTGGGGACGTCGCACAAAAGCCGGTGTTGTGGCACATGCAGGCATTGCTGGAGAGATTTTAAGCTAGCAGCGGCTACTGTCGACTTGCGAAAGTGGGCGCACATGCGCCGCACTTTCACCAGTAGCTCTGGAACATTGGGGTAGCTCTTTAGGAAACGTTGCACCACTAGGTTGAAGACGTGGGCCAGGCATGGAACATGTTGGAGTCCGGCAAGCTCCAGAGCTGCTACCAGGTTCCAGCCGTTATCACAAACGACCATGTCTGGGCCCAGGTGCAGCGGCTCAAACCATATTGCCGTCTCATCGAGGAGGGCATCCCTCACCTCGGAGGCAGTGTGCTGTCTGTCCCCCAAGCTGATCAGCTTCAGCACGGCCTGCTGACGTCTACCAACGCCAGTGCTGCAACGTTTCCAACTCGTAGCTGGGGTCAATCTAACAGCGGAGGAGGAGGCGGTGGTGGAGAAGGAGGCGGTGGCGGAGGAGGAGCCGGTGGAGGAGGCGGTGGAGGAGGAGGGGGGTGTTCTTCTCGTGTCCCTGCCAGGAATGTTAGGCGGGGAGACGAGGTACACTGGGCCAGTTTGGGAAGCAGTCCCAGCCTCAACTACATTCACCCAGTGTGCCGTCAGTGAAATGTAGCGTCCCTGTCCGCATGCACTTGTCCACGCGTCGGTGGTCAAGTGGACCTTTGTGCAAAGCACGGAACTAAGGGCCCGCCTGATGTTGAGTGACACGAGCTGGTGCAAGGCGGGGACGGCACACCGGGAGAAGTAGTGACGGCTAGGGACGGCATAGCGAGGTGCCGCAGTTGCCATCAGGTCCAGGAAGGCGGGAGTTTCAACAAGCCGGAACACCAACATCTCCTGGGCCAGCAGTTTAGCGATGTTGGCGTTCAAGGCTTGCGCGTGTGGGTGGTTAGCGGTGTATTTCTGCCGCCGCTCCAATGTCTGAGAGATGGTGGGTTGTTGTAAAGAAGCGCCTGATGGTGCCTTTGATGGTGCCGGAGAAGGAGATAAGACAGGAACAGGGGAGGATGAGGAAGAAGTCAACAAAGTGGCGGAGGCAGATGAAGTGGTGTCCTGGCTCGTCCTCTGGAGTGCATCGCCAGCACAGTCAGCAGTGGCAGTGGCAAAGGCAGTGGCGTGAACGGCAGGCGGCCTTTGTCCTGCCGTTGCTGCCTGCCACTGATTCCAGTGCTTGGATTCCAAATGACGGCGCATTGAAGTGGTGGACAGGTTGCTCTCCTCAGAGCCCCTAATCAATTTCGAGAGGCAAATTGTGCAGACAACACTATATCTGTCCTCGGCGCATTCCTTGAAAACTCCACACCTTTGAGAAACGTGCCCTCGAGGTGGGAGTTTTTCGGGGCTGGGTACAAACTGGAACATCTTGGGAGATTCCGGGTGTGGCCTGGCTTCGCCTAAGCTGCTGACCTCTGCCTCTAGCTACCCTTTTTGGTGCTGCACCTGCCTCAACATCCACACTACTTTCCCCGCTTGACATCCCCCCCCTGTCCAGGTCGGGTCAGTGTCCTCATCATCCACCACTTCCTCTTCCAACTCCTGTCTCATCTCCTCCTCCCGCACAATGCGCAGGTCAACTGGATGCCCTGACGGCAACTGCGTCACATCGTCGTCGATGAGGGTGGGTTGCTGGTCATCCACCACCAAATCGAACGGAGATGGAGGAGACTCTAGTGTTTGAGCATCTGGACACAGATGCTCCTCTGTTAGGTCTGTGGAATCGCGACATGGAGGGGCAGGTTGAGGGACAATGAAAGGAGCGGAGAACAGCTCTGGGGAGCAGGGACAGTTGGGGTTATTGTTCTGTGAAGCTTGGGAATTTTGGGAGGAAGGAGGACAAGACTGTTGGGTAATAGGAGGAGAGGAGGCAGAGCCTGACTGGCTGCTGGACAATGTGCTGTAAGCGTTATCCGACAGCCATTGCAAGACCTGTTCCTGGTTCTCGGGCCTACTAAGGTTTGTACCCTGCAGTTTAGTTAATGTGGCAAGCAACCCTGGCACTGTGGAGTGGCGCAATGCTTGCTGCCCCACAGGAGTAGGCACGGGACGCCCTGTGGCTTCACTGCTACCTTGCTCCTCAGAACCATTCCCCCGACCTCGTCCCTTTCCGGGAGCCTTGCGCATTTTGAATTCCCAGTCAGAAACTGGCACTATATGGCAGTAGCAAGAAATGAGGGTATTTGTAACCCCAATATATTCTTGGAATTCCCAGTCAGACAATGGCACTATATGGCAGTAGCAAAAATAGTGGGTGTATATAGCCTCAATTCTATTGCTAGGGGACTTGCAGGGTATTTCTGGGGTGAAGGTGGGGGGGGCACACCGTTGGAACGGGGATCGGGGGTGTATATATAGGGTATACGGGAATACACTGTCAGTGTATTCCATTCAGGATCCGGGGAAAGCTGGGTTGCGGCGATTGAGCCCGTCAGTGCCACGTTGCACTGACAAGCTTCTCCCTGGAATTTAGCTCTTACAAGAGCTGTTGGTTGTCTTCTCCTTCCTATCCTAGCCTGTCCCTGCCTACCCAGAATCTGATCCCTAGCTAAGTGGACTGAAGCCTCCGTTCTTGGTGAATTGCAAGCTCAGAATGACGCGAACCTGGGCGGCGCTGTTCTTTTAAATTAGAGGTCACATGTTTTCGGCAGCCAATGGGTTTTTCCTACTTTTTTCAACGTCACCGGTGTCGTAGTTCCTGTCCCACCTACCCTGCGCTGTTATTGGAGCAAAAAAGGCGCCAGGGAAGGTGGGAGGGGAATCTAGTAATGGCGCACTTTACCACGCGGTGTTCGATTCGAACATGTCGAACAGCCTAATATCCGATCGAACATGAGTTCGATAGAACACTGTTCGCTCATCTCTAATTAGTAGTTTGATTGGCTTTGATAGTCTGAACACTGATATGTATCTGTAGAGTAAAAGTAGACTTTAAGAGTTAGATCATTAGCACGGAATATGTATGACTCCATTCTTTCATAAGAGCTCCTCTTCTGAGGCAATGACTTAATCAAAACTATTGGTCACATAGCCATTCTATAGCTGTCTCCACCAACCAATAATTTTTATTTCTGGTGTCTACATCTTTTTGATCACTTTATCTTTTCGTGGGAGGCAAAAAGACCAAAACACATTAGTTTGCTCATTTGAGTAATTTTTTTTACAAAGTTCACAACATGGGATAAATAACTTTATTTTGGAATAAACATTTGGCCTTACCTAATAAGATGGTTTATTTTTTGTTGATATTTATAATGATAAATAGATTTTTATTTTTTTTATTTAGTTATTGTAACTTTTTTTATTCTCCCACAAGTCAACATGAGCCTGGGATCACTTCTGTATTGCAGTATATTGTACATTACTTCCTATGTGTATTAGGCCATGGTAGCTAGAAGGTCATTGATTGGCCTCCTGCCTGCCAAGGAACCCTGCTATCTTACAGCTCATTGGCTAAGGGGATGAAACAAGGGACTCCTACCTCCCTGATGCCATAATCAATGTTGATTATGACATCTGAGATGTTAATTTGCTGAAGTTGGATCTGGAAGCAATGTAGCAGTCCCAGCTACTCTGCTACAGCTCTCTGACATGCTACTAGTATAGCTTAGCGCCTTAAGGGGTTAAACAGTATCGCTCTTTCTAAATTAAAATCCAGACATGTCAACTCACCTGAGTTTCTCAGGAGTCGCCAGTGATTCGGGACTTTTACCAGCTGCCGGCTCATTAATATTCACTGCACATAGTAGGCACTGCAGTGAATATTAATGAGGGATTGGGTGGAGAACTGAAAGGTTAGTTTATTTGGTGGTGCAAGGTGGCGACTGACTTTAGGACTTCATGCATACAGAGAATGTTAAGCTGTAACCTTACTGACTGAGCCAAAGGTGCCATTAGCTTCAATGGGAATTTCATTTTTCTTACCTCTTTCCCTTTTCTCTCTCCTCGTATAATGTATTAATATGTAGAAAAATATCTGTCAGTACATTGTATGCTGAAATATATGTTTAAAGATATATTTATCTACATATAGTACATTATACAGCAAAGGAAATATACTATTGACAGAAGACTTATGCGGGGGAAAAAAAATTCCGGAAATGAAATTTGTGGCTTAGTCAGTAAAGTGACAGCTTAGTATGTTTTGTATGTATAATATCCTGGGTTTATATGCCTTCAAAGAAATAAATGAAGCACAGACTTAAATGGAGGGATCTGCTCAGTAACCTTCAGAAAGCTTTTGTGATTTTCTTTAACTATGTGTATACTAATATATCTTAGAAATTACTAAAGCTTTAAAGTATAACTTGTGAGATACTATTTTGTAAATACAAAGAAACACAGGGGAGATACCCTTGTCTATGAGTAAACCCACTTAGCGTTACATTATATCGGAAATTTTGTAGTCTAATATGGCTGCCTCTCTGGTAGAAGTGTACAGGACAGAAAATATAACTTACTGGGGCCACACAGTGGCTCAGTGGTTAGCACTGCAGCCTTGCAGCGCTGGAGTCCTGGTGTTCAAATCCCGCCAAGGGCAAAAACCATCTGCAAGGAGTTTGTATGTTCTCCCCATGTTTGCATGGATTTCCATCCCATATTCCAAAAGAAGACATATTGATAGGGAAAAAAATGTACATTATGAGCTCTATGTGGGGCTCACAATCTACATAAAGAGAAAAATATATATATATATATATATATATATATATATATATTTATTACTGCTGCTGAAAGATGAAAGAAGAAAAAATGGAAGGGGTAATATAGGGAAGACTAAGGTCCCATGCACACTGAGTTAACGCGAGCATAATTTAGCATAATACATGTGTATAGAATACACGTGTAAAAATAACAATCCCATTGACTTCAATGAAATTTTTACACGTGTAAAAACCGCATCAAAATATGCGCCAAAAAATGACGCGTTATGCGTCGTTTTTACACATGTAAAAAATTTCATTGAAGTCAATGAGTTATTTTTACACATGTATTCTATACACATGTATTATGCTAAAATATGCTCACGTTAACTCCGTGTGCACGAGCCCTAACATCTCATCTAAGAAGGTGTGTGTGTGAAAGCCTACAAGAAATTACAGTATGTGGAAGTACGTTAAAATTGTTCCCAGTAAAACCAAATTTTGCTTAAGTTGTCTTGAGACCAACAAATGGAGTTTTGGAAGTTATGACAGACTACTTGTGCCTCAGATCATTTAATTTGCCCAAACAAAGCACCATATAGGAACACTCTATCTGCAAGTGGACAAATTGCAGTTATCAAGGAGTAAGACAGGGGTCAATGTGATTGAGCACCAACAGCATTCTGATACACCTCTACACTTCAGAAAGGAATAGGAACCCTGCAGAACCAAAACATTTTGTACAAAGGTGTAAAAAGGAGTATATAAGACCAAAGTCCTCTCATTTCCTAATGTACCTTAGGATCCAGGGATGTCTGAATGCAGATATAGTAGGTAGAATATAGTGAAGAAACCTCAAGCTAAGATACAATTGTTCTAAAGGAGTCTTAGTCTGGTGCAATGACAATGGTTGCGGTAGAGAAGAAAAATAATCTTGAGCTGTCTCACCTGCCACTAACTCAATAGGTTACTCAAGCCACCAAAGAATCGGATGTCAACCAACACATGCTGTCACCGAAGTGAAATGCCCTACATTTCCCAGTAGCAACCCATGCAAAAAAGTCAGGTCAAATAAAAGCATTTTCCAGAATGAATGAGACGGGATGGGGAAGACAAGATATAGGATTAAACTAGTGTGTCCTGATAGCAATTTAGGGTGGGATAGTTGGATAAGTTCTTAGAGCAGCAACCTTGGAAGAATAGAATGTAGAAATAGAAAGAATGTAGAATAGAAAGGAGGATTGTCACAAATAACAGCTTCAAGCGGGCCCACTGTTGCTTTAATCTACTTTAGCACCAATCCAACACACTATGCATGTGCAATGACAGGTAATAAGGCCGATAATTGGAAATTCTATTTGAAGAAAGCAGATCAGCTAAACCATGAAAAAGCCCCCTGTGATCATCTGTAGTCGACCTCCCGGATAGTTTTGAGTAGAAAAGTTTAAACTAAAGGTTACTAAAGGGCCAGCAGGTACCACAGGTTGTGTAAACACAGTACGTGTAATAGTAGTCTAAGCACCATTTACTAAATTTTGATGCATTTGCTGATTTTTCTACTGCAATAAAAATTACTAACACTGATCAAAAATGCAAAACATGTGACTTCAAATTCTGCATGCATCTGCATTAAAGCAGATGTGTAATAGAACCCTAAGGTCACCTTCACATGGTCAATATTTGGTCAGGCTTTTACATCAGTATTTGTAAACCAGTAGTGGCCTCATAACAAAGAGGAAATAGGAACACATCTTTCCATCAAATTTTTTTCTCTGTGTAGGTTTTGGCTTGCAAATACTGATGCAAAATACTGACCAAATATCGACCATATTATATTGGCCTAATGGTCTGGGGGCCAAAACAGAGATGGGTTCAGTTAGGTCTGTTTCACATGGGCATATGCAATTTGAGAAATGTGGACTTTATATTATCCATATTTCTCAGACAAAATACTAAACTGGGAACCAAACTCCGAGCATGATGGTGATCTACGATGGTAGAAGTTCCTGCCTCCCCAGAAGACTACTGTTCTATACTGTAAGTGTCGCTGAGTGGTAGGGACTCCTAGTATCATAGACAATATATGGTCCTTATTTCACAGACCAAACATGTCTCTGTGAAGTTGGCCTTATTAACAGATGAGAAAAAAATGGGCTGGAAGTTTAATTCCAGCATCTTTCACTTAGATGTGAATTTAGCAACATCTTTTACTGTAACTGTACTGAAATCTTTTTACTTTTAACATCTTGCTGTAATACTTGAGGACATGAAGGGGTTTAATAACAGATGCGATGGGTATTAATTATTTCTGCTTGTTCACATAAGAAAAACTAGACGGGTTTAACTATGTATTTAAAAATAGACAAGTATCTGTCACAAAAACTCAACAATATATTTTAGCTGTGTTACTATAGACAGTATCAAAATAGAACCCCAACTAAGGAAGTGATGGATAGATCCCCTATAGCAGAGTAGTTACTGAGGTGATATGTTTGTCACACAACTTGACATATCAGGCAGTTTGGGGTAGACTTATAAAGCCGTCTAAAAGATAAATAGTTTACTTCCCTTTGTAGCAACCTTTCACAGCTCAGCTTTAAATTTTAAGAGCACCAACAAAAAAAACCCCCAAAACTTTGTTACGCTTGTTGGGATGTGTCTGAAAGAAACAGTGCTCTTAGAAACAACTGAAAAAAAGACAATTCTGGGGCAGTTGGCCCTGGAGTACAAACTTTGCAGTTTTCAACATTTTGTATGCAGACAAATATGTAGCAATAAAGAACGTACAAAGTTTTTTGGTTTTTAATGTAGTATGTGCATGGGGTTTCTTTACATTTCATCCACTACGCTGCTACTGTAGTTTGCTGCAGGTTAGTTAGCGATTTGGCGGATGCCAACTCACTACAAACTTGCCAGGTGCGTCCTCAGCCTTACACAGTTTTGCAAATCTAAGGGTAGACATATTATTGGTGCAGCTGTCCAGAAATCATTTCTCAAGAAAGATAAAGGACTAGAGAAAAAAAAATCCAAATGTGCCAGAACAGCTTTCTACTGTCTGTAGATGGATTACTCTTTGGATTATCAGAGAGAAATAAGGGATGCTCGATGTTGAGATATTGGTAAACAATGGACAACTCTCTCTGTGAGACAGAGAAAAGGTTTCTTTACATAACATTTGTTTCGTAAAGCGTCAACCATGTATACTACATTAAATAAGGTAAGCCTCTCCAAAGATGGGTCTACATGATGTTCCTGATGTTATAGATACATCAATTTCACGGATCGCTGGTGCTTTTACTATTAAGTTAAAGGGGTCTGGTTTTTTGGCCATCAATATCAGATCTGTGGGATTTAAATACCCAGCACACCACACAGCTACCAAGACAGTGTGGTTCTCAGTATTGTTTCCATTTTGTGAGCCTTGCTACTCTTCCAGCCAGTGTCAGTACTGCAGCACTGCCCCATTGCTACTTAGTTTTTCTGTTACGGCGATGCCAATATAGGTATACAGCTGAAGTGAATTGTTGTTCACCAGTAGCCTGAAGACTGACTGTTGGAATCAGCCCCATCAGGTACTTGGTTTAGTACCAATGTACCAGTGCTGAACTCTGCTTGCTTGGAGTAAAGGCCAGTATTTCACAGGGACCAACACTACAAGTCCTTATTTTGACTCTAACTGAACATCTTTCCCCTTTTTGCTTCAATGAATAAGTTTGTCTGTAATAAGTTTATGTGCTGTGAATATACTGTTGTTCCATTTGGGATATATGTCTGTATTTTGTGAAAAGCAACAAGCCTCATTTCTAAAATGTGTGTTTATATTTAAAAAAATACATTTGTGTCATGTGTAAAACCAAACAGATCTGATCTAATTGGATGTCATAGTTACAAATACATTCAAACTTTTAGACAGTTTACTAAATGTGGACCGTTGGAGAACATAAGCTAGTGAAATTGCTTAGAATTCTGGCCTAATTTGTGCAAAAAACTCCCCAAAAAACTGACTGTTCAAGCTTTACATTTTATTTTTGTTTTAGATGCTTTCTAAGGGTGCATTCACACTGAGTAAACGCTAGCTTATTTTGTAGAGTAAAATTACACTTGTAAATTTTGCTATCCCATTGACTTCAATGACATTTTACAGGCGTATATTTTACAGGCGTATATTTTACAGGCGTATATTTTACAGGCGTATTTTTTACAGGCGTATTTTTTACAGGCGTATTTTTTACAGGCGTATTTTTTACAGGCGTATTTTTACACTTGTAAAAAAATATCATTGAAGTCAATGGGATAGCAAAATTTACAAGTGTAATTTTACTCTACAAAATAAGCTAGCGTTTACTCAGTGTGAATGCACCCTAACAGTTGTTGCAACTTGGCCGACATGAATGCAGGACTTATTAGGAAGGGACAGGAAAAGGGACCGGCCTTAATATGCAACACAAACATTTTGTGCCATTTCTTAAGTAAACTATGGAAAAAACATGACAGAATACTGAAGCATATGACAAACTTAATTCTGCTGCACAGACAAACTTAATTTTTGTATCTTGTATATTGGACTTGAAACATACAGAGGAGGAAGATGAAATAAAATGATGAAACTTACATAAACACTTTAATTGAATGTTAATACATTTGTTAATTATGTTACTAAGCATAGCTTTGCATAGCACCAACATTATAAATAATTTCTATATTATAATACATTATACATCTTAAGTTACATTGTGGTGAACTATATGTATTTTCAAGCACTGGGAAATTAGATAGCCAATATTACCTACAGCTAAATAAAAGGCAGTTTATATAAAATTATAATTTTCTCTGCTGCATAAAAATAGCAGACATCCTCTGGAGAGAATGAGAGGAACAGATAACACACACAAAGCAAAGCATAAAATAAATATCTTACCCTGGCACTGGAATCCTTGTTTTCCAATTCCCCTGTGGAGATGAAAGAGCAAATAGGATTCATTAGATAAGTATGGAATGTGAATATTATAGAAAATGACATCATCGGCATTACAGACTCTCAGAAAAGGTTTTGGAATGACAGCATTGATAGGCATATTAATGATATGCAAATGACAAAATAATTAAAGCTGAATGTACAAAACATCTCCACTTATTCAGTTTCAAATAGAAGTGCCACACACAGATATACACACAATTACATGTCATGACAAGACATCAATGAGATTAACGGTTTTATTAATGGTTGTCTGAGGAATGTTTTGCCACTCTGAATGCACTTGGGTATGTAGATTATCAAAGTTGGCTGCTGACAGCTCCCTATGGAAATACTGACCAATGACATCCCAATTGTGTTTGATGGGAGATACTGCAGACTATGGTAGCATATTTAAGCCACACAAGCTGCCCATAAGAGCACAAGCAACCTGCAGCTTGGTGTTGTCCTGTTGTCTGGATACTTTGAGGAAATGGTCCTACCACTGGCCAAGCTATTAGTGTACCTGTGTAGATCTGGCTACTGTACCTTATGCAATGCCATGCTATAATCCCAGGAGAAGAACCTGTGATGTTCCTTTGTGTAGGCCTCTTCATAGCATCTCTCATGTGGTCTCCAGGCCCAACTTTGGCCGCCATTGTGTCCAAGACAAAAGGAGACTCATACTCAAGCCTACACTGCTGTGTACTATGAAAGCCTATAAGAGCAGTGATAGGAGGTAAATGGAACACCTGTAGCTGGTCGTTTGGCTTGTAGCTCAATGTCTTGCAAATGACTTCTGACGTTTGTGTCAACACTTGTTTGGGATGTTCAGTGAAAGTGTAGATGGAGTTGCTTCATTTCTGTGGTCAGGTTTTTACTTGCAACACATATTAAAATTTGCATTGCCAGTCTACACAGCAACTGGCCGCTTCAGTCACAGTGCTTCTACAAGCTGATCACATAGTGGAGCCTGAGTGCATCATAAAAAGGCTCTCAGCTCTGTCACGCCAGCAACCAGCAGCACCACAATCTGCGCATGCGCCACTGCCATACTATTCAGGAGACGCTAATTATAAAAACATTCAGACATCAATAATGCAATATCAAAGATCACAATGAAGCATATCTCATTATGGCATCTCAAAGTTAACTGCATATATCAATGCTACAAACATATTAATGAAGACCCCTAATAAAAAGACACATCATTTTTGTCATTTAAGCCTAAGAATTCTAAAGCCTTGGTTTTTAGGATCCGCTTTCTTTCTCGGCATGCAACATATGGTTACAAGTGCCCTTTCCAGGGTTAGCATTAAGTACTTCAATACCAGCAAACCTCAAAACACATGCATCGCCTTCATGTTTCTGCCTAACATGCTGTATGGATCTGGATAGAACCATGTCCTGGGGTTATAGATGTAACAAGTTCCCGAAAACAAACACATATACGCCTGATAGTCTTGCCAATATAATAGAACGGGCATAGAAAAAAATAATGTAGACTAAAAATTTGCTCTTAAAGGGGCTCTATCACTGGGAAAAGTCATTTTTAACTAATCACATGCTTGCATAGGCTTTAGAAATGTTACTTCACACTTACCTATAGTATGTAGATTGCTTCAGTGGTCTCTGAATAAGTCCGTTTTTATTCATATGCTAATGAGCCTCCAGCCAGCTCAGGAAGTTCCCAGCAGCCTCCTCTCTTCTATTATCTCCTGTGTGTGTGAGGCAAACAGGAAGCTGAGTCGTCAGCAGCAGCAGTCTCCCATAGAAAATAATAGGAGAGGTGTGCACGATCTATCGTGCACCAGTCTAATTAGCATATGAATAAAAACTGACTTATTCAGAAACCACTGAGGCAATCTATATACTAAAGGTAGGTGTGGAATAGACTTTCTAAAAGCTATGCAAAGATGTGATTAGTTAAAAATGACTTTTCCTAGTGATAGAGCCCCTTTAATTGATGAACTGATTCACCAACGACGAAGTTCCTCCTATAAAATTACTTCTAGCCTTCAAGTTTTGTTAACAAAAATTTATGTCAAAATTGCCTTTTGGAATATCCTAGCCAATTTCTACTTGTCTAAAGTCAAACACTTTTTAAAAGCAACTATTGGTTGATCTGAAAATACCCAGTTCATGGGACTCTTTGGATTATATTCCAGTTTTTTATAAATGGCAGAACAAATAACATCTGCATGTGTTTTAAACCTAAACAAGAATTTACTACAGGTAACATTCTTACTATGAGCGTACCTAGATGCATTGAGTAATTCAACCTGGGTTATTGAGAAGCCTTCCTACTAGCTTCTTTTAGAACTAGGGATGAATGACTCCTTTGCATTAATCTTCTTTTCAGATCGTCAAGCATACTGCTGCAAAGTGGTGTTTGTACTATTAATGCACCTTAATGGGGTTGTCCAGGATAATTTGAAATCCCTACACTAATCTAAACACCACTTTCTAAATAACATAAGTGGTTTTTTTTTTAAAAAAAATGTATATTTACCCAAATCCCTGGGGCTGTCATGTGACCACCCCAGAGATTTTCTGATTATCCAGTGACTATCCGTTTCCCATTTAGGGTAAGTATATACTATGGGTCGGGGGTTGACTGAGTAGGTAGGGAAGGGTGGGATAGCTAGAAAGAGACAAGGGGGAGTAAGGTGAAAGGGTTATTGAAGAAGTTACATAGTAGGAAACAAAACCATGTAAACAATAGCAGGAGACACCAGCAGCTCCCAGAGACACCTAGAGATCACTCAAAACTTTAGCAATGGATTTCACAAAACCTCTAGAGGTAATGGAACCACACTCCAACAGCATGGTGACTTCTAAAAAGTCTAATTGCATGTCACAAATTACTGAGGTGAACTGCATATTCACCTTATTACCCTCATTAAGATACATTACAAAGCTGAGAATTCTGAGGAGATTCCAGACCAAAAAATAAACATATCGGGGCACATTTATCAATACTGTCTATCTTTGTACTGTCTTAAACTACAAATCCTATTCATAGGTTGAGAGTTGGTTCACAGAACATGCAGTTCCGTCCCAGAATTGCATGTCCAACTTTGTGTCCGGCTTAAAAAAAAAGTTTCCCCGCAGACAGGCCACAGGCAGACACTAGCAATCATCTTTGCAAACCCATTCAAGTGATTGGGTTTTAAAGCTGACCGCTGAATTTCCATCCCCTGTCCAGAGTCGCCGGGGTTGAAGACTGAAATCCAGCGGAAAGCACAAACTGGACACTGAGTGTGAGACATATTTATGAATCTGTGGTACAGACTTTCATAAATATGGATGGTTTCTAGAAGCTCAAAAATTCTGGCTCACCATGAGACAAATATTTGGCACAAAAATGGAGACAAATGCATGGTGCAAAACATGTAGACAAAATCTGTAGACAAAGATCTTAATTTGCAGGCTATAAGGAATAAATAGTTGGTGCATGAATAAAAGACCCTACAATTCTTGGCATAATATAAGATGCAAGTCATCCCTTGCTTATTGAGAAATATCGGACTTGGATTGATAAACCTGACCCATTGTCTATGTATCTATATGACTTTTGTTTTTCTTAAAAAAAAAAAAAAAAAAAAAAAAAATTGGACGTGGTGAATATATACTTTATCTCAATCTGCCAAAAAAATTTTGCCAAGCTACTGGTTTACCCATTGCAATACCGGTGTCTTGAAGATGCCCTCCCACTCCAAACTTAATGACATTATGTTTTAAAATATACCACAATGCTATACAAATGTGGTATATTTTTGACTCTTCTCTGTTAAATCTTGAATACAGCACATAATCCTTCCTCATTGAGTATCTGAGTATACACGTTTGCGATATCGATCAAGGGCAACTTATATCATTCATGCAAGCCGGCTTGCTGTATAAGCCAGCCGGATATTGAGCGGCCGTTAGTGACCTATGCTCTTCCCCTCAAGGGGGTTTTCTTTCCCATTCATTGGTGGCCCGGGGAGGGGGGCGGGGCCTCCCACAGGATTATCCAGGGCAGCTCTGGGTGGGGAATTCCTTTTGGAATCCGGCCAGAGCTGACAAAGCAACCCCCCAGCCACCCACACCTAAACCGAGCCGCTAAGTCATTTTCTTTTCAATTATGATTGTACCCCTCTTTCCTTGGATGCCCCTTTTTCTTGAAGAGTAAAATATAACAGGTTATGGACTCTAGAATTTTAAGGACATGTTGATCCAGGGTTTCATACTGACTGCCAGATTTGGAGTCGGGAAGGAATTTTCCCCCTGAAATAGGGCAAATTGGCATGAGCCTCATGGGGTTTTTCACCTTCCTCTGGATCAACACTGTAGCATTTATAGGGAATAATGTCCTTATCCAACCTCATTGACTATGTAACTATGTACCGTGCAGATAAAAGTTTTATTTGTTTTCTTCTTTGTTAGCAAAATGACATGCTGTAAATATATATTTGCATTAAATTGTTGTCACAGCAGGCATAGTAGCAGGACCTTGGCCCCCTTTCTCAGCGAGGTAGAGTACCAGCGACGTGCCCCACCGAGGGGCATACACCAAAACGTTCGCTGAGGAGGAGGGGAACAGGGGTTACTGCTTATGTCAGATAATATATATTTAATAAAGCTGTGGCCGACCCCACCCATTCAAAGGTAACTTGGTCTGTATTTATGAGAAGATCACACACAAGGGGTTTAGTGAGGGGAAGGGGGGTTTGGTTTGGTCTCGATAAAGTCAAATACGGCCGGTCTAGGAAATCCAATGGTTTGGGATGTGATATCCAATTTCACTTGCAGTACACAATGGACTACACTCTATTCTTCAAATCAGGGGATCCATCCATGCAGAGGTTCTCTTCTTGCTGTCATTCGTTTGCTGTTTTTTTTTCTCAACCACTAACTGAACAGTGCTAACAACTCGGCCTAGGTGCATAGTGATCAGCCAAATGATTCTGTCCCTCTTCATTTGTGACAAGTGGCAATAACTGGCATGTTAAGTATCAGAAGGCATTGCACAATCATCCCATCCCACTCAATCAAATCCCACTAGATTCTTGAAAACTTGATCATTTGAAGATCTTAGCAACACCTCCTACTTCCTCAATTTGCATGAACTTAAAGGAAGTCTATCTCTGCCCCAAGTTATTTTAATTCCCTCCCATAGTACTGTAGATGCTGTTAGCAGAATAAAAACGATACCTTACATATGTTTCAGAGCCCCAGGCCCATGCATAGAAAAAAGCACTTTTATTATTTATTCAAATGAGAATCTTGGAGCACAAGGGGAGTTTTCTTCTATTAGGCTGGGTTCACATGAAGTCTTTTGGCACGTAATGTGCCACGTAGACGCCGTGGGAGGTTTTGCGACCCGTATACGCTCCTATTGTTTTCAAAGGGAGCCGGTACCATATACACGGCGCTATTCTGCGGCCGCCGCCGCAAAATCACAGCCGCAAAATAGCGCCACGTTTACGGTACTGGCTGCAATTGAAAACAATGGGAGCGTATACGGGCCACAAAACCTCCCACGGCATCTACGTGGCACATTACGTGCCGAAAGACATCATGTGAACCCGGCCTTACCGAGCACTGCTGCATCATCACTAAACACACCTATGCTACATTCAGCTAGTCCCCCTGGGCTGTGTGAGTTGATCCTCCCACTGCATGGGGGACATGAGCTGAATACAGACAGTTATAATCACTTAAATACATAATAGATATTATCTACCATATCTATGCTTGGCATCGCCTTTTAATCATCCTTCAATTTATTTTGGATGTTAGAAGGCTTACAAGTGTGACTGCTATGTTCCAGATTTACAAGAAAATTTCCAAAACCCATTTGTTAGGGATTATTTCAGTACTGAAGGGAATTTTAAAGGACTATATTAGACTATTAGAAACCTCCCCATAAATCACTCCATTTTCAAAATTGCACCCCTCAAATAATTAAAAACTGCATTTAAGAAATTTAGTAACCCTTAAAGCATGGGTACATGGTGGAGCTTTGACTTGAAAGAACGCTATTTAGATTTTGCTTGAATAGTTTTTGAGTGCCATCTCACATTTGCAGCCCCTAAAATACCAATGGAAATGCCCCAAAAATGTACCCCAATTTAGAATTTACACCACTCAAAGAATATTATCATTTTGAAGCCGAGTGCTTCCCAAAAATTAATGCATAAAGAAAAATTTAGATTTTTAAAAAAATATGCCATTTCAGTGCCCAATACGTTGTCTACTTTGTCATCAGAGACCTGCACTGCTAGAACTTTTACGGAGTTATCCTTGGGACAAAAAAGTTGTAGATGTGAGTCTAAAACTGCTGGTTGGGCACACAGCAGGGCTCAGAAGGGAAGGAGTACTATGCTTTTTAGCTTTTGGAGTACACCTTTAGATGGACTTTCCCAAGAAGTGACCCCATTTTGTAGGCAAAATGGGGATACAACAATGTTGTACCCAGGATAACGTACTTAATTTCATATAGTGGTATAAACTGCTGATCGGGTCCACAGCTGGGCACTGAAGGGAAGAAGCGCTATTTGGTTTTTGCAGCACAGATTTTCTTTTGGAAGTCATGCTACTATTAGTGTCCCAAAATGCCAATGAAGTACAATCTAAAGACACACACCATTTTGGAAATTATACCCCTCAAGAGTTTTGTCGAGTGGCATAGTGAGTATTTTCAAGCCTTGAGTATTGCATTCATTTAGTTTCCAGAAATGAATGAAAAGTGAAAATTGCAATTTTTTCAGAGATACGCAACTTTAATACCCGATATGTTGCACCCAGCTTGTGTCAGCAGAGACACACACTCCAAAAACTGTTAATAGGTTATCCTGAGCACAACAGCTTTTGGAATATTCATCTCTGATACAAGCCGGGTACAATATGTTGCGCTTTGAACTTACATATTTCTGGGAAAATTGCCATTTTCACCATCAGCTGCACATTCATGTCTGGAAAATAAATTAATGCACACTGCGGGGTTCAAAATGTTCACTGCAACCCTGGACAAATTCCTTCAGGAGTATAGTTTCTAAAATGGGGTCAAACATCAGGGAATTCTACTTTACTGGTATTTCAGGAGCTCTACAAAAGTGACATAGAAAAAAACAAAAAACAAAAAATCTATTGTAAGGGAATGGCTAGGACAGCAATTCCCAGTAACTGTTTAAACCCTGGGACGGAGCACAAGAGACAGTGAGCCCTAAGCTGAAGCCCCCCACTTTCCCTTCCTATTGCCAGACCCTATTCTAGGTAATAGGCGACAACCACGAAGACAGTCCCTCCCTGAATACGTGAAACACAAAACGCAGACAAGACGAACAACAACAATGGGAAGTCAACTTAGCCAAGGATCAGTAACAGTCGGGCAATGCAGTACCAAATCGGAGTCCAAAAAGAGAAGTCAGTGAGGAAAGCCAAAGGTCAAGTATAATAGAGTAATCAAAACAGAGACAGTAAAGAGCAAGTATGCACACGGCAATAGCAAGCACTGGTGTGAATGGGAACCAAGGCTAAATAGGTAGGAAGAACCCGCCCATGGAGTTCACAGGAAGACAGCTGTCAATCACAGGGCAAGGCCAGATTAACCACTTAATGGACAGAGGCAACATAGGCAGAAGACGGGTGTGGTGCAATCACAGAACTAGAGCCGAGTTCACACAGTGCGACCAAAACTTTAATCCAAGAACCAAACTGCACCCGCCTCCTGCGCCGCAGCACGCGAGCAGAGGGTGGTGCAGTGACCCGAACAGGCAGAGATGTTACATCTATGCTCCAAAAGCCAAATAGCGCTCCTTCCCTTTGGTGCCCAACTATGTGCCCAAACAGCAATTTGCTGCAAATGCACATATATTAAGCATGTTATCCTGGGTACAACCCTGTCATACATGTGGGCATAAACTACTGTTTGGGCACAGAGCAGGGCACAGATGTGAGGAAGCGTATGACTTTTGGAGCAAAGATTTATTCAGGTTTGGTATCTGGACGTCATGTCATCTTTGTAGGAATTCTAAAGGTACCCCCTTGGCAATGACCCCATTTTGAAAACTACAACCATCAAAGGATATATCAATGGGCATAATGAGCATTAGTTCCCCAGCGGATTTTGAACAGTGAATACGTAAGCTGTGCGGAGTACATTGTGAACACCAGATTCCCTACTATTTTCCCAGTAGCTATGATACAGGGATTCACTCTGGGGGGCACTTCTGGTGTATTCTGGTGTCTTTTCCCTCATGAGCTCTAAATTTAGGTTATATCCCTCGCCGTGGGGGTAAGGTGATGATGGGGGACTTTATGATAGCTAAATCCCTTAGATGTTGCAATGTTTAACCACTGCATCTAATGGGCTAAAACATATGATAGGGACTGAGCTATGGCTGCAGGTTCTGGAGCAGGGTGTTGGCTATCAGTTGCAGCTAACACACACTCAGGAAGCCTCCCACTCAATGTGCTCAGACACAGGAAGTAATAGTATGTTAATTTGTGTTAAGACATTGGCTGTTAGGACGTACTATTATGTCATGTGTTAAGGGGTTAAAGAGGAACTCTCACCACCTCCCCCAATTCTAGTTCTTACCATCTTTTAGGAGGCATTACTCCACTAATTCATGTATTTGTATTTTTTTTTCTCTAACCTCCACCATTCCTGAGCAACAGTTAATGTGCTAATTAAAGGGATTCTATCATTAGAATCCCTTTTTGATCTAAGACTATGTCGGAATAGCCTTAAGAGACTATTTCTCTTCTACCTACCTGCTGTCATTCTGGTGTTTAGTTTTTTTTCACCATATGCAAATGAGTCTTCAGAAAGACTTTCCAGCGATGCCTCTGTCTTCTTCTCCCGACCACCTCTTCGCTGCATCATCAGCCGTTGGACCATTTTCCTGTGGTCTCTTACATAAGAGACATAAGGCCAAACTGACATGTGCAGTTGGTTCTGCTACCTGAAGACGCGGCCAATGACGCTGAAAAAGAGGCGGTCTGAAAAAGACAGAGGCATTGCTGGAGAATCTTCGGAAAGCACAGGGAACACCTCCTGTGGTTTTTTTTTTTTTTTTTTTTTTTTTTTTTTTTTTTTTGCAAAGGGGAACACCCCCTGTACTTTCTGAAGATTCATTTGCATACGGTGAAATGACACCTGAACAGAACCGCGGATCAGAATAATAAAGGTAGGAGAAGAATAGCCTTTATAAAGGCTATTCCAACATGGTCTTAGTTCAAAAATGGATTCTAATGATAGAAAACCATTTAGCTCTGTAATGTCAAAGGTGCAGTGTCAGCCAGGAGGCATGATTCAGAACACCAATCAGAGATCACACCCAGAACCCTTTTTGACATATGGATATTGTACCACAAGTAGAGGTGGGCAGAGCATACATTGTGGAATATCCCTGGGTAGCCACAGCTTTACACAGTGGTACAGTACTCTATATGTAGGAGTGCTTGTATACCAATTTCACAGTTTGGGTCCCGCAGTGGTATGGTTACAACCCTCTGTACTATCCTTTGAAGTGCAAACACAAATGGTCAATGCAAATAACTACCACTGTACCTGCTACCTCTGATGCTCCCGACTGTCAGTAGTTATATTTACTCATAAAGAACTTTGCACTGTACTTTGCTAAAGAACTAACTTTGCTGAAAGGATTATGCTTAAAGTATTATCCAGCTTCTGAAAGTGATCTGCAAGCACATTCACAGCAATGCTGAATACTCAGTTCCCCTGTGCACTATTTGCTTGACTTTTATTTGCTGCTCTTTATATCACCGTTATTTACATGCAATGAATCTGTGGAAAATCCAGATTTCCAAATATTCCTTTTCCTGTTCTTACTCTGTGTGCCCTTCTGTTCTTCACTCTCCCCTGGAATGAAATCACAGGACACACACACTGCCTGTGCACAAATTCCTCCCTGTGTTTCACATTTCTTCATCAGTCTGTGTAGAACTGCTCTCCTCCACACATCTGACCAGGTAATAAATCACTCTCATATCAAGGTCAATATGGGTGGCTTTAAGCATATAAGAGGTCACATACTTTGGTAACGTTTGGTTTGCTAGTTGAACTGCTCACAGGAAGGAGTAGTAAGCTTGTAAACGAAACGTCACAGTTGTCGTTAACAACCTCAAAATAAAACAGAGCAGAATTTAAACTGAATTTATATTATGAACTGATTTCTATACATGCATCCTGTTATTTGACTCATATTTTTCAAACACTGGATAATGCCTCTACAGTAACTGTTTATTGTATGTGTGTGTGTGTGTGTGTGTGTGTGTGTGTGTGTATGTATATATATATATATATATATATATATATATATATATATATATATATATATATATACACTTGTTCTTGAGACCTTTGCAAATATTGCTCCTTGAAACTATATTCAAATGACAGTGAATATCACCTGGTGATGGCATTATTAAATTTCACTGTATATAAATGGAGGCTAGTCACATGACTAATATTTTGATTCTCCACTTGTAAAACTTTTTAACAAATCCTCCATATAATACAATGTATGAGGGCTACATTCACACGACTGATGGTGAAAATGGCTGTGGAAAATGGCAATTTTTTCACGCCCATTTTCAGCATCAGTCATGTGATTGTAGCCTTTAAATGGAGATTTTTGTTTCGGGTTCGGGAACTACATTTAGCCCATTTCTAGCTCTCTAGGCAAACACAGCTGAAGTAACATGTATGTATATGGAAAAACGGATGGTAAGCAGTGGATGCAAACTCCAAAAATAAGGCTGGGAGCAGATGCTTGCCAGTGGTTTTTTTAAATCGCTATATGGGAGCAGAATAGCACACCAGCATATTGTTAGTGTTGGAAGGGGGGGGGGGTTGCTTCTTTTATTTTGTTGTTGTTTGGGCTACAGAGTGGCAATGGCAAGTGACAACTACAGAATTTGAAGAAAAGTTTGTGGCACACTGACAGTGTACCTGTCAACTGAAAAGTGCTACAGATTCACAAAAATAAACCCTTTATGGACGCAAATGTGACACCAAAATGGCATTGATATTGGAAGAAGCAATGCCACAGGTTTGTTTGAGATGGAACCTATTTTTAATACTATATTTTTATGCAAATGCTGCTTAGCATATTAAACCATGTCTCCTTATTGACAAGCCCTGCAAGCATGTTGTACAAGGCACACAAACTATCAGATGGTGTCTAAAACACATAGAAAAGGAGTTGTTAAGCATGAACACCAGTTTTGTGGCATAAAGTATATCAATGGCACCAACAGTGTAGAATAGCAAAATGCAATGGACCAGGTCGCAGGCATGGCTGAGTTGGGAGTACTGGTAGATGTAGCAACGAGTATCAGTACAGTTTTGAATAATGTGATGGACCAGGCCGCATAATGTCTTGATGTTTAGGAGTAGCAAGCAGAATCAGCACTACAGTAAATTAAACATCAAATAGGGAATCAGAAGGAAAGGGAGATTTATTCAGTGGCATCATCATAAGGTGTGTGAAAATCCCCACTGATCCTTGTCTGATTCATTTTGACAAAGGTAATTTTTTTTCACACTTGTCGTGAAAGTTTACGATACCATTTGTAGCAATAAAAACACCCTTGAATAGCCATTAGGCTTAAAACTGAAGATAAAATTCACAAGGCAAACTTGGCTCTAATCAAATTTCATGGGGTTAAAAATTTAAATATAGGTGCAATCTGGTATGACTGTACCTGCTCACGTAGTCTGTGGGTTGTGGTTGGCACTTCAAGCTGAAAAATGTCTGGTTCATCATGTTCCAGATACTGTGCTGGTGCTGATACTGCTGTATCATTTTTGCTTTTAAATTAGGGTCTAAAAGCACATAATCCAGTTCTCATCCCTTTGCTTGATGTTACTCATATCTTTGTCACTATGTAAGCAGCAAAGCATACCTACCATATGTGTCTTGTTCAAGATATATAATAAAGGGATGACATTAGAGATGAGCGAGTAGTGAAATATTCAAGATTCAATATTCGTTTTGAGTAGAGCCTCAATATTCGACTACTTGATCGAATATCGAATCCCATTCTAGTCTATGGGAAAAAATGCTCATTTCAGGGGAAACCACTATTTGACTAAAAGAGAGTCACCAAGTCCACGAGTAGCAGGAGGAGAGTGTTTAGGAGGAGTGCTGTGTAGTTAAAGCGCACGGACCCCATTATAGACTATGGGTCTGTGCGCTTTAACTGCACAGCGCTTGCAGGTGCACTGATAAAAAGAAAGCTCCCTCGTAACCACAAGCTGCCAGCTCTCCCCACTAGCAAAAACGAGCCTGCGGCAAATCAACGCTGGTTCTGCAGCAGGCTCGTCCTTGCTAGTCAGGAGAGCTCACAGCTTGCTGTTACGAGGGAGCTTACTTTTTCTCAAGGAATGCATTGACCAGCGTTGATTGGCCAGTGTACAGCATTCAGCCAATCAACGCTTATTCTGCTGGAGGCTCGTCTGTGAGGAGGCGGAGTCTAAGATCGGTCCAATCTAGCTTCTTATCTACAACCTATCAGTGTTAAAAAGTAATAGCAGCATTTTTTTGTCTTTTCTACCCCACCCCCTCTCCCTTCCTTGATAACTAATATAGAGAAAGTAACTGCCTGAAAATTAGAGAAGAAAATATTTCTTTAATAAGATGTTTCATATATTATCCAGTACTATTAATTTATGAAAAGTTATTTATAACCGAACTATGCTTTAAGGTAAGGTCAAATATCCAAACCAGAAGTAAGGATATATAGATCATTAGCTACACAAGAAAATCAAGCTGATTTGGAATGCTTCATCCATTGCTTAGTTTGATCTAAAATACAGGCATGATAGTATGATGATTTCACTGATCTGATACGAAGTTGCCTCCTCAATCAATAATTTAGTCACAGAAAAAATAGAAGACATCAGATGTTTAAAACTTCACCTTTTGAGAAAGCGATTAAAAAATATACATCAATAATCTAAAAATGTTAAAGTAAGGGCCCAAATAATAACCAAACCCACTGGCCAAAGCTTGACAGAGCATTAAAATATAATGTGTTGTCAGATAATGGGTTGTCACTAGAGATGAGCGAACACCAAAATGTTCGAAGTTCGAAATCCTATTCGAACAGTCGCTCACTGTTCGACTGTTCGAACGGGTTTCGAACCCCATTATAGTCTATGGGGAACATATACTCGTTAAGGGGGAAACCCAAATCCGTCTCAGGAGGGTCACCAAGTCCACTATGACACCCCAGGAAATGATGCCAACACCCTGGAATGACACTGGGACAGCAGGGGAAGCATGTCTGGGGGCATATAAGTCACTTTATTACATGGAAATCCCTGTCAGCTTGCGATTTTCACAAGCTAACTTTTTCCAATAGGAATGCATTGGCCAGCGCTGATTGGCCGAATTCTGTAAACTGGCCAATCAGCGCTGGCTCTGCTGGAGGAGGCAGAGTCTAAGATCGCTCCACACCAGTCTCCATTCAGGTCCGACCTTAGACTCCGCCTCCTCCGACAGAGCCAGCGTTGATTGGCCGAATTCTGTAAACTGGCCAATTAGCGCTGGCCAATGCATTCTATTAGCGTGATGAAGCAGAGCTGAATGTGTGTGCTGAGCTCAACTACGCCGGTGGTGTAGCCGGGAGTTCAGTGCACGGCCAGCTCTGCTATACCGGAGATTGAGCAGATTTGAGAGCACCCTCAGCTCTGATGTAGCAGAGCTGAGTGTGCACAAGGGTTAGAGCGCACACTCCGTCCGGAGATGTAGTCGTGCTGATGCTGTCAACACTGCTACATCTGATATCGGAACACAATGGAGACTGCTGTGGACTCTGCTACATCAGAGCCGAGGGTGCGCTTGAATCCTTCTGCACCCTCGGCTCTGCTACGTCAGAGCCGAGGATGCGCTTGAATCCTTCTGCACCCTCGGCTCTGCTACATCAGAGCCGAGGGTGCGCTTGAACCCTTCTGCACCCTCAGCTCTGTTACATAGAGCCGAGGGTGCGCTTGAACCCTTCTGCACCCTCGGCTCTGCTACATCAGAGCCGAGGGTGCGCTTGAACCCTTCTGCACCCTCGGCTCTGCTACACCACCATAGCAGAGCTGGCTGTGCACTGAACTCTCGGCTACACCACTGGCGTAGTTGAGCTCAGCACACACATTCAGCTCTGCTTCATCACGCCAATAGAATGCATTGACCAGCGCTGATTGGCCAGAGTACATAATTCGGCCAATCAGCACTGGCTCTGCTGGAGGAGGCGGAGTCTAAGGTTGGACCAGAATGGAGACTGGTGTGGAGTGATCTTAGACTCTGGCCAATCAGCGCTGGCTCTGCTGGAGAAGGCAGAGTTCATAATTCGGCCAATCTGCGCTGGCCAATGCATTCCTATGGGAAAAAGTTTATCTCACAAAAAACACAATTACACACCCGATAGAGCCCCAAAAAGTTATTTTTAATAACATTCCCACATAAATAAAGGTTATCCCTAGCTATCCCTGCCTGTACAGCTATCCCTGTCTCAGTCACAAAGTTCACAGTCTCATATGACCCGGATCTGAAATCCACTATTCGTCTAAAATGGGGGTCACCTGATTTTGGCAGCCAATGACTTTTTTTCCGAAAATTTTTTTTTTTTTTTTTTTTCCCCTTCAATGCCTACGGTGTCGTAGTTCCTGTCCCACCTCCCCTGCGTTGTTATTGGTGCAAAAAAAGTGCCAGGGAAGGTGGGAGGGGAATCAAATTTTTTTGGAGTTTGCCACTTGATGTTCGATTCGAATCGAATACATCGAACAGCCTGATATCCGATCGAACATGTGTTCGATAGAACACTGTTCATTCATCTCTAGTTGTCACAATATCAGAACACTCCCCTACCCACCCCCCTCCACAAACACACACTTTTCCAGAGGACAGGTGACAGGTGTTTAACCTGTTCTAACGAAACTGACTCAATTGCCTCACATAATAGAACCATGCACATATTATAAAGCTCTATCCCAATTGATACCATTACATAAGACCAAGAGACCTAACCACCTCCTTCAACCTGAGGCTACTGGCCTAATGCCACGCCAACAGAACCTAGAGGAGGTAGGACCCCGAAGAATGAAACAATAAAAGCTTCAGAGTGCTATGGTAAAATAATAACCAACTGTTGAACAACTTCCCTACACGTTTCCTCCATAAGGATTGATCAGGGGCAAAAAGTAAACTCAAAGTAAGCCATAGTAGCCACAATAAACAGATGTCAGCAGAGATGTAATTAGTCTGACCGCTCTGATATCGGCAGTCACAAAATGAGCCACAGTCAGCCCTTATAAAGCAACATTCTCCTCCTCCCAGAACCTCCTTATTCATTCATAACACACCTCTTAAGTGTCTACTCCCAATCATTGTTCACATGAGCCAATAGACTGGAGCTGCCATAAGGCACTGCCTTTCCATGAGTCTAAGCATGGATTGGTGAGGTGCACAGATATCACACCCAGGGGACTAACCCTGTCATACAATCTATCTATCAGGGACAGCGGATAGACACAGCCTTCACTATTAAATGTAAACAACCCTCCACACTCAAATGTAACGATCTCCGCAAGGTAAGTATAGACATCAAAAACAGCCGGCCCAAATGATAACTAAACTTCATTTCAACCAACAATCACTACATTTATGAGATTCCTGTGGAGCAACTAGTAAAAACTCTTTTGGGGTCAATAAACCCACAAGCTGTTCACAATCCACATCTAAAAGTTCCCCCTGGTTTAGATGAAGAAAGCTTGGTAGATGTCACTGAACCTTGCGTTAGATCGCTATGGACAAATCAGTCTTAAGTTTTTACCCCTTCTGTACGTTATCAATGGTCTCGTTTCCACTTCTTTCGAGATCACGATCAGCCTGTAAGATCCATCAATACCAATACCTCTTCAAGATCTCACATACTTTCTGCTCTTGTACGTCATAAGTACCTATTACCCTGATCTGTTGAGTCCTGTGCCCTTTTGCGTGGTTCCAAGAAAGAGCTCCTATCCTTATTCTCTGCCCTATGAAATGCCCTACGTATGATGGGCCTACTTTTGAGTGTGGAGGTTTATGTTCATTAGTGAGGGGTGTGGCTATCTACAGAGGGTGGCATCCTGGAGTGTGTGATTGTATGATAGGGTTAGTCCCCTGGGTGTGATATCTGTGCACCTCGCCAATCCATGCTGAGACTAACAGAAAGGCATTGCCTTATGGCGGCTCCAGTCTATTGGCTCATGTTTGGGAGTAGACACTTTTAGGAGTAGACAATAATTGGGAGTAGACACTTAAGAGGTGTGTTATGGATGAATAAGGTGATTGGCCAGGACGTTCTAGGAGGAGAAGAATGTTGCTTTATAAGGGCTGACTGTGGCTCATTTCATGACCGCCGATAGAGTGGTCAGACTACTTACATCTCTGCTGACATCTGTTTGTGGCTACTATGGCTGGCTTTGAGCTTATTTGCCCCTGGTGAATCCTTATGGAAGAAATGTGTAGGGCAGTTGTTCAACAGTTAGTTTTTATTTTACCATAGAACTCTGAAGCTTTTATTGTCTCATTCTTTGGGGTCCCACCTCCTCTAGGTCCTGTTGGTCAGGCATTAGGAAAGTAGCCTCAGGTTCAAAGAGGAGGTTAGGTCTCTTGGTCTTACGTATGGTATCTATTGGGATAAAACTTAAAAACTTAATAATTAATTATATTAACATAATGTATGCATGGTTCTATATGAGGGAGCTAATTCAGTTTGGTTAGACTGACAGTTAAACACCTGTCCCCTGGAAAAGTGTGTGTGTGTGTGTGTGTGTGTGTGTGTGTGTGTGTGTGTGTGTGTGTGTGTGTGGGGGGGGGGGGGGGGGGGGGAGTGTGTGTGTGTGGGGGGGGAGTGTTCTGATATTGTGACCCAACCCATTATCTAACAACTGCAGACACATTTTATATTAACACTGTCAAGCTTTGTTCAGTGGGTTTGGTTATTTCCAACAATTTTAGATTGATGTATATTTTTAATCGCTTTATTAAAGGGGAAGTTATAGACATCTGAGGTCTACAGTTTTTTTTCTGTGAATAAATGCTAGTATGATGCAATAAGTGGAAGACTCAGACCACCATTAGTTAAGGGTAGGTAAAGTATTTATTTGGAATTTGAAGAGCTTAGACAAGTACGTGAAAATAAGAGGTGTTGGAAGGTTTAATATGTATAGAATCTCTGGAACAACAAGCATATTCATTTCTGCTATGAATACCACCCACAATGTCTAAAATAATTTAAAGTATTATAATAGGTCTTCCTCCACAGAGTTCAGGAGAGGTAAATAATTCTAGGCTTATAGCTGAGAAGTGGGAGATATTATTTTTACTCCCAAGTAACTTAACCCTTGCTCCACTCAGCAAAAGACACTTTAAGACTTCTACCATTTCAGAGGCTAAACTCATGTTCATAAGCAGTGATTTCCCCAAATTATTTATCTTTATAACATGATGCAGCACTAAATGAATCTAGTAAATTTCTGATGCATGGGATTGTGGAGAGAGGGCACTCTTGACAAGTACCATTCGTTTTTGTAAATGGACACAATTGGTATCTTAATGCAAAGACTTGTGCTGTGGGTTGCAAGTACAATACCATGATAGTGTCACAAGTAGAGATGAGTGAAACAAACTGAGTAAGTGAAATCAGGGAATATTCGATTGACATCGAATCTGGATTTCCTCATACTTTCTGGTAATGAAGTTCACAGCTCCGATTGAGGGTTTTAACCCTTTGGATGCTGTGGTCAAACATGACCGCGGCATCCAAGGGGTTCTGCCATGCTACATTTCCCCCTTGGCACTCTCCGTGGTGAGATTGGGGGCTGCCATTGTGGTTAAAAAGGAAAAAAAAAAAAGATACTCGCCTATCCTGGGCTTAGCATCCACTCCGGCGCTCTTCCAGCTGGTGATTGAGGTCCTGCTCCCCAAGCCTTAGTACTGGGGCCTATGATTAGGCTCCAGTGGTCACATGGAGCGTGCCAGCGTAATAGTCATTGACCAGCGTAATGATATCAGCATGCCCCACGTCACACCCAGAAATCAGGGTTCAAATAGAGTTTCTGTTGGTGCACCCTGCTTCTGCATGGCTTGCAGGAAGTCTTTGCCAGCAGCACCATACTACAGGGGTGGATGTTGGGAAGGGGTAAATTCGATTCGTCGCAAATTAATTTGACTCGAATCGAATAGTATCTGGAAATTCAGGGAACCTGCCGAATCAAGTTTTTGTAAAATTCGCTCATCTCTAGTCACAAGCCTTCCCCACAATACCAAATTTAGTGACAACAACAAGAAATGCTCAATGTATGCAGTCAAATGACAGAGGTTAATATTTTAGCATATACAGTAGTGTTAAGTAAGTGTCTTACAGACTGAAAGGTCAGACATTGTTGTGATCCTTCAGGAGACATCCCAGGCTTCAGTAGCCTGGGATGGGAAAAATATGGCGGAATTAACTGCAGTGCATAAAGACTGTGATACATCCTTTGTGTAATGTTTCTTTTGTATGTTCATGCTTTGTTTGCTTCATGTGCAACACTCAGGAAGGCCAGGGCTGGTATCACGGTAATATATCCAATGTGGCCGGCTTTCAGGGGGGTCCCTGAGTCCCAAATGTGCACAAAATCTCCCTTTTTGATGTCCCCGATTACCCGCCCCTACTCTGATATCTGACAATGACAACAGACAACCAGGCTTCGGGGGTAATCGTTGCTTTTTTTACTAGCAGGACGAGTTGATACAAACATGCAGATGACGGAGTGATTCTTCACATACAATACAGCGATCTTTATAGACAGTGTCCACTTAATCAGGGGATGGAGCTTTGAGCAAGAATACCTTGGGCTTGGTTAACTCGTAGTAACTTGGGAAGTTAAACTTGTATATACTTGTAAGGATGGCCTGTATCCAGGGGGTTAGTCCTCAACAAAGCTGGGTACACGTATATAGAAGAGGCGATACAAGTTATCGACGGCGGGGGACCCTCAATTTCCGTCAGACTAGCTATGGGCTCCTTAAATATAGATTTGTCCCAAAGACTTACTTGAATAAAGAAATACGTGTGGAGTTCCCAGATGTATGGATACAGGACGGCCTACTCGTAGAGATGTGGAGCTTCAGAGGAAAACGCTCCCTGAGGAACATCTTGGAGGCAGAGGAAAAGGCATCTCTGCTTGGAGATTCAGAAGAAAGTATTCTCTGAGAAGAAGCTTGGGTACAGAGGAAAAGACGTCTCTGTTACAATTTCCCGGAGACTTAGCTGCCATTTTTACAGCTTCCCATGTGCTCAGCTCCAGACCAAAGACAAAAGACCAAAAAAGTTCCCAACCCCCTCTCTAGAGTGGGTGGTCACTCAGCTCCGCCTCCAGGCCAGCCAAGTTCCCTTGAGTGGTCCTGGAGGTTGCCTAATTATAATGGACACTCCCTTTACAGTGCCAGCTCAAATTACAATGACAAAGTATAGGCAGGTGTAGTTCACAAAAACATCCACAAGATGGCGCATGCTCTGGTGAAATATAGAAGGAATGACGGGGGAGGAATCTTTTTACCTTATGTGCAAATGTCCATATCATCTCGGTCTGCAAGGACGATTAGAGGGAATTGGACTAGCAGTACCGGGACATTACACATGTTTATCCAGTAGATTCCTGTCTGACTACTCATAATGCAAGATGATCTCAGTGTTTCTGGTGGTATTCGGTACTGCACTCCACATTTCTAGATGACACTCCAGTGCTCACAGCCAACTGGATTCGTAACCATGAGATTTAAGGTATTATCTTTAAATGTTAAGGGCCTAAACTCTCGATACAGAAGAGCGACACTCTGGGAGGAAATGTGGCGTAGCAATACTTTTGTTAGAGACAATTTAGCCTTTTCTATTGATCAAGAGATTACTGATGATGAGGGGAGATATGTCATCCTGGTGAGTCCATTACCAATGTCCAATATACACTAGTTTTAGTGTAACAAGAGGCAATTACAATTTTTCCACATGGTTCTGTCTAAGACGAAAGAGGTGGGCAAAGGTCATGTAATGATATTGGGAGATTTTAACAAGGTACTTTGGCCCTCGATGAATTCTACTGCTCCTCAGACTTTGTCGGAACCTACCCCTATAGTAAATATTCTACAATCCCACCAGCTCTTTGATGTGGGAGACATCAACATCCCTCTGAATTAGATTAGACTTTTTACTCAAACCCACACCAAGTATATACCAGGATTGATTATGCTCTGGTGGACAGGTCTATTGTCCAGAGGGTTAGCTCATCCAATATACTGTAGACATCCCAACATGGTATGTTCACGCACAGGTCTGCATTGTGGTACTGGAACGATATTCTAATATTCTTCTTGCCCTGATTCAGTCTGTAGACTTAATAATTATATCTTGCAGCCCCCCAAATATACCCCAGAAACTTCCTCAGCTTTAACAGAATATTTAAATTTAACAATAACAACCAGGTGAGCGACACTATTTTATGGTGTGCCCACAAGGTTTCCACGAGAGGCCACTTCATTCAGCAAACCTCCCATGGTAAGAAGCAGAGGCTTCATCAGGAACAGGCCATACTCACCCAATTGGAATCCTTGCACAGACTTAACCCGTTTATGCCTAGTGTTCCATTATTCAAACTCCAAAAATATATAACCTCCATCATAAATGGGTTAATACAGTCTCACCGTGCCCTGATGGGCCACAGACTGTCGTGGAGTTGGCAGATGCTTTAGTCCAGGTCTGGCAGGAGATCCCTCAGGAGACAATCTGCAGCCTCCTCAGGAGCATGCCCAGGCATTGTAGGGAGGTCATACGGGCACATGGAGGCCACACACACTACTGAGCCTCATTTTGACATGTTTTAAGGACACCACATCAAAGTTGGATCAGCTTGTAGTGTGTTTTTCCACTTTAATTTTGGGGGTAACTCCAAATCCAGGCCTCCATTGGTTAATACATTTGATTACCATTGATTTTTGTGTGATTTTGTTGTCATCACATTCAACTTTGTACAGAACAAAGTATTCAATGAGAATATTTCATTCATTCATTCATTCAGATCTAGGATGTGTTATTTGAGTTTTGAACAATGTATATTTAGGTCTGTGGTTGTAAGGTAACAAAATGTGAAAAAGTTCGAGGAATATGAATACTTTTGCAAGCTACTGTAATTAACGGTTAGTGAGCGAACAGCATGAGTACATGTTCGATCGGACATCTCGCTCGATACGAACACCGCGTTGCAAATGCACTTAAAGTTCGATTCCCCTCCCACCTTCCCTGGCACTTTTTCTGCACCAATAACAGCGCAGGGGAGGTGGGACAGGAACTATGGCAATGGAGGCTATGAAAAAAATAGGAAAAAGCCTTTGGTTGCTGAAGACATGGGACCTCTGATTCAAATGAACAGGCGACAATCTCCAAATCATTTGCGGCTTGCACTTAGACATCTGCTGAGGGCTAGTTAGGTTTTAGATTCTGCTAGGCAGAAATAGCAAAGAAGAAGAACCACCACAGATCTTTTAAGAGCTACACTAAAGGGAGAAGCTCAAACAAGCTTGGCACAGTGTCCTACCCACAAACGCTAAAGTGGGATTCACAGCAATTAAGCCAGGCTGTATCTGCGCAAGCCAGCTTTCCGCGGTGAGGATTAAGCTAAGTGAGATACACTGAAATTGTATGCCCATATACCCTATATATGCTTAATCCAGGGTTCAACAGTGTGTCCCCCTCTCCCTCGAAACTAAGGGGTGTACAATGAAATTCTCAGCCCATATACACTATATACGATTCATCCAGATTGTCATGGTGTGTACCCCCAAAAATCAGTGGGATATACATTCTAATTCTCAGGCTATATACGCTTCATCCAGGTTATCACGGTGTGTACCCACCAAACAATCAAAACCATCTAAAAATGCGCAAGGCTATCAGTAAGGGATGTGGGCGAGGCCGGGGGCGTGGAAATGCTGCTGGGGAGCAAGGTTGCGGTGAAGCCACAGCACATTCCGTGCCTACTCCTCAAGGGCAGCAAGCATTGCGCTTCTCCACAGTCCCCGGCTTGCTGGCCACATTAAGTACGGTGCAGGAACATGTTACAATGGCTGGCGGATTATGCTTCCACCACATTATCCACCAGCCAGTCAGCCTATACCTCAACTCCTCCTCCTACACAACATTCTTGTCAGCCTTCCTCCCAACTTTCCCAGCTCCTAGGAGCTGGTCCTTTAACTGTCCCTCTCCCTGTCCCTCCATTTCCCGATTCCAAGGAGCTACCAGACGACTTTGTGTCCAGATGCCCAAAAACTAGTCTCCTCCATCTCCTGTTTGATTTTCTGGTGGTTGACCAGCAACCCACCCTCAGTGACTATGACAAGACACAGTTGCCATCAGGGCAGCCTGTTGTCATGTGCGGTGTGCAGGAGGAGGAGGCGAGAGAGGAATTGTCAGAGGAGGTGGTGGACGATGAGGACACTGACCCGACCTGGACAAGGGGGATGTCAAGTGGGGAAAGCAGTGTCGATGTTGAGGGAGGTGCAGCACTAAAGAGGGTAGCTAGAGGCAGAGGTCAGCAGCTTCACTGAAGCCAGGCCACATCCAGAATGGCCCAAGATGTTCCCTATCATAGCCAGCCCGGAAAAAATTCCCTCATCGAAGGCACGTTCCTCGATGGTGTGGAAATTTTTCAAGAAATGCGCGGAGGACAAATATAATGCTTTTTGCACAATTTGCCACTCGAAACTGAGTAGGGGCTCTAAAAAGAGTAATGTTTCGACCATTTCCATGCGCCGTCATTTGGAGTCCAAGCACTGGACTCAGTGGGAGAAGGCAAACACAGGACAATCGTCGTCCAGTGTTGCTGACACAGCCTCTCCCACTGTTGCCAGTGCGGGTGCTGCAGTCCAGAGAACCAGCCAGGACACCGCAACATCTGGCTCTGCCACTTTGGGGACTTCTCCCTCATCCTCCCCTGTTCCTGTCAGCTCCTTCTCCTGCACAATCACACGCCTCCTCCCAGCAACCCACCATCTCTCAGACATTTCAGCGCAGGCAAAAATACAGCGCTAACCACACACATGCGCAAGCCTTGAACACGCACATCTCCAAACTCCTGGCCCAGGAGATGTTGGCGTTCTGGTTTGTGGAAACTCCGGCCTTCCGGGACCTGATGGCAAATGCGGCACCTTGCTATGCCATCCCTAGCCATTGCTACTTCTCCTGGTGTGCCATCCCCGTCTTGCACCAGCACGTGTCACTCAACATCATGCGGACAGGGACGCTACATTTCACTGACGGCACACTGGGTGAATGTAGTTGAGGCTGGGACTGGGTCACAAACTTGGCTAGTGTACCTAGTCTCCCTGCCTATCAATCCTGGCAGGGGCTCTGAAACAACACCCTCCTCCGCCGTTAAATTGACTACAGCTATGAGCTGGAAACGTGGCAGCACTGGCGTGGGTAGACATCAGCAGGCTATGCTGAAGCTCCTCAGCTTGGGGGACAGACAGCACATTGCCTCCGAGGTGAGGGATGCCCTCCTCGATGAGACAGCAATATGGTTTGAGCTGCTGCACCTGGGCCCGGGCATGGTCGTGTCTGATAACAGGAACCTGGTAGCAGCTCTGGAGCTTGCCAGCCTCCAACATGTTCCATGCCTGGCCCACGTCTTTAACCTAGTGGTGCAACGTTTTTTAAAGACATACCCAAATGTGCACGAGCTACTGGTGAAAGTGCGGCGCTTGTGCGCCCACTTTCGCAAGTCTACAGTAGCCGCTGCTAGCCTCAAAACTCCAGCAACGCCTACATCTGTGCAAACACCGTCTGTTGTGCGACGTCCCCACACGCTGGAACTCAACATATCATATATTGAGCAGAGTGGTTGAGCAGCAGAGACCTTTGGAGTACCATCTCCAAAACTCTAGGGTGCCACAAAGTCAGCTCCCTCAGTTTCTCAACCACGTGGCCATAGATGGGAGACCTATGTGAAATCTTGCGGGTGTTTGAGTAGTCCAAAAGAGGGTCAGCTGTGACGATGCACTAGTGAGCGTAACAATCCCGTTCTTGTGTGTGATGCGAGAATCCCTCATTGCCATCAGGGATAACGCAGATCACATTGAGGAGGCAGGGATAGCAGTAGAACTGTCACAGCAGGAGAGTAGTTTCACACACCTGTCCACTTCACAGCGTTTAATGACGGAGGAGGATGACGACGTGGCAGATGATATGATTGTGACATAGGAGGCTACCGGGGAAGTTCAATGTGTCCCATTCTTGCAGCACGGATGGGGTAAAAGGGATGAGGAAGAGGATGAAATGGAGAGTGACCTTTCCGGTGGGGGCAGCAAAGTCATGCCAAGTAACACTCTGGCACACATGGCTGACTTCATGTTGGGGTGCTTTTCAAGTGACAAGCGCGTAGTCAAAATAATGGATAGCAACCAATACTGGATATTTGCAATCCTTGACCCCCGGTATAAAAATAACATCTCGTCTTTTATTCTGGTAGAGGGGAAGGCCAATCGCATTAATGATTGCCACAAGCAATTGGTGCAGAACATGATGGAGATGTTTCCATCAAGTGTCGTTGGAGGCAGAGAGGACAGTGCCGTCCAGTCCACAAGGGGTACACTGTCTAAGCTCTGGGGCATGTTAATGGCACCCCCTCACCAAACTCCCACCACTGAGGGGTCTAGTGTCACCAGGCGGGAAAAGTATAGGTGCATACTGTGGGAATACCTGTCCAACCACAGCTCTGTCCTCTCCGATCCCTCTGCGCCCTACATGTATTGGGTGTTGAAGTTGGACCTGTGGCTTGAACTTGCCCTATACACCTTGGAGCTGCTGTCCTGTCCTGCTGTCAACGTGCTATCTGAAAGGGTCTTCAGCCGGTGGTATCATCACGGATAAGCGCAGCCGGCTGTCAGCTGAGAGTGCCGACCGGCTGACTTTCATCAAAATGAACAGCCACTGGAATTGTCATGTCTGCGCTCAACCTCTACAATTCCTCCTCATATTCCTCCACCATCTGCGTTGAACAATTCTGATCCTTCTAGGCTCAATCCTCCCTGATTTTCCCCAAACTCTGCTGCTTAAAGGCTGAATCCACCCTGATTTCACCAAACTCTGCTGGTTAGAGGCTGAATCCACCCTGATTTCCCCAACTCTGCTGGTTTGAGGCTCCACAATAGAGATGGATCAGCCGATCCGAACAGCATGCACCCATAGAAATGAATGGAAGCACCTGTGACGCCGGCTGGCCACCGGCAAAGTCAGCGTCACAGGTGCTTCCATTCATTTCTATGGGTGCGTGCTGTTCGGATCGGCTGATCCGAACAGTGTTCGCTCATCTCTACTCCACAACAAAAAAAAGTGCAAAAGACTAAGCTAGCCCAAGCCTCAACTCCATTGAAGGTGCAACGTTTAGATCGGTTCTTTCCAAACCAAGGGTGATACCTTTCGGAAAGATCTGATGCATCCCAAAACTAAGTGGGAAACACTCAAATTGTCAGCCTATATACCCTATGTATGCTTAATTCAGGTTTCACCGATGTGTACCTACCCAAAACTGTGATACACATTATTTGTCAGCCCGTTTGAAGGCTTAATCCAGGTTTTAACGGTGTTTTACCCACCCAAAACTAAGTGGGAGACACATTATTTGGCAGCCTATTGGCAGGCTTATTAATTTAACAGTGTGGTTTAGAGAAGCCATGATTATTTAATTCTGGGAAGAACATGCAAATGTGTTGAGGCTGGGACTGGGACACAAACTGGGCCGATGTACCTAGTCTCCCCGCCTAACATTCCTGGCAGGGGCTCTGAAACTACACCATCATCATCCTCCTCCTCCTCCTCCTCCGCCGCCGTTAAATCTACCACCACTACAAGCTGAAAACGTTACAGCACTGGCGTGGGTAGACGTCAGCAGCTTGGGGGAATGATAACACACTGCCTCTGAGGTGAGGGATGCTCACTAAGCTGGTGCAAGGCTCCACTCGCAGAAAGAGCCTAATACTGTGCCGGTGGTGCAAGGCTCCACTGACAGAAGGGGCCTAATACTCTGCTGGTGCAAGGCTCCACTCACAAAAAGGTGCAAAACTCTGCTGCTGCAAGGCTTCACTCACAGAAAAGGCCTAATACTCTGCCGGTGCAAGGCTCCACTCATAGGAAGGTGCAAAACTCTGATTATCCTGGTTAAACCTGTTCAGTAATGAGGCCAGCTCAGCATGAGGATCTTAGGTTGTCCATACACACACACAATGTGAGTACTGTTGAATTTCCCATTGCCTATTCCTTCTGTGGTTGTCATGGGCAATGTGATTTAAAGGGGTGCTTGGTAATGTTTTGTTTAGCTTAAAATTTGTATTTCTGTCCACACAATTGGTGAGGAAAGAATGTTTCCAACTATTCTTCCACTGTCTGAGAGGTTGTATTGACTGTGTAAAGTGTGTAGTTGTTAGGCTGTGATAATGGGATAATACAGGGACTTTGGCGTGTTCGATGCCCCCAGACATGCTTCCCCTACTGTCCCAGGTGTCATAGTGGACTTGGTGACCCTCCTGAGTCAAATATTGTTTTCCCCCTAAACAAGTATTTATTCCCCATAGACTATAATGGGGTTCGATATTCGATCGAACAGTCGAGTATTGAGCGGCTACTCGAATCGAACTTCGAACATTTCACTGCTCATCTCTAGTTATAACCAAATACAGTATCATAGATTTGCAGAATTATCTCTACAAATCTGGCTTTGCAATTTTACATATATTAGTTAGTACATGGAATATTACTTATGAAGTACGTGAAAAATTTGTTGTACTTTATCAGCCTAAAAAATGTCTTGTTAAATTTGCGTGAACAAAGACAAAAAGGTAGTATGAGATACCTTATATAACCATACTAGTAGATTACCTGCGGCTTCGCTCGCGTAAAATGTTAAATTGTTGGTTATGCTAAAGTAAAATTCAGTGTCACAGTGAAATTGGCATTTTCAGAGCTACAGTAAAAAAAAATTTTTCCACCTTTAAATTTTTATTTTGGCATTTTCCTAATTTGTCGTAACATTGATGTGAACAACAACTTTTATTTTATTTATTTTATTTAATCTATTATTTTTATAGATTTTACATATTCAATATATATTATGTAGTATAAACTATTACAACAATCTATTTATCAAATATTAAAATTTCTGCCCCTTACACAAACATATAAACCCTTTACACCCAATTAACAGCATAGTGCAACCCCCCCCCCCCCCCCCTCCCTCCAGTATAATCTATAAGTAGTTCATGGACAAAAGAGTAAAATTAAATTAGTTACACTATCTATTGTGGTGCTTTTTGGTAAACAATGTTTCTTGTTTTACCTTCAGGTGCATACCGGTATATGAAAAGATTTTTGGGGTTACCCACTCAAGAGCAAGCAACATACAACTGTCCATCTGAAAAAGGCGGGCTCTCCAAATTAATGCCGGCTACTTTAAGTGATTGACCTTGTGCTTTGTTTAGGAGAAGTTCACACGGGGTTTTTTTGGACGGGAACCTGAAATGGTCCAAAATACGGGTAGCTGTGCAGTGCACCGGCATCCAGTCACGCACTCTGCTCTGGATTAGGCCCAAATGAATGCGCCTACTTGGGAGGGAGTGTCTTCAGGCGGATGCCGCGAGGTGAAACGGTCTGAAGAATCTCACTACTTTTTCCAGGAGCCGGAACAAAATGGGAGCCGTCTTTTTGGTCAGGATTTTGAGGCGGATACAGCCTCAAAATCCTGACCAAAAAACCCCATGTGAACTTACCCTTAGGCCGGGGCCCCACGGACCAGAAATGCTGCAAATTGCCCATGGCGGAAACGCTGCGGAAAAAATCGCTGCGTTTTACAGTACTTGCAAAGTAGGTGGGATTCATGCGAATCCCATCCCCACTTTGCAGAAAAAATCACAGCGCAGACACCCTGCGCTTTTCCAAAACCGTTGCAGTTTTGAAAATCGCAGCATGTCAATTATATCTACGGAAGTGCCAGTGGCTTCCCGTGAAATAATTATAACAGAAAGTCCGCGGAGGAAAACTCCGTGAACTTTCTGTTCTAAGCGCTGCAGGAAAAACCGTAATGCACTCACGCCACAGTTCCCGCATGCGCTTTAGTGCTGCGTTTCCAGCCCGTGCTTTAAAGTCATAGCAAATGCAAGACAAATTGGGAGCTGCAGATGCTTAATAATGAAGGGCATGTCACTTGGAAGCAACACCTGACACTGATAAGAGATATAATAGGAGGAACAGTAAATACAGAGCAGCCCTCACACAGTATTGGGGTCCATTAACACGGAGGAAAATGACGCTGTATTTGGCGCTGAATTTTCAGAGCTGAAAAAAAGCCTCCCTCAATGGCTTTGGCTAGATTTTTTTTTCCACTCGCGTAATTTTCCACTAGCTGAAAATTCAGCGCCAAATACAGCGCCATTTTCCATTTTTGGCACTGATTTTGATTCTGAATCCGCATCAGAATCCACGTGGAAAAAACACCTCCCCATAGAGTTCTATGGGTTCCACTAGCTTTATTTTTCCACTTGGGTAAAAAAAAGCTTCCTTCAGGTGGATTCCGCCTGCAAAAACCAACGCAGTCAATGGGTGGTGTAAAATTCACATCATGGATTTTGGGGCAGAATTGGCAAAAACCGCACGGAACAAAACTAGTTTTTTTTTTTTTGTTTTTTTTTTTTACAGGGTCCATGCATTGTGCTGAAGGAGGAAAAAAACCGAAAAAAAACACAAAAAATGCTCCAAAAACTGCTGCAAAAAAACATTTCTTAATTCCTGAAGTGGATTTTTTTCCTCGCTAAAAAACTTCACTCTAGCAGAAAAAAAACCATTGAAGTCAATGGGAGGCTTTTTTTCAGCGCTGAAATTCCACACCAAATTCCTCACCATTTTCCTCCGTGTGAATGGCCTATACTATGACCTGAAGGAGCTGACTTCTCAGTAATGAAACCCGCCTCACAGGCAGACTTGTGGAGTTGCCCATAGCAACCAATCAGAGCTCAGCTTTCACTTTACCTCAGCAGCTTAAGTGATGAAGGCTCCCTGTATAGTAAGCAATAATGACAATCTCACTATCAGGCAGATTTCGCCTGACCAATACTGCTGCTCAGTAAGGCTGCTTGCACACTACAGGATTTTTCATGGGTCTCCGGGCCGTGGATTCTACATCTCCTTAGACTTCTATGGAACTGCAAAATTCAGGGCCTGGAGGCCCGTGAAGAATACTGTAGTTTGAAAGCAGCCACTAAGGATACCAGACATGTTTAGTCAGTGCGTGCTTGTGAAAGTGTGTGTGGTCGGTGTGTGTGTCTCTGTACAAGCATGTGATCCATGGGTATGTATGCGTGTGTGCATGCTCGTGTGTGGTCCATGTATATTATTATTATATTATGTGCGTGTGTGATCCATGTGTTTGTGTGTGTGTAGTGCAATAGTCTATGCGTGCAGCAGTTGTGTGCTCTGTTCGTCCTTGTGTATAGTGTGCATCCATTCGAGTGTGTTTGCGTGTATGTGCATGTGGTATGTGTGGGGTGGTGTTTGAGTTGTGTGTGTCTAGAGTGCTCTGGTGTTTGTGTGGTACTGTATGCAGACACGCGTATCTAATCCTACGGCATGTGGTACTGTGTGCAGACGTTCTTATCTTATGCTCTGGCATGTGGTACTGTGTGCAGACACGTGTATCTAATCCTTCGGCATGTGGAAACGTGCAGACGCACGTATCTAATCCTTCAGGGTGTGGAACTGTGTGCAGAAGCACGTATTTAATCCTCTGGCGTGTGATACTGTGTGCTGATGTGTGTATCTCAGTTTGGATATCAGTGTTGTATTGCGCATGTGGAGTGACCATGTGTATTGCAGTTGGAATATGAGTGAAAGACTTGAAGGTTTGTATTGGCTAAGGGGGGGGGGGGGGGGGCATTTTGTTTGGAATGCTGTATCTCAGCAACGGTAGGTCCCAGCGAGTTGGAGTCTAGTCTTAAACCTTCCCAGATACCTGAAGTATCTCTGTACCAAATTTGGTGAAGATCGGTACAGTTGTTTGGTTTGCAATAGAGAACAGACAGACAGACAAATTCATTTTTATAATATAGAGAGATTATAGGTTATGATACCCTATCAACTAAGCAGAAAAATTATATTTGCAAGCTTTTGGAACAAACTGATGTATTTGGATCTATTCTTAGGCTAAGTTCACATCTGCCCAGAAACCACCAGAAATCGGAAGAGAGAGAAGTCCTGCATGGAGGACTTTTCTCTCCACCAATTTCAGTATGAAAATGTCAGACACCTGGCAAACCCCATTATAGTCTATGGGATCTGCAGTCAGACTCTCCGTCATTCGAAGAGCCCACGGCACGTGTGAACCTAGCCTTAGCAGAACAGCTAGAAGAGATCTATTTCCATAGGACTGAAGGACTTCTAATAGGACTTACAATAGTGTCCTTCAGGTTTAGATCATGGTTCCAAAACTTGTGACCACATATTTTCTAACATTAATGCTGTAATCAACCCTGTTCTTGATGAGAAAAGACTAGAACCCAGACAGATTGACATTACTGTACATTGACATTGACATTTTTTTTTTACCAATCTAAGACTAAATCTACGTATTACAGAAACATTTTCTCTTGTGCAGCTATGGTGTGTATTTTTCTGTTGATATGTATTGATATTTTGAATGTTATTCCAACGACATAAAGACTTACATAATTAATGTGATAGACGCAGCATGTCTAATTCCGAGCAACATGACTGGAATAAATATGGCTTGTATTGATTTTATCATGGTTTACATTTCATTAAAGTCTGTATTAAAGGAAAGTCTATTAGATCTTTGGTAATGAGCTTAAAGAATCTATGACCTTTAAAATAGAATCAATGATTTGTCTTCTTTCAAAATAAAACGTTTAGCTTACTTTTTGTTGATATAAAATATCAAATCAATGGTTGTTGATCAGGACAACAATCCTAAAAAGCCAAACAGAGCTAGGCTGTGTTCACACAGAGTAACGCGCCGCTCATTCTGACACGTAAACATGTGTCAGGGTGAGTACAGTAAAACAGAATCCCATTGACTTCAATGGGTTTGGTCTTATGCGCACTACTCATTGAACTCAATGGGAGACTTTTTGTTACCTATTGTTTTGAATGTAAAAAAGCCTCCCATTGAGTTCAATGGGTAACGCGCGTAAGACTGAACCCATTGAAGTCAATGGGATTCTGTTTTACTGTACTCGCCCTGACACATGTTTACGTGTCAGAATGAGCGGCGCATTACTGTGTGAACACAGCCTAACTCTGTTGTTTGGCTTATAGGATTGTTGTCCTGATCAACGACCATTGATTTGATATTTTATATTAACAAAAATTAAGTTAAAGTGTTTACGTGTCAGAATGAGTGGCGCGTTACTCCGTGTGAACGAAGCCTAACTCACTCTTACACCCATCCATTACATATATTACCATTAGAGATGCCACATACTTACAGTGGGGCAAAAAAGTATTTAGTCAGTCACCAATAGTGCAAGTTCCACCACTTAAAAAGATGAGAGGCGTCTGTAATTTACATCATAGGTAGACCTCAACTATGAGAGACAAAATGAGAAAACAAATCCAGAAAATCACATTGTCTGATTTTGTAAGAATGTATTTGCAAATTATGGTGGAAAATAAGTATTTGGTCAGTAACAAAATTTCATCTCAATGCTTTGTTATATATCCTTTGTTGGCAATGACAGAGGTCAAACGTTTTCTGTAAGTCTTCACAAGGTTGGCACACACTGTTGTTGGTATGTTGGCCCATTCCTCCATGCAGATCTCCTCTAGAGCAGTGATGTTTTGGGGCTGTCGCTTGGCAACACGGACTTTCAACTCCCTCCAAAGGTTTTCTATAGGGTTGAGATCTGGAGACTGGCTAGGCCACTCCAGGACCTTGAAATGCTTCTTACAAAGCCACTCCTTTGTTGCCCTGGCGGTGTGCTTTGGATCATTGTCATGTTGAAAGACCCAGCCACGTTTCATCTTCAATGCCCTTGCTGATGGAAGGAGGTTTGCACTCAAAATCTCACGATACATGGCCCCATTCATTCTTTCATGTACCCGGATCAGTCGTCCTGGCCCCTTTGCAGAGAAACAGCCCCAAAGCATGATGTTTCCACCCCCATGCTTTACAGTAGGTATGGTGTTTGATGGATGCAACTCAGTATTCTTTTTCCTCCAAACACGAAAAGTTGTGTTTCTACCAAACAGTTCCAGTTTGGTTTCATCAGACCATAGGACATTCTCCCAATACGCTTCTGGATCATCCAAATGCTCTCTAGCAAACTTCAGACGGGCCCGGACATGTACTGGCTTAAGCAGTGGGACACGTCTGGCACTGCAGGATCTGAGTCCCTGGCGGCGTAGTGTGTTACTGATGGTAGGCTTTGTTACATTGGTCCCAGCTCTCTGCAGTTCATTCACTAGGTCCCCCCGCGTGGTTCTGGGATTTTTGCTCACTGTTCTTGTGATCATTTTGACCCCACGGGGTGAGATTTTGTGTGGCGCCCCAGATCGAGGGAGATTATCAGTGGTCTTGTATGTCTTCCATTTTCTAATTATTGCTCCCACAGTTGATTTCTTCAATCCAAGCTGGTTGCCTATTGCAGATTCAGTCTTCCCAGCCTGGTGCAGGGCTACAATTTTGTTTCTGGTGTCCTTTGACAGCTCTTTGGTCTTCACCATAGTGGAGTTTGGAGTCTGACTGTTTGAGGGTGTGCACAGGTGTCTTTTTATACTGATAACAAGTTTAAACAGGTGGCATTACTACAAGTAATGAGTGGAGGAAAGAGGAGACTCTTAAAGAAGAAGTTACAGGTCTGTGAGAGCCAGAAATCTGGATTGTTTGTAGGTGACCAAATACTTATTTTTCCACCATAATTTGCAAATAAATTCTTACAAAATCAGACAATGTGATTTTCTGGATTTGTTTTCTCATTTTGTCTCTCATAGTTGAGGTCTACCTATGATGTAAATTACAGCCGCCTCTCATCTTTTTAAGTGGTGGAAGTTGCACTATTGGTGACTGACTAAATACTTTTTTGCCCCACTGTATATCCAAGCTTTCCTTTGGTAATGAGTCTAGTTTAGGCTAGGGTTGCACAGCAATTTTTGCCGCAGCCCACATCACGTGACCAAAGATCATAAAGTACTTTGCAATTGCTTCACTAATGTTAGTCAATGGAGTTACATTGTGATGCAAAGAGAGCTTTGACTGTGACTTCTAGTTGCAAAAAGTTGAACATATCTCAAGTGTTTTTTGAGACTAGAAGTTGCAGTCATGGCATATCAGGGGTCGCAATGCAAGTCAATTCGCAAACATTAGCGACCTTTGACGATGTGACAGTAATCATGGCCAAAATTGTTGCATAGCCCACAGCTTTCTTCCATCATGTTTGTTTTTTACTATTGTAACAGAAGAAAAAGTCCTGCATGCTTTCACACTGAGGCTATCGGCAGTTATTTGATTATCTCAAGAAGGATTATAATGAAAGGTCACACTGTTGTTGTTAAAGGCTTTTTTTTTTTTTTTTTTTTCCCAGGACTAAGAAAATGTGACTTAAGGTAGAAAATGCATGTCATATGAATTAATAAGCATAACCAAGTACCCTAAAGTGTGTTTGGACCATTTTTTATATCCTCATATTTTCAGGCTCTTGCAATACTTCCTAATACATACATAATTATGTATACTGGACGTGAATGAAAAACTTCTAGGAGGTGCAGTGGGTGGATGTTGGGAGTGGCTGCCTGGAAAAGCTCTGACATTCCCACAACCAGGAACTAAAAAGTTCCTGGTTGTGGGAATGTCAGAGCTTTTCCAGGCAGCCTCTCCCAACATCCACCCACTGCACCTCCTAGAAGTTTTTCATTCACGTCCAGTATACATAATTATGTGTAAATATTTACATACATATATTTAAACATCCATATTATAGTGAGCAGGCAGAGGCTAAGATTGTGGATGACAGGTATTTGCCACTGAAGTGGCTAGTATCAGTAATCGTCTGGTGTATGTGTCTGGGATTTTGGAGTGACCCCTCAGTCATATTTGCATTTGTATTCCGTTCGGGGGAGTCCGCATGGGGACCCTCCGAATGGAATACCAAACGGATTTGCAAGCTCTGTGCAGTGAAAGCACACAGACCCCTATAAACTATAATGCGGTCCATGTGCTTGCCGAACGCTGCCTGCATGATACATGCGGACCGGAAAGTAGATTGTGAGCTACTTTCCTGTCCGAATGTTCTATGCAGAGATCTGGCGGCAAGCACATGGACCCCATTATAGTCTATAATAATAATAATACATTTTATTTATAGTCTATGGGGATCCGTGTGCTTTTACAGCACAGCACTTGCAATTGTGTTTGGTATTCCATTGGGGGTTCTCCATGCAGACTCCACCTAATGGAATACCAACATAGATGTGAACCAACGCTTACTGCAGGTCCACTCTTATACTGCCGTGATCCAGGTGTTGGTGTGTCTGGTGATCAGGACTAGTCCACACCTCCTTCTTGCTGCTCTGGCAGTCAATAAAGTTTGACAAATGCTGCTTGCATCAGTGATGACATCATGCTCATCGTGGGTGTGTCTAGCACCTGAAGTCATGTGCACAATGATTGGCATAAGATCAGGACCAGTAAGAAAGTGATTGCAACATTGTTGGTCACACATTTCTGCAAAAGGATAGGAAATTTCTATTTGATCTCAGAAAAATACATTTCACCACATTTTTTTTTTCCGATCTTAAAAAACAAAAAACAAAAAAAAAAACTCCTTTATGCTGGAGGCAGATAACCCAGCTGACACCATTGGCAAAACATGACAAAGATAAATCTTTTCCTCCTCCCCCTGCCAGCATAAGAACATCTGAACAAATAACTGAGCATGCTCACAACACTCTCAAAAAGTCGATTACTCATTGAGGTTGCCTAGGTGAAGATGGCTTTGGTAGAACAAATCTCTGAAGTTGCTAATGCAGGAGTTCAGGCAAGATGGTTACCGTATAATTACAGTAGTAGTTATTATAATTACTAAAATAAGACGTTACATTCTTGTTAAAATAAAACTAAATGAACAAAAAATATGTAAATTGTGTATGGTTATATCGCTGAAAAATAGTAGTGTTTTATAGGGTTAAATTGTAAACGGCTGCCGTGGTCTTTGGTATATTACATATCTTCTGTAGAAGGAATATTGGCATTCATAATTTCCATGGGAGAAGATTAGAATATCAGCAGACTGGAAATGCAGAACAACTGTCATGGTTTATCTTCTGCTGCTCTGTTCTGCTGTCAAACCTCCCCCTTGAGAAATCCTTCCACAACTTCTATACATGCTGTCATAAAATTAGTAAATACACATTATTAACTGATTTGTTTCATCTTCTGTCTTGTTTGTGATCTGAGGAGCTGCTCTTCTGTCAAGTTACAGTAAACTAAAGGCTCCTTCTCATGTTAACACAACACGTTATTTCCTTCCAGTAATCACCATTCTGTGACTGCATTTTGCCAGGGTTATTGACAATGCCAAATATCTCCTATAGCATTAGTTTTACTAACCAAAAAGGCTAGAAACCAAAGTCGTATGTAACTTGTCAAACTAAGCCTCCTGCAGTCCTGATGACAGTGTGGACACATAGCTCCCAACAGTCTTGCATTTAGTGGGAAAGTCCTGTTTTTATACTCCTGTCCCACGGTCCCGCGCAGCTCCCTGCATGTCCCGCTATGTCCCTTTACTATTTTACTTAAGAAAACTTTCCCCCAATCACTCCCGCTCTTATAACAGCGGGAGTGATAGGGGGAAAGCTTGTACTAGTGTACTCTAAAGGACCTGTGTAATGTCAGACGTCATGTGACGGGAGGCGTGTCTTAGTATGCCGACAGTGCAAAAAGATGGAGAGGTGTGTGCTGTGTGTTCTAAGGCACTGAGGGGAGGGGGGATGTGAGATGCAGGGTGCAGAGTGTGAGTGTGTCTCTCCCTCTCTCTGTGTGTCTCTCAGTAACCTAGGGGCAGAGATGGAAGGGGATTGTTACACTGGGGGCAGAAATGAAGGGGGGGATATGAAACTGGGGGAGAGATGGAGGGGTAGATGAAACTGGGGGCAAATGGAGGGTGGACATGAAATGGGGGATATGAAACTGGGGGAGAAATGGATGGGGGACATGAAACTGGGGGTAGATGAAGGGGGCACTTAAACTGGGGGGACAATAACTGGGGACAACTGGAGGGGGCATTAAACCGTGAAGGTAGTTGGACCTGTCTGCCTCTAGTTGCCCTCAGTTTAATGTCACCCTCCAGCTACTGCTAGGGTTTAATGTCTGCTACTAGCTGCCCGAGTTTAATGTCCTACTTCATCTGCCATTAAGTTATTGTCCCCCCTCCAACTACCCCCATTGTAAATGTCCCCCTGCAAATGCTCCAGTTTCATGTTTAACCCTGCTGTTCTGTTCATATTTGCTATACACTTGTACTGTTCCCGGGTCAATATGACCCGACCTATTAATTATTGATTTTTAGCTACTCTAATTGTTTTATTTGAATACTTTTTTCATTGAAATACTGTATGTGAAGATGTTTGATCATAAACAAAAGAAAAATTTAAATTCAAACTAAATTTTTATTTTTTTTTCATAAAAAGGTTACACAGGCTTTTTGCAATTATCTTTGATTGTTGACATTCTGCACACAAATAATAAAGAAGCTTTACATTACTATTATTAAAACACGAAATTTAACTTTTTGAAAACAAATTTTATAAATCAACAAATGAAAAATCATAAAAACTTCAACCATTTTAGAAAGAAAAAAGAAAAAACTGAAGATGTTCATGCGTTTTTACATTGAGCACAGTAATAAGACACATGTCCTTTACACAGATATTTTGAACATCCAGCACATGTCAGATTAGTCTTATTGTCACAGGAAGATGGACAGAAGCTCCATCTCTTCCTTGTTTTGCTGGTAGCTGTGCTGGTGGAGGCCGTGGATGTGGAGTCTCTTTCTTGAGCATGCTGGACACTTTTTACAATGGCTGCTGCTCCCTCACTTCTGGGGGTCACTTTTCTGCTCTCAATATATGGCCTCACCAGGGATTTTCCCAATTCCTCAAGAAATAATCTTCTTTTATGCAGTTTATTCCGATTCCAATCGGGGTCGATTTCTCTCCATAAGACAAATGCATTGTATGCAGAAACGTCCGGTATGTTATAAAATAAAATCATTGGCCACCGATTGGTTTTGCGTTTGCATGTATATGTTGATATTACTTGGTCTAAAGAAGGGGTCCTCAAACTTTTCAAACAGTGGGCTGGAGGCAGAGCAGGTCGCACAGACATCAGGAGCAGTGCCCTCCAATAGGTAAAGTGAAGTGCGCTCCATGGTCTGGCCCGAGCTCCCCAGGAGTTCATTATAAATGCACGCCTGCCGGCGTTGTCGGCGGGGCCAGACAGAAGTGCTTGGCGGGCCGCATGTGGCCCGCGGGCCGCAGTTTGAGGACCCCTGGTCTAAAGTATCAACTGCTCCCTTTGTGGCATTATAATCCAAAATAATGTCAGGCTTTCTGTCTTCTCTATCACTTACGGCATTGTCATGGTGCCTTGTGCTCATGAGAATTACCTGTTTGTTTGTTTGTTTGTTTGTTTTTGGAACATAAGAAACAACAGTTGTATTTCCAGAAAAATAAAAAGTTGAACTGTACAACTCTCTCTTGCTAAGTATACCTTGCGGTAGTTCAAGTTTGTTTTTTCTCATAGTACCCAGTATGGTAAGTTGTTTTTTCTTCAACATTTGGCCTAGTTGATAGGATGTAAAAAAGTTGTCACATGTGACATTTTGTCCTTTTAGTCCATGAGTCAAACCTAGAACAACACGCATACCCTGATTTTTTTCAGGTCTTTCATCAGGGGCTTTTCCTGTATACACTTGAACATTTAGAGCATATGAACTTTTGCTGTCGCAAAGTGTCCAGATCTTGATGCCATATTTTGCTGGCTTACTTGGTATATATTGTCTGAATGGGCACCTACCTCGGAATGCCACCAGTTTGGAGATGAAGTACACATAAAAAATATAACTTTTGCAGTCAGAAATAATCAGAGACCTGTAGAACAGTATAAAATGCTATCGGGTCATATTGACCCGAACAGTACAAGTGTAACAATCAGCGTGTAGCAAAAAGTAAACAAAAAAAACAAAACAAAAACAAAAAAAAATGTAGAGCTCCTCAAATGAGGAGAAGTCAAGGAACCACTAGTTTCAAATCCTCATTAAAAAAAATCTGCAGGGTCTCAATCATTTCGGGTCATATTGACCCGAACAGAACAGCAGGGTTAAACTGGGGCACCAGGAGTGGGGCTTAATACTGTGGGGCAGTTGGAAGGGAACATTATAATGTGGGGACATATAATGTACAAGTGACTGTAGGAAGATTATACTGTGTGGGAGCACATGGAAAAAGAATGTAATTGGGTGGAGTCAACATAAAAGTGGGCGGAGCTAAATGTGCCCCGGTGCACTATGCGTGCCGGACATTTTATTCCCTCTTTCTATTCTTCAAAAGTTGTGAGGTATGTGGACATAGTGGTACATATATACTCCTGAAATGTGCTGGGAAGTGACTTGGAGTGCACTTACTCGTTGAATACCAATGTGTAATCCTAGGGAAACATGCACTGAATGATTAAAGAGTTACATACAATGCCATATTAAAATAATTTCTTTCATAGGCCTCCCCCATTGTGATCAATTCTGAAGCAAAGTATTACTTTCTAGTGCAGAAATTGCTTCATCACATTTCCACCATTGCCGGGGCATTGACAAAAATGTCACAGGCCACCCATTTAATGTGTGTTGATGTATACATATCCTCCATTTTACTTTCTCTCCAGTATAGTAAAGCCAGGGGGTACCTACTGGCAGAATGGTGGCACCCAGCACCCATGCAGCATGGGCCCAGACCTGTCAAGGAACCAGAGTGTTTGGCTCCATCCAGTACAAGTGATATATTGGATACCAGAACAAATACCATAGAAACCTGTGGAATATGATCTAACATCAATTTCCCTCTAGCTTTTGTGCACCACATTGGAGGAAAATACAGTAGGCTGGATTTACACTAACGTTCAAACTCCATTCAGGGTTTCCGACCCCGAATCTGCTTGAAAAATGCGGAGAGCACAGTCCTGCAAGTAGAAAACCCAGCAGAACCCATTCTAGTCTAGTCTTTTTAGGCAGATTTGGATTCAGTTCTTTGGGTCCCCAAGCAGAGCTGAATAACGGAAAGCTGAACGTTAGTGTGAACCTAGCGATAGCCACAGTGTATACGTGAAAAAACCCTACAGTGATACATTATAGCAAACCATACGTGCAGTAAATAGTTCTGCTTGCTGAAGGCGGATTGCATAGACAGGATATAATCTTATCAAGCTCAAGTATTATAACTGTGAGAGTTTGTGTTGGCTGAAAATATCCAAGAGCAGAGATCTTGACAATTATGAGGGATTGAAATCCAAAGTAAATTATAAAACTACATGGTGGCTAAGCAAGGGGCAGTTAGATGGTTAAACTCTAAATATTTCATTTATTTATTTATTTTTTAATAATGCCCAGTCTGCTGCTCGATATTGTAGAGCAAGAGCTGTCCCATCTTTATCAGCCTGTAGGGCACTGCTAACTGGATAAGACCCATGAACCCAAAACTACATTGAACTTCCCTTCCTGATGGGAATGCAATTTGCAGGTTTTATGTGGCAGTTTCTCTTTGCTATTGGACTGAAGGGAATGATCAGTAAAAGCAGCAAGAGGTTCCACCCATATGCCCTGGAAACCTATACAACTTTGGGGTAAGTGACAAACTAGTATATGAGTGTGTGTGTGTGTATATATATAATGTATATCTATGAGTACCTGCATACAGGTGGATGTCTGGAAGTGTCTATGCATGTGGAAGTGTGTGTGTGTGTGTGTGTGTGTGTGCACATGCATGTGGATGTCTAAATGTGTGTACACGGGAACATGCACGTAGCTGCCTCAATCTGTGTGCATGTATGTGGATGCTTAAACGTGTGTGTGTGTGTCTGTAAACATATGTTTGCATGAATGTGGTTGTCTAAATGTACATGTATGTCTGCATACGTATGGTTGTCTAAATGTGCATGTGTTTTTGCAAGCATATAGTTGTCTATATGTGCACTTGTGTCTGCAAGTATGTGGATGTTTAAATATGCATGTGGATATGAATTCCTAAATGTGTTAGTATGTATGTGTACATGTATGTGGATGTCTAAACGCATTTGGGGGCTTGCATTTGGATGTCTATATATGTGTGTGCATGCATGTGGTTGTCTAAATGTGTGTTTGTGTTGTGTGCATGCAAGTGCTGTATAAGGGTAAGTTTACACTGGGCTTTTTGGCAACAGATTTTGCTTGCTTTTTTCTGCTACCTAGTAGCAGAAAAAAGAAGGGACATACAGCGCCGCACCTCCCATGAGGCGGCCTGAAGCGACCGCTTCAGGCGGCACTATGCCAGGACCCCAGGGAGGGCGGCATTTTTGCTTACCTAAGCCAGTCCAGGACAAGCTGTCCTGGACTGGCTTAGCGTCACCAAGCAGTGGATTGGGGAGGCCGCTGGAGCAGGCAGAGAGCAGGTCCTCTCCGTGCCTGCTCTCTGCCTGCTAACGCCGCTCTGCCACGCCCCCTTCACTCTGCCACGCCCCCTCCACTCCACCATGCGCCCTCCGCCCCCTCCTCCGGGGGGGAGGGGGGGCGGCTTTCTGTCGTCTGCCTCGGGTGGCGAAAAAGGCAGGTTCACCCCTGGGGACATAACCATTCTTGGCGCAGATTCCACGGCTGAATCCGTCGCAGCGTCCATGGCGCAACACTCCCCTCCTGACTAAACCCATTCATTTGGGCCTAATCCGGAGCGGAATGCCGCAACTGGATGCAGATTCAGCCAGCCGTTTTTTGGACCGGATTCTGAGGAGGCCTCCGCGTCCTGGATGCCCGTGTGGATGCCTCAATCTGCAGGGTCCGACTGGCCCACCGGGGAAATGGTGAATCCCCCAGTGGGCCCCGAGCCCTGACTATCAGTCCTTATTTTCCTAATGCAAATGCTTTGGACAGGGGCCTGATTGGGATGTCAGGGGCTGGGTTGAGCCCCTGTCCAATGCATTTTCATGGACAGAATGAGCACGGATTGTGGCAAGGGCCACATCGGTAACCTCGGGGCTCCAGGCTACCGGGAGTGCTGTAATTATTAAAGATGGCCGGCTGCTGGTAGTTTCCCACAGCCCTGGCACTCACAGGGACTGCTTATCAGTGGCATACTTTGCCTATTAATATAGCGAAAATATACATAGAGAGGACTGAGGACACCAGGGGCAGAAGCAATCGCTGACATCTTATGAAGAGCTCTCTGTGCAGCTCGGACTCCCTCCCCGCAGTGAGTCATTGCTTATCCCTTATATCGTACAGTGTATGGACAGAGACAAGTCTGCTGCGATGATCCACTTTCTGCTTCAAATGTATATTTTTTTTTTCTTTTTTTGGTAAATGTAATATTTAATATGTATATGTGTACATTTGATTAACCCTTAAGTCCTATCATGGTGTCTATCATACAAAACTGCCATAGACATATTATTATGATAGACACCATGATAGTACTTAAGGGTTAAAGTATGTGTCTTGTATACTGTGAATACTGTATGTTTGTATACATGTATGTGTAAGTATATACAGTATGCTATAATATGCATGTGAGTGTTTGTATATATGTGAGTATATATAGTAGTCATACATTCATGTATTTGACATATATGGTATATAAAAGTGTGTGTGTGTAATATATATATATATATATATATATATATATATATATATATATATATATCTATATATGCGAGTATATATTTATGTATATGTATGAGGGTGTAGGTAACTGTTGCAGTTTTTGGAAATCGCAGCATGTCAGGGCTCGTTCACATCTGCGTCCCGGTCTCCATTTTGCAGGTTTCTGTTTCCTGCCCGAATCTGGACAGTAGACGGAAACCTGCAGGCATTTTTCAAACCCAATCATTTGAATGAGTTTGAATAGTGTTCGACCGTGAGCGCCAGTGAGCGTTTTGTGCTCTCTGCAGCGAAAGCTTTTTTTTTTTTTTTTTAAATCGGACATGCAGGACTTTGTGTCCAGTTAAAAAATAATAATTTCGCTGTGGAGAGCACAAAACGCTCACCAGCACTCACGGCCGGACATGGTCTGCCAGGTCTCCGTCTTCTGTCGGCAGAAGACGGAAACCTGAAAATGTAGATCTGGACTCTGTAGAGTTTCTGCAAAAAGCGCCGAGGGTTTTCCCGAAGCACTTTTTTGCTGCGGGATGCTGTGTTAGGCCTTATCCTTATAGTGTGATGTACAGTATATTGAGATGTTAAAGAGAAGCTTTCACCTCCTGGGACACATGCGGTTTAATACACAGCTAGTGCGCTGAATTCAGCTTTCTATCGGCTTTCATGTTCTGTGCCCCCAGTGAAGAGCTATCAGTGCAGGTACCGTAGCTTTTCACTGTCAGAAGGGTGTTTCTGAACGTCAGTCAGGAACGCCCTTCCTATAGCGCTGTACTGTGAGATAGCGGAGGAACGCCTCCTCCCTTCCTGATAGTACTCATCCATAGACTAGTACTGGGGAGGGGTTCCTCACAGCTCAGAGACATTGCCGGGCGGTAAGCCTCTCACAGTACAGCGCAATAGACGCTACAGTGAGGAAGGGCGTTACTGACTGACTGTCAGAAACGCCCTTCTGATGGTGAAGAGCTATGATACTGGCACTGATAGCCCTTCACTGGGGGCACAGAACGGGAAAGCCAACAGTACGCTGAATTCAGCACACTGTCTGCTTTCTAGCGGTATATAACACTGCTTGTGCCCCAAGTGATGAAAGGTCGTCTTTAAGCATTAGGTGCAACAGTGAGATGCAGATAAACACTGTGGGGAAAAAAAATAGCAGTGAATCTCTATTTTTCCCACAGTGTTTTTCATTGAGCTTTTGTCCCCAGCACCCAGTTATCCTACTGCCTGTCTGTTCAGTCTCATGGCCTAATTTCTGGAAATCCTGTACGTAAATAGTCTCGGTGATCATATGAGGTGTAGGACTCCCAGCAAGGAGGCAGCGGCACGAGACTAAATGGACACTGACGGCAGACAATGGAGCACCAGGGACAGGTGCTTTATTTTTTTTTTTTATTTTTTTTTTATCTTATTTTACACCTCCCGCCCACCACATGAGTTGCTCCAATTCTTGGACAAATCTTTAAAGGATTTATACCTTTATAATATTGACGGTCTGTCCTTAAGATAGGCCATCAATATTACGTCTGTGATGATGCAACAGCCAGGACCTCTGCAGATCAGCTCTTCCAGGACAGCGTGGCTACAGGTAACGGTAACATTTCTAAGAGCCATGCTGATCACTTTCCATACAGTGTGTAGCAGTAGGTTTAGGTAGTGTGTTGTTGCACTTGGATGGCGGGTGAGCAGCATGGCTGCCGACATGTTATTACCTTTAGCCGCTCTGTCTCGGTATCACTGGTCTGCAGGGGTCCTGATGGTGGACCCCTAGAAACAATTTCACTGGTGGGCCCTAGACACCCCAGTCCGACACTGTCAATCTGTGTGTGTATACATGTGGATGTCTAAATGTGTGTGCATGTCTATATGTGCACTTGTCTACAAGTATGTGTATGCCTGCATGCATCTGGATGTTTGTGTGTGTGTGTGTGTGTGTGTGTACGTGCATGTTGATGTCTAAATGTGTTAGTGTGTATGTATTGATGTGGTTGTCTAAATGCGTTTGTATTTGGATGTGTGTATGCATGCATGCGAGTGTGTGTGTGTGTGTGTGTGTGTGTGTGTGTGTGTGTGTGTGTGTGTACATGCATATGTCTTGAGATTGTGTGCCTGATTTTATTTTTTTTAAACAACCATTCTAATACTCCTGAAAGTGGTAGAAATCAGGGCATGGTGCTTTTGAAATCAGTTGAATGTGCCTAAGGGGGAGTTCACACTACCGTTACTAAAGTTTGTTGCTGTCTTCCATCATAGGATGACAGCAACGGACTTTCGCTGTCACAGAGAATGGTCACAGACTGATTCTGTGTCCGTTCCCATTGACTCTAATGTACACAACCTGACAGATGCTAGCTTTTGTCAAACTTAACTTTGTAACGGAAGATAAAGTTGTGCATGCAATTATAGCCACGCTCTTTCTGTGAAACTTGCCCTTTCTCTTCTAAATTAAAAAAATTAAAAACTGTCTAAGGCCGGGCCCCACATGATGTAAACAATTCCCATCCACACGTTGTGGAAAAATATGTGCAGCGGAAACACTGCGATTTCCAAAACCAGTTTTGGAAATTGCAGCATGCCAATTATACGTACGAAAAAACTGGTGGTTTCCCTATAAGTATAATGGAAGCGGAAACTTTGCAGAGGAAAACTCTGGAACACTATGCATTGCTGCTGTGGTTTTTCCCGCAGCACTTTTTTATTGCGGCCTGTTTAACCTAAGGCTAGGGCCCCACATAGCAAAATGCAGCAAAAGAATGATGTGGGGAAAACGCGGCAGAAACGCATTTTCTGTAAAATGCTGCATTTTTGTAATGTGGAGCCCCAGCCTAAAATAATTTCAGCACAAATTCTGGTGCATTTTGCTTAGCAGGTCTCCCCCACTTTGTGTGTAATAGCTGTCCCACAAGTCCCTAGGTAGAAGGTAGAATAGGTAGGTGGGACCAGAACAGCGAGGGAACGGCAACTGCAGATAACAGGAAACCTTTACAGCAGAGGGACCCTAATAAAGGCAGGAAAAAGTTCCCTCCTTCAGTCAGTGTGGTTGCGTACTAGGGAAAGAAAGCTGTACAATGAATAGTATATTTTGTTTCATGAGGGCTTTAATTTTTTTTTTGGGGGGAGGCCTATAGCATTGAGATATATATATATATATATGTATGTATGTATGTGTGCATGAAGCCTTACTCACACTTCAGTATTTTCATTACTGTTCCTCCCTTTGCTTTTATAGGGAACATATCATGTGTTTTTGTTTTTTGTTTTTTTTGTTTTTTTTTTACCTTAAACTGACCCCACCTTTCCATTGGTGACCCTCTTTAATCCTTCTCTTGCAGTAAACTGCACGTATAAGGGTAAGTACACATTGTTTTTTTTGGTCAGGAATTTGAGGCTGTATCTGCCTCAAAATCCTGACCAAAAAGACGACTCCCATTGAAATCAATGGGAGACGATCAGGTCTTTTTTTCCGGGAGCCATTTGCTCCAGGAAAAAAGAGTTGCTCATTCTTCAGGCCGATTCGCCTCGCCATTCGGCTGAAGACGCTCCCTCCTCCCGACTAGGCCCATTCATTGGGCCTAATCCAGAGCGGAGTGTGCGACTGGATGCCGATGCAGTGCCTTAGCCTCAGTTTCTGGACCAAAAAACCCCGTGTGAACTTACCCTAAATGTTTCAAACTATAAAATGTCATATACAGATTAGTAGTAGTCATGGTTGGTGGGGATAAGATAAACCTAGTCACACAGTCTGCTTGCCCCTTGTTCTGCTCCTCACTTGCCAGATAGCGTGAATTTGAGGAGGGCAGGGCAGGGATGCCTCGCTACTAGAGATGAGCGAACACTGTTCGGATCAGCCGATCCGAACAGCACACTCCCATAGAAATGAATGGAAGAACCTGTGACGCTGACTTTGCCGGCGGCCGGCGTCACAGGTGCTTCCATTCATTTCTATGGGAGCGTGCTGTTCGGATCAGCTGATCTGAACAGTGTTCGCTCATCTCTACTCGCTACGACATATTTATAAGAATTCATGACAGTTTTTGGCGTGAGCTATAATGGAAATTTACGCCACGTCATAACTTGTATAGATTTTTATTCTAGTGTCTGATGTATAATGAGACCGCAGCTATTTCATAAATCACTTGTTCGCTGCGCTAGTCAGAGTTTAGCATAGCATATGGTATAGCATTCTTAATAAATTTGCACCAAAGAATGAAGCCATTTTGTTGGAAGGAATCTCCCAAGTAACTAAGGCTGGGTTCACACTAGCGTAGGTGTCCAACAGCTACTGTCCACAGCTAATGTCCACACAAGATTTTAGCATTGGATACTAGCTGTGTCCATTTACAATTTCTATTGTTTTAAATGGGATACTATGTAGTGTCCTTTTAGTGTCCATGTGTGTCCTTAAGTGTCCGTTTACAAAGACGTCCGATTTTTCAAGCGGACAGCAAAATCCTACATGTAGGATTTTGGATATCAGCATGATTTGTGTCCTGGCCTGGTGTGAATGGTGAGGACAATGGCATAAAAATGTCTACATCTTAGGGCAGCTGGTAGGCTGCAGGACTGTAGTGGTTTGTGACTTCTGAGCTACTTACTAGCAGAGCAGGAAGCAAGAGGCTTCTTTCTCTACTACGTATTTCAACTGTGTCAGTGTCATGCAGACAATAAGGGTAACCTGTACTGCTGGTGGCAATAAAAATAGTTATAAATAATGATCCCCAAAGGTCTATTATGACAATTAAAATAAATAAATAAATAAAAATGAAAGTAAAATAATTTAAAAAATAAAATAAAACATTTGTCAATTCCACACCCACATCAAAAGATCACCTGGCTATGGAATTTGCTAACAATTACAGTAACAGAGAGGGTTTTTCAGAGAAGTCAATCTGAAACATGTGAAAAACAGACGTTTTCCTTTTTTAACATTTTCCTGGCTATATTAAAAAATAATTAAAAATAATGTCCTGTGTGTCACCAAGAAAAGGCACAAACATTAGTTGTATAACGTAAATTTTAAAAAATATTAGAACCCTCAAAAACGCATGTACGAAAAAGAAAATGTCTGGTCCTGAACCAGGGAAATTGGTCTGGTACAGAAGTGGTTAGTGGGTTTGTCACTTAGACTGAGGCCCCACATTGCGGAAATGCAGCTTCTTTTGATGCAGGTGTTGTTGCAGTTTTTTAAGCCAAAGCCAAGAATGGATTGACCATTGAAGTATAAGATCTTCTTATATATTTCCCATTCCTTTTGTAGCCATTCTTGGCTTTGGCTCAAAAAACCGCAACAAAATCTACAACAAAAAAAGCTGCATTTCTGCAATGTGGGGCCGCAGCCTTATGGCCATCCTAGCATGTTGTACGGATGCAGCTGTGAGGGGTCGACTCACTCAATTTTGCACTCATTCTTCACACAAGAAGCAAATTGAGCATAAATAGCACCCCAACACAGTTCTCGCATCCCAAATACATACTGCCACCACCACTGATTCGCTGGCTCAGCAGAACCCATGCATATCATATACAGGTGTACTTCCTAACAGTCAGACCCAAACACACAAAAAGGTAAAGGGTTCACAGAGCAACACAAAGTAACCTTAAATTTAACAATTTAATACCCAAAGCAGTCAGTGCTATACATATACAAGAAGTGATAATATAGGGCACAAAATGGAAACAGTTTTTAAAATAAATGGGATAAAAACAGAATACTACTTAATACAGCATGGTATAAACGCAAGCAGTTCATACCACTGGCCTATACTATTTGGCTGATGCAGTCTAGTGTAACTAAAACTGATACAATTGTTTATTCTAACTAACAGTCTGAAGTCTAATATTATTATATGGGGTGTGAATATATGTAACCACTTGTGCCTCCACTTGCCATTCACAAATCCCCCTGTGAAGGGCTCTCCCAGACTGACATGTCTGATACTATGCCTGCTCCATGTGCTACTATGGTAACAGCATCCGGATAATCAGCAGTGACACAGAGGTGGTGGATCAGAGGCTTGTATAAGGCGCTGCAAGTGCTGTCTGCGTGAGTGTAGGAAGCTCGGCTTTACTCAGTCACATTCTCACAATCATTGACGTAACCCAGCTTTCCAAGCCTTTGCAGCAGTCTCTTAATATATCATTGCTAAGGTATAACCCAGCTTTCCCATCTCAACAGGAGTCTCAAATCATATTATAACTCAGCTCCAGCTTGAGAAAGTGCTGTTATAAATATCTATAAAATAATAAAATGAATCAATAAAAATAAAAAATTTTAGTAGGAGGAGTTTGAATTCAACTAAGGGCAACATGGGCAAAGAGTACGTATGGTCTCTGCATGTTTGGGTGGGTTTTATTCCACACTCCAAAGACATACTGATAGCACATACCACAATTTAGGTTATGAGTCCTATGAGACAGTGAATGACTGTCTATAAACACTGCGAAATATGTTGGCACTACGCAAGTAAGTCTTGATTCAGATAGCGCCTTTAACATCTATTTAAAGGATGCACTAAACAAATGCAAAAATTTGATGCAAACAGATTGCCATCCATTTATCTAGACATTAATGTTTAAAAAAAAAATCTATTGCTATTTTCTTGTACAGGCACAATATTATACTAATTTTTTGTATCCTTCAAAGAGAGAAAAACTAAAAGAAATATGATCGAGGCAGTAACAGATCCATTTTTTTTAACGTTGATGTTTATGAAATCGGATGTAAAAAAACCTGATCTGAATAGAGCTTAAGAGAAATAAATATCACTGTCTAGTTATTTTGACACAAAACCACATGTAATTTATTACTAAGGCTATTTTACGAGGAAGTACACAATGACTGTGAGGTTAAGGTCCCACGGGACATACCACATAAATAAAGTGCTGCAGGAAAATGCATTGTGGTTCTTCCCGCAGCTCTTGAAATAGAAAGTTCGCAGAGTTTTCCTCTGTGGACTTTGTTACAATTATACCTATTGGGAAACTGCTGACTTTTCTATAGGTATAATTGACATGCTGTGATTTTCAAAATCGCGCCAGTTTTGGAAATCACAGCATGTCCACATCACGGTTTTTCTGCAAAGTGGGCATGGGATTCTCTAGAATCCCATCCACTTTGTCCGTACTGTAAAACGCCATGATTTTTCCTGTGGCATTTCAACCATGGGTAAATTGCAGCTTTTCCGGCTCGTGGGGCCCTGGCCTGAAGGTGTACATAGCAGTCCCAAAGGATAGAAGGCCAAACACTAGTGTGAACCTAGCGTAATCTGCAAATCACAGATTGCAGCAAAAGTGTGCGTGGTCTTTAAAGGGTGTGGCCTTTAGAAAAGAGCCCAGGTATATATATATATATATATATATATATATATATTGTGTGTGTATATGTGTGTGTGTATATGTATATGTATATATATATATATATATATATATATATATATATATATATATATATATATATATATTATATATATTATCTTATAATAATATTAGGCCTAAATATATTAGTATATACCATAATGCAGTGAATACTTAGTGTGTGTGAAAGTGACTATACATCAGGTGACCAAGTAGGCTGACAGTTTAGCAGGACATATTTGTGGCTTGTTGGGGAAGGCATGGCTTAAGATGGGTAAAAGTGTGCTAAAAATGTGCTGTCCAGCAAAATCTAGCAGCAGCAGGCCACAGTTGGCTGTTACTTCTACTGAACATAATATTATAGATGAAGATATGATTGTGCAGTATATGGCTCATTCACCATTTCAGGGCGATAGTGAAAGTGATTCTGACTTTAACCGGTTAAGGACCAGGCCCAAAAGTATGTTAAAGACCAGGCCTCTTTTTTCAAAACTGACATGTGTCACTTTAAATGGCAATAACTTTGAGACGCTTTAACTTACACAAATGAATTTGAGATTGTTTTCTTGTAACACATTATACTTCATGTTAGTGGTAAACACTAATCAATATTTTTGCATTTATTTATAAAAAAACTAGGAAATTTGATGGAAATTTGAAAAAAATTGCAATTTTCAAAATGTGAAATTATCTGCTTTTCAGGCAGATAGTCATACCATCCAAATACATGAATAAATATTATCTCCCATATCTCTGCTTTATATTGGCATCATATTTTGATTGTCTTTTAATTTATTTTGGACGTCACAAGGCTTACAAGTGTAACAGCAATTTTCCAGATTTACAAGAAAATTCTCCAAACCAATTTTTTAGGGACCACTTCAGTTCTGAAAGTAATTATAAAGGCCTGTATAATAGAAACCCCCATAAATTACCCCATTTTCAAAACTGCACCCCTCAAATTATTCAAAACAGCATTTGGGATGTTTGTTAACCCTTTAAGCATTTCATAAGAATAAAAATAATATGGCAGTGAAATTTAGACATTTCATTTTTTTTCACTAATACATTCATTTAGACCCAAAATTAACACATTCACAAAGGGTTGAAGGAGAAAATGCATCTGACAGTTTATTGTGCAATTTCTCCCGTGCACAGAAATACCCCACATGTGGGTGTAAACTGATTTTTGGGCACACGGCAGTGCATGGAAGGGAAGGAGCGACACTGGGTGTTTGAACAGCAGATTTTGCTGGAATAATTTTCAGCGCCATGCCTTATTTGCAGAGACCCTAGAGTACCAAAACAATGGAAACCCCCCAAAAGTGACCCCATTTTAGAATCCACACCCCTCACAGAATTCATCAAGGGGTATAGTCAGCATTTAGACCCTACAGTTGTTTCACAGATTTTACTAACATTGGGATGTGTAAATGAAAAATTACTAAAATGTCACTTTATCTCCAAAGTTTTCATTTTCACAAGGGGTTAAAGGAGTAAAAGCCCCCCACAGTTTGTTAAACAATTTCTCCTGAACACGGCAATACCCCATATGTGGCTATAATCTGCTGTATGGGAACATGGCGGGGCTCAGAATGGAAGGAGCGCTATTTGGCTTTTGGATGGCAGATTTTGCTGGAATAATTTTAGGTGCCATGTCGCATTAGCAGAGCCCCTAGAGTACCAATACAGTGGAAACCCCCTAAAAGTGACCCCATTTGGGAAACTATACCCCCCACAGAACATATTAAAGGGTAGAGTGAGCATTTTGACCCTACAGCTGTTTCACAGATTTTATTAACATTGGGCCATGAAAATGAAAAATTACTTTTTTTCCAACAAACTGTCAATTTAGCCCCAAATTTTTAATTTTCACAAGAGGATAAAGGAGAAAAAGCTCCATAAAGTTCGTTACACAAATTCTGCTGAACACAGAAATGCCCCATATGTGGTCATAATCTGCTGTATGGGAACATGGCGGGGCTCAGAATGGAAAGAGGGCTATTTGGCTTTTGGAGGGCAGATTTTGCTGGAATATTTTTCAGGTCCCATGTCGCATTTGCAGAGCCCCTAAAGTACCAATACAGTGGAAACCCCCTATAAGTGACCCCAATTTGGAAACTACACCCCTCATAGAATTTGTCTAGGGGTAGAGTGAGTATTTTGGCCTCACAGGTGTTTCACAGATTTTATTAACATTGGGATGTGAAAATGAAAAATTACTTTTTTTCCCAATAAATCGTCCATTTAGCGCCATAGTTTTAATTTTGCAAATAGTTTAAGAATTAAAAGCCCCCCACAGTTTGTTACACAATTTCTTCTGAACACGGCAATACCCCATATGTGGCCAAAATCTGCTGTATGGGTACATGCTGGGGCTCAGAATGGAAAGAGCGCTATTTGGATTTTGGAGGGCATATATTGCTGGAATAGTTTTGAGGTGCCATGTCGCATTTGCAGAGCCCCTAAAGTATCAATACAATGGAAACCCCTCAAAAGTGACCCCATTTTAGAAACTACACCTGTCAAGGAATGTATCAAGGGGTATTATCATTTTGAGCCTAAAATGCTTCCCAAAAATTAATGTACAAAATGAAAATTGAAATTTTTAAAAATCTGCCATTTCGGTGCCCAATACGTTGCACCCACTTTGTGTTGTCAGAGACCTGCACTCCTAAAACTATTAAGTGGGCCATCCCGGGGGTCAAAAAATTATATATGTGGGTGTAAACTGCTGCTTGGGCACACAGCAGGGCTCAGAAGGGAAGGACCACTGTGCGTTTTAGCTTTTGGGATACAGATTTAGAGGGACCCTCTGGGCGCCATGATGTTTTTGCAGAGCCCTGGAGGTTCCAGTAAACTGGAATTCACCAAGAAGTGACCCCATTTTGTAGGGGCAATTTTAGGGTCTCTGCAAATGTGACGTGGTGTCCAAAAACGAAGAATCTAAATCTGCACTCCAAAAGCACATATTGCTCCTTCACATCTGCACCCTGCTGGGTACCCAAATAGCAGTGTATGCCCACATGTATGACACTGGTGTACCCCGGATAACGTACTTAATGCCATATGTGGGTAGAATCGGCTGTTTGGGCACAACCGGGGACAGAAGGGAAGGAGCGCTATTTTGGTTTTTGGAGCACAGTTTGGTTTTTTTTGCCACTTTTGCAAAGCCCCTGAATTGCCAATAAAGTGGAATCCGCAGACATGTCACCCTATTTTGGACACTAGCCCACAGATGGGATTTATCAAGTGGTGTAGCGAGAATTTTTAACCCTTGAGTGTTGCATTTATTTAGTTTCCAGAAATGAAATCGCAACTGATAGAGAAGTTAAAAATGAAAATTTTACAGATTTGCCATTTCAGTGTGCAACATGTTGTGCCCGACTTATGTCAGCAGAGACACTCCAAAAACTGTTAAACGGGTATCCCAGGCACAACAGCTTTTAGAGCGTTCATCTCTGATACAAGGTGGGCACAACATATTACGCACTGAAAGGACGTATTCCTGGAAAAATGGTCATTTTCACCTCTCACAATCCACTACAGTTATAGTTATATATATAAAGTTATAGCAACACTTGGGGGTTAAAAATGCTGTCTGTACCCCTGGATAAATCCTTCAGGGGTGTAGTTTCCAAAATAAGGTAATTTATCAGGGGATTCCAAATTACTGGCGTTTCAGCTCTACAAAAGTGTCATGGCATCCAAAAACCAAACCGTCTGTGCTCCAAAAACCAAATGACCCTTCTTCCCTTCTGTGTCCGGCTGTGCCCTAGTATCAGTTTATACCCACATATGACATTATGTCCGTTAACTGCAGTTTGGACGTACAGCAGGGTGCAGAAGGGAAGGAGCGCTATGCGGCTTTTGGAGTACAGATTCAGATGTTTGGTATCTGGACGCCATGTCATGTTTGTAGAGCCTGTAAGGTACCAGAAAAGTGGATTCCATGGGGTACCAGGAGTGACCCCATTTTGAAAACTGCACCCCTCAAAGAATTTATCAGGGGGTGTGGTGAGTATTAGTATCCCGGACGTGACTGCACAGCGGATGGCGAAGAGGGAATGTATAAGCTGTGCGGAGGACATTGCAAACACCAAATTCCCTACTATGTCCCCGTAGCTCCTATGATTGGGGGAGTCACTCTGGGGGTCACTTTAGGGGTCACTTCTGGTGTCTGTTCCCTCATAAGCTGTAAATCTGGGGTGTCCCCTGATATCCGCTCACACAGCTTATATATTCCCTACATGACGCACCCAGTTGTGTTCTAATAATTTGGCGATTTTTGAGGGTTTTTGTCTTCACATTGTGAGATGCTATATTTTCTTTATGTTTCTGGTGACGCGGCCATATAAGGGCTTATTCTTTGCGGGATGAGATGCATTTCGTAATGACACCATTTTTGGGTGTCTACATCTTATTGAATACATTTTATTAACCCTTTTTTGCTGGATTTAAAAAAAAAAAATCAATCCTGGCATTGAGTTTTACTTTTTTAATTTTGCGCCATGCAGCGTACAGTATAAGTAACATGTTCCCTTTATTCTGCGGGTCGGTACGGTTACGGCGATACCTCATTTATAGTATTTTTTTATGTGTTACTAGTTCTGCAGAGGAAAAACACATTTGGGGACATAAATCAATGTTTTTTGCATCGCATCTTCTAAGAGGTGTAACATTTTTATTTTTCGGTTGACAGAGTTGGTTGAGGGCTTATTTTTTGCGGGACAACCTGCGCTTTTTATTGGTACTGTTGTCGGATGCATATGACTTTTTGATCACTTTTTATAGCATATTTTGTATGGTGAGATGGCGAAAAATCATTACTTCCGGCGAGTTTTTTCCGTTTTTTTTTTCCGGCGTTCGCCGTGTACATTAAATATTATTTCAGTTTTATTGTACAGATTGTTACGGACGCGACAATACCAAATATGCATTGTTTTTATTACTTTTGAGTTCTTTTTTTATATAATTCATTTTCTATTGAGAAAAAGGGATTTTTGGGCTTTATAACTTTATTAATTTTTTTCATACACTTCATTTTATTTTTTTTACATTTTTTTTTACTTTTTCATGTGTCCATTTAGGACACTTCAATCAGCAATACTTTGCTGATATAGAATGCCATGTGAGACACAGCCTGCAGGTGTCCCACATGGCATTCCGTAGCAGGATGTCAGGCTGTGTAGACGCACAGCCTGACATCAGAAGGTCCTGGCAGGATCACCAGGTATGTGGGGGCTCCGGGCAGTCTGGGGTCACTGGCCAGACCCCAGACTACCTTTTACTGCTATCGGCACCCTCCGATCTCGCCGCGGGGGGTGCCGATCAGCTTCAATTGTCGGCGGATGCCTTTCGATCGCGCCGTGATGTTTCACGGCGCGATCGAAAGGGTTAAAACTTCCAGTCGGACTCAGTTCCGACTGGACGTTATGGAGGAAGGGGTTAGGTGTTAGTAACACCTAACCCCTGTCCCCCCCGCACCCCTCCCCCCGCCAGAAAGGTACCTAAAGGCCGGACGTATTTCGGCAATAGTCCGGTCTTTAGGTACCAGCACATGAGGCCGTAAATTTACGTACGGCGGTCCTCATGTGGTTAAGCCAGTAATCAGCAGGATCAGTGCTGTACTGTACTGTATCAGTACTGTATTTCCATGATAGCTATTCTATTGTCATCTTAATCTTTTTTTCGCCTTTTTTTCTCATACCCTTGGTGCCAGTTGTATCTCTTTCCTGGCATGATTCACTAATCAGGCATAAGCAGTTGATGAATTCCATGCACATATCCTTGCCATGTGTCTTGCACCTTTTTTTTTTTTTTTTTTTTTTTTTTTTTTTCTTGCTCCTATGTAATAAATAAGGTGCAGACACAGAACAGAATTGTATTTTAAGAAGCCAAAACAAGTGACTTCTCTGGATCTTCAAATCCATTCAGCTTGCCCAATGAGGAGAGCTCCTCTGAATTTTCTGTCTTTAAACAAACTTTGGCCACTAAAGCCAAGATGAAAAAGAATTTTGTAAAACTCTGGTAACTTTACATAGTTTATTGTTTTAGTTATGCTTATGCAATTGTGTCCAGTAGTATGCACTGTTTATGTGACTTCCTGAGTGGAGTGATTTTGCACCTATTTATAAAAGGTGCAAATAATAAATCCGGAGAATACATATTCACCTAGGCAGCGATGCCAAAATCACAAAGTGGCGAATAGGGAATTCTCACAAAGAAAAAAAGGTGCAAATGCTCATAATGCCTTTTTTTTTTTTTTTTTCCTGGGCGCCCTCATGTGTGGCAGCCTTTGTTTTCAGCTGCTACAAATGAAATTGATATTCTCTCTCCTTTCCTATCTTACACTCCTTGTCTATCACTATAAGGAACATCAGTATGCTGGATCTGCTGGACTGAAATTGCAGCAGAACACTTTTTTTCAAAGGAATCTTTTGAACCTTTGTTTGTGTGGGACAATGTATTCACACACACAGGGGAGGCTTGTGTACACAAAGCAGGCCTTGTTACAGCTTATGGCTGCAGACATGCCACAGGACAGCAAGCATGGTCTCATCATCCCACATGAGCTAAGAAGAAAACTCAGGCGAGCCGGTGTGTCAAAACAGGAAAGGAAAAATCGCAACAAGCATGTGATTCCGGCTATCATTATGGGGAATGTGAGATCAATTGTGAATAAGATGGATGAACTGACAGCACTGACCAGACATCAACAGGAGTTTTGTGAGTGCAGTATGATGCTATTTACAGAGACTTGGCTTACTGAAATCACTCCGGACACACTTGCCTCCTTGGCGGGCTTCAAACTTCTTCGTGCAGACAGGACGCTGGAGAGCGGTAAGCGCAAGGGAGGAAGGATCGCAATATTTGTGAATGAGAGATTGTGTAATCCAGGACATGTTGTAGTTAAGAAACAATTGTGTGGAAAGGATATTGAACTGCTAGCCGTGAGCATGAGACCTTATCACCTGCCAAGGGAACTCTCACATGTTATCGTACTAGCTGCATATGTCCCCCCCCCCCTCCTCTGCTAAAGCTGATGCTGCCTGTGAAGTCCTCCATGCGGTTCTGAGTGATCTGCAATCATTTCACCCCCTTGCCCTGCTCCTAGTGTCTGGAGACTTCAACCATGTCTCTCCAGCATCCACTCTACCAGGCTTCACACAGTATGTAACCTGCCATACAAGAGACAGCAAAATGCTGGACTTGCTCTTTGCCAATGTAAGGGATGCATATAACTCATCTGCCCTACCACCCCTAGGCAGATCAGATCACAACCTGGTACATCTGCGACCCACATACATTCCACTGGTGCGCAGAGAACCGGCGGTTACCCGTACAGTGAAGATTTGGTCAGAGGGAAGTGTCGAGTCTCTAAAGGACTTTTTTAATATAACTCTATGGGAAGTGTTTCAAGACTCATTTCCAAAGGACATTGAGGGACTCACACACTGCATAACAGACTACATTAATTTCTGTGTGGACAGCACGGTACCAACTAGAAAGGTGAGGTGTTTCTCCAATAACAAACCATGGATCAACTCTGAGATTAAAACTCTTCTTAAGGAGAAAAAGCGAATTTTTAGGTCTGGGGACAGAAATGCCCTGGGGGCGGTGCAGAAACAACTAAGACAACTGATCAGAGAAGGGAAAGCCAACTACAGGTGGAAGATAGAACTACAGATGGGGGAGGGTAGAGTCTCAAAGGTCTGGGACAGTCTGAAGGTGATATCTGGACACAAACAAATGGCAGCTCATCAGATAGAAGGTGACAGGAAGTGGCTTAATGAGCTTAATCTATTCTTCAATAGATTTGACTACAAACCAACTCCCCCCCCCCCCCAGGCAACCCCCCTCCCCTCACACACCAAGACCCAACCCCCACCGACTGGCAGTAAATTGCAATCCGAATGTCTGATCCTCAAGGAGTCTCTGGTGTGTCGGGAATTCAAGAGGATTAAGGCAGACAAGGCCGGAGGGCCCGATGGGATAAGCGCAAGAGTTCTTAAAATGTGCAGTGACCAGCTGTGTGGTATTATTACACACATGTACAATATGAGTCTAAAGCTCGGAGTGGTACCTCAACTGTGGAAAACATCTTGTGTGGTACCAGTCCCAAAGAAACCCAACCCGATGGACTACAATGACTACCGACCTGTAGCACTGACATCCCACCTGATGAAGGTCCTAGAGAGACTGGTCCTGACACACCTACGCCCCCTAGTGAGCTCCGCTCTGGACCCTCTCCAGTTTGCCTACCGGCCGGGCATTGGGGTAGGTGATGCCATCATCCACCTTCTTCATAGAGCTCTCTCTCTCACCTGGAGAAACCCGGGAACACTGTGAGAATAATGTTCTTTGATTTCTTCAGTGCGTTCAACACCATTCAGCCAGGGCTACTGAGGGAGAAGCTGAACCTTGGTGGAGTGGACCATCACCTGTCCAACTGGATCCTAGACTACCTGACAAACCGCCCTCAGTATGTGAGAGCCCAGGACTGTGTGTCTGACACTGTGATCTGTAGTACGGGGGCACCACAAGGTACAGTTCTTGCCCCTTTTCTCTTCACACTGTACACTGCTGACTTTAGGCACAACTCCTCCAGCTGTTACTTACAGAAGTACTCCGATGACTCTGCTATAGTAGACCTTATCACTGATGGCGACGATAGGGAATACAGAGACTTAAACCTGGACTTTGTTGAATGGTGCCAGCAGAACCATCTCAGGATTAATGCTGGGAAGACCAAGGAGATGGTGGTGAACTTTGGGAAACGGAGGAGTGCTCCGACCCCGGTGGAGATCCAAGGAACATGTATTGAGATGGTCAGGACCTATAAGTATCTGGGTGTGCTCCTCAATAATAAACTAGACTGGGCTGACCACCTGGAGGCGCTGCACAGAAAGGGCCACAGCAGAGGAGGCTGCTCAGGAGGCTGAGGGCCTTCGGAGTCCAGGGGACACTTCTTAGGGCCTTCTTCAACTCTGTGGTTGCCTCAGCCATCTTTTTCGGTGTGGCCTTCTGGGGGAGCAGTATATCAACCAGGGACAGAAATAGACTTGACAGGCTGATCAGGAGGGCCAGCTCTGTCCTGGGGAGCCCCTTGGACCCAGAACAGGTGGTGGGTGACAGAAGGATACTGTCCGTGGTGACCTCCATGCGGGAGAACAAATCCCACCCCATGTATGGGACCCTGATGGGACTTGGCAGCACTGTAAGTGACCGTCTGCTTCACCCCAAGTGTGAGAAGGAGCGCTATCGCAAGTCCTTCCTTCCAACCGCGACCAGGCTGTATAATCTACATCAGACCAAGCGAAGATCACTCCGCACAGAGAACTAATGATTATGAATGTCCTCCTTCTTTCTTCTCTGTTCCTTAGCTGCTCTGTTCCTTAGGACTCCTAGTATATCTTTCTCAGCATATGTGTGTCTACTACTTCTGCAATATTTACTGTGTATTATCATGTATCTGTATTACTATGCAGCTGAAACATACTGAAATTTCCCCACTGTGGGACTATTAAAGCATTATCTTATCTTATCTTATCTTATAAATCTGGCGTAACAGCGAAAAAAGTGTTCACTCCAAAACTAGGCACAAACACATTGATAAATGTGCCCCACTAAATCTATGTTTGTAAAAAAAAAAAAAAAAAGCTAGTTATACATTACTTTTTAAGGAAATTTTCACTTCTGGTTTAGCATAAAGCAGATCAAACCAAAAATATTTTTGTCTGAAACAGCGAACTGAAACGAAAGTGAACTTTGAAAGGTTTACTCATCTCTACTTACAAAGCTCCATAACTTTTCACCAAAGGCTTACTTATTTTGCTTATTCTGAAAAGAATGTATTAAAATACTCTGGCTTCCTGAGTAGTAGATGGGAGTCCATCTTGACTATAACCATGTACCCACTTTCACACATGGAGTACTTGAGGGGATAATAACACTCCTTGACGAGTGGGCACCTTTGCAGGTGTATGGAGACTTACACTAGGGGATTATGGGGAATATGCAAATCTGTTTCCCAGGATGTAATTAGGAAAACAGTGCCTCTGTACGCCCCCTTATCATGCATGACTTTTTCAATAAGCCTAATAACATAATGCGAGGTTATTGCCAAACCAGTATACCCATTCCAAAAGGAGCAGAATCACAGCTGGGATTCTGTTTTTTGGAATGGATATACTAGTTTGGCAATAACTCTGCATCATGTTATTAGTCTTATTGAAAAAGTCATGCATGATGTTAAGGCAGCGTACAGAGGCACTGTTTTCCTAATTACATCCTGGGAAATAGATTTGGATATTCCACATGGAGTATTTGTAAGCTACAAACAAGAGTGAACCTGTACACAAAAAAGCTATAATAGAAAGATATATCTGGAACCACTTCTTGTTTTATGTTAGAAATGCTAATACAAAATTCGTACGAAATACTCACCATGTGAAAGTAAACTAAGGATAAGTTCACATGGTAATTTTTTATTTTTTTGGCAACTTTTTAAGTGCTTTTGAAATGTAGAGAAAACATATTTTTTTAATTTTTACTAGGGAATAGAGATGAGCGAACAGTGTTCTATCGAACTCATGTTCGATCGGATATTAGGCTGTTCGGCATGTTCGAATCGAATCGAACACCGCGTGGTAAAGTGCGCCATTACTCGATTCCCCTCCCACCTTCCCTGGCGCCTTTTTTGCTCCAATAACAGCGCAGGGTAGGTGGGACAGGAACTACGACACCGGTGACGTTGAGAAAAGTAGGCAAAACCCATTGGCTGCCGAAAACATGTGACCTCTAATTTAAAAGCACAGCGCCGCCCAGCTTCGCGTCATTCTGAGCTTGCAATTCACCGAGGACGGAGGTTTCCGTCCAGCTAGCTAGGGCTTAGATTCTGGGTAGGCAGGGACAGGCTAGGATAGGAAGGAGAAGACAACCACAACAGCTCTTGTAAGAGCTAAATTCCAGGGAGAAGCTCGTCAGTGTAACGTGGCACTGACGGGCTCAATTGCCGCAACCCAGCTTTCCCAGGATCCTGAATGGAATACACTGTCAGTGTATTCCCGTATACCCGATATATACCCCCGATACCCGTTCCAACGGTGTGCCCCCCCACCTTCACCCCAGAAATACCCTGCAAGTCCCCTAGCAATAGAATTGGGGCTATATACACCCCCTATTTTTGCTACTGCCATATAGTGCC